>NC_139150.1:40791216-41391216 GCF_964270905.1 Leucopleurus acutus
ATCAGGACTGTGCTTCAGCTGCCATCCTCCTTCAGTGACCCCTTCCCAGTCAGCCACCGAGCCTCGTCCCAGTGACTACTCCATCCTTGATCCTTCAAGCCCAGTGGTGAAAACAGTTCCCTGCCTGCTACCCCCCACCACCCCAAGGAACTGCCCTAAACCTTGTTGGTTTCCCAAAACCCTGACAGACCGCATCTTTGTAAACAGTCTATTAAACTGCTCAATGGTTCACTTTGGGTATGCCATCTATTTTCTGCTGAGTTTCTTATCTATTCCCTATGTATAGCTTAGTCTTATACACTACATTGACAGAAAGTTCTGATCAATCAGTATTTCTCCCACTCTATGTTAAAAAAATTAACAAAACAAATAGTGTTTTTCCAAGTCCCATTAACATAATTAATACTGTTTTTACAGATCCATCAGCCAAAAGCTATCTTAATAAACTTATTTTAAATAACATAATGTCTACTAATAGTGGAAATCCAATATTAACAGAAAGCAAAGTGAAAGAAAAATTCACTCATGATTTTTATACTAAACTGCTATCATTTTCTTATTGACTACTTACAGGAACAATGTACTTTCTTTTTTATTCTTATTTCATGTAATATCATGAATTTTCCGAGATCCTTATAATTTTAAATGTGTTTTTTTTAATTATATTTTCCATTGAGAGCATGCAGTGTACCTTTTTTGACATTTTTCCTCTCACTATCATGAAGGTGGCAAATTATTTTTACTTAGAGATTGGGATGGAATTTTATTATAGAACCAAATATGTTACTTTGGAAACAGGTTCAAAGAATTCATTATTGGACTCAGATCTCATAATTGGAAACAAATTCACACATATCAAGTTCCTTAATTAGCACATGCCAAACTTTCTCTCGTTTTCATTGTTGGAAGTAACTTCACTGATGGTAAATTTTTATGCTCCTGTAAGCTCATCTCCTTATAACTTTTCTACATGATCTCACATGCCTTGCCTTTATATTTTGTTTAAAAAATTCTGCTCTAGAGCTGTTAGAGCAGACTGGGGAAATTGATTCTTGAAACATAGGTCAACAACGTTCAAATCTGAGCTAGGAGAAAACAAAAAAAAGAAAAAAATTGGGGGGGGGGGAAGATTTTAGCCATCTTTAATCCAGAGCATATATAGGTTAAAATATGGCCAGATTAATCCCTCCTCCTGGACTGAATCACAAATTATTTGTCAGTGTCTTTACTGTAGAGCCTGAGTCTGTGTTCAAACTTCTAAATTGGGAATAGGCTACACAATGATGCAGAGCCCCACACTGATACATACATTATTCTAGTAAGTAAACATGTCCCTAATTTCATCAGGTAATTTTGAGAAATTCTAAAATCACCCCTAAGTCGTCTAATATGAAGCCACAAGTGTGGACCATTTTTCTTTAAATATATAGTAAAAATTTGCAGTAACATAGCCTTATCTGCCAATTTGCTAATGTCTTAATCATCATAAGTTATGATGATTATTTTTTAGATCTTGTATTGCTAGACCCTTGCTACTCAAAGAATGGTCTGTGGACCAGTGACACTGAGATCACCTGGGAACTTGTTAGAAATCCAGAATATCAGGTCCTACACAGACTTTCTGAATCAGAATCTGCATTTTAACAGGATTCCCAGGGATACATTAAAGTTTAAGAAGCACTGAGTGTACTCACGTTCGTCTAATACATTAAAAAATGTGTTTCTGGGCTTCCCTGGTGGCGCAGTGGTTGAGAGTCCGCCTGCGATGCAGGGGACACAGGTTCGTGCCCTGGTCCGGGAAGATCCCACATGCCGCGGAGCGGCTGGGCCCGTGAGCCATGGCCGCTGAGCCTGTGCGTCCGGAGCCTGTGCTCCGCAACGGGAGAGGCCACAGCAGTGAGAGGCCCGTGTACCAAAAAAAAAAAAAAAAATGTGTTTCTTACTTATTTTCAGACATTTGAATCATAGATGTATAAAGGGATTTTAGAAATGATCTAGCCCTGCATTTCCCCCCGTGTATTCCATGGAATACTCATTTCATAGACTGTCAATAGAGGTTATGCTGAAAAAATTTAGAAAATACTGCTGGTTAAATAATGCAAATAATTTTCTTTACTACAGGATTTCTCTGAGTCTTTAATAAACTTATGTGCATTGTGACTCTCCAGGGAGGGAGGGGGAATAAAATTGAAACTGTGAGTGTATTGCATACATATTTGAATATAGTACATTATTTTCAGCAAGATATCGGATAGGACTAGTGTATACTTGAACACATTTTGAAAATATTTACCTAATTCAATCCTTCATCTAACAGACTCATATCCTTTATTTTTACTCTAAGTAAAAATTTACTCTGTTCTTATTGATTTTTCAATAGGAAAGTGACTGCTGCTGTATTAGTTAAAACTATAAAAACAGACCTAAAATGTAATGGCTTGCTCACATAAGAGTCCAGGGTTTTTCTAAGGTGGGTGGGTATCAAAAACTGTGATCATCTGAGATCTTACCCTACTCACGAGCTGATGAGATAGCCTATCACAGTTTCCTGGAAGCTGGCAGAAGACACGAAACTTCCGGGTCAGAGACAAATGACTTGATTACTTATGCTACAGAAATCTTCATGTCTGTGTCATTCTTCCACGTTCCCCAAGTCCCACAGGGGTGATGTGAAATGTCCCAAGTGAACATTGCACATAGAATGGGTTTGAGTCAAAGCTAAGAAGCCATAAGCTTAGGGGACGTGCATCTTTCACAGTGAGCTGTAAGTGAAGATGCCCTTTGCCCCAGAGGGAGATATTATCTTGATTATACTGGACAATAAAGCAACCTGTGCTTTGCTTCTAAGGGAGACACTATCTCTGTCTTCCAAGGCTGTTCGCATCTTTGAAAACATAGCCTGAAACAAAGGCAGCCAATGCCTCTGCTCACAGGACTCACAGAAACATGAGAGACCCATGGAGAACTGTCTCCCAACACTTCAGGGTGAGAGAGGGAGTAGGTGTTCTATTCAACACAGTTATTCAGAGAACAGACAGATGGTGCCTCTACACATGGCTTCTAAGGCACTCTAGGGGGTGGGGACGTCACCATTCTGGACAGCAGGAAGGGGAAGGGTGTGGAGGAGCATACACGGAAAGTTTTTCTGAGCCACACTTCAACGTGGTGCACACCACTTCCAGATTCCATCCCTAGAACTTGGACACATGGCCACACCACACTGTAGAGGAGGATGGGAAATGCAGTCTAACTTTGTGCCCAGGAGGATGGGGAGAACAGGTTTGGGGGACACCCAGAAGTCTCCATTGCCAGTTCTGACAGTGATTTAGCTACAGGTTTCCCTGTTTTTATCTCAAAGAAAAATGAGTAAACCTACACATAAATGCCTTAGAGATGGACCTTTATACCTCACGGCATCATAGAATTTTAGAATTGTAAGAGCCCTCAGAATCATTAGTTCCAGCCAGTACCCCCTTTATTTTCGGGGTGAAGAAACTGAAATCAGAGAAGGTAAATGGCTTAACTGTGTGACTTACTGAACATTGTTAGTTAGCTGAGTTGACATTTCCAGACCTCCATGCCATTGCACTTTGACCTGTGCCAAAGTTGCAAGCTCACAGGACTTTTTTGTATATTAAATTATCATTCTCTAATGACCTACTTTTTTAATTATTTAATTTTTAAAATTTATTTATTTATTTAGGCTGCATTGGGTCTTCGTTGCTGCATGTGGGCTTTCTCTAGTTGTGGCGAACGGGGGCTACTCTTCATTTCGGTGTGCAGGCTTCTTATTGCTGTGGCTTCTCTTGTTGCAGAGCACAGGCTCTAGGTGCAGGGGCTTCAGTAGTTGCAGCACGCAGACTCAGTAGTTGTGGCTCAGGGGCTCTAGAGCACAGGCTCAGTAGTTGTGGCGCAGGGGCTTAGTTGCTCCACGGCATGTGGGCTCTTCCCGGACCAGGGATCAAACCTGTGTCCCCTGCACTGGCAGGCTGATTCTTAACCACTGTGACACCAAGGAAGTCCCCTAATTACCTATTTTTATATTTGGTATTTTGATGATCGGGATTTCTTTTTTATATATAATTTTATTGAAGTATAGTTGATTTACAATGTTGTGTTATTTTCTGCTGTATAGCAGTGACTCAGTTACACATATATATTCTTTTTCATATTCTTTTCCATATGGTTTATCACAGGATATTGAATATAGCTCCCTGTGCTATACAGTAGGACCTTGTTGTTTAACCATTCAATATATAATAGTTTGCATCTGCTAATCCCAAACCCTGGATGATTGGGATTTCCTAAATCACTGAGTGTCTATGTGAATTATTCATTCATTTATATTCATTTAAGAAATATTTATTGAGCCCTGCAATGGCAAACACTGCTCCAGTTACTGGGAATGCAGCTGTGAGTGGCCCAGGCAAGGTCTTGCTCTCACAGACCTAATATGGAGGTGATATTCCATGATATTTAGAATATGGTTGAGTCTGCAGCACGAGAGACCCTATGGCTAGTTTATGATATAAACCATTATGTATGGATTCCAAACAATTTTTACTTCTTATTGCCAGCTTAAATCAGATTGCACAGAATTTACAGCTTTTTAAGTTTCTTTACAATTAGTTTAGAGCAAGATTCCCTTTGTATTTATATAACAACTAACCTTTTAAAATAAGCCTATGCATTACTTCTATAACAAATAAGTTATTATTTTGCTGTTGCCTTTGGATTAATGGGTTTTATTATGTTAAAGACAGCTTTATTTCAAGTCTCAAAACTGACTGGAACATTTTTAACGGAAATCTTATTCACATGTTTTGATTTATCAAAGCATTTTATGTTTACTTAAAAAAATTCTTTCTGTTCCCTAGAGAAGTCCATAATGTACCCAGTACAAATTGAACATCAGAAATATAATGTAGTCAAATGACAGAATAAAATTCAGAAGAAACTGCTGAAGCTTTGCTCTTTAAAAGAAAAATCTATGTTCCTATATTACATTGTGCATATGTATTATGGAAATATCTGAAAGATATACAGCACCCCATGCACAAAACTAGTGTTTATGAACAAGTTTATATAATGCAGCTTATTGAAAAAAGGTTCAATTTAAAGTAATAGTACATGAAATAAGCATAATATGGCATGTTGCAAAGAGGTCTAGATTGCGAGCGTGAAGAAGCAGGATCTAATCGTGATGGTGTTTAAAATAAACTATACAGGGCTTCCCTGGTGGCGCAGCGGTTGAGAGTCCGCCTGCGGATACAGGGGACGCGGGTTCGTGCCCCGGTCCGGGAAGATCCCACATGCCGCGGAGTGGCTGGGCCCGTGAGCCATGGCCGCTGAGCCTGCGCGTCCGGAGCCTGTGCTCCGCAGCGGGAGAGGCCACAGCAGTGAGAGGCCCGCATATAGCAAAAAAAAAAAAAAAAAAAAAAAAAAAAAAAATTAAAATAAACTATACAGTATAAATATTTGTATAGCATTTTATGGTTGACAAAGCTTTTTAAAAAAATTTAACAATAGGTAATGTTTACCGAGCACTTACCATGTGCCGGATGTGGTGACATCATTCATTTAATTCTCTCAACACTTCTATGAGGTAAGTGTTGACTACCTCTTCAACACCCCACTCTCCAACCTCAACCTCCTGGGTGATTATAAGGCCAAGTTGACACTATCCACCGACCACTTGGACACCTCTCATCCCGGATTGGGACACTAGGGAGAGCCTTTGCTTCCTTTTGGAAACAGCGTTCCCTCCTTTCGGGATTCAGATTTGGTACATGGTGCTGATTAGTTGGTGGAATGGGGGAGGTAACCTGAATACATAACCACGTTATTTTTCAATTTCTGTATCTCATGAGGGTCAATGGGAAAAGTAAACAGGCCCACAGTTCTCTCAGGCATTCATGTTTAGATTTACCTATTTTACAGACCTCACAAAACTCCCTTCTTACTTTGTTGCTCCTTTGACTTCACCCATGCTGGCCCAGAGGCAGTCTCTACCCCCACCTCGCCTGGGTGGTCCCCAGTGTTGCCTCCTGCTTTGTGTCCAACTTAGAATTGCACATCTGCCACCTCCCGTTAACATGTCATTATAAAACAGGGAATGGGTTTCAGTTCTTGGCCAAATTATCTGACAACAGTGCATGTCTTCCTAGGAAGTACTCCAATTCTATTTTGTTTATGTTTTTTTGTTTACTTCCCAGTGTGTGCACACTGTCTATGCTTTCTTGATCCAAATTGTATAAAGATTGAGGTATTTACTTCCCATTATATCTTCATGTTGTTTCTTCCCCCACCCCCATCCTTGTAATGTTTTTAAATGCCAGCCTAATTTTCTTCATTTATGTCCAGTTATTTCTCAGTTACCAATGGACAACCTTTTACATTATATATCTTTTCCCTTTGGTAAATTCTATCATATTACATTGATTCTAAGATGTATATTTTTTTCACATTTTAACATGTCTGAAATCAGCATGCGACTCACAGTGGCTGCCATGTTACAATTAATCATAGCACTTTTAAAATTTCTTGACAGAACATAAAATAGTCGTGCATTTTAAACAATCTAAGCCTTCTTATATTTGATGAAATAAAGCTACTACAGTCATAACAAATGAAGGGTCTGCAATTTATACAATGAGGTACCACCTCACACCGGTCAGGATGGCCGTCATTAAAGAATCTACAAATAACAAATGCTGAAGAGGTTGTGGTGAAAAGGGAACCCTCCTGCACTGTTGGAGGGAATGTAAATTGGTACAGCTGCTACGGAAAACAGTATGGAGGTTCCTCAAAAAACTAAAAATAGAGTTGCCGTATGATCCAGCAATCCCACTGGGGATTAATCCCACTGTGGGATATATCCCACACCTGGGCATATATCCGGACAAAATTGTAATTCAAAAAGATACCTGCACCCCTATGTTCATAGCAGTACTATTTACAATAGCCAAAACATGGATGCAACCTAAATGTCCATTGCCAGATGAATGGATAAAGAAGATGTGGTACATATATACAACGGAATACTACTCAGCCATGAAAAGAATGAAATAATGCCATTTGCAGCAACATGGATGGACCTAGAGACTACCACGCTAAGTGAAGTAAGTCAGAGAAAGACAAATACCATATGATATTACTTATATGTAGAATCTAAAATACGACACAAATGAACTTATCTACGAAACAGGAACAGACCCACAGACGTAGAAAACAGACTTGTGGTTGTCAAGGGGTGGGTAGGGGAGCGATGAATTGGGAGTTTGGGATTAGCAAATGCAAACTATTATATATAGAGTGGATAAACAACAAGGTCCTACTGTCTAGCACAGGGAACTATATTCAATAGGCTTAGATAAACCATAATGAAAAAGAATATGAAAAAGAATGTATATGTATGTATAATTGAATCACTTTGCTGTACAGCAGAAACTAACACAACATTGTAAATCAACTATACTTCAATAAAACAAATTAGAAAAGAAAGAAAATTGATACAAAAAAAGAAAAATAAATAAAAGTCTGCAGTTTAGAGAGGCCAGTTGACTTGCCCAAGACCCTGTGCTGTGACAGGTGAACCTGAGTAGGACTTGTTCCTGAGCAAGCTGCCGTCCCCCTGCCACCACCTAGCTTCATGCTCTGTGCTGTGGTGGAGGAAATGGACGTTCAGAGAGGTAAGTGACTTGCCCAAGGGCAAGAAGCAGGATTTGAATCCAGAGCCCTTTCTCTTTCCACTGTCACACGCTAATTGGTTCTATGACCTTGAAAGTCACTTAACTTCTCTAGTCCTCAGTTGCACCATCTTAAATTCAGGAATTTGGCTAGAAAAATCTCTAAGGTCTAGGCCACCTCTAATATTCAGATTTGAAATAGATCCAATTTTATTTTTTGAATGTTTAAAATTTTTAGAAATATCGTCTAGTGCAGTAACATGAGCACGTGGCATAACATTTAAAAAGTAGCAAAGTAAATATAAAGAAAAGTAGTTTTTCCATCTCTTGCCCCAGCCGCTCACTTCTGCTCCCTATAAGGTAAACACTGCTACACTTTCTTGTGCATATTCCAGTGATAGTCTATGCATATAAAGCAAATATATATCACATTTTCAAATTATTAACTATGAATTCACACTTATATCTCCAATTCCAATCCCACAATACAGGACTCATTCTAGTTTTCTCCTTTTCAAATTTGTAGCTCCCATCTACAACATCATCCTCAATATATTTCCTTAATATACTGGGCCATCTTCCTTCTACTTTAGGGGTATTCTTGTCATCCCACTTGGCTCTGACACCCTGTTCTAAGCTGCCGCCCCTACTGCTCCCTCCGCCACATGGATGCCCTTCTCATCTAGTCTGTGTGGTGCTTCAAGGACAAAGGACAACCCTGCCTGGAAAAGTTTTGGCGTTACACACCCTACTGGACTCTTCATCGACCTCCCCACCATGTTGCGATGCGTACATAGAAATTCCTGAGCCTACCTGGGCGACAGGACCTGTTCCTCTCTCGTCCCAAATAAGGAAAAGCATCTGTCCTGTCCCACTCCCACCCTATAGAAGGAAGGTATATGTGCCTCGACCAATTAGTAAACGGAATTTTCACCTCGGACCATTCCCTTGTTCTCTGGCTATAAAAACTGACTAATAGCACATGTTCGGGGTCGGCGCTCCCAGACTACTAGGAAGTCGGCCCCATTGTTCTGGCAGCAACCGTTCCCTCTAATAAATTCCATCCTCTTCACATTCTGCCTTGTATCTGGAAATTCTTTTCCAACTCGCGTTTGGACCATGACACTCGAGGCTCTGACCACCCACACCAGTAGGGTTGGCAGATAAAATAAAGGACATCCAGTTAAATTTGAATTTCAGGTAAACAATCGTTTTTTTAGCGTATGTCCTAAATATTGTGTGAAATATGCCTATATTAAAAAAGAATTCATAGTTTAACTGAAATTTAAATTTAACTGGGCTTCTTGTTTTATTATTTGCTAAATTTGGCAACCTCACATGCTGGGCCACCCATTAGGACCCAGTGTGGAAACGTCCTCATTTCACTGGAGTTTTAACATCCCAAGCTGAGCTGTCTCCCTCCCCCACTGTGTCTGCCTTGCCCAGCCCTACCTAATGGGAAAGGAAGGTAAGGGATGGAAAGGGAGAAGGAGGGAAAAGAAGAAAGAGGGAAAAGCAGAGAAGACAGGGGGAGGAAGAGGAAGAATACAATAGGTTTTTAAAATTTATATTTATGAAAATAAACTTTTCACTTACGTAAACTGTATACAGTCTGATAATTAAAATAAACAAAACACATGGACAAAAATGCCACCTAGATTCAAGGAATACTAAACTATGTCAATAAGAACTATACTGAGATATATAACTGCATCTTTGCTGTACACCAGAAACTAATGCAACATTATAAATCAACTATACTCCCATTTTAAAAAAGAAAACTACACTGAGCAGGTAATTTTGGAAGTTCAAGAGGATTATCAAGTCCTGTTTTGGGCAAAATTTATTGTTGGTGCTTACCACCTCCCCATTCAGGGAAAAAAAAAAAGTCTAATTCAGAACAAAATTTTCAGGGCAAGGAGCCTTATTATTACAATGAGGGAACATATGCATTGTAAATAACACAGAAAGAAAGAATTTATAAAATTCCTCAAACAAACCTTGCCTACTTTACAGGTTGAATATTACATTGGAAAAAACAGCAACAATGAAACATTGGGTTAGAATATCTTCTTTGGCCAAAAACAAAGGTCTTGGCTTTTTACAGACTTACTACCTGTAGAGCATATCATTAATTCCAAAGCCCAGAGATAATCAGAGTGAATGCTTTTCTGGGTGTTTTTTTCCCTAGTCCAAAGTGGACAACCAGCAAGTGAAGATGCTCCGAAAAATGATCCAAAGTCAGAATAAGGTTTGGCAGGACATCCATAGCATGTGGAAGTAGTTAGAAAGAAGAAAGGGGAAAGGCCCACAGAGAGAACCGGTGGGCAATTCCATACAGAATCACCTGGTTGTGTCTGCGCTTAGGGGAAATAGTACAAGCATGGGAGAGGCGCGAACGTAACTGCAAAAGGCATTAAGGGCAAGATGCATGTGGGCAGATAGCAGACTTCCAATCATGATGTTGCACGTGGAACAGAAGGATGTTCATTGTGTACCTCCGTCTCAGGCAGTGTTCTATGAGCAACAGCAATGCAGGATCTGTATATCACCCTTTGGCCAGAGTGAGGAACCACAGCTCGTGGAGTTGACATGGTTTTTGGACAAAAAGAAACGCTCAGGAGTTCCATATGTTCCTTTAAGCTCCACTCTCACACCTAATAGCTGTGGGCAATTGGGGCACCGATGGAAAGAAAATAGCTGGGAGCTCCCTCTGCCCTGCATAAGTTCTCAGGATGGCTTGTAGAGGAAAGGGGAACATGAAGGGGGAAAAAATGTGGGCTTTTAAGCCAAACACAACCTGGCTCCGCAGTTTTGTTTTCTACTTATTACCTAGGGCAGAGGACAGGTTACTTAGTCTTCCAATAACTGTTTCTTCTTCTGTTAAAATAATAGCATTATGCAGGTTATTGGGGGGGGGGGATAAAAGGAATAAATTAGAACAGTGGTTCTCAAAGTGTGGTCCCTAGACCAGCAGCATCTGCATCACATGAGATCTTGTTAGAGTTGCAAATTATTGGCCCCATGCCAGACCTTAAGAATCTGAACTGCTGAGTCTACGGTGTAATGAACCCTCCAGGTGATTACGGTGCATGTTAAAATTTGAGAACCCCTGAAATAGGAAAAGACCCTATTTGCATGGAGTCCATGTGCAAAGTGGTTAACTAGTTTTATAAGCATGATCCTTCTTTATCTGCCATCTTGCCCTGTATCTCCAACTCTGTATTTTTTCATTATTAGAATATATGTGTTGCCTCTGTCTTCTCTGTTAAAAGGAAAGGAGGACCGAGAGCAGAGCTTGGGGAGAGGCTGCGCTGCTACAGTCTGACTCACGCCTCAGGGATCCTGACACC
The DNA here is from genome assembly GCF_964270905.1 of Leucopleurus acutus. Lineage (NCBI taxonomy): Eukaryota > Metazoa > Chordata > Mammalia > Artiodactyla > Delphinidae > Leucopleurus > Leucopleurus acutus. The sequence goes on from NC_139150.1 coordinate 40,802,258, forward strand.
CACTCCCTGATGCTCTGTAAGTCTCCAAAAGTCCTGTCAAATGCCACCCCACTGTGCCCATACAGCAACCAACCAACTCCTGTGAAACCCGAAGGAGAGGAGAAGGAAACATGCAGGGAGAATTGTTCTCATGGTCCTATCTGCATTTGTGATATCTCCCCACCTCTCCAATCTCTCCTCCTCACTGCAGCCAGGTCATCTTCCTAAATAAAAATATCAGATCCTGCCACTGTTCTACTTAAACCCTTCGTAGCCTCCATAAGATTTTGCCCTAAAGATGTGGCCAAACTCCTTAGCATAACATGTAAGGCAATTCCCAGTATGACCCCAAAGGACCTCTTCATACTCATGCATCTCTCACTTCCTGTATACCCTTCCTGCCCCTATCACCCCATCCCCTTCTCCCCGCTCCAACACACACAGGCACACATGCACATGCTGGACTTGGCCAGGTGGGAAAGCCAGTGGCCAGATGACGCTTCCTGGCAGCTGTCACCCTTGAGCTGACCCTGAAGAGTATACAAGAGGAACAGACGTGAAACAGCACAGGGAACTACAACGTGGCATAATGGGGATTATTTCTGAAGTTTAAGTTACTAGGGGAAGTGTGGGGACAGGTGAGGCCGGAAAAGCAGGCTCAGGGCAGCTCTTTAATGACATGCTAACTAAGGTGCCCAACAAATATCAAACTGCACATTCATATGCAAATTTCGGAGAGGCTACTAGTTAGGTTAGGTTGGTTTTTCTAGGTCTTAGATAGAAGTAGGCATTATTATCTCCATTAAATAGCTGAAGAAACTAAGACTCCCAGAAGGTATATCATTGGCTCATGGGATACTCACACTATAAAATACCGAGCCTATGCTTCCAAGCCATTGTCACACTCCCGACCACTACATTCTTCTGCACCCGGGGCTTCGCCTGGCCCTTTAGAAACCAGAGCTTGACTTCAGATTTGGACTACAGCTCTAGACCCAACTCAAAACCTTTACACTGAGGTCCTCAATTTAGAGGAATTACTTTTTTGACCTGAAGAGCTTTATTTCCTTGTAATTGGAGGCTTAATTGTTTGTTATTATTTATTCCTTAACAACGCTGGCTAGGAATAGTCTGAGATTTGCACAATTATTAATTTTGTGAATCTCCTTGATAAATTCTTGATGGAGAGGCTCCTCTGTCTGCACAGCTGGTATCAATATCCATAAAAGGCCATTTATGCAATTTGCCAGCTCTGTAAGTGTCAATTTCCTAGAGTGGTGTCTTTAGTGGCCTCCACTTATGTCTGAAACATTTTTATGAATGTATTTACTTCTGAATGCTTTTCTGAAAAGATGTGGAAAAAACAACCTTGAAAATAATACTTTGTTCCTGAAGAGCTGGCCTACCGTTCTCCATCTTTCAGGAGCGGGTTAACAAAACTTACACTTAAGGAAACACAGTGAAAACTTAAGGTGTAGGAAAAAAAGACAGAGAAATTTGAGTGTTAAACAGCTAACTGGATTTATTTGAAATGACTGTAACAATGACAGTATTAATTAATATAATATTAATAGCAACACGGCTGAAAAGTAATTTTAGTAAAGTATCTAAAATTTTTAAAGGGTTTCCTTTCAACATTGGCAAAAATTTTCTATATACCTTAGGGTCAAAAAAGGTTAATTGTTTTTTCTTCCATTAAAAAATTATCAATATAAAGACTTAAATTGGAAAATTTTTTAAATTAATGAAATTTAGCCTGCGAAATCTCTCAAATTTCCATGCCATTTGAAGGTAAAAGATTGTGGTTGTTTCTAGAATACAGAGCTTATTCTACAGTAGTGAACCAAAAATATTTATTGAAACAATGAATGAAAATATTACTAAATCAAATCAATTGGCCTAAAAATACATTTAGTGAATACTTCATCATTTTGCATTGTGCACTATATATCTTAGAACATGACTTCCATTTAAAATCGGTTAAAATAATTGCTACTTCTAGATATTTATTTTACAGATAAAGTGATACGTGCAAAATAGCATTAGAACAGAAGTATTCACTGCAGCATAGGATGTAATCACCTCAGATTGAAGCAATCTAAATGTCTGTCATTAGAAAACTAGTCACATCCCTATAATGGAATACTACGCAGCCATTACAAAGAATTGGCATCTCTATATATCATTAAGTGAAAACAAAAGAAGAGTGGTTTTATTTTGAAACAGTCTCAAACTTATAGAAAGCTTGCAAAGATAATATGAAAATCTTATTTTTTTCTGAACCTTTTGAGAATTTGTTGCTGATGTAATGCTCCATCACTTTTAAATACTTTTAGTGTGTATTTCCTACCCCCCAAAAGGGCATTCTCCTACATACCATTAATACAAACATCAAAATCAGGAAATTAACATCAGTATGCTCCAGCCACCTACTCCCCAGCCTCCCTTCCAGTTTTGTTAATTGTTCTAATAATGTTCTTTACAGAAAAAGGATTCAGTCCAGAATCACGCATTGCATTTAGCTGTCACTGAGTTTTAGTCTCTGCCTCACTCTGGAACATTTCCTCATTGTCCTTTCTTAACTTTTATGACCTTGACACTTTTGATGATTGCAAGCCAGTCAATGTGCAGAATATCTCTTATTTGGGCTTGTCTGACGTTTCCTCATGATTAGATATAGGTTATACATATTTGGCAAGTTACTGTGCTCATTGCAGCCTATCAGGTGGCACATGGTTTCAATCTATCTCATTATTAGTGATGTTGACTTTGATCTCTTGATTAAGGTGATGTCTGCCAGATTTCTCTACTGTAAAGTTAATCATTTTCCCTTTGTAGTTAGAACATATTAAGAAGGATAGAGCTAGGTTATGTATATATTTATTTAATCTACATTGATTGTGTAGTTTGGGATAGGCTTAATAGAGCACAGGTTTTGTATTCTGACATACCCTCAATCTAGCCAGGTATAGAAGCCCTGTTTTCCTTTCCTCTCCTCACAGGCAGTAAAAGAAATTAATTCCCCCCCATGTTTTTCATTTTCTTGTTCTCATGTAATTTTCCTCTTAATTTTTTTATCTATGTCCTTGAAAGAATGTATTAAAGCAAGGATACCTAATGAAACAATGGGTGGATTGTAAGAAGGTGTAATATACCTTCATCAGCTAGTGGAACCCTCATACTTCTTAAGATAAAATATATTGTACAAGTAGTGGCTACTAGTGATAGATATTGGCTGTTGCCCACCTAATAAGCATTCTTGACACTTTTATTTCTTGCTAAAGAGCCCTGTTTTATTCAGGTAGAGGGGAAAAAAATCCCTGGATCTCTGGGAGGATAGGATCCCAGAATCGGCCCTTAGAACTGATGGGTTTATATGGGCCAAGGTGACATTATTATTCTTGGCCTTTGATTGGTCTAGGAGTGGGCATGTGACTCAGTTTTGGCCAATCAGTTCTGGGGTATAATGGGAGCCCTGGCAGAGAATCTTTCCTTCCTGAAAGCTGCTTCAGAAAGAGGCCTTTTAATCCCCCTCCTCCCAATGTAGATAATGCCTAAAGGTGCAATAGCTTTTTATTGATACAATCGCAAAGCATGAGCAAGAGGATAAAAGCCAACTTTCAAGAATGGTAGCATGAAAAAACAAGACCCAGGTCCCTGATTCATTTTTGAGCTACTGACTCAATGCCAGCAACCACCTACCTTGGGAGTTCTTCTTCTAAGAGAAGAATAAAATGCCTGTTTGTTTGAGTCCCTGTAAGTCAGGTTTCCGTTATCTGCAATCAAACTGCAGCCTTTCTAACTGAAACTGTGATTAAAGAATTCTTCCACAGTCCCAATCTCTGCTAAGAAATGATCACTGCTAGCATTATGTCCTTCACTGCAAGATAGGAACTGGAGAAGTTAGGGGACTAGGTAAGGGATCTCTTTTAAAAAGACAACTAGGTGAACAAAAGTACAGAATGGCGTCCATATGTTACTTTTGTGTTTAAAAGGGATTGAATAATGTATTCATACTTTCCTGTACTTACATAAAGAAACACATAAAGGATACACACACACACACACACACACACACACACACACACACACACACACACACACAAGCCACCACCACCGCATAACTAACGGCCAAGGCAGGGAGAAATAGTGTGAATTGGGGATGGTGTAGGAATAAGGAATAAAAATTAAACAGGAAATAGGAGAGTAAACTTGTTACAGAAAATTTGAAAATCGTGTTTACAAAAAAGACTTTTTTTTGATGAAACTATATTTTGGTTCTATGCCATTTAATGGCTGAGTGATTTTGGGCAAATCGCTTAAACGCCCAGCATCTGGTTTTCCTACCTGTGGGATGAGCAGTCAACAGTTTTCTAATTAAACCGTTTCATTTCTAAAACTATGCAATTCTATAATGTATCATTGGATTATATCGTAATATACAAAGTTAAATTATTAAGTTTAATAATTTAAATGATTCCAATTAAATTATTCCAACTGGAAATTCTCATCTGGACAACTTTACAATGCGTTACTGGCAGCACATTTGGAGATAGCCTGGGAATGGGTCAGATTAAACAATTCTGACTTGTTCCCATTGCTAAACATGGAAACGATTCATACTATTTAGCACTGCAACCGTCCCTTTGTCTCTAATTCCTGTTTCTTTTTATTCTGCTCTACTTTTTCTGTTCTCCATAGCAGTTATGCTTTCTAACATCCCCAATAATTAACTTATTAATTATACACTGAGTTAATGATCTCTCTCCCCACGCTGCAAACTTTGTTCACAGTATGTATCAACTGCTTGATAAGGAGTAAGCACTCAACAGATGTTTGCTGAATGAGTGAAGGAATGAAGTCATGGTAGTATACCAGATCCATTTAAACGTCTAAACAAAATTTTACCTATATTTGGGTAAAAAAAAGCATGAAAGATAGCAAATCATCAGTTTTCACATTTAGATGGTTGGATGGTTTGTCAGGAAAATATACAGGCTCATAATTTGCTTGTTCATTCCCGGATCATCTTTATAGCAGAAAATTATGAAGTAAAAGTAGGGATCTTAAGAACTCAATAATAGAAAGGAAATCTAATAGAGTAGTCTGCTAATATTAGTGCTAACCCAGATGTCCTCGGGTGCCAAGAGCATGTGGATCTGAAAACAAGTCACTGTAAGACTTTATTCCTAAGGCTCAGAACTCAAGAACTCCTGCCCCTCAAAGAGAGGAGCTCAGGCCTTCTGCTTTCTTGGGTATTGGCTCAGGCTCCAAGAAAGGCTTCCTCATGTGAAGAGTGAAGGGCAGCCCACCTGCTCCTCGGCTGCCCTTCTTGTAGTCTTGTTCAGCCTGTCCCACTTGGTGGCCCAGTGCTGGGCTGCTCTGATGCCATCTGGCTGCTGGTCACCTTACGCTGCCCAGACAGTGGTGCTGACACATCCTCTACCTCGAACATGATGGGGTCACTGCTCTCCCCACTGTCCTCTGCGAGTGCCTGTCCCCTCTCATGTCCCCCCTCTTCAGTTGCAATGGGCATGGGAGAAGGCCGCCTGGCAGAGTTGCTTGAACTCTTAGTTGCGTTTCTTTCTTCTTTTGGTTTTGCAGTTTAGTCTTCATCTTCCCAGGGCAGAGACATCTCCCTGACTTGAAGTTAGGGTGGATTCCAGGACAGGGTCCTTTGTATCTTGAAACACTGCTTCCTTTCCCTTCAAGCAGTTACTGAGTCTGCCCTCATTTATGAATCTCAATCTCTCTCTGTCTCTCTCTCTTTCATTCACACACACACACACACACACACACACACACACACACAGAGGCTTCTTGGTTGCTACATACAATCTTGCTTCCATAGTCCCCTTGCCTCAGAACTGTGTCAGACATGTCTATAAATCTGAACTACAATAGTGGACAGGCTTAAAATTCTTTCCCATTCAACTCCCGGGTTCCATGAAAATTCAGGAAATCTAGCAGGGGTGTGTTGTTACAGGGGACCAGAACTCATAATTCAACACGTTGAGGTGAAAGGGACCTACTGACCTGGGTTTGGAGTCTGGCTCCAAATTTTATTGGTTCTGTGACCTCTGGCAACTTACCTGTTTCTTCATTTGTAAAGTGGGCATAGTGATAATACCTACCTCACAGGGTTATTTTAAAGACTAAATATGTCAAGGTCATGTAAGACATTCAAAGGAGGGCCTAAGTAAGTTCTCAAATGTTAGCACTTATAATAATCATCATCATTTTATCTCCTCCTTCCTCTTTCACCAACACCATCATCATCATCATCATCATCATCACCATCATCTTGAATCTAGCTGGGACCTCCATAACAACAGATTTCTACCAATACTCAATGCCTTTATCTTCCCAACACAACAAACACACTAGTTTCTTCTGAAGGAGAAGTTTTTAACTTCCTAAAACACAGTTTCTAAGTTAATTGATCAAGAATTTGGAAACTTAGTAGAATGTGACACAAAGTACTGCTTGTTGTAGTTTATAATACAAATAAAATTAAGATTTACTAAGATTCCCTTGAAAAAGAATCATACCTAGAAGATCTAAACTTTAATCATGAAACTCAATATTTAGAATTAGAGAAAATCAGAGAGAAAACATGAAATTGGCTGTATTACAAAATTTCTATCTCGTAAAGAAACAGAGGGTGTAGATACACAATATCTACTCAATATCTTTTTTGCCTACCATCTAATGTTCCCTACTTTAAGTCCAAAACCCTGGGGAGAAAAGAGATAATTTTTAGGTACGATACCTCAAATTAAAGTACTAGGTATTGTTTAGAAATTGTCTAGGAATTTAGAAATCTCTTTTTTTTCCTACAGGAGAGAGAAATGATATGTGGTCATTTTGAGAACATTTAGAAAACTTTAGAAGAATACCTGTAAGGTGGCCTCACTGAGAAATACTAGAAAGGGATGAAATCTGCCGAAGTGAATCTTTGAGAAACTAGAAATCAATAAACTGAAATAGAGAAAAGTGGACATAAATTTGGAACCCAAATTTTGATATCCATCTCCTGGGAGACAGAACTGGGTGAAATAGACACTTTTTTCCCTTGTTATATTTTGATAGGTTGATACTATCCTGAATCATTTTTGTAGACTCTCTGGACCATTGCTTCTTGTACTTGTGTGTGTTTGTGTCGTTTTGCTTTTCTAACATCATGATTTTATGCCCTTTTATTAAAGAGTGGGGATAATTGAGTTTTTTCTTAACTTTTCATTTTGAAATAATTTAAACTTACAGAAAAGATGCAAAAAACAGTACAAAAATCTCTAGTATATCCTTCAATCAGGTTCCCAAATATTAGTTAGACATTTTAGTACATTTATTTTACCATTCTCTCTCTCTCATTCACACACACACACAGAGGATGTGCATATTACATTTTATTTTCCTGAGGCATTTGAGAGTAATTTTCAGACATGTTACCCTATTGCTCTTTAATACTTCAATGTGTATTTCCTAAAACACTCTCCCACTTAATCATAGTCAAATCTTTAAATTCGGGGAATTGACACAGATAGTGTTACCATCTAATCTATAGGCCTATTCAAATTTTGCCAATTTGCCTACTAATTTCCTTTATAAAGTCGAAGATCTAATCCCAAACCACACATTGCATTTAGTTGTCATATTTCTTCGTTCCTCCTCAATCTGGAACAGTTCATCAGTCTTTCTTTGTCTTTCATGACATTGATATATTTGAAGAGTACAAGCCAATTAGTTTGTAGAATGTCCCAAGATTATGATTTGTTTGATGTCTTCTTGTGCATTTTTGGCAAAAGTATCATAGAAGTGAAGTGTGTTCTTCTCAGTGCATCATTTCTGCAGGTACAAGATATCCATATCCTTGGTGCCATTAACTTTTATAACTTACTTTAGATGATATTTTCCAGGTTTCTTCATTGTAAGTTTAGTTAATATGTGTTTTGTACCTATTAACTGATGTTAATTGTAACTGAGCAATTTGTGGAGAAAAGTTTGAGACTATGTAAATATCCTGTTCTTCATCAGACTTTTACCTGCCAGTTTTAGCACTCTTCGATGACTCTTGCCTGAATGAATTATTTCTACAATGGCTGGCAAATGGTGGTTCCATCAATTCCATCATTCCTTTTACATGTATAGCATTCTACCGTAAGATAGTTTTCCCTTCACTGTAGGAGAAGCTTGCCATATCTATCTATCATCATTTATCTGTCTACATACCTACCATCTATACCAGTTTTGACAAGTTTTATAAAATTGTGTTGACAGATTTGTATTTAGGTGTTCATAGTCCTTAACAACACAGTCATTTCACTGACGTAGTTACATCTTACCGTGTCATGATGTCTTTTAAACTATTATTAACAATGTACTTCAAGGAAATACAATAATGATCCCACAACTTCATATTCATCGAATATTTTTTTTCCTAGTCAAATTTGTTCAATATAAATTGAGTCCTCAGAGCAGGAATGACAATTTTTTTGAGTTTGTTATTCTAATGCTTGACTTTTCATGGTTTTTTCCCCTAAAATTCTGAAAACCCATTGGTTATCTGAATTAGAAAATCTAGCTCTGGAGAATATATCAATGCACTCAAAGAAATTCATATAAATAATTTTAAACATAATGGTAAAGTTTGGTCATTGTCTATTTTAACATCTACAAACTGTTATTTTGTTTCAATATTTGGGTACATAGGGAAATGCATATTGTAGAACTTTGCTAAAAGAGAATGTTTCTGGAATAGATTAATTAGTATCCAGGAAGGATTTAGAAAGCCTCTAAACAAAGAGGGCTCCAGATTATGGATTGCTTACTTGATGGCATATATACTGCAAAGGGTCAGTCTAGAAATGTTCCATTAGTCAAGAAACAAGAGACTTTGGATTCAGTAAAGCACTCTTAGGTATCAATCGAAGGAATTAAATAAGAATATTGTCAATATCTTTTCTTTAAAGAGATCATATTTTATTTTGCTTTCCTTACAAAAATAATCTAATAAATGAGTATACATCTTTATAATGGAAAGTACTTTTCATATACATTACCTTATACAAATCTGCATGGGACTATTTACTACAGGAAAAGTCAGAACCTAACAAAAGGTTAAATTCACACACAAGGATTCTCAAAGTAATATGATAATTTCTAATTGCAGATCTGTTGCAAATATATTTCTTAGGGTATAGCACATTAAAAAAGGCTATAAGAATAGCCTCCCAAATCTGCCAATTATACATATTGCTATTTCTTCTTGTGGGTGCTTTCTTTTGTTGTTGACCTCTTCTCGTTTAGTTTCAGATACAATGTAAAGTACATATGACTTTTTCAAAGAGAAATAGATCATTTTTCTTTGGAATGACAGAGGACTGAAGTTATTATTACTATTTTTTTCTTTAAATGAATGTTGAAGAAATGTTTCCTCCATAACTGATCTCTTATGGCCAGCTGTTTCATGACTTTTAGATTTGCCAGTGAAAGTGAAAATCAGACTCAAATACAATGAATAGACTATGCCGTGGAGCCCAGAGAGCAGGAGTAGGTATGGAGTGATTGAATATTTCATGGAGTCAGGCTTGATCATTTTGGACAGTGGCTAAGCCATCCTAGTGCAGAGTAATTGGATGGGAGAGACTTGTAGGCAACACTTCAAGGAAAAGATTCCAGAAATTTAAACTGAGGAGTTGGTTCTACTTTTATTTCACTTAAGGATGGCTGATTTCCTATCCCTTGTGCTATGAACAAGAGGCTGCAAAATTTCCCAGTTAAAATAGAAAATGCTCAGGTAGGGTTTACAAGGCACCAAATTGGATGAGAACCCTCCTCCCTGTGGAGTCCTGCCCATGTTTACTCAAATACCCAGAATATTTTGTCCGTAACTTGCTAAACATTGGACTTCTAGGAACATTGGGGATGTTTGACTGAATGCTTCCATTTCCAGGCAAATGCTGTCATTTTGTGTCCAGAGTTGGAGAGCTAGCAGGGATCATTTTGTATATATCATCTTAGGTACCTTCACTTCATCTATTGATTGTATTTTTTTTTTTTTTAACTGACATTCACTCTACCAGCTAAACCAGCAGTTCCCAAACATTTTGGTCTCAGGACCCCTTTACACTCCTAAAAATGTTTGAGCCCTAGTTTATGTGGGTTTCATCTGTTGATATTTACCATATTAGAAATTAAATTGGCAAATTTTTAAAGTGTTTATTAAATTATTATAAGATAGCAATAATAAGCTCATTACATGTTAACATAAACACATACTTATCAACATATCTATCTATATTGCCTAAAATAAAAATATTTAGTGAGAAAAATGACATCATTATACAGTTTTTGCAAATCTCTTTAATGTCTGATTTAATAAAAGACAGCTTCTTCATTTAATCTATTGTGACATCACATGTCATGTAGCCTCTGAAAATCTTCACATACTATCATGAAATCATGAGAGTGAAAGAGGCAAGATAATTTTAGAATTATGATTGTTTAGTCTTATAGTTTTGACTTCTTGGCTCCTCTGAAAGGGAGGAGTCTACTGGTCCCCGAACAACCATTTGAGAACTGAGAGATAAACAAACCGGAGTAAAATGATGATCAGCTTAAGCACCCTGGTTCAGAACTGTATCAGCCTAAGGGTCTTGACTTGTTCCTCATTCTTCAGAAGTTAGTTTCATTGTCACCACCCGAGAGAAGCTTTCCCTGACAATTCTCTCTGAAGTATTCCCCACTCTCAATGTTCTGGAGTTTTATACACTGTCTTTTTTTTTTTTTTTTTTTTTGCGGTACGCGGGCCTCTCACTGTTGCGTCCTCTCCCGTTGCGGAGCACAGGCTCCGGACGCGCAGGCTCAGCGGCCATGACTCACGGGCCCAGCCGCTCCGCGGCATGTGGGATCTTCCTGGACGGAGCACGAACCCGTGTCCCCTGCATCGACAGGCGGACTCTCAACCGCTGCGCCACCAGGGAAGCCCCTGTCTTTTTGTTTTTTATGGAACTGACTTCAATTGTACTTTTAAAATTTATCTCTCTCTGCCCCGCCCCCCCCTTTATGTTGACTTGGCTACCTCCCTCATGAGACTATGGACTTTTTGAATTTTCCTCTCTTGTTGGCTGTTGTATCCCTCATGTGTAGCATGTGCCTAGCACAGAGTCAGTATTCAATAATTATTGAATTATTATTTTTGCTGATTATTATTAATGTTATTATTTTTGCTGATTATTATTAATATTATTATTTTTGCTGATTATTATTAATGTTATTATTTTTGCTGATTATTATTATTGTTGACTTAATGAATAAATTAGTGGTTAGTTTTTTCTCACTTTTATTTTGGCCTTTTGTTCTTGTGCTGAGATGATCAGTGGACATAGAATTGTAGTAAATACATTTTTATTCATACACTGAAATAAACAATGTTTCTAGAGTGGCTCTATGTGCTGGTCAAATTTATAGGATAAAAGAAAAAGTATCTAACCCTAGTCATAGCCCTGTATAACGAGGCATACCAAGAGAGGAAACTTTAGCTGAATCCTGAATAGAAAATGTGAGGAGAGAAGCAAGTCTGCAAGATGAGTGAAAGCCTGGCATATTGAACGAACTGCAAGGAAGTCAGTATGAATGAGTCACTTAGGTTGCCAGAGGATTGCAGGGGAGAACTAGGGAAAAGAGTGAGATGTGAGGTGAGAGACATGAAGACCCCAGGACCCCACAGGCCTTCGGTTCTGTATTAAGGAGTTTGGACTTTATCTTAAAGGCAGACCATTACATGGATTCATCACACACATCAACAAGAGAGAGTTGTAGGCTCACAGACATGTCCACAAAATACAGAGCCAGTGCCTCCCTCCACTCCACTTCCTGCTGTGCAGATCCATAGCTCATCAAACTCTCAGCTATATAAACTCATGTTTACCTAAGCTTTGATTTTATGAGGCATAGAACTAATGCCAATTTTCTAATCGAAAGAAGTGATTCTGCTTACCAAAACATAGGTAGGAAGTTACGTGATGCTACTAATTCAGACGTAGATACTGATTATTTTGCTAGTGTATATTTCTTATCAACATAGAGACAAAAATTCTAAACAGAATGTTCGCAAATTAAATCCAGAAGCATATAAAAATACACTAATAGGGCTTGCCTGGTGGCGCGGTGGTTAAGAATCCGCCTGCCAATGCAACGGACACGGGTTCAAGCCCTGGTCCGGGAGGATCCCGCATGCCACGGAGCAACTAAGCCCGTGCACCACAACTACTGAGCCTGTGCTCTAGAGCCCACGAGCCACAACTACTGAGCCCATGTGCCACAACTACTGAAGCCCGCGTGCCTAGAGCCCGTGCTCCGCAGCAAGAGAAGCCACCGCAATGAGAAGCCCACGAACCGCAATGAAGAGTAGCCCCCGACCGCCACAACTAGAGAAAGCCTGTGCACAGCAACAAAGACCCAGTGCAGCCAAAAATAAATAAATAAAATAAATAAATGTATAAAAAAATAAAAAAATAATAAATAAAAAGAATACACTAATAGTAGAGAGCAAGTTACACTTTTCCAGTAATACAAGTTTTGTTTAATATTTGAAAAATCAATCAATGAAAATCACTTCATTTATAGAATAAAGAAGAAAAAGTATATGATCATCTGAATAGATGCATTAATAATATTTGATAAAGTTCAATGTTTATTCATAATAAAAGCTCTCAGTAAACATGTAATAGAGAATTTCCTCAATCAGATAAGGATATCAAAAATATGCAACAAATAATCAACTTAAGGTTGAACTATTGAAAGTTTTAGTCCTCAGTTTGGGAAAGCATAAAGATGTCAGTTAACACTTTTGTTCAACATTGTACTGGGGGTCCTAGTCAGCAAGAAAAACAGAAGGTAGAAGGACTGAAAAGAGAGGGAGGAAGCCATCTTATTTGCAGATGACATGATTGTATAACTAGAAAATCTAAAAACAGAGTCAATAAGAAATTATTGTATATCTATATGTTAGCAATAAATTATTAGATATTAAAATTGAAAAAGATACATGTACAATAGTATAAAAAAGCAAATACCTGGGGATACATTTAGCAAAGGATGTACAGGATTTCTGCACAGATAATTAAAAAAAAAATCACTCAGACAAAATTTAAAATACCTAAATAAATGAAGGGGCATACCATTTTTAAGGAGGAGAAGGATTATTATTGTTAAAATGTGAACTCTCCCTAAAATTAAGATATCTCAGATACCTTTTTGTGAAAATTGACAACCTGATTCTAAAATTTATATGGAAGTGCAAATGGCCAAAATTAGCAAAGATAACCTTAAAGAAGAGGAAAGAAAGGTCTTATATAGGCATTTATTAAGACCACATAAACTAAACTATTGATAGTATTGATGCAAATATGAACAAACAGATCAATGATAAGAATAGAGTCCAGAAACAAATTCATATAAATATGTATTTACAACAAATGTGCCACTTCAAGGCATTATAAAACAAGGTTCTTTTTAAAAACAAGTTGCAGGGCACAAAACTAATACACAGAAATCCGCTGCATTTCTATATACTAACAACAAATTATCAGAAATAGAAATTAAGGAAACAATACCATTTACCATTGCATCAAAAAGAATAAAATATCTAAGAATAAACCTACTTAAGGAGGTAAAAGACTTATACTTGGAAAATGATAAGGCACTGATGAAAGAAATTGAAGATGACACAGTTATAAAGATATACCATGTTCATGGATTAGAAGAATTAATATAGTTAAAATGACCATACTACTCAAGGCAATCTACAAATTCAGTGCAATCCCTATCAAAATACCATGGGCAGTTTTCACGGAACTAGAACAAGTAATTTTAAAATTTGTATGGAAACACAAAAGACCTCAAATAGCCAAAACAATCTTGAAAAAGAACAGAGCTGGAGGAATCATGCTCCCTGACTTCAGACTATACTACAAAGCTACAGTAATCAAAACAGTACAGTACTGGCACAAAAATAGACACAAGGATCAATAGAACAGAATAGAGAGCCCAGAAATAAACCCATGCATTTATGGTTAATTAATCTCCAACAAAGGAGGCAAGAATATACAATGGAGAAAAGACAGCTTTTTCAATAAGTAGTGCTGGGAAAACTGGACAGTTACATGTAAAAGAATGAAATTAGAACATTTTCTCACACTTTATTTTTGGATTAAAATAAAGTCAAATAAATATAAAGTCAAATAAAGTCAAAATGGATAAAGTCAAAATGGATTAAAGACCTAAAGGTAAGACCAGAAACCTTAAAACTCCTAGAAGAAAACATAGGCAGAACACTCTTTGACATAAATCATAGCAGTATTTTTTTTTTTTGGATCTGTCTCCTAAAGCAAAGGAAATAAGGCAAGAATAAACAAATGGGACCTAATTAAACTTAAAAGCTTTTGCACAGCGAAGGAAACCATCAACAAAATGAAAAGACAATCTACCGAATGGGAGAAAATATTTGCTAATGATATGACTGATAAGGGGTTAATATCCAACATGTATAAACAGCTTATACAACTCAACGTCAAAAAAATAAACAACCCAATTAAAAAATGGGCAGAAGATCTGAATAGACATTTTCCCAAAAAAGACATACAGATGGTCAATAGGCACATGAAAACATGCTCAACATTGTTAATCATCAGAGAAATGCAAATTAAAACCACAATGAGATGTCACCTCACACCTGTCAGAATGGCCATCATCAAAAAGAACACAAAAAACAAATGTTAATAAGGATGTGGAGACAAAGGAACCCTTGTACACTGTTGATGGGAATGTAAATTGGTGTAGCCACTGTGGAAAACTGTATGGAAGTCTCCCAAAAACTAAAAATAGAACTACCATAGGACCCAGCAATTCCACACATGGGTATATATCCGAAAAAACAAAAACATTAATTTGAAAAGATACATGCAACCCAGTGTTTATAGCAGCATTATTTACAATTTCCAAGTTATGGAAGCAACCCAAGTGTCCATGGATGGATGAATGGATAAAGAAAATGTGGTATATATATACAATGGAATGCTACTCAGCCACAAAAAAGGATGAAATTTTGCCATCTGCAACAACATGGATGGACTTGGAGGGTATTATGCTAAATGAAATAAGTTTGACAGAGAAAGACAAATACTGTATGATATCACTTATATGTGGAATCTAAAAAATGAACTAGTAAATATAACAAAAATACTCACAAATATAGAGAACAAACTAGTGGTTACCAGTGGGGAGAGGGAATGTGGGAGGGGCCAAATAGGGGTAAGGGATTAAGAGGTACATTAACTATTATATATAAAATAAATAAGCAACAATGATATATTGTACAACACAGGGAGTATAACAGATATTTTATAATAACTATAAATGGAATATAATCTTTAAAAATTGTGAATCACTATTTTGTTCACCTATAACATGTAATATTGCACATCAACTATATCAATTTAAAAATGTAAAAAAATTTTCATTTTAAAAAATTGTAAAAATATCAAAAGAAACACCAGTGCCAAATCAAGATGATATCCCTATTAAAATAAATGATATTGATCCCTCATGCATACCATACACAAAAATCAATTCCAGAAGCATTATAGAACTAAATGGACGAGTTAAAATGATATAGCTTCTTAGAAGATGTAGAAGAATTTTTTTAACCTTGAGTTAGGCAATTTTCTTAAATAGAATGCAAATAACACTAGCCATAAAAGGAAAGATTGATTACTTGGACTGCATTAAAAGTCAGAACTTTAGTTCTTCAGATGACATCTTCAAGTAGTGAAAAGACTAGAGAGAGATTGGAAGAAGATACTTGCTCTATGTGTATCTCCAACAAAAAAATCCTATCTCATATATATATATATATATAATATATATATAACACATCGTATTACATATATAACATATATATAACTTCTGTATATCAAAAAGAAAAAAGACAACATATAAATGTGCAATAATTTGAACATTTTATGAAAAATGATATCTAAATGATCAATAGACATATGAAAAGATATGCAAGATCATTAGGTATCTAGGAAATGAAAATAGAGCCACACATCCACAAGAATGACTAAAATAAACCCAAATCAAAAAACTCCAGAATATATCAAATGTTTTATGTGTGTAGAGTAATTGGAACTCTCATACAACTTGAGAAACTGTATAGCATACCTTCTAAAAATTAATAATTTGCTTATCCTGTTACTTGATAATTTTCCTCCTAGATATAGACCCAATAGGAATGTTACATATGTGCACCAAAACACATACGAGAATGTTCGTAACAGCCCCAAATTGGGGAAAAAAATCCAAATGTCTATTAAAAATGAATGGATAAATTTTGATTTACTAATACAATGGAACACTATACAGCAATAAGAATGAATAAATTACAGCTACCTGCAACAATGTGGATGAATCTCACAGAAAAAGGACTGAATGAAAGATGAGTCTACCCTATATAACACATTTACAAGAAGTAAAAAATAGGCAAACCGATCTTTGGTAATTGATTCCAGACTTCCTTTGCTGAGAATGAGGTAAGTAGTGACTGGAAGGGGGTAGGTGGGAAGCTTCTGGTTTGTTGATAGTGATCAATATCTGGGTTGTGTGATGGCTAGTTTTTCTGTAAAATCCATTAAAATTTATATTTTAGATTTGTACATTTTATGATATGAATTAAAAAAAGAGTAAAACAAATCTGTTGTTTTCTTTTTCTTTTTTGATGTGGACCATTTTTAAAGTCTTTATTGAATTTGTTACAATATTGCTTCTGCTTTATGTTTTGTTTTTTTGGCCCGGAGGCATGTGGGATCTTAGCTCCCTGACCAGGGATTGAACCTGCACCCCCTGCATTGGAAAGCAAAGTCTTAACCACTGGACTGCCAGGGAAGTGCCAAATCTGTTGTTTTCTAACTAGAATGTAGCTGTGTATTTAGGAATCCCTTCTATACCACCGATCTGCTTTATTACTCTTTGTCTCTGAAATACTTTTATTGAAGACATATATACTGAATAATGTAATTAATATCTAAGTTTCTTATGACAGGGCCGCTGGTACAGAAGACAGCATTGGATGCCAGGCCCCACCCATGACTGGTGACAGACATGAGATACTGGGTTCAGTTTGAAAAAGGCTTGTCAGTCAGTTTATTTACTCTCGACCTTCTGAGTCTGCTGTTGCTTCATGTTCGGCTGAACTACTTTGACTCAGAACAGCTAATAGTAAGTGTGTCTGTAAATAGGCCAGAGGTGGGGCAACAGTACAAATAAGACTACCAAGCGGGATTTTCAAATATGAGGGTGACAGTGGCTTGAGGTGCCTTCAAGAGACAAATTTGCAGGTGGGGTAACAGGGTAAAAAGATCAACCCGCAACCAGGTTGCATGGAAGCCCTCAACCAGATAAACATCTCTGCACACAGGGAGACGGGCTGCAGTGGTGTGGCTAGTACCCAGAAGAAACAATGTTGAAAGGCATGTGATGACTTCAGGGACGCTGAAGTGAATGGATAAACCATTCATTCATTCAACAAATATTTATTGAGTGTCTGCTCTTGAACAAGGACTATTCTAGGCACTGTTAGTGACTGAACAAATGCCACGTGGAGATCACATCCTCACATTATGGCTATGCCATAATGAACGGATGGTACTGATTCACTTAAGCACACCCATTTCTGGGAATGCATTTCCTGTGCTAACGAGGATATGCCTATATTTACCTTAAAAAAAAGTACAGTCCTTATCTTTAAACACCATCTATTGCTGACTTGTATAGAAGACATGGTCAGGGTTAAGCGAGTCTGGATTGATTCATTCACATCCTTATCTGGCCCCTCTATAAGCAACATTATGTGTTTGTAAGAAATTTGGACAATAAATAGTGGCCATGAGTTACAGTAAAATGCATCATCTTATACGTGACCTGTACCATTCCCAACTGAACGCAGGATTTGCCTATATAGCACACAATGAATTATTCAACAATTCTGTGTTAAATGGCCGCTTTTGGAATCTAGTCTATATATTTGAGGTTTTTGTATTTTAAGTGGTAAATTTAATTCGTGCTTATCCTGAAATTATGTGTCATTCTGACGTTCTGCCTTTAGCAAAGCATGTATTCTGATGTATGGAAAATATATTTTTGAATGATAGAATGACTCTTTTAAACACACACACACACACACACACACACACACACACACACACACACACCACTAATTATAACCAATGCAGTGGCAATCCTGTGCATACTGCATATTCTGAAGTTTTCATCTTGCCAGAGATTTTGCAAGTAAAACATAGGCTATGGTTGGTGTTTTTTCATTACAATATAAAATAAGTGTCTGTGCAAGAGATGTGTAGAAGGGACTCCCAATCAAAAGAATCGGAAACTAGCCCTATAGTGACCACAGGCTCGGCTTGCTGTCAGGCAGAGCTGCGTATGGCATGGACTCAGCCACTCATGAGCTGTGTGGTCTCCACCAATTTATGGAACCTTGCTCAGTTAGGCTCAGAAAGAAGCCTCGGTTTTCTTCTATGTAAAATGGGGATTATAATAGTACTCACTTTGTAGGATTACCATTAAACATAAATGAGATAAAGTATACAGAATTCCTATCTTATGAATTTTTTAAAAAAGTACTTTCCTTTAATTTTTAGGAGAAACTTCTGTGCCACCCATCTATTTTAATACTGTCTGCTGATTTTAAGTGTCTCTCCTTATTTAAGGTTCAGTTATGATAAAACACTTCTAAAATGCTTTGGGATATCTTCACATTTCCCCCAGAGGATGGAAGTTCCTACTGTTACATCCCGACTCCTAACCTGTATTATCCTGGGTGTCTCTTAGAGGTTTAAATGAAAGAGAAGTTACTTTATGCCATAATATAATTTATTTAATCATCAAGTGAACTGGTAAAATAGATTGAAGGGGGTAGAGGCATTGTCAACTACAGTTAATCAAAATATACAGGCTTTGGTAGTCAAGCCTGAAACTTTTTAGGAACCAATTATATATATATTTTTTAAATTTAACAAGTTATTTCTGATTCGGGGTTCACAGTTGAGCATATATGTAAAATTTAATCAGATCCTTTTTTCTGGGGCTAAATTGTGTAGCTCCAATACTCCACCCAAGCCCATGCTCTTCATCCACTTCTCATGTATCATGTGAATCATCGTATCTAAGATGAATATTTGGATCCTAAATGAAAAGAGGAGTAGAAGTGTATTTTTTAAAATGAATTCTCCTAAATTTATGTAAATTCTTCTATATACTTTCTGTTCAGTCTTTTCAAGCTAATTCCTCTCTTTTCCTGCTACAGTAATTCAGACAAAGCTTTCTTTTCCAAAGTGAAGACTGTTCTTCATAAAGAGTTCTTAGGGCTCCTTGGTCATCGGTTGAAATCTGGAAACATTACAGTATCTTTCATCCAATCAGAAAAAAAGGTGTGGGGGGCAATTCAACAATTCATTTCTGGCTTATCTGAGAGTATTTCTGTGCCAACAAATGTACTATCATTAGGAACTGTCTTAGTTCATGCTGCTATATCAAAAATACTGCATGGCTTAAATGATGCACATTTATTTCTCACAGTTTCGGAGGCTGGGAATTCCAAGATCAAGGTGAGGCAGACCTGATGTCTGGCAAGGACAACTTCCTGCTGTATCCTCACCATGTGAGAGGAAGATGCTGGGAGAGGAAGAGGAGGGAGAGAGGAAAAGGGAAGGGAAGAGGAGGAGGATGTGTCTTCTTATAAGGGCGCTAATGTCATCATGAGGGTTCCACCTTATAACCTTATCATCTCCCCAAGACCCCATCTCCAAATATATTACACTGGGGACTTAGCTTCAACATATGAATTTAGCAGGACACAAACATGCAGTCCATAAAAGGAACATTACCACCCTGCCTGCTTTCCTCAATTTTCTACTTCCTTCTGGTAAAACAACCAAGATTTTAAGCTACTCCACCCCTAATACCATCCATCGCATGACAAAAAGTGGTGATACAGTTATTAGCAACAGCTGCTTTCTCTTTACTGTTCCACTTGTTGGAAAGTAGGGAAAGCAGGAGACACAGAGAAGTAAATTATGTTTGAAATAAAACTGACTTCCATCTAGCCAAGGTTTGTCCGATTTCGTATATTCTTCCTCTTGCTCTTTCACTCCCAGAGTTGTCTTGGGAGTCTGAAGATACCATCTGAAATGCTCTTCCCCCGCCCCCCGTACGCGGGCCTCTCACTGTTGTGGCCTCTCCCATTGCGGAGCACAGGCTCCAGACGCGCAGGCTCAGCGGCCATGGCTCACGGGCCCAGCCGCTCCGCGGCATGTGGGATCCTCCCGGACCGGGGCACAAACCCGCGTCCCCTGAATCGGCAGGCGGACTCTCAACCACTGCGCCACCAGAGAAGCCCTGAAATGCTCTTCGAGTGATGTGAAGTCAACCCTGGGATCCAAAGCAGCTTTGACGTTTGTCAGGAAAATGTTGGCCTGCTGGAGCTCTAGTACACCATGATTGCCACAGAACGTGAACAACTTAACTCCAGGTAACCTTTGCAAAAACTCAGAAAGAAATTAAATATAAAAAGAGATTCCTTTGATAACAGAAAAGAATTAGTATCTTTCTTAAAGGCTCCTCTGGAAGATATTTCAATCTTTCTTCCTTAAGAAATATGTAGGCATTAAATTCAGTTCTTATTTCAAACAGAACATTTATATGTCAATTGCAAGAAAAATGTAGAAGGGGCCAGCTGACTTTAATACCTTATTGAACAATGTGACAAGAATTTTTAAATGTACAAACTAACCACGGGATGACCTTTCGAAACTGAAATGCATAGGTGTGGATGACATTTTCTCATTCAGTTACTTATTTTGAAATCTAAATTAAAGCACACACAGCACCAAATTAAATATCTCCTCCCCAGAGTGAACAGCCCAATCATTTATAACTAAGCAACTTAAACAGCCAGTAATCAACAAACATTAACATGTAAATACTTTGTTTTAATAAGCCATAAACATTAATAAGCACATGGCTGAAATTACTCCTGCTGAAATCATTCATCTGCAACCTGAAATATCAAATAAGGGCTGGAGAGAAATATAACTGTTAAATTTGATTCTGAAAACACTGATGTGAGTTTGCATAAATCCTCTTTATTTTCCAGTGGATTTTTTTCAAGAATTTTTTTTTTTCCTCCCCCTGCCAAGAGACTTATGAAACTCAAATGTCAAGTGAGGGTTGCTTTATATCATGTTCTGTCAATCAAAGGAAGGGAAGCTTTATGCATCTGTTGCTAGTATATTGGCACTTTTCGAAGAGAGTTTCGGTGGGAGTGAGAATAAATAAAGATCCTTCAGGCACTTTCTCGTTTATGGATGAGGAATCAAAGCAGGCTGAGACTTCGTTTTCCGCCCGAGACCCTGAAGATCGTTGGCTGATAATTCTGGATGCAACAGCTTATCTTGGAGGATTAGGGAGAACACGGCCTTGCTATTACTTCTGGCTTCAGTCTATTCAGCTGGGTAGGCTTTGTCACACAGTATCTGGGCCTTTACATATGTCACTAATCTTATCTATATCTTTTCAGCTCCTTCTGTTGGAGCTGTGGTTTCCTGTGCCTAAACCTCCCATTTCTTCATTACACCATCTGTGTGGGCATTAGCCCTCACTAACAGCCTTTCTATACCATGTCATTCAGTAATGGCAAATTTTGTAGATGTGCTGCTTTCATGAGCAGTTTGGGGTAGGATTTTATCCCGAATCTAGAGACTCTCAGCATCGGTTATATTAAAAAGGTCCCGGGAGTCTCCAAATAAACTAATTTTCCCCTTTTCCAAATCCGCTTAAGTAAATGAAATAATCTCCACAATACATTATCTTTGCAACCATTAAAGATAACGTGGATGTCTCCCTGTGTGCCTGTGTATCTCTGCCAGGCTGTCATTTCTTACCCACAGGTATGAGACTGTCATTCACCCATGAAACAAATATTTGAACCCCTGGTGTATGCAGGACATAAAGAAGTCACAGGCATGATTTCAAAATTGACTCAGTCCTCGAGGCGTCTACAATCTAGTGGGGGATATGTGAACTCACAGAAATAGCTATGAAGCAAGGTAAAAATCGTGCATGCCCAAGAAAGGAACATAAAGTGCTTGGGTAGTGCCTGAGGAGCAGACAAGTGAGAAGGAGAACCTGAGAAAGCTGGGTGAAGGAGGTGGCATTAAAAACAACAAAGGTTTGAATTGTTTCTACCTAAGGAGGAATACAACCCATAACATCATAGGAGTTGAGAGGAGACAGCAAGCTCTTAAAGCTGGGGTAGGTAGGGCTGCCAGATAAAATATAGGATTTCCAGCTAAAATTGAATTTCAGATTTAAAAAAATGAATACTTTGTACATGTATAACTGAATCACTTTGCTGTACACCTGAAACTAACACAACATTGTTAACTATACTCCAGTATAAAATAAAAATTTTAAAAAGGTGAATACTTTTTAGTATAAATCTATTTCAAATATCACATGGGACACACATAGTAAAAATTGTTTGGTATTTATTTGAAATTCAAACCCCAAATTCAAACTAAATTCTGAATTGCAATTGTCTAAAATGTTGCATGGGACATACTTACAATAAAAAATTACTATTTTTCTGAAATTTAGATTTAACCAGGCATCCTATATTTTTATTTGCTTAATCTGGCAACCCTTAGGGACAGCTTTGGTGATGTATTCACAGAAGAGGTGGGAACTGAGCTGAAGGATGACTGGAATCAATGGAGAGGCCGGGAAGGGGCCATGCTTTTCAACGCTTGGTGCACCGCCAGGGGCCAGAGCCCAAGCCAGGGCATCCGAAAAACACGACTCCATTTTTTTTCAGTGTCAGTTTTACTCAAAGGAAAAAGATCCATGTAAAATAATATTATTACCAACATGGAGTGGAGTGCAAAATTTGCATGAATTTTAATTTAAGGCAGGGCTTTTCAACCTCGGCACAATTGACATTTTGGGCTGGATAACTCTTTGTTGTGGAGGACTGTCCTGTACATTGTAGGGTGTTTAGCAGCAACCCTGGCCTCTATTCACCAGATGCATGCCCTTCCCAGCTATAACAACCAAAAATGTTTCCAGACATTGCCAGATGTCCTCTGGGGGTGGGGAACAAAATCCCACTTGGTTGAAAACCACTAATATATGCCATGACATTTCCAAAAATTTGGGGTGGTGATGGGTTATTTGGGGCTTTGTCTCCAGAGTGTCAGTCATATACATTCATTCGCCTCATCACTGAGGTTCTTTTGTGGACAATTTTGAGATACATCCCCAAAGGGCATTTCTGATGGTGAGAGAGATAAATGACTGAGTGCCAATTTAAGCCAGCATGTTACTTTTCTGTCTAATTTATTTTTTTAATCTAATTTTCCAGATTGTAAACTTCTTCAGGTAAGTACAGTTCATCTCCCAAAGCGCCAAATAACCTGCCACATGACAGACAGTCCCTCGATGTGAACTAATTTGTGGAAGAAAAGTTTTAGCTTCTGTTTAGAAAATCCCGGGTATCAATGAATGGGGTGGGATGGGGGTGGGAGAATGGCCTTTCAAATGACCTCAGGTAATATGCCAGGTGAGGACAACACAGTCAATATTAGCAACACACAGGATGAATTTCAGCAGCCCGACTTTAACAGCAACCTTGCATATAGATACTTTGACACTTGCTGAAGTCATTATCCATTGTCTGCACTTCCTATTTCCATAAGAAAATTCTAGCCTCGCCCCACCTGGTCAGGAGCAATATTCTCTCTAAGCCACGAGCCACTGTGCGTGCACCAGCCCTCAGGTGCCACGGCCTCAGCCCTCTATTTGTAATCTGCTGCCCACTCAGCTCTCCTGGCAACACGCATACCTAAAATGAAAATAAGCCTCTAGGCTAGTACAGCATACTGATAAGAAAACAGCCGAGTTTTCAGCTCTGGGGCTGCACAACCAATTCGTCCACGGTGACAGAGGAATCCAAGAGAAGGATGATGTTCCTAAGAAGGGTGAAGATCCAAGGAGAAGCAGTTTGAATGATGGAAAAACCTAAGACTCTGTGTGTGTGTGTGTGTGTGTGTGTGTGTGTGTGTGTGTGTGTGTGTGTGTGTGTGTGTGTGTAGGACTGTTCTCACACACATTGAGGGAATGGTGCAGTCACTAGATACTTTTCTCCTTAGACCTGTTTTATTTAAGAGCTGTTCCCATAACAGATTAAGGGCATAGAGAATGGATTTTGCAGGCATGAGATGATGTGCCTGTAAATAGTTCCTTCTGCTCAAATGGTTCTCTCACTCTTTCCTCTTCTTTCTCAAGTCCATTCTTTCTGTGTCAATTCCCGCTGCCCACGCTGGCTTTCAGCCCATAATTTGGCCATCGTCTCTCTCTTACTGCAGACTGAAAGAATGTTGCTGGCCTGGGCCACTGCATTCTCATGCCCCTTAGTCTTTGCTGCCTTAAGTCCTGCAGTGACTGTGACGCTGAGGGCAGAGCCTCCTTAGGTATGGGGAGGATGAAGCAATACCTCCTAAGTACTGCTGAAGCTAGGACAGACAGACACCTGGCTCTCTTTATGTCCCATGCTCACAATTTCTCCAAACAGAGCTTCTCTAGCCACCACTGCAGTTGAGTTGGAGTTGGCGCCCCAGATCAGACTCCTTTGTCATTCTTGTCTGAGGTCATGGGAAATGGGGAGGAGTGGGAAGGGTGGGAGAAGTAACCAAGAGTATGAGGGGTGGGTAGATCAAGGGGCCTTAGCCCTGAGGCTAAGAGGGTAGAGCATATAGAAAACTTCAGCTATGAAGGAAACAGACCTCAGACATCTGCCTGTGGATGAGCATGCATATCTCTTGGTATGAACTGTGCAATGTGAGAACATGTGTCCGTAGATGTGATGGATACCAAACTACACAAAATGTTAGCAAAAGTAATAAACACTGAGGTGGTTATAAATAATGGTAAACTAATAAAGGAGAGGTAAATTGTGAAACCTTAGCTTTGCTACCTAAGATGAATAATAATTATAACCGAGTATATGGAACTGCTTACTAACTTTGTCTTTTTATCCATGTGGCATGACAAACAGTAAGCATATTATTGGTGTAGTAGGTTAACTTTGTTGTACCTTTTATTTGTTGACAATATTAAACTCACACAATACAAGATGTCAAAAATTAGAAACAGAGGCATTTTTGGTTCTCCTTGCTAGTGACAAAGTTTTGCATACCTTACTGGGGTGCTGCCATATGCTCGGAGAACATGGCCACCAATTTACCAGTTAGAAGAGACTATAACACATTATAATGTATCACTCATAAAACGAGGGAGCAGAAGATGAAAAACCTAATTTTCTGCAGTTGGAATCTTAGCCTCCAATTTTTACTGGTGAAGTACCCATACTATGAGTCCATCTTCTCATTTTTACTGACATTTCTTTTACATTTTTTCAGATTTTCCTTGGTCCAATTCTCAGTGGGGCACTGATACCTTTTTTGGCTAACTGACTGTGATGCAAAAAGACTGGATCTAGTCTTTTCCATTGTACTGAGGATGCACCAGGAAGCCATGGGAAGGAGCAGGTGTTCCTGCGGGGGGTGGGGGAGATCAGTCTTTCCCATGGGGAGAAAAGAGTTAAGGTCACATAAGCTTCAATTCAGGACCATTCCTTTTCCTTATTTCCATTTCTTCTTCTTCCTACCAATTCAGACTCCTTTTTTTTTTTTTTTTTTAAACTGGAGGATTTCTTTAACTCTGTCTGCAAGCTCTAACATTTCAATTTGGAAAGTATTCTCAAAGTCAACCAAATTGCAGGCATGTGCCAGACACTGAGAGCACCATAATGAATAAAGCATGGTCCTGGCCTTCAGCAGTCTTATGGTTGATTTAGAAAATGCAAGTATGTATTATTGCTTTGCATATTACATGGTAAGGAGTAAGAGAGAATTTTGTGGGGACCCAGAAATTTCATCCTACTTCAACGTGGCTTCTAGCTCAATTTCCCATTAGACACTGCTTCTTTCACTGAGGCACACACACTGTCAGTGGCATATCCAACAGTCATCACTCCACTTCCTCCTTGCTAATGGAATCCTAATATTGCTTGGGCCAAAGTGATAAATGATTGCTATGGACTGAAGGCTTGTCCCCACCCAAGCCCCTATTCATAGGTTGAAGCTTAAATTTCCAGTGTGGTGGTGTCTGGAGGTGGAGCCTTCGGGAAGTAAGTATGTCATGAGAGTGGAGCCCTCAGGAATGAGATTAGTGTCCTTATAAGAAGATCCATGAGAGAGATGCTCAACATCTGCAAACCAGGAAAAGGGTCTTCGCCAGTCAATGGATCTGCTGGCAGTGTGACCTTGGACTTCCTAACATCTCCAGCTGTGAGAAATAAATTTCTGCTGTTTAAGCCACCCAGTCTATGGTATTCTGTTATAGGAGCAGAAACAGACTAAGGCAAATGATGACTGATGTAAGCCGCTCATGACAATTGCATTTTCCTTTGCAATTCAAAGATGTGGCCACGTGGGCCGATTTTAGCCAAAGGGTATTCTGCTGAAGGGCTTCTGGGAAAGCATTTGCTTTCTGACAAAAGAGACTGATACGGGAGGAGAGTTTGTTGGAAAATAATCTTCCCCTTCTTTCATGCTGGGGATGCTATTGTGAGGACATGATGCTTGGAGCCATAGCAGCAATCTTAAGACTGTGAAGGAGGAAGCATAAGTGTGGAAAGCCAACATGCTGACAACAGAGGAGCAAAAGGATGAAAAGAGTTTGGGTCACTGATGACACGGTGAAATGTCTGAACAGGCCCTGGAATCTCTACATTCAGATTTCTTGTTTACTATAAAATTCTTTGTAGTTCAATCTGATATTAGTCAACTTTTTTGGTTTCTTGCAGCCCAAAGCACTCCAAACTAATATAGTCTTGCACTCCTCTTGCTAATGAACTTCAGTGACGTTGTGTGGCCTATCAAACATTATACAGATGAGTCAGCCACTTCATTAGTTTCTTGCTCTGTAGCAAGGATCTGCACACTATGTCCTGTGGGCTTGCTGCCTGTTTTTGGATGGCCTGCGAGATAAAAAATGGCTTTTACATTTTTAAACGATTGAAATAAAATTCAAAACAAGAGTAATATTTTGTGATAAGTGAAAATTATATAAAAATCCAATGTCAGTGTCCATAAGTAAAGTTTTATGGGAATTCAGTCATGCTTATTTATTTACATATTGTCCATGGCTGCTTTCATGCAGAGAGGAGTATTTGAGTCAGAACAGATGAGCCACAAAGCGTAAAATTTACTCCTGGGCCTTTTATAGAAAAAATTTGCAGACCCCTCCTCATGAAGCCCCATTCAAGTCAGTGTGATTTGACTGTATATTAGTCATGTCATGCTCTCTTCCCTCCATGCCCTTGACCATGGGGTTTTCTCTGTTGGAAGTGTCCTTCTCTAGTCTTTCTGAATATATCACTACATTGAGTTTATAAACACTTTCACAAATATCATTTTACTTGAATAAAAAGTTCTTTGAGAAGATAAAGCAGAGATTATTATTATGGAGAGGAAACGGATGCCAGGGTGCATGCAGTCCAGTAGCAAGGATTTTGGAGCTAGACTGATCTCAGTCAAATGTCCAAAACTCCACTCAGTAGCTTTGTGACTTTGGACAAATCACTTAGTTTTTCTGAGCCTCAGATTTTCATCAGTCATATGTAGATAAAACACTTCATGTACTCTATGTTAAGCAATTACGTGGCTGGCATGGATTCCCAGAACTAGAAAGAGCTAAGGCTAGAAGTTGGAATCCAGTTGATAATCTCAAGCGATGTACAAATTCACAGCTGGTTCTGAGAAACAACATTAGGAAGATAAATACCTGTTCAAAGATGAGTGGGAAAATATCTCAGAATTTCCATTTCTTAGACTGGAACTGATAAAGCAGTTAGGAGGCTACCTGCTTGCGTAGAAAAATAGCATCTTAAGAAAAAGAGAGAAAGGGAGAGAGGAAGGAGAATACCGTGCTCTCTTTCAACCAAAGTATACATGCCTCACATAAATTAATCAGTGGTCTTTAGTGGGTTTCAAAATGGTGTGCATGCAAGACCCTCTGCAGCTTTCAACATTCCTTCTTATGTGGTATTCTAGTTACAAATACAGCAAAGTAAAAGAGCCAACTTTTTCACTGAACTCCTTGGTCCTGAAACCTCTTTTTTTCTTGCCCAAACTACCTCTCTGTCAGCCTCTGGCTCTCTCCTAGCTCCCACAGCATATTTTGAAATTGCATATTTCAATCACCTATATGTGCTAACTGAAGCTGAGTAATGAGTGTCTGGAAGGTTTGCACAAGGTTATTAAAAGTTTCTTAATCTGCCACCAACTTCTCTTTTAATATTGTTTGTAGATTTCCTAAAGCACAGGAATAAATTCCCTTGACCCCCTTACTCATTAACTTGGAGTCTGTGGAAGAAATTCAAAGGTACAAGGCTGTGAGGGTATTTGGTGCCTTTTAATAACCTTATGACTGTAGCATTGAAAAGATAAGGCTATCAGGGCTGTTGATCAAAAAGACAAGAAAAGGCAACTACAGCAACAGACACATCGTTATGCAAATAGTGGTTTTAAAGCCATTGCCTCTCAATTCACTTCCTAATAGTACTTTTCTAATTAGGGGGCATTTTAATCACAAAACTACGATGGAGAAAATGGCAACTTTAGAACGTCTTCACAGTACGAATTTGAGTTGACAGTCTAGTTGGGGAGTGGTGACAAGGGGTGGATTCATCTTAAAGCTGTGAGTATAGAGCAAGCACAGAGTTTTTACTTCGGTTGTTTCTATTACATGAGGAAAATAGGAAGAGGTGAATTTTATTGCCTAAGAATAGGGTTCATTTCTAAACTCTCCACTGGTCAGCTGGGAGTATTTGGGCAGGTCATTTAATTTCTTTGGGATCCGATTTTCTCATTTGTAAATTGAAAATAACACCAAAATTAAAATGGTATCCATCTTTCCTTGAATACCTACCAGGTACTTTCAATAATTTAATCCTTTCAACGTGATTTTGAACTACTATCCCCATTTTACAGGTGAGAAAAATGAAGCTCAGAGACTTCAGCTATTGTGTCCAAGTTTTTACAGCCAGTAAGTGCTGGAGTGAAGACAAAAACTCCTGAGCCTGTACAACAGGGCTGCCAGGAGGGTCTGGTGAAAAAAAAAGTGTGCTTTTCCAAACTGAAATGCCAAACCAGAGGGTTTTGCCTAGAATGTTCAAAGGGAAGGTGGTTAAAAAGTACTTTCTAAACACATTCATGTTTTGGGGAGTGAGAGAAGGGAGGTCTGTGTGTTCTTTTAAATGTGTAAGTAATAGAGAATAAATAGAACGTGTCCTTTTGGTTTGTTTAGTTTTCTAATCATTCCAGTGCAATTTGCAGTAAAAACTGCTTTCATTTTTAAGTGATCAAAGCAGTGCATGATCCAATCAGGTCAACAACTGCAACAAGCCAGAACAATGCAAACATGCCTAAGCTCCCTGTTTACTAAAGATGTCCACAGAAGATAATAATATGCACGTCCCAGGATATTTAAAGAAAAATAAATATATACTGAGGAAACCAGTTCCAAGATGACTCTGAGACAGGCGAACATCTGACATGAGCAGTTGTCATTTACTGCCCTCGTTGTTTTTAATTATAATTGAGAGGAGTCGTTGACATTTATTCTTTCTTTTTTCCTTCCCTCCTCTGGAATTTCTCTTCCTTTTCCCCAAAGGGCAGTTTACTGCTGAGAAGCCTCATTTTCTTTGAGTCATAGAGGCCTTTCGTGGCCCTCAGAGGGAACTTCTGCATATTAACAAAATGCTCTGGCTTCTCACGTGTCCACTGGGGTGTCAGCAGGGCAAGAGAACTCAGCCAAAGGCTACGCAGGCCACCAGGAGCTCAGCCCTCGGAATCTGATTTCTTAGTCACACCACATCTATTGGTGACTGCCCTGAACCAGGATAATGGCCGCAGTGTGTCTGCTTGCCAAGTACAAACAATGCCGCCCTGTGGAGAACAGAAGTAAAAATTAACTTTGCGGGGCGGGAACTGTATTATTTGGAATTTTTAATCCAACTCTTTCAAGCAGCTGCATTTCCATATTCTCACATGTCCCTTTCAAAAACATTTTAATTCATAGGAAGCCTGTAATTACAGAAGGTTTAGACCTAAAAAGGCATAAGTGATTGCTTAGGGTCAATGGATATAAAAGGCCAGTATAATGCCCAGGGCATAGTAGGTCCTCAATCAATGGCCGCCATTATTGGTTACTCTACAACAGCCTCTTCTGTTTGCAGTGGAGGAAACTGAGACTGAGAGAGGAAAGTTGACCAAGGTTACTGACTTTTACCATGGAAGAACCACTGAGTCTGTCTTTGATGTGGGCATCACATCTCCTACTATATTTTTTTAACATGTAAATTTTTTATTTTAAAATTGTTCTCTGTAGGTGCCATAAAGGAACCACTTTATGAATGAACTTCCTGGGAAAAATGAGTAAGAGGGCCTATCATCGATTCCCATTCTTGATGGTTTGTGAAACTTCACTAGAAAGATATCCTCCAGGATGTACGCTTGATAAGTAGGAGAGAACAGTGGTTAGGGCCACAGGGTCTGGAGTCTGATCTGATTCTCAATCCTACCGCTTTCTGCTAGCTTTGTTACTACAGGGAAGTTGTGGAACCTCTCTCTGTCTCTGTTTCCTCCTCCATAAAGTAGGACAATTAGGACTACAATACAGAGTTGGTGGAAGCATTAAATGAGACAATACAGAGAGCACTTAACATAGTATGTGAAAAGCAGTAAAGTGCTAATCAAAGATAGGTGCTATTAATATTAGTTTTGTTGTTATTTTAGTCATTATTGTAGAATAGCATTTGGTTAAGGTGGGTTTTTCCCAGGGTTTGGTTAGGTGAGTGCCAAGACCCCTTCTTTATAGGGTGTTTCACCTATAACCTGATTCATGGCATCAATTTACCCCTGGTTGTCAGGGTATCCAGTGACCGGTAGGAAATATTTTCAAATGTTACTAAAGCAGATGAACAAATGAAATCAAGAGGGGAATCAAGAGTATAATTTGAGAAGATAATGGTCAAGGTAAGTATGCAGAATTAAGAGGAATTATTTTATTGAGGGACAGATTGAGGTGGTGAGTCCAAAGCTGATGTTTCTATTACTCAAGACTCTCTCTATTGTAAAACTTTTTTGGTCTTTTTTTTTTTAGGGTGGTATCTTGGAACTTATTGTCTCACGGAAGTGGGGAATCCCAGATTTAGGCAGGACTAGGTCTGAGTGATCAAATGATACCATTAGGTCCTGGATCCTTTCTCTCCATCTCTCGGTTTATTTTATTCTGTGTATTGGTTTCTATTTCATGCATCCTGTTTATGGCAGCTCAGGCTAACATACTCATAGCCCCACGTCCAGCAGAAATAAAACATGTCTCTCTCCTGTTTGTTCCAGCAAAATCCTGGCATCAGTTTGACTCTGACTGCGGCATGTGCCCACTGCTGATCTATTCAGTGAGGCCTAGGGGAATCGAGATTGTCATGGGTCAGGCCTGTGTTTCATGCCTATCCTTGGAGCCAGGTATGGTGTTGGCCTACATGGACCAAGAGTGTAAGAAAGATGGTTCCCCAAGGAAAATGTAGGTTTTGTTCTGAAAAGATGTATTCTGGACAGACAAAAATAACACATGTCTTCTCTAGCAGCCAAGTTGGAGACAGATATATTAGTGGACCTAACCCAAATGGGCACCACGTCTATATATTTTGTTTCCATTCATAGTCATTCTCATCTTTAAGTAAAAAAGCTCTTCAATTTCCCTGCCTGTCAGGACCTTAATCTTCCCAACTGTCAACTCTTTAGCATCCACTGCTGTAACCATCACCATTTCAACTCTTTGTTAGCAGAGCTGGTATGAGGAGGGCAGAGCTGTAGCTAGTCAGTAAACCCAGGTGGCCATTAAGCATCTGTATTGCATGTTGTCTTCATTATATAATGTTGGAGCTTGAGGGAGCCCCCCACATAGTAACTTTTCATACCCAAGTTTAGAAAGAACTAAAAGAGAGATTCAGGGCTTCCCTGGTGGCACAGTGGTTGAGAGTCTGCCTGCCGATGCAGGGGATACGGGTTCGTGCCCCGGTCCGGGAAGATCCCACATGCCGCGGAGTGGCTGGGCCCGTGAGCCATGGCCGCTAAGCCTACGCATCCGGAGCCTGTGCTCCTCAATGGGAGGGGCCACAACAGTGAGAGGCCCACGTACCGCAAAAACAAAAATAAAAGAGAGATTCAGGACTTGAGCAGAAAGAGATTAAAATGTCTCCCTTTCTAGCTAATGAGGTGTAGGGACTGCAGATATATGGGCTTGCTATCACTCCCCTGAGTAGAACATATACCTCCAAACTGCAGGTCTCCCTGTGGGTGGCAGATCCTGTCCCACTAAACTTACCCCACGGAATACTGCAGACAGATGGAAATGTGTCTTCTCTATAAGAGGCAAATCATAAAGAGGAAAAGAAAGGGCAAGGAACTAGTTTAAGAATCCTCAACTACTCCTTAGCTTCACATTATTCTAACTCTCCCTAGATCAAGATTTTTCATGCTTGTCATGAGTGACATTTTTGGATCAGATAATTCTGTGTCATAACGGGCTGTCCTAGGAGCATCCCTGGCCTCTACCCACTAGTTGCCAGTTACATCCCTCCTACCTCAAGTAGTGACGCATGTCTCCAGATGTGATTTGGGCAAGGCAAAATTACCCCTGGTTGAGAACCACCACCCTAGAATAAAAGGGAGAGGCCAAAAGTGTGTTATTCCATTAGGGCTTCCACATGGCAGGAAACATCAGAGTGGGAATGCTTACAGTAACTTTCATGAAATTAATAAAGCAAAACAAAACAAAGAAACAAACCCAGTTCGTTTCTTTGTGGAAAAGTTCTCTCTCTCCCATATCCAACAATTAGTACTGGTATGGAAGTGAAGAAGTATAAGAAAGCATTCAGCAAATAAATATTTATTGACCACACTTGCTATACGCCTGACAGTTTTAACAGGTCTCAGGGTTGTAGTAATTTCAAAAAAGAAGAAAGAGAGAAAAAGAGGAAGAGAGAGAGAGAGAGAGAAAGAAAGGGAAAAAATAATGGGTTCTTGGACAAAAACTAGGAGTTTTAGGGAAAAAAATAAATGCAATATCTATTTGTCAGTGACTTGAGTAAATAAGCTAAACAAGAGATCATTAACTCTATCTGGAAACCAGGAAAGTAGATTCATGGAACTGTTCAGAAAAATGTGCCAAGATTACTAGGATCTAAATTTCAAAGATCTAAATTTCAAATTTCAAAGATTACTAGGATCTAAATTTCAAAGTTTGAAAGAGTGGTTAATTTGATATGAAGATATGTTCAAGCAATGTGTGACTCTCAACAGCAATGCCTGTACTAATATTCCTGAATTCACAGATTTGGGGATTCCAAAGGTCTCAGTCTGTATCCCTCATGAATGTCAAGTGCCTACTCTAATTACATATAATTACCACTGTATTTTCATTAATTTATTATTTAGGTCTGCAACACTGCTGTTATTTCTCCTTCACCTTTATTCATGTTGCTTTTTAATCAGATTTCAAAGCATTTAACCAGATCATGTCTGATTAAAACCTAATAAAACTAGTACCAGGAAAAAGTCTAGGATAAAAGAGATACCATATAAGCCCATTTGTCAACAATGCCAAGTCAGCAAATTACTCTGAGGTCTGCTCCTGCTAGCAACTTCTGAAGAATCTGGAAACCCCAGCATGAGGGAAGACTTTTGTTCTTTTAGGGAAAACACTGGTGTTGTCTCTAGGTCTGCCACCTGAAGGAAAATTAATGCCTAGGGCTTCCATTACTTTTTGTCTTTAATCTACAAACTCCTAACACTTCATTCTCCAGACTTTCTTACTGTTTGGGATGGGTACCATAGAGTTGGTAAAGATAATAATTACACCTCATATTTTCAATGTGGTATTAACTTTTCAAAGTGCTTTTGTATCTATTTGAGCTTCCAGACACCCAGGAAAGGGTATTATTAACAGTGTTTTGATAAGAAGAGATGGAAACTCAGAGAAGGCTAAGATTTCCTGAAGAGATCCTACAGCCAGCAAATGGCTTGTAGCTCCCAAGGCCTGCTGCTCACATCACCCTTTCAATAAGCATTTTCAAGTAGCTCAACAACGTCCTGTTGGCCGTATTTAAGTTCAGTGCCAAACTGGATCATCCATGGTATAGCGCATTGGCTAAGTGTTCTATGGTGAGGTCTGTGGTGAGGGCATAATTGGTGAATTAGGGGCTATTTCAAGATAGCTTGTTAGAAGGAAACATTTTGCAGGTATATGGGTGTACAGTCATGCGTTTAATCATTCCTTCCCTTGGTAAATGTACACTGACCACATGTCAGCAACTTTCTAGGTATCTCAAAATACAACACAATCTTCAGCCCTTTTATAAACAGCAGAAAAGAATCTCAGCCTCCAATGTGAGTGTATGATAGTCAGTAGCTCACTTTGCAGCTCATAAAATTTATGTCTCACAGGGCATGTCCATCGAGAGTATAACGGTATATGCACTTAGTATAGTGTGGAAATATGTTGCCGATTGTATATTGGATGGTTTTCTCAACCATACCCAAATCCAAGAGCAGCAGTGATCATCCATGTTCTCATAATCAGCGCTGTGGATTGCTGTTATACTTGCCAAAAGGATACTTAATACACTGGTGAAGCAACTGGAGAGCAAATTTAGCAAGATGGATCAAAGACCTTAAAAATACACAAACTGTTCCACTTGTTTTAACTTCTGTGGATTAATCCTTAGGAAATAATTCTAAATATGAAAACATCTGTTTGTGTATAATGTTAAATTCTTTATTATTTATTATAGTAGAACATTTCTTACAACCTAGCTATCTAAAAACAAGGAAACGGTTAAATCGTTGTTTTCCAAAGTATGCTCTGGGGAACACCAACATTGTACGATGCTCCATGGTGAAAACAGTTCTATGTTTAATTAAGTTTGAGAAATGAGCACTCTAATCTTCTCTCCTGGAGCTTCACAGTACAAAATAATGCAGGGAAGATATTATAAAGTAACATCTTTAACTTTTTCCAACAAGGTGAATTTTAATCTATTTACTTTTGGACTCCAGTTTTTGAAATAACATATATTAATAATCCATGGATCTAATGCCAATTTAAATAAATTATAATCCACTTAGAAATAATATTAAATTTTATTTTTTAAAGCATACAATAGCATGAAAATATAATTTTATGGAGAAAATATGAGAAAATTTGTATATATATGAAATCTGTATATATATAAATATATGATATATACAGATACATTGTGAATGATTACAATATAATGTGAAAATGCAAAGTAAAAAGATAAGAGCAAAAAAAGCATGGAATCTCCTTATAAAACTAAAAATAGAGTTACCATATGATCCTACAATCCCACTCCTAGGTATATATCAGGAGAAAACCATAATTTGAAAAGATACATGCACTCCAATGTTTTTTGCAGCACTATTTACAATAGCCAAGACATGGAAGCAACCTAAATGTCCATCGACAGATGAATGGATAAAGAAGATGTGTTATATATGTACAATGGAGTACTGCTTAGCCATAAAAAAGAATGAAATAATGCCATTTGCAGCAACATGGATGGACCTAGAGATTATCATACTAAGTGAAGTAAGCCCCACAAAAACAAGTATCATATGATATCGTTTATATGTGGCATCTAAAAAAAAACCAAATGAATTTATATACAAAACAGAAACAGACCCACAGACATAGAAAACTAACTTATGGTTACCAAAGGGGAAAGGAGGTGGGAGGGATAAATTAGGAGTTTGGGATTAATGTATACACACTGCTATATATAAAATAGATAAACAACCAGAACGCACTATATAGCACGTGGAACTCAGTATATATAGCACATGGAACTCAGTATACTCAGTATTTTGTAATAACCTATAAGGGAAAAGAATATGAAAAAAATAGATGTATGTGTATGTATAAGTGAATCACTTTGCTGTGCACCTGAAACTAACAACATTGTAAATCAACTATACTTCATTAAAAAAAAAAAGCAAAAGGCATATGCCAACATTCTTATGGTGAACATGGGGTTATATTCTGGATACTTTTTGGTTCTCATTTTCACTACTGTGCAAACTTTTAGTTACATGGTTAAATTACTTTTATGAGAAAAAATTTCTTTTAGACTCAGGAATAAAGGAAAATATGCAGCTACAATAAATGCCTTGGTCAAGCTCAAAAAGAGCAATTTTGTGAAGTTAATTTATCATCCAATATGTGTGGATAATAAACAAATCACGTATGCCCATCTAGGTATGATACATCATTTTGCTTATCCCTGACTGAAGATCTTTCTGACTTCAACAGATGAAATTTAGTACGATGTATACATAAAGCATAGTTGACCAGCTCTAAGTTGAGCTGAAGAGTGCTTTATTCACTCCCATACAAGAGGCTAGGTCCTTAAGTGTTTATTTTATTCTCGCTTCTCTCTCTGCCCCTCCCCCTCCTCTTTATCCATCTCTCCTCCACTTCTTTCAGAACCCACAAGCATGCATTACTGAATTCCCACACCATGTCATTCCCATTAGGATCCACTTGACTGTACTTGTCCAGTTCCTTGGAAATGTACAGCCTTTGTTTTAACTTTGCACATGCTTGGTACTTAGAAAGAGACAGGAACCAAGATGTTTGCTTTTTCTGGTGAGAGAAAATAAAACAAGACAATCCAAAGGAAGCCATAGTGAGATCACCAGTAGATAAATATTTCACACGAGAAATGATAACCACTATTATGAGAAGCAAATGCAGCTTTTTTTTTTTTCTTGGCCATAGAACTTTAAAACAGTCTCTGAAAACATCCCGTTATCCCTCAGCTAGCAGACACACATCTTCCAATATTTGACAAATACCATCTTGAATCTTTCTTAGTACAGGTGGTTCTCACTATGTCATGCTGTTACTCTCTTCTCAGTTAAAGTCGCATTTCTTTTTCAAATTCCTTCTGCACAGCAGAAGAAAACCTTAGCAGATGGATTAGGGTAAAGGAAATGGTACATAATGAATCACATATGAAACCTCAGCATGCAGATCAATATATAAATATATACAGTCCTCCTCTCTGAGTTCTGTGAATTTGAGTGTTTCAGAGACTCAGGAGGCCAGAATCCTGCTATGTGCTGAGAAAGCTTCTCACTGCAGCTATGCCTCTCTCCTTCAGATTGACTTCTTTATACCCCCTGCCACTGCACAAGAAATGCAATAGTATCTTAGACCAAGCCTTCTGAGCACTTGCAGATATCAAGGCCAGAATTCTCATCTTCTGCAACTCCAGGGAAATTTTCCAATGAGCATTCATTACAGACTGAATGTTTGTGTTCCTCCTTTCCGCCCCCCCCCCCCCCCCACCAAACTCATATGTTGAAACCTAATCCCCAATGTGATGGTATTGGGAAGTAGGGGTCTTTGGGAGGTGATTAGTTTATGAGGGTGGAGTCCTCATGAATGGAATTAGTGCTCTTATAAAAAGAGAGCCCAGAAACTCCTTACTTCTTGTACCATGTTAGGCCACAGTAAAAAAGATGGCCCTTTATAAACTAGGAAGCAGATCTTGGACTTCTAGCCTGGTAGAAATGTGAGGAAAAACATATCTGTTATTTAAAAGTCACTTAGGTATTCTGTCATAGCACATAAGTCACATATGGTATTTTGGTATAAAAGCTTGAATAGACTAAGAAAACATTATTGCCCCCGTTTCACCAAAGGTATGACAGCAGGCGAGTTCAAGTGACATTGTTAAAGTTGAAGAACATACTAGCAATCTAAAGCAAAACTCCAGAATACAAATTGCTCATTCAGCCAAATTGAATTATTCCAAAGTGCACTGTTAACGTTTTCTTCTCCTAAAGTTTAACTGTATATAATAATTGTTATTTTTTATTCCAGTTCAACCCCAAGGTAGGTTAGCTAGAAGCTTTCGTTAATAAAATAGGATGGAATAGGTCAAATCTTCAGGCCCCTTAGCACCTATGTTTCCAGCATCCTGCTACCTGATAGGAATTTTGACATTTTGGATTTACACACTAGGTGACATTGTCATTACCAAGCCTATGTGAGGTTTAATCTTGCATTTTAGTGTTAATAGGACTTTTAGGTGGGAACAGCTGCTTCATGGGTCAGTGTGTATAATCCCACAGCTTTTCTTTTTTCTTTCTTTTTTTTAATCCCACAGCTTTTGAAGTCAGCCAGTAGACTAGTGTTTTCAAGCAACTCTTGTTTGCAAGATACTTTATTAGTCCAACTGCAGAGGAAAATGAATACATGTATAGGGAAAAGTGCTGTAGTGCAATTTTTTTTTTGGGGGGGCCACACTGCATGGCTTGAGGGATCTTAGTTCCCCAACCAGGGGTTGAACCAGCACCCTCGACAGTAAAAGCGTGGAGTCCTAACCACTGGATCGCCAGGGAATTCCCTGTAGTGCATTTTTTGATAAGAGAGAATAAAAAGAGTCCCAACAATTGACAGTTTTGTGATAAATTGTCTTCAGTTTTTTAA
Organism: Leucopleurus acutus; assembly: GCF_964270905.1. NCBI lineage: Eukaryota > Metazoa > Chordata > Mammalia > Artiodactyla > Delphinidae > Leucopleurus > Leucopleurus acutus. Next base: position 40,841,018 of record NC_139150.1, read on the forward strand.
TTCTAGGTTTTATAGTTAAATTAATTCTTTCCTTGATATAACTTCTGCATGGAATTTTTGTAACGACTTAAAAGAGTTTTGCGAGACTTCCGGGAAGATGGCGGAAGAGTAAGACGCGGAGATCACCTTCCTCCCCACAGATACACCAGAAATACATCTACACGTGGAACAACTCCTACAGAACACCTACTGAACGCTGGCAGAAGACCTCAGACCTCCCAAAAGGCAAGAAACCCCCCACGTACCTGGGTAGGGCAAAAGAAAAAAGAATAAACAGACAAAAGGATAGGGACGGTACCTGCACCAGTGGGACGGAGCCGTGAAGGAGGAAAGGTTCCCACACACGAGGAAGCCCCTTCGCGGGCGGAGACTGCGGGTGGCAGAGGGGCAAAGCTTCGGGGCCTCGGAGGAGAGCACAGTAACAGGGGTGCGGGGGGCAAAGTGGAGAGATTCCCGCACAGACGATAGGTGCCGACCTGCACTCACCAGCCCGAGAGGTTTGTCTCCTCCCACGCCGGGGCGGGCGGGGCTGCGAGCTGAGGCTCGGGCTTCGGTCGGAGCGCAGGGAGAGGACTGGGGTTGGCGGCGTGAACACAGCCTGCAGGGCGTTAGTGCGCCACGGCTGGCTGGGAGGGAGTCCGGGTAAAAGTCTGGACCTGCCTAAGGCGCAAGAGACTTTTTCTTCCCTCTTTGTTTCCTGGTGCTCGAGGAGAGGGAATTAAGAGCGCTGCTTAAAGGAGCTCCAGAGACAGGCGCGAGCCGCAGCTAAAAGCTCGGACCCCAGAGACAGGCGTGAGACGCTAAGGCTGCTGCTGCCGCCACCAAGAAGCCTGTGTGCGAGCACAGGTCACTATCCACACCCTCCTTCCGGGGAGCCTGTGTAGCCCGCCACTGCCAGGGTCCCGGGAACCAGGGACAACTCCCCCGGGAGAAAGCACGGCGCGCCTCAGGCTGGTGCAACGTCACGCTGGCCTCTGCCGCCGCAGGCTCGCCCTGCACTCCGTGCCCCTCCCTCCCCGCCGGCCTGAGTGAGCCAGAGCCCCCGAATCAGCTGCTCCTTTAACCCCATCCTGTCCGAGCGAAGAACAGATGCCCTCTTGCAACCTACACGCAGAGGCGGAGCCAAATCCAAAGCTGAGCCCCTGGGAGCTGTGAGAACAAAGAAGAGAAAGGGAAATCTCTCCCAGCAGCCTCAGAAGCAGCAGATTAAAGCTCCACAATCAATTTGATGTACCCTGCATCTGTGGAATACATGAATGGACAACGAATCATCCCAAATTAAGGAGGTGGACTTTGAGAGCAAGATTTATGATTTTTTCCCCTTTTTCTTTTTTTGTGAGTGTGTATGTGTATGCTTCTGTGTGAGATTTTGTCTGTATAGCGTTGCTTCCACCATTTGTTCTAGGGCTCTATCCGTCCGTTTTTTTGTTTTCTCTTAATAATTATTTTTTTAAATAAATTTATTTAACTTTATCTTACTGTATTTTATTTTACTTTATCTTCTTTCTTTCTTTTTTCCTTCCTTCCCTCCCTCCTTCCTTCCTTCCTTCCTCCCTCCCTCCCTCCTTCCCTCCCTTTCTTTCTTTCCTTCTACTTCTACTAATTCTTTCTTTCTACTTTTTCTCCCTTTTATTCTGAGCCGTGTGGATGAAAGGCTCTTGGTGCTGCATCCAGGAGTCAGTGCTGTGCCTCTGAGGAGGGAGAGCCAACTTCAGGACACTGGTCCACAAGAGACCTCCAAGCTCCACATAATATCAAATGGCGAAAATCTCCTAGAGATCTCCATCTCAACACCAGCACCCAGCTTCACTCAATGACCAGCAAGCTACCGTGCTGAACATCCTATGCCAAACAACTAGCAAGACAGGAACACAACCCCACCCATTAGCAGAGAGCCTGCCTAAAATCATAATAAGTCAACAGACACCCCAAAACACACCACCAGACGTGGACCTGCCCACCAGAAAGACAAGATCCAGCCTCATCCACCAGAACACAGGCACTAGTCCCCTCCACCAGGAAGACTACACAACCCACTGAACCAACCTTAGTCACCGGGGACAGACACCAAAAACAACGGGAACTACGAACCTGAAGCCTGCAAAAAGGAGACCCCAAACACATTAAGATAAGCAAAATGAGAAGACAGAAAAACACACAGCAGATGAAGGAGCAAGATAAAAATCCACCAGACCTAACAAATGAAGAGGAAATAGGAAGTCTACCTGAAAAAGAATTCAGAATAATTGATAGTAAAGATGATCCAAAATCTTGGAAATAGAATAGACAAAATGCAAGAAACATTTAACAAGGACCTAGAAGAACTAAAAATGAAACAAACAATGATGAACAACACAATACATGAAATGAAAAATACTCTAGATGGGATCAATAGCAGAATAACTGAGGCAGAAGAACGGATAAGTGACCTGGAAGCTAAAATAGTGGAAATAACTACTGCAGAGCAGAATAAAGAAAAAAGAATGAAAAGAACTGAGGACAGTCTCAGAGACCTGTGGGACAACATTAAATGCACAAACATTTGATTTATAGGGGTTCCAGAAGAAGAAGAGAAAAAGAAAGGGACTGAGAAAATATTTGAAGAGATTATAGTTGAAAACTTCCCTAATATGGGAAAGGAAATAGTTAATCAAGTCCAGGAAGCACAGAGAGTCCCATACAGGATAAATCCAAGGAGAAACACGCCAAGACACATATTAATCAAACTGTCAAAAATTAAATACAAAGATAACATATTAAAAGCAGCAAGGGAAAAACAACCAATAACACACAAGGGAATCCCCATAAGGTTAACAGCTGATCTTTCAGCAGAAACTCTGCAAGCCAGAAGGGACTGGCAGGACATATTTAAAGTGATGAAGGAGAAAAACCTGCAACCAAGATTACTCTACCCAGCAAGGATCTCATTCAGATTTGATGGAGAAATTAAAACCTTTACAGACAAGCAAAAGCTGAGAGAGTTCAGCACTACCAAACCAGCTCTACAACAACTGCTGAAGGAACTTCTCTAGGCAAGAAACAGAAGAGAAGGAAAATACCTACAATAACGAACCCAAAACAACTAAGAAAATGGGAATAGGAACATACATATCAATAATTACCTTAAATGTAAATGGATTAAATGCTCCCACCAAAAGACACAGATTGGCTGAATGGATACAAAAACAAGACCCATATATTTGCTGTCTACAAAGGACCAACTTCGGACCTAGAGACACATACAGACTGAAAGTAAGGGGATGGAAAAAGATATTTCATGCAAATGGAAACCAAAAGAAAGCTGGAGTAGCAATTCTCATATCAGACAAAATAGACTTTAAAATAAAGACTATTAGAAGAGACAAAGAAGGACACTACATAATGATCAAGGGATCGATCCAAGAAGAAGATATAACAATTGTAAATATTTATGCACCCAACATAGGAGAACCTCAATACATAAGGCAAATACTAACAGCCATACAAGGGGAAATCGACAGTAACACAATCATAGTAGGGGACTTTAACACCCAACTTTCACCAATGGACAGATCATCCAAAATGAAAATAAATAAGGAAACACAAGCTTTAAATAATACATTAAACAAGATGGACTTAATTGATATTTATAGGACATTCCATACAAAAACAACAGAATACACATTTTTCTCTAGTGCTCATGGAACATTCTCCAGCATAGATCATATCTTGGGTCACAAATCAAGCTTTGGTAAATTTAAGAAAATCGAAATTGTATCAAGTATCTTTTCCAACCACAACACTATGAGACTAGATATCAATTACAGGAAAAGATCTGTAAAAAATACAAACACATGGAGGCTAAACAATACACTACTTAAACGAAGTGATCACTGAAGAAATCAAAGAGGAAATAAAAAAATACCTAGAAACAAATGACAATGGAGACACGACGACCCAAAACCTATGGGATGCAGCAAAAGCAGTTCTAAGAGGGAAGTTTATAGCAATACAATCCTACCTTAAGAAACAGGAAACATCTCGAATAAACAACCTAACCTTGCACCTAAAACAATTAGAGAAAGAAGAACAAAAAAACCCCCAAAGTTAGCAGAAGGAAAGAAGTCATAAAAATCAGATCAGAAATAAATGAAAAAGAAATGAAGGAAACGATAGCAAAGATCAATAAAACTAAAAGCTGGTTCTTTGAGAAGATAAACAAAATTGATAAACCATTAGCCAGACTCATCAAGAAAAAAAGGGAGAAGACTCAAATCAATAGAATTAGAAATGAAAAAGGAGAAGTAACAACTGACACTGCAGAAATACAAAAGATCATGAGAGATTACTACAAGCAACTCTATGCCAATAAATTGGACAACCTGGAAGAAATGGACAAATTCTTAGAAATGCACAACCTGCCAAGACTGAATCAGGAAGAAATAGAAAATATGAACAGGCCAATCACAAGCACTGAAATTGAAACTGTGATTAAAAATCTTCCAACAAATAAAAGCCCAGGACCAGTTGGCTTCACAGGCGAATTCTATCTAACATTTAGAGAAGAGCTAACACCTATCCTTCTCAAACTCTTCCAAAATATAGCAGAAGGAGGAACACTCCCAAACTCATTCTATGAGGCCGCCATCACCTGATACCAAAACCAGACAAAGATGTCACAAAGAAAGAAAACTGCAGGCCAATATCACTGATGAACATAGGTGTAAAAATCCTCAACAAAATACTAGCAAACAGAATCCAACAGCACATTAAACGGATCATACACCATGATCAAGTGGTGTTTATTCCAGGAATGCAAGGATTCTTCAATATACGCAAATCAATGTGATACACCATATCAACAAATTGAAGGAGAAAAACCATATGATCATCTCAATAGATGCAGAGAAAGCTTTCGACAAAATTCAACACCGATTTATGATAAAAACCCTGCAGAAAGTAGGCATAGAGGGAACTTTCCTCAACAAAATAAAGGCCATATATGACAAACCCACAGCCAACATCGTCCTCAATGGTGAAAAACTGAAAGCATTTCCACTAAGATCAGGAAAAAGACAGGGTTGCCCACTCTCACCACTCTTATTCAACATAGTTTTGGAAGTTTTAGCCACAGCAATCAGAGAGGAAAAGCAAATAAAAGGAATCCAAATTGGAAAAGAAGAAGTTTTTGCAGATGTTTTGTCAGTGTTTGCAGATGACATGATACTATACATAGAGAATCCTAAAGATGCTACCAGAAAACTGCTAGAGCTAATCAATGAATTTGGCAAAGTAGCAGGATACAAAATTATTGCACAGAAATCTCTGGCATTCCTATACACAAATGATGAAAAATCTGAAAGTGAAATCAAGAAAACACTCCCATTTACTATTGCAACAAAAAGAATAAAATATCTAGGAATAAACCTACCTAAGGAGACAAAAGACCTATATGCAGAAAATTATAAGACACTGAGGAAAGAAATTAAAGATGATACAAATAGATGGAGAGATATACCATTTTCTTGGATTGGAAGAATCAACATTGTGAAAATGACTCTACTACACAAAGCAATCTACAGATTCAATGCAATCCCTATCAAACTACCACTGGCATTTTCCACAGAACTAGAACAAAAAATTTCACAATTTGTATGGAAACACAAAAGACCCCGAATAGCCAAAGCAATATTGAGAACGAAAAACGGAGCTGGAAGAATCAGGCTCCCTGACTTTAGACTATACTACAGAGCGACAGTAATCAAGACAGTATGGTACTGGCACAAAAACAGAAAGATAGATCAATGGAACAGCATAGAAAGCCCAGAGATAAACCCACACATATGTTCACCTTATCTCCGATAATGGAGGCAGTGGAGAATGTACAGTGGAGAAAGGACAGCCTCTTCAATAAGTGGTGCTGGGAAAACTGGACAGGTACATGTAAAAGTATGATATTAGTACACTCCCTAACACCATACACAAAAATAAGCTCAAAATGGATTAAAGACCTACTTGTAAGCTCAGAAACTATCAAACTCTTAGAGGAAAACATAGGCAGGACACTCTATGACATAAATCACAGCAGGATCCTTTTTGACCCACCTCCTAGAGAAATGGAAATAAAAACAAAAATAAACAAATGGGACCTCATGAAACTTAAAAGCTTTTGCACAGCAAAGGAAACCAGAAACAAGACCAAAAGACAACCCTCAGAATGGGAGAAAATATTTGCAAATGAAGCAACTGACAAAGGATTTATCTACAAAATTTACAAGCAGCTCATGCAGCTGAATAACAAAAAAACAAACAACCCAATCCAAAAATGGGCAGAAGACCTAAACAGACATTTCTCCAAAGAAGATATACAGACTGCCAACAAACACATGAAAGAATGCTCAACATCATTAATCATTAGAGAAATGCAAATCAAAACTACAATGAGATATCATCTCACACCAGTCAGAATGGCCATCATCAAAAAATCTAGAAACAATAAATGCTGGAGAGGGTGTGGAGAAAAGGGAACCCTCTTGCACTGTTGGTGGGAATGTAAATTGATACAGCCACTGTGGAGAACAGTATGGAGGTTCCTTAAAAAACTACAAATAGAACTACCATATGACCCAGCAATCCCACTACTGGGCATATACCCTGAGAAAAGCATAATTCAAAAAGAATCATGTACCAAAATGTTCATTTCAGTTCTATTTACAATAGCCCGGAGATGGAAGCAACCTAAGTGTCCATCATCGGATGAATGGATAAAGAAGATGTGGCACATATATACAATGGAATATTACTCAGCCATAAAAAGAAACGAAATTGAGCTATTTGTAATGAGGTGGATAGACCTAGAGTCTGTCATACAGAGTGAAGTAAGTCAGAAAGAGAAAGACAAATACTGTATGCTAACACATATATATGGAATTTAAGAAAAAAATGTCATGAAGAACCTAGGGGTAAGACAGGAATAAAGACACAGACCTACTAGAGAATGGACTTGAGGATATGGGGAGGGGGAAGGGTGAGCTGTGACAAAGTGAGAGAGCGGCATGGACATACATACGCTACGAAACGTAAGGTAGATAGCTAGTGGGAAGCAGCCGCATGGCACAGGGAGATCAGCTCGGTGCCTTGTGATCACCTGGAGGGGTGGGAAAGGGAGGGTGGGAGGGAGGGAGACGCAAGAGGGAAGAGATTTGGGAACATATGTATATATATAACTGATTCATTTTGTTGTAAAGCAGAAACTAACACACCATTGTAAAGCAATTATACTCCAATAAAGATGTTAAAAAAAATAAAGTTTTGCTTTTTTTTTTTTTTTTTTTTGCATTTGGGAACATTTTTTCTTGGGAAGTTAAAGTGCGATTGTATCTAATTGCAACACACCAAACAATTTCCTTTATGAGCTATTTACAAGCCTCTTTGAGACAGCAGTGAGGCAGAAAGTCGTCAGTTTCTCTCCCTCAGAAGTTACCAAACAGGCAAAGATGTTGATGATGGTACACAGGAGGAAAGTATTCGCTGTGACTAATAGTTTTGAAGAAACAATCTTCATGCCACAGTAGATAAAGTTGTGAGAAAGCCATGACTTCCACGGTCAGTATAAAGCTGAAGGTAATTCTGACTGCATATGGTACCAATAATGAATGGAAAGACTGAAACGTGTCGTCAGGAGGTCAGATTTTGGAGTCACCACTTAAAAAGCTTTGGGCTGGGGGTACAATCCCACTACTGGGCATATATGCTGAGAAAACCATAATTCAAGAAGAGTCATGTACCACAATGTTCATTGCAGCTCTATTTACAGTAGCCAGGACATGGAAGAAACCTAAGTGTCCATCGACAGATGAATGGATAAAGAAGATGTGGCACATATATACAATGGAATATTACTCAGACATAAAAAGAAATGAAATTGAGTTATGTGTAATGAGGTCGATGGACCTAGAGACTGTCATACAGAGTGAAGTCAGTCAGAAAGAGAAAAACAAATACCGTATGCTAACTGATATATATGGAATCTAAAAAAAAAAAAAAGTTCTGAAGAACCTAGGGGCAGGACAGGAATTAAAGATGCAGACATAGAGAATGGACTTGAGGACACGGGGAGGGGGAAGGGTAAGCTGGGGCGAAGTGAGAGAGTGGCATGGACATATATACACTACCAAATGTAAAATAGATAGCTAGTGGGAAGCAGCTGCATAGCACAGGGAGATCAGCTGGGCGCTTTGTGACCACCTAGAGGGGTGGGATAGGGAGGGTGGGAGGGAGACGCAAGAGGGAGGGGATATGGGGATGTAGGTATATGTATAGCTGATTCACTTTGTTATACAGCATAAACTAACACACCATTGTAAAGCAATTATACTCCAGTAAAGATGTTAAAAAATAAATAAATAAAAATAAAACACTTTGGGCTGGGGGTAAATTATTCCAGTAGAGAAGCTCCAGCCACAGAGCATGTGCGTGTTTCATCCTCACTCTGACACAAAATTTGACTATCAGAAAAATCTGGTAAGATAGTTGAACACACACACAGAGCAACTTAGTGCTTCTTTGGTGAGTGTACTCAACAATAATGCTAAGAAAATCTGAAACAGAAGTGGGTGAGCCCCATATAATTTTATCAGACTTGTAGTCTCTGTTTCTCAGCTACCACTCCACTCAGTTCTTTCATCTGACATTAGCCGGGTAGTATTTGGTTGAAAAATTATCCTGAATTTCCCATTGAGAGATTGCTTTCTCTGTGAAAAACAAATGGCTTAGAGAGAGGCATAGAGAGAGGACAGGCTCAGGTAGTCTCATACCTGATTCTTTCAAAGCCCATTAAACCTGGCACTTGGGCTGGTGCCTCTTTGCATGTCTGTGTAACTGCCTCCTTTTTTTATTTCTAGTTGTGTCGCCTTCATGTTGCTTACATATTGAAATCAAATGGGAGTATTCTGGCTAATGCTAGAAAATAAAATTTGTAGTAGTAACAGTGAGTCCTGAAGAATGGTTGAAGAAGAGCAGTGAGAGCTCTGACAATTAATAAATTCTAGTAATTGGGATTTTTTTTATAAATGGAAAAAATAGTTGTTTCTAGAAAGTGCTTTTCTGTGTTTTCTGGGGTTAGGAGATGGTGTGGAAGATAGTCCATGAGGATGTGAAATTTAAGTGATAGGATTGCTGCAGCTGAGTTTGGTTATTCCTAGGGGTAGATTTGTTTTTTTTTGTTTGTTTGCTTGTTTGTTTTAATAGTTTTTATGGGAGCATAGTTGATTTACAATGTTGTATTAGTTACAGGTGTACAGCAAAGTGAATCAGTTATACATATACATATATATATATATATATGTATATATATATACCCACTCTGTTTTAGATTCTTTTCCCATATAGGTCACTAAAGAGTGTTGAGGACAGTTCCCTGTGCTATACAGTAAGTCCTTATTAGATTTGTTTAAATACAACGTCCAGTTCTGAATAGTGGTGTGTTGGTAAATGAATAACAACTGGCTTTCTGAAAAAAAAAAATTGCAGACTTAAATGTACTTAAGTTGTACCTTACTCAGGGAACACAGTGACTATACAAACCAAACACTAGTTAACACCATTAGTAGTTTTTATGAGTGTATAATACAGTGGCAATGAAAAGTCCACTAGAAGGGATATATAGAGCACAAGACTTAGGAGAATGAATTCTGAACTCAGAAAACACCTGCAATAAAATCCTATGGCCAACCCTCCCACACTGTTGGTGGGAATGTCCACTGGTACAGCCGCTATGAAAAACAGGATGGAGGTTCCTTAAAAAACTAAAAATAGAGCTATCATATGATCAAGTAATTCTACTCCTGGGCGTACATCCGGACAAAACTCTGATTTGAAAAGACATGTGCACCCCAATGTTCATAGTAGCACTGTTTACAATAGCCAAGACATGGAAGCAAACTAACTGTCCATCAACAGATGAATGACTAAGAAGTTGTGGTATATATATATACAGTGGAATATTACTCAGCCATAAAAAAGAATGAAATACTGCTATTTGCAGCAACATAGGTGGACCTAGAGATTATCATACTAAGTGAAGTAAGTCAGACAAAGACAAATATCATATGATATCACTTATATGTGGAATCAAAAATATGATACAAATAAACTTATTTACAAAACAGATTCACAGACATAGAAAACAAACTTATGGTTACCAAAGGGGAAAGGGGTGAAGGGAGGGATAAATTAGGACTTTCGGATTAGCAGATACAAACTACTATATATAAAATAGATAAACAACAAGGCCCTATTATATAGCACAGGGAATTATATTCAATATCTTATAGTAAACTAAAATGGAAAAGAATATGAAAAAGAATATATATTCTGTACACCAGAAACTAACACAAAATTGTAAATCAACTATACTTCAATAAGTAAAAAAATCCTACGGCCAAATCATTTGCTGAACTTCTCGGAGACTTAGTTTTCTGGTAGGGAAAATAAAATAGTACTTCCTTCATACACAAGAAGGAGACAAAATAACAAATCAAGGCTTGGTTTGTAGCGTTTGTGATTTCCATGATGTGAATACTCCCATCAGGCTACCAATGAGATGTCCCTGAGTGTAGAGTTGGGAACAGATGTACAGTAGCACACCATGTGGTATTTCCACCAAGCATACACATACTCTAGACACAAATAACCTCAAGAGCACAGATAATAGTACAATGGAGTAAAATATTTAGGAAGAGTTGAGTTTTGAGTATTTATTATTACCTTTTAAAAATATGATTTATTTAATTAAAGGTTTACATACTTTGATTATAAATACTGGCTGTGCTTAACAACCAGTTTATAAAATTCCTGAGAAATTGACAATTGACTCCCATGAGCCGGGAGCGAGCTCCCGTACTCCAATGGCTGTGGTTAAATGTGAATCTGCTTTTTTGTTGAGGAATAAGCTGTCAATGGGAACATCACTGGACTTGACTTGTTAGACACAGAAACTAGACTTGTTAGACCTAGTTCACATATGTTAATACTTACACAATTAAGTTCTTCAGTTTAAAAACAACAATCGCAGTAATTCCCTCAGGCTATACATAAAATCTGAGATCTGCCAAACCCTACCCAGATGCCAGCAGCCAATAATTTATGACGGGATTAGGAATGAGAGTGAAGAAAGGTTCCTTGTTAATTATGATTGTGAAGACCACACACCATGAAAAGAAACATTTTGTACAAATGAAAGGATTCCCAGTTAGCCCAACTTGGAGATAAGTCAGCCCGTATTTCCCCTGCCCTCTGTAGCTCCACCTAGAGGCTTCCTAATGTACTTTTTTCTAATCCAAAGTCCATCACTGAAATGTCTTAACAAAAAACTCTGGTAACTATGGAGTTCTTGGGAATGAGCAGTCGGCAAAGGCATTACAGTACTGTGTCATGCAGGCTGTTAAAGAAATCCAGCCCTGGTGATAATGTGTATATTCATTCTGTGTAAATGATTAAGTTCAAAAAAACATACAATGAATCATGGTAGCAAGGCCAGACTTGCTTTGATTAACTACAGTGGTATAATAAAACCCAACAGAGCAATCACTGAAACATTTAGCTCCCAGTGTAAATCTTCATGAACTCTGAAAAAAATCATGTTAGGCAATGAGAGGTCATGTAGGATCCAGCCATGTTTCATATAATGAAAGGCGAGGCGGTCGTAAAGAAAAGGGAATGTTAAAAAGTTGTTATGCTGTGTTTGGCAAGAATGAGTCATTTTAAAAGTGTCAATCATGATAATCCGACATATTTTTAATCTAAAGGTCAATAGAAGCAGCTTCTAAGGTGGTACAACAGTTATGCCAAATATGAAAGCAAGCAGTTATAAGATGACTTCAAGTGTTAATACTGTACCATATTGTGTCTTGGAGAATTAATCTCAGCTCTAAATTGAAGAGCATGGATTGATCAAGGTAGAAGAATTTTTATTAAAAATGTACTGAAATAGCTGGTGACACTGTCATTCCAACCAAAGAGCTCAGTGGAGTTCTTATAATTCAGACGTGGCTCGGTGAAGGGTATGTGGTGTCTTCTATGATATAATAGTTATTTTTTCTTTGGGGGTTAGATCTTTATCTGCTAGTGCTGGTGTCTGCAGAATGAAAACTCTTTCCTTACAATAGCCTACAAGTCATTTTCTCAAAGGCAAGAGAAATGTATGCCTAAGAGTCATAAAATCAGAGTTCTATGAATGGCCAGCCCTTTATGAACATGCAGAACTATTCGAATCCATGCATATTTTCAGTTTTGTCCAGCTTTCAAATGTACTTCAAATGTGCTTGGGTCATGTCGTACATTTAAGCATTAGAAATACTGCATGAGAGAAAAGTAAAATTATGTTCTTTCTTTAAGGTTTATGGGAACATGTGGTCTCCCTTATGGGGAAAGCAGTTGCTACCTGTGCACGGGCTTAGTTGCTCCATGGCAGGTGGGATCTTCCCGGACCAGGGATCGAACCCGTGTCCCCTGCATTGGCAGGTGGATTCTTAACCACTGTGCCACGAGGGGAGCCCCTAAAATTGAAAATTTAATGTATTCCAGGTTCTTATAAAACAGCTTCAGGACAAGGCCAGTCTCCATTGCCTTCAGGGGAAAACCTTCACTTTCAAAGAGTAAAACTACACAAACTGCATTGATCAGAGACTCCTTTACAGACTTAATGCACATGTATTTTAGAGCTGTATCTGCCCCGATGTTTCTCTTTTCTAGATACAGTAGCCCTCCCTTATCCATGGGGGACATGTTCCAAGACTCCCAGTGGATGCCTTGAAAACACGCATAGTACTGAACCCTACATATACTACATTTTTTTCCTATACATACATACCTATGATAAAGTTTAATTTATAAATCAGGTACAGTAAGAGATTAACAGCAATAACTAATAATAGACTAGAACAATTATAACAATATATTGTAATAAAAGTTATGTGAATGTGGTCTCTCTCTTGATCAAAATATCTTATTGTAATGTATTCACCCTTCTTCTTGTGACGATAAAAAGCCTACATGATTGGGTCCGGAGCCTGCGCTCCGCAACGGGAGACGCCACAGCAGTGAGAGGCCCGCGTACCGCAAAAAAAAAAAAAAAAAGCCTACATGATGAGATGAAGGGAGATGAAGTGACATAGGCACTGTGACATTGTGTTAGGCTACTACTGACTTTCTGATGATATATCAGAAGAAGGATCATTTGTGTCCAGTCAGCCTGGATCATAGAGCCATAACGGGGAGACCATGAGGATGGTTGGGAATCCTGCGTGGGACGGAGCAGGATGGAGACAGAAGACATGAGATTTCATCATGGTACTTCGAAGAGCACGTAGTTTAAAACTTATAAATGGTTTATTTCTGGAATTTCCCACTTAATATCTTTGGACTACAGTTGACTGTGGGTAACTGAAGCTGCCAAAAGCAAAACCGCGGATAAGGGGGGGACTACCATGCTTCTCTTTCAGACATTTCAGACAAATGTTATTACTCTCTGAGAGGCTACATTTGCAGTTGTAGTCCTTCTGCAATGTTTCTATTCGAGCTGGCTCATAAGCATTACAAACTGGATATTGGGAAAATCTTTAGCATGAAATGGATTCAAATATTTGGTGCTATCCTAATTGTGGGAGATGTAAACTTTATATAGCATTCCCATATCATTGCTGAAGAGAAAGATACGTTTCCATATAATATGAACCAGTTTCCATCTATTGTTCAGGAGCCAAAAACCTGAAATGAGAGTAGAAGTATCGTGTCTATAGGCTGATTATCTGACATGTTAACAAGATGAAGTCTTGACCTGGGTCCCTCTGCAGTGCTGAAAGAGAAATTTTAAAAAGTGCTTTAGGGCTTCCCTGGTGGCGCAGTGGTTGAGAGTCCGCCTGCTGACGCAGGGGAAACGGGTTCGTGCCCCGGTCTGGGAGGATCCCACATGCCACGGAGCGGCTGGGCCCGTGAGCCATGGCCACTGAGCCTGTGCTCCTCAACGGGAGAGGCCACAACAGTGAGCGGCCCGCGTACCGCAAAAAAAAAAAAAAAAAAAAGTGCTTTAAAGTCACACACACAAGAACTCTCTGTTGAATTTGTGTGGTTTTGAAATAAATACAATATTTTTGGCTTCTCACTTTATATTCCTTGGTGGGCAAGTCAGCTTCTCTCCCACTACATCTCGTGAATATATATATATATATATATATATATATATATATATATATATATATATATATATATATACCTTAGAAAACAAGGAGGACAGAGGTCGCTCTGCAATTTGATGATCTGAGAAGGGGAGAGAAGAAACTGAGGCAGTGGACAGACAGACAGGGTCAGAACTGTGCCTGGCTCTCCTGACTTTAGAGCTTTATTGGATGAACAGAGAAGTCTGATTTGCCCTTTGAGAGGGAGACACTGAATCAAAAATCAGGGACCTCTGTGGCTGAGCAAAGGAATCCTGCATCAGAGCCTAGGAAATGAGAGAATCAGGGAAGAGAGGAGCGTTCTGGAGGACCGACCAGCTACCACTAAGAGTCCGAGTCAAACCAAAGGAGGCTGCTGAAATACTGGACTGGAACAGGTTTTAAACAGTTAAGCTTTCCTCCCCTCACTACCCACAAAGGTCATAGCAGCTTTAGGGAATAAGAACAGCATTTCCTCTGCACATCTGTGTTTAGCGTGAACACACTTGCAACTTTAGGACACTTTGTTATAGTGAAGTATGGCGGGGGGGAGGGGAGATTTCACCAGATTTCACCTTCTTCCAAAATTTGTCTTCCTTTGTTCTCGTTGTTCCCAGGACCTAAGATGTCACCCTCCTCTTCCCCCATCTATTGTCCAGCTATTGTTCCTCTTATCAATTGAGTCCCACCTGTTATATCAGTCCTTTTTTAAGACTTTCTCTGACCCAAGCTCCCGTCACTATTTCAAGCATGCAAAATCTCCTTATTTGGGTTCTCTTAATGCTTTAAATTCTATTTAGTATCCAATTTATCAGTTAGCATTGGAGATATTCATTTAGAGATGTTCCTCCCAGACTGTAGAGTGATGCCCTTGACAGGAGGGACCATGATCTGGGAGTCATCTTTCCATCAGCAGATGGCCAGGCATAAAAGAGGTGCCCAATAAACACACAAAGGATCGAGTGACGGATGCATGAATGTTAGAGAGTTATCCATACTTTGCTTCTGGTACCTTATATTTGTTGGTGCAAATGACCTTCTTCTTTTATCACAGTTTGATAACTGAGAAAACATAGCTTAATCAATAGCTTTCAAACCAAAGGATACATTAACAATCTGACACATAATCTATGCTATTCTTCTGACTCTGAACACCTGTGCTATGTTCAAAGGAATAGAACACAGTAAATTAAAATCTCTGATATGCTCTAATAATCCCAAACTTCATTTTAGCTACTTAATGTCCTCATCAATTTTTTTAAACAGCACTCTTTTTTTTTTTTTTTTTTTGCGGTACGCGGGCCTCTCACTGTTGTGGCCTCTCCCGTTGCGGAGCACAGGCTCCGGACGCGCAGGCTCAGCGGCCATGGCTCACGGGCCCAGCCGCTCCGCGGCATGTGGGATCTTCCCGGATCGGGGCATGAACCCGCATCCCCTGCATTGGCAGGCGGACTCTCAACCACTGCGCCACCAGGGAAGCCCTGTTTCTTTTTTAAAAAATATTTATTTATTTATGTTTTTGGTTGTGCTGGGTCTTAGTTGTGGCAGGTAGGCTCCTTGGTTGCGGCTCGCCGGCTCCTTAGCTGTAGTACATGGGCTCCTTAGTTGCGGCATGCATGTGGGATCTAGTTCCCTGAGCAGGGATCGAACCCAGGCCCCCTGCATTGGGAGCGCAGAGTCTCATCCACTGCGCCACCAGGGAAGTCCCTCTGGGCAATTTCAACAGGAACTATGTTGTGAAGTTGACAGTCTGAACTGGAACACAAGTATGACCAGTGCCAGACTTCCTTTTTAGATTTTTTAAATTTTTGGACAGAAATACACATTTTGTGAGCAGGCTACACTTGTCCTGAGAGGGCCAGTGCCCTCCCAAGGGGGGCATGAAGACTTCCCTATCATGAGTCTAACAGACACATCTACTGGCTGAGTCCTCTGCTTCCAGACCAGTCTCTGCTGGACCCTGTGATTGACCAACCCCTCATCTCTGACAGCTTGTAAATAAAGGAAGATGACAATAATAATTATTGTATTTGTTCATACACAATTACTCATTGCACATTTGGCATACCGGCGGAGACTGAAAAATTCACAGAGGTCTGGGTGGGCAGGGTTGGTAAAGAATCAGTCCCTGCACATTGACTTTTAAAATTTCGTTACCACGTCTGCCCAAAGAATGATTCCCCTATCTTCAGTTTTCAAATTTGAGAGTGGAGCACCAGGGATAACCATTTTTCCACCTTAGAGGACCAGCAGATTAGAGGAAGAGAAGTGTGTGTGTAAAATATGAATTCCAGCAAAATAAATCCTGCAATAAATATTGAAGTGCTCCAGTGGTGGTTTATTTTCATATTAAGCACCGATTTATGGGGCAACTTTAAGATGCTGATGGATCTGTACCGGGGGGAAGAGCTAGTTCCCATGAGCAGAGCGCCCCCAGATAACATTGTCTTCTGGCAGCTGTGCTCTGTGTCTGCTCCTCTACTGCCTCTGGCAAGATCAGGCCACTACCTGCAACATTAGGACCGGGTCCCTATTAATCAGCCTGAACAAGCCTCCTGATCTTTACTGGGAGGGATCATGAATTAGAGGACTAAATATAGGCCAACAAATCCAATAACTAAACCCTCACAACCAAGACATAAGCAAATATAAATCCCACTTGTGTTATTATAATGCCTACCAACCTAATTGAGAACACATTCATTTTAAGCTAAATAAATTACTGCTACAATTACATGACCTTGAGGTCACCTCCTCTAGGAGACGGCCAGCACTTGTATTAACTATTCCACACTTTACTGTAAGTGGCCTCAGCCAATCAATGTCAGATAAATGCTGTTAAAATATGCATTTAATTAACTCAGTTCTTCCTTTATTTGCTATTTTAGCCTAGGGATGAAGAAGAGAGTGAAGTTAAATTGTGTGTATTCTCAAACAAGACTTCAGAACTGAGAGTTTTTCCTTCTCAGTCAAAGCACTGTCTCCCTTGTTAATCTGGCCAAGAAAACATTCCTCAGATCTTAAAAGAATAGTCCATCCATCTGAAGAGTGGGGCTTTGTCTGTGCCATTTATAACCCCACACTCAAAGAAGTAACTCCGTTTTCCTTCAAGAGAGGGATTTACCAAATGTCTTTTGCACTGATGGTTTGATCGCTCTTGCACTGTGAGCAATTATCATAGGAGTATTCTGATCACAGGAATACAAGGGTGATTATATTACTAACTTATGGATTCGTACGTTACTTCACTGTTTTCAAGAGACAGAGGTGTTTCTGGCTGTGTTTTAGAATATTTGCCCTCTCCCTTCTCCCAATGTTATGCAAAATATCCAAACAGTACTTACTAGGTAATATGCTATTCACCAATCTCTTCCTTTGGTTTTGCTACTGCTGTTGCAGGCACATTAATATTCACTGAATATTCATCTGCTTCCCCCACTTGTCCCAGATGTGTTTGTCAAAACCACGTGGCATTGGGCTATGAACAGAAATGATGTGTGTTACTTCAGGCTGAAGCATTTAAGAGCTGATGCACAACCTTCTACCTCTCTTTGTTCCATGATGATCTAGAAGGTTGAAATGATAGAGATGCAAAATGGAAGCAGCGTGGTTTGCTGAGTCCCTGCAGAGAGGAGAGCTGCTGTGAGGGGTACTCTGACTTACATCGCATTTTGCATTAGCAAGAAAGAAACCTTTGTTTTATGAAGCCACTGAGATTCCAAGGTTTGTTTATCATAGCATAATCTAGCCTATGCTGACAAACATAACTGGCTTCTATGGTAATAAACAAATCCATAATCTGTAGTACCAAGTAACCATCTAAACTGTAGTCATTTGGATCTAATTTGCATGAATATTAATTCTTTTAAACAAGAAAGGAAAATGACGATAATTCCACAGACTTGATACCTTTAGAATAAGCCACTTGTTCATTAATTTTTAATGAGAAACATTCATTATTATGAATTCTTTGACAAGATTTTGATTTGGGGGGGTAAATGATGACCATAATTAAGCTTCTCATAATGAACGCAGCAATTTTTAAACAGTACAATTTATATAATGTTTCTCCTCTGGGAGCTTAGTTTTCTTAATAAAAGGCAACAGTGGATCTATGACTAAGTTTTCATAATGCATGAGGGTTTGCAGTCACGATTATATTCATCTCCACTTCATTCATTCATTGCATTTATATGTATTCTTTCTGTATTTTTTTGCAGAATTGAGTTTCACTCAATTCAAGACTGAATTTTAAAAAAAGGATATATAAGTTAAATACATTATAGAATGCTGGGTTCCAGGCAACATAACTTTCCCCCCTGAAGGGCTTTCTTGTTATCATTGGCTTAATGGTTTTATTTATCTATGAAGTTTAAAATCTTTTAAATTCTGTCATTCACTTATACAGCACACAAACGTATTCACATACACCATAAAGTCAATCGTTAATTAAAGTACTATAACTTTTTCAGTAGCATTTGGAAAAAAAAAAAAAGAAATCTCTCCTGTTTGCTGCATTAGGGAATCTGTGACATAACGGGTTACATCTTACCCTGGATCACAGCAGAAAAATTTTGATAGGGGATGTTTATCTACACAGAATAACCTTTCTATAGTTTCCTAGTGGAACTATCCTGGCAACTATTAGCACCACCGCCTGGCTGATCTCATCTGTAGTAAAGACAAATAGGAACAGACACATTTGAAGGTAAAGAGGCCCCAACTGGGCAGGATTCGGTTGACATTAACCCACTGTCCCCACCTTTGTCCTACCAAGTTTAAGGTCAGATGTCAAATAGCATTCTGAATCGCAATGCATTTTTGCAAAGTCAGTGTTTTCATTCACTGTTTCCTGTAGGTAAAGCTTGGTTCCTTTTAAGAACTTTTACTAGTTGCATCCTTCTCTGCTCTCAATTTAATATTATAATCCTTCTTTTACCCACACTGCCTTGCATTCCCTGATGCCCCTAAGCCTACTCTATTTTTTCCCTAGCACTTTTCACTTTAAAAAATACTATGTACTTATTATATTTGCTCTCTACTGTCACTACCACACTAGAATATAAGTTCTGTAAGCGTAATGTTTTTTTAATATCTTTGGTTCATTGACATAAACATTGGCACCTAGAAGGTATTCAATAAATATTTTCAAGTGAATGAATGAGTAAATGAATGGATGAAAGTTTCCCTGGTTCAAGAAAAAATATTCTAAGACTTATTTTCCTAACACCCCCTTTTCCCCCTTCCAAATTCCATTTTGCCTCTGGCAAAGCTGTCCCAGAATTTCATTATTCTTCACCTGACCTTGTCACCTTATTACATGGCTGACCTGCGTCACAATTCTCAATTTCTTGGACCCTGATTAGTGTCTTTTTTTCCTGGCAAGATGTCTTTGTGGACAGAAGATCTAGGTAATTTTCTATGTATATTCCCATGGGCAGCCCTGACCAGAAATAGTGAGGTCTCAGGAATGGATTTTGGTGAACATTATAAATTTTGTTTAATTGAAAGTATTTAAAAACCTAATTTTAAAGTTATTTTAAAAAGATTTTGTATTGGTATTGACACATATACACTAATATGTATAAAACAGATAACTAATGAAAACCTGCTGTATAGCACAGTGAACTCTACTTCACTTTGCTGTACAGTAGAAACTAACACAACATCGTAAAACAACTATACCTCAATTAAAAAAAAAAAAAGAAAAAGAAAAGTGCACTCACATATCCTTGCCAAAAACCCTACTGTCTGTAGGATTTATAACCAAATAAATGTGTATTCATACATGTAATAGGTTGTACCCTAATAAATATATTCTTTATAACAATCAAAAATAAATAAATAAAATAAATAAAAAGATTTTATTTTGTGAAAGTAATACATCCAACAGTGTGATTTAGAAAAGAAGAAAATTAAGTTGCCCATAATTCTACTATGAGATGAGTCCACAGTTCATATTTTAAATTGCATTATTTATTATTTTTCCTATAACTGAACTAACTGCTTAGGTTAAAACCAATCAATTAATTCATAAAAACAGAGTTCAAGAGCTCACAATTCATAAAATTCTTCAACGCTCATGGGTGAAAGCAACAAGAAAACAGATAAAAATAAGATGCTGGGAATTAGGAAAAAGAGGGTGTTTTATAAATGAAGGGCAGACTTGCAAAGAGTTCTCTGACTCTAAATCACTATGAAACAAGTTGAACTTGTTTGTATACAGAGCTCGTATCTATAAAAAAAAGCTCTGCTTGGAAATGATAGCAGAGAAAGTTAAGAGAATCTAAATTTAGGCCAAATTAATCACTGTTCATTACTGCTAGGATGACCAACTATTTTGGTTTCCCTGGGATCTTGGGATGCTGATCTTTCAGTGCTAAAACCAAGACAGTACCAAGCAAACTGAGACAAGCTGGCTACCTGAGCAGTATCTCAAGCTGGGTGGGCACCTTAAATAATTGTTGAGCGTTTGGTCGATAAAGGTGTTATTATGAAAATCTTTATGATTGAAAAGCAAAATAAAATTAAGCAACTACCACAGAGAGGGGATAAAAGAGGGACCATTTCTCAGAAGTAAATCAGAAGGTAAAGTGGGCCCAAGCTGATGTCAAGAGTACAGAAGCACCTCCATCTCATTCAACTGTGGGAGATCAGTCCTTATCAGTATCTTTGCATCTGCCAGGCAAGCATCAGCAATAAGGGAAGAAAACGTAATTCAAGTGATTTGCATTAACTGACAAGTTGGAAAAACCCCCCTTTTTGCAAGATGCTGACAGGAACAGAATGGTCAGCTGTGGCATCCAAAGCAGGCCTCAGACTGAGTCAATCTTAAATCAACTTAATAAAAAAGAAGAAAAAGGATTTTCTACCGAAAATTTTCTACCGAAACAATTTTCTACCGAAATTGTTTAAGCAACTGTGCTGTCCCTGAGTGATGTATAATATGAAGGCAAATGGAAAAGGACATTGCTGAGCACTTGGAATGCCTCCCTCTTTTCGTTTGTTCACTAATTTCCATTAAGTAAGCAACTTTCAGAATGTTGTACCCACAAAACCAGGTTAAGAACAACCAAGAAAAAAACTAAAAAGCTGGGGAAAAAATTTCTCAGCTTTTGAGAAAAAAAGATAAAATTAAAAATTGAAATCGAAACTGGGATTTTCCAAAAGTCAAAATTTCAAGGGTTAAGAGGAAAGATGATTATGGAGTTATAACACTGTCATTACGAAAAGCTTTGTAAAAAGGATGAGGTTTTTAAAATAATCTAAGCACTAGTTTTATGTTACATATTACCAGTGCTAAACAGGTGCCTTTTTAAGGAAATGGGTACTTAACTGTTGTATTAAGTGGTGAAACAAGAATCTCTTCAACAGAGGCACTTTTCTACTGCAAGAATTCTTTTGAATATCACAGTTATACTAGTTATACTCGCAATCAAAAAATACAAACAGACACAAACACAATACACATGCTAAAATCCAATAGATTACCCAACCCTGTTGACTTCAAAATACCGGTTTCCCCTTAGGTAATCAGAACAGCTCATATTTGAATATCACTTTCAAATTTAGTTCCTAACCATTTTGTGACTTGGGTGTTAAGATCATTTGCATTTTACACACAGGGGAACTGAGGCCAAGGATATCTGTGGCTCAGTCCAGCTTTTGCTGCTACTAATCAGGGGCTAGGACTGCACTCAGGTTCTTTCCCTTTGGATATTATCCTATAAACATAAAGCAAAGTCTCAGTTGAATCTTATTGTCTTTTGACTATTAAGGAGACAGCATCTTTTTCAAGATTATCTCTACCTTACATTGGTAGGCATAGAAAGTTCTGGTCACTCACTTTAGCAATTGCAGTGGCCAGAGACTTATTACTTCCTTCATGTTGAGACACTCATGAAACCTCGGGGATTGTGGCTGAAAAATCAATGCCAGATGGCAGTAGCACAGATACTCCTGAAGATTCTGCTACTGTCAAGTCACCCCAACAGAAATGTCCTAATGCTGATAAAGATGGAGATAACACATGCAGGCCGTCTGTGCCAGACACATGGCTTTTAACAAGGAAAATCTCTTAGGGTAAAATGAATGAAGACTAGATACAGGCAAAAGAGCATCTACGATGCATTCTTGTGTGTCTGCTGGTCATTAGCTAATTATGGATGAAGATAATTAAGTTTCAAAAAGTTGCCCCATTTGGCAGGAATAGCTACTATTGCTGAACATGGAGAAACATGGTGAATGATGAGAAATCAGTGTTGTGG
This sequence comes from Leucopleurus acutus, assembly GCF_964270905.1. Classification (NCBI taxonomy): domain Eukaryota; kingdom Metazoa; phylum Chordata; class Mammalia; order Artiodactyla; family Delphinidae; genus Leucopleurus; species Leucopleurus acutus. The sequence goes on from NC_139150.1 coordinate 40,863,477, forward strand.
ACAAATCTGCTTCAAGGAAATCCAAATAAGCATCACCACAATTTTTTATTGGAATGTATCACTCCACTTTTTTTTTCCGAATACAGTTGAGGTGGCTTCTGGTAAAAGACATAAGTGGAAAGAAAGGCAAAATCTGAAGATGGTGAAAAATGATCACTGCTGGTGGCCGATGTATTGCAACCAAAGGCTACAGAACTGCGATTGTAACAGGACTTTTAAATCAAGTTAGGGGCATTTTAAGCATTTGAGTCTGTCTTATAATCAAGAAAATTCTTAATAGTATCAGAAATTACTTGTTTTTTCTTTGATAGTGACAAGTGAAATCCATACATGACTTCTTTCCACCAAATTCTTCATGACATTGTAGTCACACTTGGAATCCTCAGAGCCAGATCTCCAGGAAAATGTGCAAGTTAATGAAAATTCTTACCTGGAGGTACCTAACTGGAAATGCGTCTCAGTAAGAGATGATTGTTGCAGATGTCCCACTGGTGTTCATTAGTGATTGCATTTTGGTAGGGTCAGGAATGTCAAGGCTAAAAGGAAATTTGTTTAGGGCTCCTGTACTTTGTTTACTGTAAAATGGAATGTGAATTTCTTAGTATATGATTCCAGGAAGCAGAGCTACTGATGGCTGTGTCTTCAATATGCTTTTAGAATCATCATTTAAACAAAAAATCTATTTACGTTTCTGGTTGGAAGCCATATTCAATAGCTTAGCAGTGGTATTTCTGAGTAACTTCTCACTCTCTGCTGTTGTCCAGCTCTTTTTGGTAATAGAACTCCTCCTCGTCATCGTCAGAAGGTGTGCTGGGGCGTCAATAATCTGGCACAGGTCTTCCAAAGCAGTTCTTTGTGGGGACTCAAACCACTCTAAATCACTGCAAGATCAGCTCTAGGCTCTCCTAGAGCAGAAGTTCCCCAGCTTTGTCAGTTCATGGTGACCCTAGTGTTTCAGTAATTTTTTCATGGTGTCCCTAGGCCAAAAAACCCTCAGCAATTTTTTATTAACTACTTTGGCCCGAACAACTCAATATGCATTTTCGTCCTTACAACTTGGTAACCATCTGAAAAAAATATTGAAAGAAAACATACTATTTTAATTTTATTCTTTGGTAACCAGAGTTACTTACTAATAGAGTGAGTGTACCTGTTGTTCACTGCCCAGATTCTCAAACTTAGAATCAAATTGGACACTGCCACCCTCATTTCTTGGTCCACATTTGATTTTCACAGTGCTTGTTTTATATCACAGCAACTGCTTGATAACCCAGCTACACAAAGGTAGGATATCGTCAAGGAAATTTAGTGTGATCTAATATTGAAACTATCAACTCCCTGGAGCTAGTAGTTTGCATGGTGCCCAAGTTTCCTGTGACTAAGTATTGCTATGGTCTCTTAACAATTTAAAATATTCTACTGTGCCCTTTGAGTTTGCTGCAGCATGATCAAGTCACCTCGGTGAAGAGGTAGGGAGCTGCGGTTCTAAAGAGCTGTAGTGACAGTAACTGTGAGCAAAAATAATAACATTATTTTTGAGATATTGTGCTCAAGAGACTGACCAAGTTAAAAGCAAAAGCCATGTTGAACGTGTTTTCAGAAATCACAGCTTGTCTGGATTAGAGAGAGGATGTGGGTGTTATGGATAGAACTGGTTGTGAACTTTGGGAATCATTTTTGTCCTCAAGAAGGGAAAAGGAACTATTTTAAAAAATTGTGTTTGTACAAAAATAAGCTCAAAATGGATTAAAGACCTAAATGTAAGGCCAGAAACTATCAAACTCTTAGAGGAAAACATAGGCAGAACACTCTATGACATAAATCACAGCAAGATCCTTTTTGACCCACCTCCTAGAGAAATGGAAATAAAAACAAAAATAAACAAATGGGACCTCATGAAACTTAAAAGCTTTTGCACAGCAAAGGAAACCATAAACAAAACCAAAAGACAACCCTCAGAATGGGAGAAAATATTTGCAAATGAAGCAACTGACAAAGGATTCATCTACAAAGTTTACAAGCAGCTCATGCAGCTCAATAACAAAAAAACAAACAACCCAATCCAAAAATGGGCAGAAGACCTAAATAGACATTTCTCCAAAGAAGATATACAGACTGCCAACAAACACATGAAAGAATGCTCAACATCATTAATCATTAGAGAAATGCCAATCAAAACTACAATGAGATATCATCTCACACCAGTCAGAATGGCCATCATCAAAAAATCTAGAAACAATAAATGCTGGAGAGGGTGTGGAGAAAAGGGAACACTCCTGCACTGCTGGTGGGAATGTGAACTGGTACAGCCACTATGGAGAACAGTATGGAGGTTCCTTAAAAAACTACAAATAGAACTACCATATGACCCAGCAATCCCACTACTGGGCATATACCCTGAGAAAACAATAATTCAAAAAGAGTCATGCACCACAATGTTCACTGCCGCTCTATTTACAATAGCCTGGAGATGGAAACAAGCTAAGTGCCCATCATCGGATGAATGGATAAAGAAGATGTGGCACATACATACAGTGGAACATTACTCAGCCATAAAAAGAAACGAAATTGAGCTATTTGTAATGAGGTGGATAGACCTAGAGTCTGTCATACAGAGTGAAGTAAGTCAGAAAGAGAGCAACAAATACCATATGCTAACACGTATATATGGAATTTAAGAAAAAAATGTCATGAAGAACCTAGGGGTAAGACAGGAATAAAGACACAGACCTACTGGAGAACGGACTTGAGGATATGGGGAGGGGGAAGGGTGAGCTGTGACAAAGCGAGAGAGAGGCATGGACATATATACACTACCAGACGTAAAATAGATAGCTAGTGGGAAGCAGCCGCACAGCACAGGGAGATCAGCTCGGTGCTTTGTGACCGCCTGGAGGGGTGGGATAGGGAGGGTGGGAGGGAGGGAGACGCAAGAAGGAAGAGATATGGGAACATATGTGTATGTATAACTGATTCACTTTGTTATAAAGCAGAAACTAACACACCACTGTAAAGCAATTATACCCCAATAAAGATGTTAAAAAATAATGATAAAATAAAATAAAATAATACTGCATAAGCATGCATTAAAAAAACAAAACAAAACACGTGTAACTCCATAGTCAAAGGTGGCTATCCAGGAGTTACAGGGCAAGAATGATAAAACTTCAGTTTCCCAGTGTGCAGACATAAGGAAGTGAGGAGAAATGATGTAAAGCCAGAAAGAAATGCTTCATGTTTTGGAGAAATCGAATCTTCTCCATTTTTTCATGATTGCTTATGCTCTTGTTTTCCTTTCTCATTCTTTTGTACTTTTTTCCACTCTTCCTCCTTAGCACACTCTGATATCACCCCCCTCGTATCTGCACACACGTGCATGCATTGCTCCATGGGAAATATTGGCAGTAAGAAAAGTGTAATCAATTCAGGTTTTCCTTTGCCACTTTAACTTAAATTGCTTGAAATATTTCCTTTCTTTCTTTCTCATATGTCCCTTTCATGTGATCTCAATACCTTTAAAATAACCTAGACAGAACAAGGCTAAGTTCTGGAATTTTTAACTCACTATTTTAAGTAAAAAATATAGTCAGAATTATTGAAATACATGTGCATGAAGTAGGAGAAGATAAAGAATGGCTAGAGAAGGTGTTGGGGAAAATTCTATATAGAAATAAAATGCAATGTACTGATTATTTTGCTACAATGTATTAATAAAAGAAATGTATTTTTAGATTTTCTGTACAGGAATATAAAAATTTTGTGTAGGAGAAAATAAAAATTCTGTGTATTTTCTTTACACACACACACACACAAATTGTGTTTGTAGGCGGCCTGGCTTTCTGAAGGGCTAGATGAGGAATGTAGTAGGGGTGTATTAGACACTTTAGTGTAGGAATGCATAATCTGGAGTTTCTAAGTGAGAAGTACGAAGCTCTATTCAGGTATGCCCCTTCTCTTTATCTTTCTCTTTATATTCTGTCTCAATCTCTTCAGGTAGCTATTCTGTTCAAATAATTCTGGTTAATCACAAGTCTAAAATTTTAGCCTTCTAGACATGCTCGTCATATGGACCTCACCATAGGCCAACACAGTTTTGATGCTCTCTGAACAAATGATTCAGCAGCAACTGGCATTAGTGTCAAAGATCAAAACCATGGAAACTGCACTGCTGAAGTCTAGATATTCAGGGAAGTTTTATACTGATGATACCTCATCATTTCTACATTTCACTCTGTTCACATTTGCTAAAGAACTTTGGGGCAGGCAATCAACTGATGAAAACAAGACCTTGGCAGTGATTAACACCTAAGCTGGTTTTTCATTTTAAAAAAGTTTCATAATGACATGTTTTTTTCAGGAAAGTTTGCTGGATCACATATGGGTAAGAAAACAGAGCACTGTGATGTGAATGAACTTAATTTTTGTTCTGGTTGAACTGCCAATTAACTTTGCGGTCTTAGGTCAAAGCCATTTTGCCTCCCTGGACCTCACTCATCTTACCTGCCTGTACAATGAGGGGTGAGGGTCAGGTGTCTCTGGGGCCTTTTGGTTCCAACACTGAATACTCAATGAACTTCCCTGCCAAAGTGGATTTTTGATGTCTTCTAAGGAGCATAAATATCATTGACTCAATCAGACAAACAGTTGAATTAAAGAGGGCATTACAGCTGAGTTTTTAAAAACATTTAAAATTGTAATATAATTAAATAAACAGAAACATAAATAACTTTAAACATAACGTAAAATTTACCGCTTTAACTATCTCTAATTGTGCAGTTTAATAGTGTTCAATATGCTCACATTGTTGTATAACCAATCTCCAGAACTTTTTCATCGTGCAAAACTGAAACCCTATACCCATTAAACAATAATCTCCTCCTCCAACCAACCCCTGGCAACCACGCTTCTACTTTCTGTCTCTGTGAATTTGACTACTCTTGATACCTTATATAAGCTGAATCATAACTTATTTGTCTTTTTTTGTGACTGGTTAATTTCACTACGCGTAATGTTCTCAAGGTTCATCCACGTTGGCACATATTGTAGGATTTCCTTTGTTTTTAAGTCTGCATAATATTTCATTATACGTATATACCACATTTTGTTTATCCATTCATCCATTGATGGACACTTCGATTGCTTCTACCTTTTGGCTATTGTGAATAGCAGTGTTATGAACAAGGGTATAACTACTGCTGAGTTTTAAAGGAGAGGAATGTGTATTTATTTTCCCCAAGCCCCAAGGAAACTGCAATGTCAATATTCTTCTTATTTCATCTAGAGAGTTTCCAGAGGTAAGGGAAGTAGGTCACTGGGGTGCTTAAACTCCATTCTGGAGGATCTATGGAAGGATTATTTGAAATATCATTTCCAGATGTGTCTTAGGGCTAAAATGTATTTCCTTCTGTTTTATTACCAGTCATTAAAGGAAACAACAGGGAAAGAGAAAAACAAAGTTATGTCTTCCAAAATGTGAAAGGTCTTTGCCATTGGGACAGTTTTATTGTGAACTCGAATCTCCATAGACAGGTCTTATTTTTAATTAGTTGCAGATCTAAAACTTTGTGGAAAACAAAGTCAGGGATTGAAAAATTTTAGCTCCACCTATTATTACATGTCCCACTTCAGAAGTTTTACACAAAAGGATATTAATATCTGTGAATGATTTATATGTCTGAGTAAAGCCTGCCTTTCTTTAAATTTTATTTTATTTTTAAATTTATTTATTTGTTTATTTTTGGCTGTGTTTGGTCTTCGTTGCTGCTCGCGAGCTTTCTCTAGTTGCAGCAAGCGGAGGCTACTCTTTGTTGCTGTGCGTGGGCTTCTCATTGCAGTGGCTTCTCTTGTTGCGGAGCCTGGGCTCTAGGCGCGTGGGCTTCAGTCGTTGTGGCTCTCCGGCTCTAGAGTGAAGGCTTGGTAGCTGTGGTGCACGGGCTTGGTTGCTCTGAGGCATGTGGGATCTTCCCAGACCAGGGCTCGAACTCGTGTCCCCTGCATTGGCAGGCGGATTCTTAACCACTGCGCCACCAGGGAAGCCCAAGCCTGACTTTCTTTAAGCAAGAGGCTCAAAACAAACATATCAAGGAAGTTTTCTTGTTTTTTTGTTTTTTTAATGAAAGGAAGTCATCCTTTAAGCCAGATTAGGAGTCCACTTCCGGGTGTTCAATCACTAATTTAATACACAGTGTATACTTTTGACTTAGAAGCAGCAAAGTGTTGCCTGATAACTGAAGCCACTTCTGTACTTCCCATATTTGCATTGTATTTGTTGATTTTTGTACATTCTGCTACCTCAAGCACTTTCTTTTCTAAGCAGCCTATATAAAACTCATGTAGAGAGCACCTAGAAAATCTTTTAATGAAGAAAGGCTTTCAACATCACTGACAATACTTTTTTTTTATCATATTCACATATAAAATTTTTGGCGAAGTGTCATCAGGGGAATCCATTCCAAATTAGATGTTTACTTTGAAAAAGGAAAAACAAGTTCGACTAAAATAAGAAAATAAATCACTCAGAATCCATAATTTCCATTTTCCTGTACTTGTGATAAATGTAGGTATAAAGGTCCCATACATGCATTATGCCAGGTAAAACTCCATATTTAAGCCTTTTAAATCAGCATTGCCCATAGAAATGCAATGTGAGCCATATATGTAATTAAAATTTTTCTAGTAGCCACATTAAATAATAAAAAGAAATAGATAAAATTAATTTTAATAGCATATTTTATTAACCTAAGATATTAAAAAACATAATTTCAGGATGTAATCAGTATAAAAATTGTTAATGAGATATTTTACCTTTTTTGACATTAAATCTTCCAAAATTTGTGTATGTGTTACACTTATAATACCTTGCAATTCAGACTAGCCATAGCGGCTCATGGCTTCCATACTGGACAGCAAATGTAGTGTTAGACGACTATTTGCATTTGAACTGTATTGGCTTTCATAACAAATTATATATATTTATGTGAAATTTTTGTTTATATCATTTATATTTATATATGCATTTCTAAATGTTCTAAATTTTGAAAAGCTCAGTGTGTTCAGATGTTAATGTGTATCTGTCTATTTATCCTACCAAGTTTCCTTACTTCACAAAGCAATTCATCACAGGTTTCCTTTGAGGAGTGAGAGCTTCTGGTTTATTGAAAATGATTTAATTTACAGACACGTAATTTTCAGACAAGATTTTAAGAGCAACACAAACACTGTGTAAACCAAAAAACACCTGTATACCCTTACAATTAAAGAATCTAACTGTAATTCAAACCTCAGTCCTCCTGGGCAATAGAGAAGATGTGAAAAATGATTCAGGATAATGTAACACCTGGAATACCTATTTATTGTGCTTCTCTCTTCACTGTGAGAGAGAAAAAATAAAGATAATTGCTTTATCTTTATTCAGATATTTAAATGGTACCTATTCCATTTAGATCAGTGCAGAGATTTTCCAATGTCTAAAGTGTGAAGGATGTACCATATCTCCCCTTTGATTTCAGTGTTAAACATACACACAGTAGATTAAAGTTGAACAACACAAATGTAAACTTACATGTTGTAAGTTCTGGCTCTTTGTAAAGAGAATGATCAAATGTTAAAACTGGGATCTCATATATTTTCTACTTCAGCCCCCTTGATTTTACAGATGAAAGAGACCAAGAACTACTGATCGACTTGCAGATGATCACACAGCAATTCAAAACCTACCCACTAATCCTTCCATTTTAATAGGATAGTGTTTCCTCTTCCCTGCCCTTGTTCTTCTTCCTGTCACCTACCTTTATCTTAATCCTAGCTTTCTTCGGCTGTCATAGTAAATGTCAAGCCCACTGGGCAGTGATCATGTCAACCTGGATGGTTTAAGGCTTGGTGATTTTCTCAATGTCTCATGAGAACTCATCATTTGTCTAGGCAAAATTGGCAAGTATTGATGTCTTCCAAGACATCCCAAACACGTTCTGATTTTTCTATTCCTATTTCTACCAGACATGCTCTAGGGACATTAAGCAATCAACAAGCTCAAGCAGTGGGACTTCGTTAGGGGTAAAAGAAAGCAGAGGAAAGGAATTCCCAAAAGAGATAAATAAGGACATGTGAAAATGCTTGGTACATTGAAGAAGGGACAGAGTCTACTGCCAATGGGACATTGGGTTGTGTCAAGGAGTAGAGACAAAATAACCGGGGGAAGGTGTGGAAGACCCAGTTCATGAATGGTCCTGACTGCTGGATTAGCTACCAAGTTTGCTTCGGGGGGTGGGGGGGAATCTGATCTGTGTGTGTGTGCACATGTGTGTGCATAAACAGGTGTGTTTTTTAAGCAGAATGGTTGTTAGGCTGAGTTCTAGAAAAATAATTGAGTTAACAGTACAGCAGAAGGATTTGAAACAGGAAGGCCAGATGAGAACAGAAGATTCTGTTATTGCAAGGAATCATGCAAGAAAGTTTCTCTTATTATTCCTATTTTACAGTTAGGAATTCAAAGAAGTTAAGTAATTGTTCAAGGATGCATGACCAGTTTGTGTCAGTTGTGTCTAAGCATTCTTTCAAAATCATGTATTGAATAAGTAAAAAAGTTTTGAGCATCCTTTCCCAATATAATTATTTTTATTTATGCATTTACATTATACATTTAATGCATCTAATCCCTGATTTGTTTGTTTTTTGACTTGTTCTTATGGAAACATTTTTAATGGTTGAGCTTAAACTTTCTTCTAGAGATAATTACTTCATCTGACTTATACTACAAGAGAGAAAAATAAGGCACAGAGGAGAGTAACAAAATAGCTACTCAAGTTAATTGTAGAGCCTGTTAGAGACTCAGGATTAAAACTAAGATTTCCAATGCTCAGTGTTTTCCTTTCAGATTCACAGGCTACCTCGCCGGTGGCTTAATATGTTAATTTTTTGAGTGTCCAGATATCATTTTACCCACTTCTTAATGTGATTGGCTATTGAATTATTTAGTAAATTTTACATGAGTATGATAATTATTTAGGATGGTAGTTTGCAACTCTGGTTCCATTAGAATTGTTTGGGGGAACTTTAAAAAAAAATACTAAAGCCCAGGCCTCACTTGCAGAAGTTCTTTTTAAATCACTGTGGCATGGGTGATCAGACATTTATATTTTTAAAAAGCTATTTAGGTGATTCTAATCGCAGCCAGGGTCCAGATCTCTAAGACCTATTCTGACTCAATACCTGTTTTAGAGCAACTAGGTGACACACATGATTGTAAATATTAGACCTGAAATTGTTACGAAGTTGTTCTTGAACCATATCATATAGGTAAAAGATAGTTAAGATACAGAGAATTTGAGAACTCTAACTCAAAGGATTGATTTAATAGATATATATTTAATCTTCCACTTTGTAACGGAAGAACACATAGTTTTGAAATGACTATGGAACATATAAAAATTACATTCTAGACTTTCAAAACAATACAAATATAAACCACTTAGTAATAAATCCAAGAAGAACTATGTGGAACCAGCAATGAAGAAAACCAAAAAAAACTTTTCTGATGGACATTAAAAAGGAGTCTAATAAAAGGAACATCTCACGTTCCTGGATGGAAATGTTCAATATTTCACAAGTTCCCAACTGTCCCCAGTTTATTTTAAGAACGTAATCCCATTAAAAATGACTTTCTTGGGGGCTGGAAAACTGTCAAAGTTATTTTAAAATTAACGTAGAAAAATAAACAGGTAAGAATTCAGAAACAGAACAGGATTGCAGCTGTTAAAAATCACTCTATAGTTAATTAAAGCAGTGGGTACTGTGCAAGAACAAACAGATAGACCCACAGAACTGAAGAGATACTATAGAAACAAAATTTATACAAAAGAATCTAGTGTGTTTAAATGGCACCATTTCAAATCAGGGGAGAAAGGAAGTATATTTAAAACCAATGTTCAAGAAGTCGGCTAACAATTTGGAAAAAGGTGATATCCCTACATCACATGTGACACCAAAATAAGTTCCAGGCATATTAGAAGTTAAATGTAGAAATAGAGCTATTAGACAATTAGAAAAAACAGTAGTGACAATCTGATACTAGTCAGTATATAGGCATTTCTAAGCATAAGAGAAAAGCAGAAAATAATTTTGACTACATAAAATATAAAACTTATGTATATCCAAAATACACCATAAATGAAATTAAGAAACAATAGGCAAACTATAAAAAAATTTTGCAACCAGATGTCAGAGGGTATACAAAGATTTTTTTATCTATGGAGAACAGTATGGGGGTTCCTTAAAAATCTAAAAATAGAGTTACCATATTATCCTGCAATCCCACTCCTGGGCATATATACAGAGAAAATTTTAATTCAAAAAGATACATGCAGCCCAATGTTCATTGCAGCACTATTTACAATATCCGAGACCTGGAAGCAACCTAAATGTCCATCGACAGATGAATGGATAAAGAAGATGTGGTATGTATATATATTCAAGTTAGAAAGGACACTATTGTAATCCCCTGAGATTGAGAGGATTAATTTGTACAATTCTCATGAAAGGGATTTCAGCAACACGAATAACAAATTGAAGACTATCCTTTGATTTAGAAATTCTACTTCTAGGAATCTGTGTCAAAGAAACATCAGAGGTGAGTCAAAATTATGTTTTTCATAAGTAATCATTGTGAAATACACCCAGAGGTTTCTCTATAAGAGAGCCTTACACTCCTGAGAAAAAGGCTTTACCAGAGCTTTATTCCAGCTGGGAGAAGAGATGTCCTCCCACTCTGCACCCTCTAGACTTCCTATTTCACCTAAGGTAGGTTAACAGAAAAAAGCTATCCCCCACGAGAAACATTTGGGAAGGTCATGGACCAGAGAAAGAGGCATACTAAAAAACTGAGATTCAATCATAAGATTACAGAATAGAACACTTCCCCGCCCTGACACCTTACCAGGACACCAACTGGGCTCCAGTCTAAAAATAGTGGATTACAGCTGACAAAGCTGCAAGACACAGACTCTCTGAGGAGGAATATTTAGGGAAGCCCAAAGTTAAGAGGGGAGACAAAAACAAGGATACAGGAGGAATGTAGACTCTGGGATCTACAGGCCACAATCTAAAGGCATATTTACCTCAGTTCCTATTACCCAATACATAATGTCTGGCTTTCAACAAAATATTTCAAGGCATACCAAATGGTAAGAAAAAAACAGTCTGAAGAGGTAAAGAAAGCATCAGAACCAAACTCAGATATGACACAGGTGTTAGAATGATCACACAGGGACCTTAAATTTATTAGAATTAATATGTTAAGGGCTCTACTGGAGAAAGTAGTAGGCAAAAATGAAAAGAAAAATCTGAATAAATTATGGACTTTATTTGATAATAATGTATCAATATTAGTTCATTAATTATCACAAATATAGCCTACTAATGTAAGATGTTAATAATAAGGGAAACTGAGTGTAGAATATATAAGAACTCTGTATCATCTTCACAGTTTTTCTGTACATCTAAAACTATTTTAAAAAAAGTTTATTTAAGAATATTAACACTGTTTTTTTTCTGAGTATTGGTGTTATGGATAATTAAATTTTTTTTTCTCTGTATTTTTGAGTGTTCTGAATTGTTGGGTAATACAGGTGTAATGAACCTGTATTACTTCTAATACCAGAAAAAATGTTTTCTAATATTAAAAAGTACATATTTTGTTAAAAAAGAAACAATTTTCAGTTCATTTATTTGTTTATTTTCTACCAGTTATATGGTAGGCTTCCTGAGGGTAAGACTAATACAGTGTTCCTCCTTCCTTTTCGTCTTCTTTCTTCCCAGCAGTCCAGCCCATCATTTATCATAGTGCTATACTCATAGTACTAGATCAATACATGCTGTTAACTGACATCAACTAGTTATATCGACTTAAATTGTTACATTGAAAAATGATCAATTTGGTATTTTTGTTCAGTTTCAATGAGATCAAGTTTATGGTCAAAATATGGATGAAGAAATGAGTCAGTAAAACACAGAAGAACTCAAGAAGTCCAACGTAGTTAATTATTGGAGGCTTTAGACCTGGCTTTTGTTTAAAGAGGCGCATCTTAATTGTTTGAGGGATTACATCTGTGCCGATGTATTTGGCCAAGTTGAGCTATATGGTGAATTATGTCAAAAATCATAAAGAAAGACCCCAACTAAAACTACTGTCATGGTAGGAGCGAGCTTTACAGTCTTGGGAGGAGCCATTCTTGTAGGGGTCACTGAAAGGATTATTTGAGTATAAATCAATTTTTCATTGAGAATAACTTTCAGAAACTTCCCTTTGGGGCCAAGTCCTTTTGCCCCAGTCCAGGGCTGACTTCTTTGTCTGCTTTGTGGGGACAGAAAGTTTGTACAAAACACTTCTGGCCACGTTTCTCTTACGTGAGCAGGCCAAATCAAACTTCAGTCACAGTTGTCTTTATTTTATGAAGATTTAAAGCCAGTGTTGACCTCATGCCCTTCATCAGTGTCTACAAGAAAGACTGCAGCCAACAGCAGGAGGCCCAAACACAGCCAGGCCACCCAAATTCCGCCTGCCGCTTACTAGTGGTGAGAACACACTGAAGAAGTCCTTCAAGATTTACTTCACACCCAGGAGCATAATGGGAAATGTCTGCGGGTTCAGGGTTGTGCTTTGTGTGTGGATATGTAAAGCAGCGGGCACGGCCTTTCTGCCCCAGAAACGACCCTTCTGCAGCATCCCTTGATTTGTAGAAAGAAAATGCGAACAGCGAGAGCTGGGCTATAGGCACATGTTTATGAGGCTTGGATAATTGCTTGCACCTGCTTGGGAAAGACATTCTTAAATATTCCCTAAGTGTTCTAGAGAACTCCAGCTTTGGTTGTACTGCTACCTTTGCACCCCCAAGTTTTGGCTTTTGAAAATAATCATTGTTAAATCTAGTATTATTTTCTTTTTCATGGGTATTTTAGCAAAACTGGAATTCAGTTAGTTGAGATGAAACTCTCTCATCTCCAACTGATGAAGAAAAGAAACTGACCAAACGTCTCTATCTTTTAATGTTTTATGTATTGGCATAATCAGAGAATACAAAGTCATTTGCTATAATAAAACAGTAAAAAGTAAATGTCTATGCCATATTCAAGTCACTCCTTACACAAGACCTTTCATTGGCTCTCGAGTTTAACTCACTACAGTATTCTTGTCTTCACCATGCAACTCATCTTACGTTGAAAAGTATGCCTTAGTGTTAATTTTCTCCCCCATTCAGCTTTAGAATTAACTTGCTCAATTAATCTCATCTTCATTTATTTTACAGTGTTTCATGTTTAAGTGCTGATTTTATGAACATCTGTTTGGATCACAGTTGCAAACTCATTACTTTTATGAGCTATACATATTTTAAAGAGGTTTACTGCTGACCTTTGTTGGTGAATTGAATGTTTTTGTTGTCAGTAACATTTCTGTAATTGATGCCATTGTTCCTGCCACCCGGATAGTGGTTTCAAATGAGATATGTTTGGGGGAATCTTTTGACACTTAAACACATTCAGTCAGACAGACATCACTTTAAAATTGTATAGTTTGGATAAGAGAAGTATGTTAAATCTTGCAGCATGAGGCATAGGTAAACAACCATTCAATTTCCCTGAAATTGCAACAGTTTTAAAGTTTTATATTTGCTAAAAGTGATTTTTTTTCTCCCCAGTACTTGTCATTTAATAACACAATTGGGGGAGCTGCGTTACTTACATAACCTCTATATGACTATTGATAAATCCATCAGTCAAAGTAAAATGAATTGTTCATTCAGCTTTCCACCCACTTAGAAAAAAATATTGTTTTTCAGAGTCAGGTAGTAGAGCAAAAATCCACCTAAGCATTCGACCTCCAGCCTCTGGGGAGACGTTTTGAATTCTCACTGTGTGTCAGTGATCTAGTAAAAAGTAAAAGAAATTTTGTCTCTCCCAGCAAGCTGACAAAAGTGGCAGGCTGTTCAAAATATCTCCCAATTTAATGAGTATGTAGGCTGAATCTTACCTTCATCCCAGAGAAGGTAATCAGAGTTGAAGTACCTTTGAGGAACGGGGTGGAAAAGCCATCCCCTTAAGATGACAAGTTTATTTCCTAATCCGTCTTAGAGAAAACTTGCTTGTATTTGGTATGAGCATTCCAGTTCTGTGTATCTAGTGGCGTATTCCCAATTCTGGTACCAGAAGGATTTGGTTTATTTTAAAATTATCTATAATTACATGTCAGACTGTCCGTATGAATTGCAAGTAAATATCTAAACAACTCTGATGGACAATGCATTTTCTTTTTTTCTATTTGGGTGCTTCTTTAAACCTTAGATAATGAAAGAGTCTTGGATTAGCATATGATAGGCTGCTAATTGTCATTTCAAGACCTTACATTATGAAATAATGTTATTAAAGTCCAAAAGTGCATGGCAATTATGTAAACTCATCAAATTATATACTTAAATGAATTCTTTGCTTACCAATGAAATACTGTCTTTCTACGCTTCACAAACCGAAACAAGAGTGATAATATTTTCATTCTTTCAAGCACAGGAAGCAGCTGTAGATCACAATTATCATAATATCTGTGTTATGTGCCTTTTACGTATTACATTATCTGATAAGAATGCATTGCTTTTGACTTCTTATTATGTGACCAAAGTGTTCCCCTTTTTGCCAGGTCCTCATTATAAAAATAATGCATACTTACTGTAGGAATCTTGGAAGACATAGAAAAGTATCAGAAATAAATCAAAATTACCTGCAATACAGTATAATTACTTCAAACATTCAAAAAATATTACCTTTTGAAAATGGTTCTGTAACAACTTGTCTCCTACTCTTCCCTCATGATTCCATCTTTACCATGTACATATTTTTTTTTTTTTTTTTTTTTTTTTGCGGTACACGGGCTTCCCACTGTTGTGACCTCTCGCATTGCGGAGCACAGGCTCCGGACGCGCAGGCTCAGCAGCCATGGCTCACGGGCCCAGCCGCTCCACGGCATGTGGGATCCTCCCGGACCGGGGCATGAACCCTTGTCCCCTGCATCGGCAGGCGGACTCTCAACCACTGCGCCACCAGGGAAGCCCCCATGTACATAATTTGAACATATGCCAAAGTCTTTTTGGAGGCTCTCCACGCTGTTTTATTGACTCTTCTTATTTATTGTTACTGAATTTTAATAGTTATGACATTATAATATAATCTATTTATTAAAGCAAGTTGAATAACTTCTCCTCCCTCATCCTCAAGAATACTGTTCTCAAAGTAGCTAATGTTACAGAATTTCCAACATGAAAAATTTCACATTCTTTCATGAAAAATTTTATTTCTTTAGTTAGAAGAGGTACTCATTTTGAATTTCACCTCTGAAATTTAGATCTGTCCTGCAATCAATGTTAGCAAACAGCAGTCATGAAATAGTTATAAGTACATGCACTAACGTGGTCATAGCTGTTTCGATTGCTGTCACCTCAGTTACATTTTGTGCATTGCTAATATTACATATGTTGAATTTGTACAATTTAAGATGTCCTCAAGATTATACTCTGTGCACTGGAAAGGAGTTAGTATAAATTCATATGTGAAAACCAAACAGAAGACAGTATTTTTTTATTGGAAGAGGGACTTAGGTTTCATATTATTTAGCAAGAGAAACACCTATGTGCGTTACGTGACCTAAGTAAGGAATATGCCTCCTAGCAGATGAAGCACTTACACACATGGAAAAGACTGTGTATCACGCACTAAGCAATGTAATTAAAGACAGGAGAAATTGCCAAATCCTTCGGAATAGACGTAAGAAGTTTCAAAGCAATGAGGAACATATGTGACTGGTTCATGTATTGTGCAGGACTATTCATAAGGCATTAAATGATCAGAAACAACTTGCTGACTTTGAACAGAACCTGCTTAGCTTCCAGCATCATACTAATTTTGCCTAGCTCAATACCTGGAGTATAGTGGGTCCTCAGTAACTGCCCGTTCATTTTTCCTTCCTTTCTTATTCTGGATTTATTTCTATGCTTAAAAAATGATTTAATTGAGTTAGAAAAGCATTGGTGTCAAAACTTACAAAGTGGGTGGTGCCCTGGAAGAAAATATTGGAGAGCGCAGCAGAGTACTTTTAGAAATTCGGAATCATTAATTCTCTTTAAGTCACCAGGAATAATATGGTGACAAAATTTCTGTCTAAATAAGCATAACATTTTCTTAAGTGAGAAAAAAAGATTGTGTTAAAATTTAATTGCTAGCATTGGTACTACATAAAATAATGGTGCATCTTATGATGAATACATAGTGTCTTAGATCAGAAGAAAAACAGTCATTGGCCTGGTTCTCTTCTTCTTTAGTGACTTGTACACACAGGGTGAACTCCCTTTGCCTTACAGAACTCTATGAACAGATTTTGAAGTCCCAACAGCTATTGCTAAGGTTCTTGAAGGACGTAATAGCACTGCAACCTCTTTACTATCTCAATATTAGTAAGCCTGAGAACTTGGAAGTGGTTCTTTCAAATCTGACTCATCTCTAGGGCTCAACTTTCCAAGTTTGTTTCACATACAGTAATTTTGGAGACAGCCCCAAGTTATGTGGGCAATTTTGATGTCCATCCATGCTTGACTCCAATCTGTACTTTCTAACAAGATCTTCAGTATCTTAGTTTTCCAAACCCCACCTCTTCTATGACATCTTCTTAGAACAGTCAGAGAATTGACGGCTTCTACTCTCTTATCCTGAGAAGTGTTTGAATTTGAATGACTATTTCTTTCACTCACATACTTAATTTAGATTCCAAAGGCAAATGTTATCTCTGTTGTTCTACCTTCACCAATTTCTCTTGTCAGTACTCCCAGTGGCTTTGGGCCATTCTCTCCTGTCTCTGGTGGTTGGTGTTCTCTTGTTGCAAGGGACCTCCTCTGTGTGACTGTCTTTCTAGACCCTCCTGGGTTTTCTTTCCTTTCCCTTTCTGTATAACCTGGTATTTTCTGGCGCTCTTAAAAAAGTGTAAAATGCCTCTTTCACCTTTTGCCTTTTTTCCACCCCATCTTCCTTTGTACTAAACTTGCAATCTCTGGAACATGGTCATTACCAAGAATGCCAAATGTAGGTCAATTGATGTTGCTGTGAAAAGCACTGTAAAAAGGGAAGTGTAAGCTTCTTCACACTTATTACAGAGAAAATACAAGATAAACAATGCTGCTTTGAGGAAAAAAATGTGACTATATGCTCTAGCTCTTACTCCAAAAAGTATTAAGAAAATAAAAGCTCAATAAGTTGTACATATAATGTCGTCAACATATTTATAATAACATAATTTAAAATAATCCTTAATTTCCTACTGACTTGTGATGCCAGCCTTATCATAAAAAAATTCTTGTAGTTATCATATTGTCTTGTATTCTGTATTATAATTCTATCTTTGATGAAATCTTGGACCATGTGTATAAGGCACAGAATCAGGAATTACTTTAGGGTACGAAGACTCACGCTTCTTTGTAGGTTTGGTGGTTTAAAAATATATCCATACAATTTTTGACTATTCTCCCAATTTAATGTGGAACCCGATTCTTTTCTTCTTAAGTGACGGCTTGACTTAGTGACATGCTTCTAACAAAGAGAGTATGGCAGAAGTAATGATATGTGACTTCTGAGACTAGGTCATAAAAGGCACTGCATCCTCTACCTTGTGTGCTACCCCTCTCTCTCTCTCTCTCTCTCTCTCTCCCTCTCTCTCTCTCTCTCTCTCTCTCTCTCTCTCTCTCTCAATCAGTCTCTGGGGAAAATCAGCTACCATTCTGAGATATGCTCAAGCAGTCCTAGGAAGAGGCCCAGGAAATGAACCTTCCTTCTAATAGCTAGAGGGGAAGTGAGGCCTTTTGCCGACAGCCAGGTGAGTGACCATATTAGAAGCAGATCTCCCAGCCCCAAGTAAGCCTTCAGATGATTTCGGCCCCAGCTGACAGCTTATCTGTAACCTTAAGAAGGTCCCTGAGCCAGAATACCTAGATAAGCCTCTCCCAAATTCCTGATGCACTGAAACTATGTCGTAATAAATATTTGTTGTTTTAAACAGCTAGAATTAAACAGAAGCAGGTGATTATAGCCAAGGTAGAAGATACCTCCAAAATATTTGCTTGTGGAAATAGCTATAGTGCCAGAGGGTAGGCTTCTGGGCCGGGGTCAGGTATAGTCTACCTTGGCCACACTAGTTTATCCATCTTATTTCCATCAACTATCTCCTTCCCTTTATCAGTTGATATGGGGGGTAGTCTCATGTGTCCCAGTCACCATATCTGTTGGAAGAGGGAAGAGAGAAGATTATCTACTCTAGTTTAAAAGTCATGCTGTAAGCACTGTGTTATGTGTAGTTCTATGCAGCCATTACCCATATTGAAAGATGAAGATTTCACTGGACGGAGTACATGAGGCTAATCTAAGCTGTTACACAGCACTGGCGGAACTATAATTTAGTTTTTGGAATTTGTAACTTGAACCATATCTACTTTTGGCTAGGCAGCAAATTGGTGCATATACATTATCAGTGATCACTTTTTAAGCATAGAAATAAATCCAGAATAAGAAAGAGGAAGGAAAAATGAACTGGCAGTTACCAAGGACCCACTATACTCCAGGTATTGAGCTAGGCAAAATTAATATACCAGAACAAAAGACAGATACAGTTACTGTAATTTCACTACCTCCTTTGCTCCTGACTTTGATGCTGGTGATCTGCTCATACCTTAAATTTGCCCCTCCCATTGTCTGCACAATCAAATTGCTCTTGGCCATAGACCTTCACTAATTCTTGCCCATACTTTGCATGTCTTCTCTTGGGTTTGCTGATTAAACACCAATCAAATAACAACACTTCTCATCATGTGCCTTCCACACCCATTTTTTATTTTTTTACATTTTTCTTCTATGGGAAACTCTTGCCTTCATTATCATGACCCTTGATTCCATTCTGCCTATCTACTTTAGACATAAATGCCTTGTTAACAGACACCATGTGAGGCACTATGTACAATGATGGATAGTGACATGATTTAAGGAAGAGTGTTGTGATGAGTGAAATAAAGAAGAAACATCACCGCTAGAAATACAAAATATAAATGATCCCTGTGAAAGTTTGTTAACTTTCAAATATTCTTATCATACTCTTGCACGTATTTTATCAGATTTGGGGATGACTTGTCACTTAAGTGACTCTGATTCTTCTTTCTTTACCTGAAATTACAATGTTCTGCCAGTAGTTGGACCTAGTTAGGAGTCTGTGGCCCAAACAGCCATATTTTAAGCACAGGTAACACTGAGATAAATGAGTAAGTCTGCCCACTTGATAACTGTTAATTCAAATAAAAATATTTATCATGAAAGATAAAAAATTGTAACGTCAAAAAACAAGTTCCTAAAGGAAATATACACATTTAGATCTGCTCTGAGTTACCGTGAAGTCTAACCCTGGTTTATCTCTGAGCTTGACTTGACTGTTCTCTCAACTTGTATATGTAAAGTTGGATTCAAAGTCTCCTTGGTGTATGTACATGGTCCAGGATTTTGGGCTTTGCTGTCTTTCAAATGAAAGCTTTGCCTGCATTCTGTAAATCAAAAGTAAAACCTTAGTTTTCCTTTATACTCTTGCTACTTAACAAACTTACTTTAAAAGGAAAGACCCTATCTGTCATTGGTGAGACAGGATAAAAGAAAGAAATTACAAGTTACAACCTCTCCCCAACCTCAACAAACCATCTTGGAAAACAGCAAGAAGAATTTTTTACTTGCTGTGTGAGTTCTTATGCATTCTTTTGCTCTAAAGAATCTTGGTAAAGGAGGAACGGGGGACTTGAAAGAAACCAGATAGGTTAAAATGAGCCACATATTCAAGAGGCTGCACCAGAGACAGATCAGGGAGGATACAAGAGGTGCTACATCGGAGAAGAGCCGGGACTTTGCAGAAGCTGCCACATGTAGAAAGAGTTGACACGATAGGAAAGAGTATTTCTAAAGTTTTTCTGGATGCATTCCCTCTTAGGCATTTTTTATGAATGGTGGCGATAAAAATTTACATGATTTTTCAAATATTTTGGATGTTGGACTAAGGCTTTCTTAACATGAAATTATGCCCACAAGGGGTCATGAGATGGTTGGGCTCTGTATGGGTGATACATTTTATAAATTTTGGGTTGTTTTTTGGTGAGGGAAGGAGAGAACTGACCCCAAACTGCTTCTCAATCTTTAAATATCTTAAACTTATTTGTGATACTTCCCTTAGCAACAAGTTATATAATACATAGTAAGCTCTTCAAATTAGTTTTATAAAATTGAAGCTCAAGAAGTAGCCAATGAAGCACAATGCACATATGTAAGGGAGTGGTGAAGCTCACTCTTCCAAAGTGGCTCTATTTGACTTCCTGTTCTTCCATGTTCTTTGATTAACCCATGCCTATCTGTCTCTGATGAGTTAGCCCATGGCTTTGTGATTTGAAAATGTTACTCTGCTTCCCCCATATGTGGCATTTCTGGTTACCTCTTAAATCTTCTGGAGTTTGGCTTTGGGACTTGTCACTGAGTTCCAGCTCCCTGACAGCTGATCTTATCAGCCAGTTTCGCTGTCTTGGTTCCATTATTATGTGGTAGGTCTCATGGGCTCCCTTAGAATACAACTCCTTTCTATTTCTGAAGAGCCTTTTGAAAATACTTATGGTAAAAAGCAACAAAGGTGGACTTCCCTGGTGGCACAGTGGTTAAGAATCCGCCCGCCAATGCAACGGACACGGGTTCAAGCCCTGGTCCGGGAAGATCCCACATGCCGCAGAGCAACTAAGCCCATGTGCCACAACTACTGAGCCTGTGTGCCACAACTATTGAAGCCTGCATGCCTAGAGCCCGTGCTCTGCAACAAGAGAAGCCACTGCAATGAGAAGCCCGCGCACCGCAATGAAGAGAAGCCCCTGTTCGCTGCAACTAGAGAAAGCCCGTGTGCAGCAACGAAGACCCAACACTGCCAAAAATAAATAAATAAATAAAATTTTAAAATACTTTATTTTTTTAAAAAAAGCAACAAAGGCAATACTTTTTTTTTTTTTTTTTTTTTTTACTGGAAATGCGATCCCGTAAGATTACGCTATCTTAAAGCATTTTATCTGGAAACAAACAGAGCTTTATAGGGCTTAAAACAGAGACTCCTAGTGTTATCATTCAATCACTTATTTTTTTGAAGTAAAATATCAATGAAATAATTTGCTATGTATTTGTATATTAGGTTAAGGCCTAATATTTTTCATTTCTTAGAAGACTCAGTTAACTATCGGCTTGGAACCAAACCTCCCATTGCAATCACATGTTTGGCACCTGCACACTGAATATGGCCAAGTGGCCTCAGTCATGATAAAAAGAACCGGCAAAGTGTTTTATTTAGTTACTATAAGGTATCTGTTGAGCTAAAGTAAGTGCTAATTTAATAAAAAGTGGTATTTAATGATAAGAATTCAGTTGTGAAAACTGAATCTCTTATTAGGAGATAAATGAAATCCTGGTTGAAGTTATCTTAAGAAAATTTATACCAAAAATTGAGGAGGAAGGTACACACATATATTTCATAGTTGTTTTTAGTGAATTTCAAAGTCTGTGAGAAACATCATAATATATGGTTAAGTATCTCATGGAAACAAATATCAGATATATATCTCAGAAACTTCAGGGTATTTTGTGGAGTGGGGTAAGGGTGGGGACTGATGATGTAAGATATATTCCTGATTTTTTTTTACTGAGGTATAGTTGATGTACAATATTATATGTTTCATATGTACCGCACAGTGATTCACAATTTTAAAGGTTATATTCCTAATATCTTGAACACATATACAGGAAAGATGGTTGTTCAAATCCTGCCTCTAACTTCTTTCTTATAAATAACTCACTACTTAGTTTTTAAAGATTTTAAGTTGTAGCAATTAAAAAAATAATGAAAGTACCCTTGATGAACAGACATGCACATAGTCTAGTTCCTTAAGACCCACAAAAATTCCAGTTGAACCAAAATTTCATTGGCCATGTTCTTCTGCATTCCCAACGCACTGCATTAAGAGTTGTCAAGTGATTCCTGGCTAAAAGGAATATTTAAAATACCTTGTACTTTTAGATGAAAGAGGTAGATTGTGAGAGGGATGGGGTGTGTGTGTGTGTGTGTGTGTGTGTGTGTGTGTGAGAGAGAGAGAGAGAGAGAGAGAGAGAGAAAGAGAGAGAGAGAGAGAGAGAGAGAGAGAGAATGAAGAGCCTCAATAGGAGAGGAAAATGGAGGCAACTTTCAATTACCTGGGCTAATGAAGTGTGGATAAAACAAAATGGCGTACAATCAGCCAATCAGCCTGAGGGTTTTTTTCTCACCACCACAAAAGTGTCTTTCTTTCACAGATAGAAAACTCTGATCAGAGGAGAGGTGGGCCTGGGAAGCAATCTGGAGAACGATTTCTAGGCTGATGGTTAGGAATCAGATGTTTTTTTTTATCTGACCCCTGTAAAGACTGCTAAGTAAATTTTATTCCTTTAGCAAAAAGAAAATACCACGTTTCCTCTAACCTTATTCCCATGATCCAGTCACACCTATGCCCCATCCCTACGAAGTATATTATATTGATAGAAGGAGAGGTGGAGCCAGCTGATATGCTTGCTATACCTCCCCCAATAACAATATAGTTATTTGGAGAAATATATAGAAAAAACACAAATAAGAGATGATGTCATTCTAAAATGTAATTCACATAATCCTGACTAACCCAATAAGAAAGGGAAGGGGGAAGCAATTCCAGAAATCAACAAAGGGGCACAAAAATTATCCAGTAGATTCAGCTTTCAATACAAACAACAGACAAAAGAGGGCGGCCAGATAACCAAAAGAGAAATACAAGAGAACAGGATGCCTATAAGAAAGGCATCATGAAGGCTGAAGCTAGAGTCAGGAAGTACTTTAACCATTTTATGTGGAGAAAAAATAACCATGCAGTGGACATTCATTTGTTGTCTCCCTCACATTTATCCCCTGCATCTCTTTTCAATAGTACCCTAATTTTCCTTTGTTTAATTCACTCTCATGCAGGAGGTTTGTGCAGGAATGATCCCATTTTCAGTTCCACAGCTGGGTCCTGATTCACTTAATCCAATCAATTTATCTCCTCCCTCTGACTACCAAAGTTTAGTTCAGGGATAGAGATCTGACCCAGTGAGGGCCAGTGAGAAAGTGTGGATTCCAGGACATATGTGAGAGCCATCGGACACTCTCTTTCTCTTAGATGAGTTGGTGTTAAAACAGTGTGAAGTCTTGAACTGTTTTAGCCATTAAAAAAAAAAAAAACAAACAAAAAACATAGGGCTTCCCTGGTGGCGCAGTGGTTGACAGTCCGCCTGCCGACGCAGGGGACACGGGTTCATGCCCCGGTCCGGGAAGATCCCACATGCCGCCGAGCGGCTGGGCCCATGAGCCATGGCCGCTGAGCCTGGGCGTCCGGAGCCTGTGCTCCACAACGGGAAAGGCCACAAAAGTGAGAGGCCCGCGTACCGCAAAAAAAAAAAAAAAAAAAAAAAAAAAAAAAAAAATCATAGTGGGAAGAGCCCTGAAGTTGAATGGAAAACCATAAAAGACAGAAAGGAAAGAAAAGAGAAAAAAATGGATCTAGTGAATTTCTGATCATTTCTCTCTTAAAGCCAGAATTACCTCTGGAATTTTAAGTTTTGTGAGATAATAAATACTCTTTATTATTAAAGACTGTTTGAATTGGGTCAAATTTTGCTGTTGCTTGCAACCAAAATCTTAACTGATCAGAAAACAGGGAACATGGTGAAGTTAATATTTTGGGGAGATAAGTTTTATTTTCTGAGTACTTTTGAATTTTCTGAGAACATCTGAATCCTCATAGCATCTCCAAGAGTAGAAAGTACAGCAATAAATTTCAGCAGACCTTAACCTTAACCTTAGCCTTAACCTGAGAGGGGATGCCTAGTTTGGAAATTGACCCTGAGAAGCAGAATTCCCCTGGACTTATTCTTGTAGTAATGTGTTATGGGCGGTACTAGTTACTTGTACCTAGTGGATGGAAGGCATAGAGAAGATAGAAAAGAAAAGAAAAGAAAAAAGGGTGGAAATGGCAAAGAAAGCTTCTTTAAGAACTTGAAAGTATCTTCACAATGATCAGGAGATATCTTGGTGATAGGGTGTCTTTATGGGGTTTTGAAGATCAGGGAAGCTTGCCTATCCAAAGGGACTGATGCTATTTCTTCTGACCTGTGAAGTCATCTGTGTTAAGTCAATTGTGTTTACTCTTCAGAAACATTAAAGGAACTTGACTCTCTTGTCTGTTGGTGTCTTTCTGCTCATTGCAATGTTGTTCCGATTAAACATCGTGCTGTTGAATATTATCAGATGCAACTTTGTAGTAGGGAACCTGCATGTCAGAAAGGCCACATAAGTTGCTGAAGATCACACAATGAGTTAACTTAGGTAGTTCCAGGGCCTGAAGTTTTGACTATCTTCAAAACCCATGTGTTTTTCAAAACATGATTTTGCTTCTGTCTTCTCCTGAGGGAGAATAATTTTCAAACTGAGGAGGATAGATAAAGCATTTCAAAGAGGAAATTAAAGTATTAAATAGAAGAGTAGACTAAGGAAGCACCTGGACATGCTAACTGAGTTTCAGACTTCCAAGCCCAGTTGAATTATATGTTATGGGGCAGACAAACTTGTAGATGACTTGAACATTTGAGAATTTGTGGAATGGAGATGGTAAACATTGTTCTCCAAAGAGGGAAAATGTGGATGCTGGAACTTTTGACTGGTGATTTACAGTCTCTAGCCCAGACTGCTTTTCTGAATTTCAGAGCTATATATCCTGTATCTGTGACATTAGAATTAAGGTTAATTTAGATGAGGTTAAACAAATGTTTTCTAAAAAGTTAGGCTTTGAGTGGCTAGTATCTGTGCCATGACACACCTTTTATTAAAAAGAAATTGTATTAGGGCTCTCCAGAGAAACAGAATCAATATGATGTTCGTTATATATGAATAGTTTATTTTAAGGCATTGGCTCACACAATTATGGAGGCTGACAAGCCCCAAGATGTCAGCCAGCCAGCTAGAGATCCAGGAGAGCTGATTGCGTGGTCCCAGCCTGAAAACCAGCAGACTCAAGACCCGGAAAGAGCTGGTGCTTCAGCTGAAATCTGAAGGAAGGAAAAGCTCAGCCCACATACCTCCTGCCCTCACACAAACATAACCTCTCCAACTATCAACATCCCTCACCAGAGGAGTACATTTGTTTCAATGGATGAACCTAAACAGACACATCAGTATCACCCAAAGCCCATGGTTTACCTTAGCGTTCACTCTTTGTGTTGTATATTCTACTGTTTTGACAAAGGTATAGTGACATGTACCCATGATTATAGTATCATACAGAATAGTGTCACTGCCCTAAAATTTTTTTATGCTTCACTATTCCTCCCTTTCTCTCTGCCCAAGTCCCTGGTAACCACTGATCTTTTTATTGCCTTCATACTGTTGCCTTTTCCAGAATGTCATATAGTTGGAATCATACAGTATGTAGCCTTTTCAGATTATTTTCTTTTACTGAATGTCTTGGTCGGTTTACACTGCTATAACAACAACAATACCCTAAAATGGGTGGCTTATAAACAACAAATATTTATTTCTCACAGTTCTGGAGGCTGGGAAGTCCAAGATCCAGGTGTCTGGAGATTTGGTGTTTGGTGAGAACTCATTTCTTGATCCATAGCCAGCTACCTTTTCCCTGTAAACTCAAGTGCAGGAAGGAGGCTAGGTGTCTCTTGGGCCTCTTTTATAAGGGCACTAATCCCATTCAGGAGGACTCCACCCTCATGAATTAATCACCTCCTAAAGGCTCCACCTCCTAATACCATCACCTTGGGAGTTAGTATTTCAGATATTAACTTTAGGAGAACATATTGTATTCAATCTTTAACACTTAAATAATATGCATTTATATTCCTACATGTCTTTTCATGGTGTGATAGCTCATTTCTTTTTAGTGCTGAATAATATCCCGTTGTCTAGATACACCACAGTTTATCCATTCACCTAATGAAGGGCATCTTGGTTGCTTTCGAGTTTTGGCAATTATGGATAAAGCTTCTATGAGCATCCATGTGCAGGTTTTTGTGTGGACATAGTTTTCCACTTATTTGGGTAAGTGTAAAGATGCATGATTACTAAATCCTACGGTAAGAATATGTTTAGTTTTGTAAGAAACTGCCAGACTGTCTTCCAAAGTAGTTGTACCATTTTGCATTCCCACCAGCAGTGAATGAGAGTTCTTGCTATTCCACATCGTCACCAGCATGTGGTGTTGTCAGTGCCTTGGATTCGGGGCATTTTCATAGGTATACTTCATTGCTATTTAACTGCAATTTCCTAATGACAAATTATGTTGAGCATCTTTAAATATGCTTATTTACCACCTATATATCTTCTTTGGTGAGGCATCTGTTCAGGTCTTTTGCCCATTTTTTAATCAGGCTTTTCATTTCCTTATTGCTGAATTCTAAGAATTCTTTGTACACTTCGGATAACAGTCCTTTATCAGATGTGTCTTTTGCCACTATTTTCTCCCAGTTTGTGGCTTGTCTTCTCATTCTCTTGACATTTTCTTTCACAGAGCTCTTTTCTCAAAGATCAGCCAACTATATCTATGTGGGTCTGTTTCTGGGCTATATATCCTATTCCACTGATCTATTTGCCTATATATATATATATATATATATATATATATATATATTTAACCAGTAGTACACATTTTAAAACTGTAGCTTTGTAGTAATTCTTGAAGTCAGGTTGTGTCAGTCCTCTGATTTTGTTCTTCTTCAATATTGAGTTGGCTGTTCTACACCTCTTGCAATATACTTTTACAACTAATCCAAGTTCCCTTTCAAATAACACTATACCATTTCACAGAAGTGCCAGTACCTTATAATAACAAAATATTTCAAATTCCTCCCTTCCATCCCCTGTATCATTACTATCATTTATTCCACTAATATATAAGTATACAGAAGTATGCTATAAAAAGGATATAAAATTAATACATTGTTGCTATTATTATTTTGAATAAACTTACTTGTTAGATTAAGAAAAAGATAAATGAAAGTTTTTGTTTTACCTTCACTTTATCCAATGCTTTTTCATGTCTTTATGTAGATGCAAGTTTTTGACCTACATCATTTTCCTTCTCTCTGAAGAACTTCTTTTAACATTTCTTTCAAGGAAGTTCTGCTGGCAACAAATTTCCTCAATTTTTGTTTGTCCTGAGAAAGTCTTTAATTCTTCACTTTTGAAGAGTAATTTCACAGGGTACAGAATTCTAGGTGGGTTTTTCTCTCTTAATAACTTAGATATTTCACTCCACTCTCCTTGCTTGCAGAGTTTCTGAGGAGAAGTCAGATACATTCTTATCTGGGTTCTTCTGTAGGTAAGTTTTTTTTTTTTTTTTCTGTCTTCTTTCAGGATTTTAAATTTATCTTTCATTTTCGGAAGTTTAAAATTGATATGCGTAGATGTAGTCTTTTTGTTTGATTTTTTGTGTGTGTATTTTTCGGTGGGGGGGATTTATCTTACGTAGTGTTCTCTGAGCTTCTTGGATCCAT
The DNA here is from genome assembly GCF_964270905.1 of Leucopleurus acutus. Lineage (NCBI taxonomy): Eukaryota > Metazoa > Chordata > Mammalia > Artiodactyla > Delphinidae > Leucopleurus > Leucopleurus acutus. Next base: position 40,891,152 of record NC_139150.1, read on the forward strand.
GGTATGGTTATCTGACTTTAATTTGGGAAAAATTCTCACTCATTATTGCTTCAAATATTTCTTCTGTTCCTTTCCCTCTTTCTTCTCCTCCTGATATTTCCATATATATTATACCTTTTGGCATTGTTTCACAGTTCTTGGATATTCTGTTCCATTTTTTCCCGTCTTTTTTTCCCTTTGTTATTTAGTTTTAGAAGTTTCTATTGACATATTCTCAAACTCACAGATTTTTTTTTTCCCCTCAGTCATGTCCAGACTACAAATAAGCCAATCAAAAGCATTCTTCATTTCTGTCCCAGTGTTTTTGATCTCTAGCATTTTTTTTTGCTTCTTTCTTAGAATTTCCACCCCTTTGCTTATATTACCCACCTGTTCTTACATGTTGTCTACTTTTTCAACTGGAGCCCTTAGCATATTAATCATAATTGCTTTATATTCATGATCTGAAAACTCCAACATCACTACCAGATCTTGGCCTGGTTCTGATGCTCTCTGTCCCTTCAAACTGTGTTTTTGCCTTTTGGTATGCCTTGTAATTTTTTGTCGCTAGGCAGACATGATGTACTGGGTAAAAGAAACTGCAGTAAATAGGCCTTTAGTAATGTGGTGGTAAGATGTGGGGGAGAAGAAGTGTTTATAGTCTTATGTTTGGGTCTCAGTGTTTAGTGTGCCTGTGTCCCTGCAAACTTCACAAGCATTTCTTTTCTTTTTTTTTTTTTAAATAAATAAATAATTTTTGGGGCTGTGTTGGGTCTTCGTTTCTGTGTGAGGGCTTTCTCTAGTTGTGGCAAGAGGGGGCCACTCTTCATCGCGGTGCACGGGCCACTCTTGTTGCAGAGCACAGGCTCCAGGTGCGCAGGCTCAGTAGTTGTGGCTCCCGGGCCCAGCTGCTCTGCGCCATGTGGGATCTTCCCAGACCAGGGCTCGAACCCGTGTCCCCTGCATTGGCAGGCAGATTCTCAACCACTGCACCACCAGGGAAGCCCCACAAGCATTTCTTATTTTTCCATCTCCTTAGGTGAGACAGGATGGCTAGAGGGGGCTGGGATTAGGAATTTCCCTTCCTCTAGGTTGGTTAGGCTCTGATAAAACCCAGATAGGTTAGGCTCTGGTAAAATAGTTTCTCCTGAGGGCAGGTCTTGTTAAGAACACAATGCTCTGGTGTGTTTCAAAATGGTCACTTTTTCTCTTCCCGGCTGTGGGAAACCAGAGGGGATTTTTCTCTGATCTTCACTGTGAGAAACTGGGAGAACTCCTAGAAGTAAAACTCACCAAAGTGTGGGGCACACTATGACTTGGTCCTCCTGGAGTTTTTATCTCTCAGACTTGTTCCCACTGAGCCTCCAGGAATCTGTCAATCACATCTTTGGTTCTTCTACCCCAGTATCGGTTCCCACAGAAGTTGCTCGTCTTTGGGTTTTTGCTCCCATAAGTTGTGGTTCTCTGTATTTGCCTGTATGTCTCTTCAATCTGGGGGGCTATGGTTCGCTCTGTGACTTCTCTGACAAATCTAAGAAGTGTTGTTGATTTTTCAGTTAGTTCAGTTTTTTACTTGTTGTTAGGATGGAGAGGACTTCTAAACTCCTAACATGCTGGACCAGAACCCGAAGTCCACAATCTACTTTTTAAGCTAGAGCATTAGCACAGAATTAATACCTCTTGTGGAAAAGACTCACTTATCCAAAGTTTAACAATTCCTTCAGTTTCCACAGTAGATTTTTTTCTGTTACAATAATCTTAAATTTAATATATTTTTAAATGAAAGTATGTTTAGTATTAACTGTTAATGAAATTGTTCTTTTCCACTTAAACATTCATTTATCTTTCTATTTCAATTTGCATGTGAAAATGTGGATGAATGATGCATCTATTTCTGGAGGGTGGCATTTTCAGCAATTTCTTGCTTTCTTTTTTCTATATTGCTTATTTTTAAAACTTATGTATTGATTTTGTAAAAACAATAAATGCTTCCAAAAGAACTACCTCAATAGGTTAGATTTGTGGGTCCTTAAGATGAAGCGTAACAAGGACAAATGTAAATTTCTGCTTTTAGTTGTAAAGAATTTTAGAACTAGCTCATGAATGGCACTCTCAAAACCAAGCAAAGGTTTCCATTTCCACGTTCAGTGTCAGCTTTTCATCAATAACATCCTACCAGCAAAGAACACTTGCAAGGTCCTTGACTAGAGCCCTGAAACTTCCATAAAAGTGGAAAGCAATTTACATGTATAATTCTATCCTTTTCAAAATTACAAGTGTTGTAAGTAGTGCTGTTATTGCAGAACTATATTTTTATTTCAAACCTCTAGACAAGAATAAAAATAGTACAATGAATAGCCATGCACTTGCCACTTGTCAAATCTTAGCATTATGACTTTTTTGTTTAGATCTTTGTTTCTTCAAAAGTTAAATATTATGGATACAATTGCAAACTCTTGCGAGCCTATCCTTGAACCCATCCATCTATCCTCATCTCCAGAATTAGATCGTATTTGTTATGCCCCAGCTAAATTTTGGTAGAAATCACATTCAAATAGTGATTGAGTGGTTTTTTTGAACTTCCCAGGATACATTGAAATTGTTTGATCCCTTCCCACTCCCGGTAAAATATTTAGCCAATATACTTGTGGTTTGTGACATACGGTAGTATCTGTTGTAAACACTGAGAATACCAGAGAGATTAATACCTGAGTTCAACCTTGAAAAACTCAACTGTCGATTTTCATTAAAATTCAAAATCCCCCATTAAGTATTAATAACATTTGTTCCTGTTTTGCAGTTTGTACAAAAACAATGAATTTCATTTGAGGAGGAAAAGAGCTGGAACCTATTTGCAGGTTTTAACAGTTCTATAAGACTACATCACTTTTAGTTCTATACGTGGAAATCCCACTCACAGATAAAAAGCAGGTGATAACATCTGTCTTGTTTAATAATATATGAAAAATAAAACTGGGCAGAAATGACAGTCTTAAGGCACGAAGCCACAAGTGACCTGAACAAGTTAGAAATTTGTCTTCAGTTTAGAAGGGCACTGTCTCAGTCCTAATGACTTATCCATCACTTTTTTTTTTTTTTTTTACATCTTTATTGGAGTATAATTGCTTTACAACGGTGTGTTAGTTTCTGCTTTATAACAAAGTGAATCAGTTATACATATACATATGTTCCCATATCTCTTTCCTCTTGTGTCTCCCTCCCTCTCACCCTTATCAATTACTTTTAAACCAAGGGAATCTAAGAGATTTAGAGGGTCGTGCGTACACGATAGGGCCAAATAATCAATAATCTGTCTGGCCTTGATTAGAATCCACTGGTGCCTATTAAACCTGAAAGCTGAAAGTTAAAGAGAGTACTAAGGAAGATCAAGTTGTCTCCGTGGTTTAAAACATCATCCAACCGAAGTACATCAGGTGAGTGAAGGCAATCCATTCCATGATGTAATAAATGAGTGACCGGGGGAGGCTGAGCGCCATTCAAAGCAGCAGACATTTAGAGATGGAGAAAAAGAACAAGAGCCTGACTCTACCCATAAGAAAGATCAGGAATATCTGGGGACAAAATGCCAAGGTTCTGAGTTACAGGAGACTGGCTTATAGATAAATCAGAGAAAAAAGATGAATAACGAGAGCTCTGTAACTTGTATTTATATGCTTTCTCTTAAAAGTTCATAGTACTTTATGGATAACATCTAATTAAACTTTACAACATGCCTGGAAGTGAGGAATCAAGTGTTATTGCCCCCGTTTAACAGATAGGAAACCGCTTTACTCTGGGCCTCAGCTCACATTGTTAGTGGCATATCGGAGAGGAGGCTTTAAACCTGTCTTCTGTATCAGTGCTGTATCCATTGTACTTTCTCACTGAGAACATCAAGAATTCAAATGGTGTTGTGAGATATTAAGAACAGCACAAGAAATCTGAATGAATCATTATTTCCATTTACTAAATGTTCCTCCCCAAATGGACGGCTTCTCTTTCCACGTGAGAAACACTCTAATTCTAAAAATAACCATGCAATGTCGAAAAAGAATCCCCATTCACAGAAGGGAAAATTGAGGCTCGGGGAGTATAAGCAATCCCCCGCTTTCACCCTGTACATGGCAGAGCCACGATCTAAACCAGCCCTCCTCAACGCTAAAACTCAAGCTGTCTTAATACAGTACGAGGTGTGATTTCTACCTTCTGTACCCTAAGTCTGAACACATTGGACTGGGCTCGGATGCAGAGATAAACGTCCTCTTTCACATCCTTAGAAAGCGCCTCATTAACTGGCCTTTGAGTGTCTCTCCAGCCAGGGATCTGAATACATCCCCCATCAATGAAACTGGTTAACTTTCAGTTCTCCATCGTACTAAAAGTGTAGCTTCCGCACTCTAAAAAAATGAGTCTTCTTTTCTCTCTAACACCCCACTCACCCTTTTATCTGCTAAATGGCTCATTATCCCCAGGTCTCAGCTTAGGTGTCGCTTCATGGAAATATTCTTTAACTCCCAAGATTAGACTAGAGACTTCTTGTGTTTCCACCAAGCCTTGGACCACCATCATCACAGTACTTTTCATTCTGTATTTCTAATTGTTTTTCACTTGTAAACTCCACATCAGAGGGACCATTTCTCTTTTGTCAACAACTGAAGCCTTAGAACATGGTGCAGTGCTTGGCAATAGTAGGTGTTTAATAACTTCGTGTTAAATGAATGGACCCTGAGTCTTCAATTATTTACATTATTCACCCCCCAATCTGCCCCGGACTTTCACCTCCTTTCCTGTCATCAGCCAGGGACTGTCAGACCTTGGTCAACAATATGGCCTTGATTATCTTCTCTCTTTGAGCCTGAAAAGTTTGGGGATAGTCTTAGCTTCTCCCAATTGAAAAATAGAGACAGTAGCTCTCTCGACACTGCTGCCACGCCCTCAAAGGACATCTAGATTGTCTGCGTCCCCTGTGCCTGCATTTCTTGGATCCCTGGTTAGATCATTTTCACCTCCACCTCTGATCCACCCCCACCCTGAACACTTAAGTGAACCTGCCCAAAGCCACCACTCAGGTTGGCTGAATGGCTCCTGATCAGTCTGGTTCACATTCTTCTTGATTTGTTTTCAGACATTCATTCATATGGCTTCTTGGGAATCCCACTCACTCTATTCCACTGCTCATTACACCCCCCGCTCCCATCAGACCCCATGAAGACCTCCATGTTACCCAGAGTGGCTGTGATTGACCTTGGATGGCTGCTTCCATCCTTCCCCTCACTCTATTCCCAGGCTGTTGCTCCTGCCCTAATTTTACTGTTGCCTCTGGCTACCTACTAAAGACTCTTTCTATGAAATCTCCTTGTTACTAAAGACCCCAGCTGTCACCAACCACTCTGTCTTCCTCCTGAATACACCCCATTTAAGCAGGTTCCTCTCTGCTCTTGATATCCACTGGTGGGGAATTAATCCAACCTCAACTTGGCAGTCAAGGCTGACAGCACCCTTTGGATAAAAAGCTTGAACAGAATGTGCAACAAACGACATTACCATGGCTGGTTTTAGTTAATTAATTAATTAGGTGCGGTCCAGGGTGAAGAGAACAGACTGGACAGTGGATCGTGGCCCTCTTTCTTGCCTGTTCTTACTGTCATTTCTGAACAACCAATACTAACTAACATTTTCATTTGGAGGAAAAGAAAACCTCCAAGAACTCAGCAGCCACAGTCTTAATAAAGTACATTTAACGACATGGAGTTTTCACATAATGTACTAGCATTATTCATAAGGGGAGAAAGGCTACAAAAGCAGTGGTGAAAGGGAATAAATATTTTAAAAGAAGCTTTTCCCAACATATAAAGTAAAATCATGAATGTTAAAACATTTTATTGTCTATCCTTTTTTGTAAATTTTAGAGATGGCATTATCCCCTTTTAGTACCTGTATTAATCCATTCCTTCAACAGTAATTTACTGAGTCCTACTATGCATTTAGAATATCTTTAATGCTATATAAATAGCAAACCCTTAAAAAAGTGAGTGAATCCAAACATTTATACAGCTTTCCTTTGCAGAGCAAAATGCTTATCTAAATTGTCAAATGGCTGCAAGTTATACTGTCTTTATATTTCACTCCAATTCATCTATTCTCTGTTGCCCAAGTTGCCACATCCTTCATAATTACCTACAACATTCCTTTCTTCTTCTTTTTTAATTAACATCTTTATTGGAGTATAATTGCTTTACAATGGTGTGTTATTTTCTGCTGTACAATAAAGTGAATCAGCTATATGTATACATATATCCCCATACCCCCTCCCTTTTGAGCCCTCCCTCCCTATCCCACCCCTCTAGGTGGTCACAAAGCATCGAGCTGATCTCCCTGTGCTATGCAGCAGCTTCCTACTAGCTATCTACTTTACATTTGGTAATGTATATATGTCAATGCTCCTCTCTCACTTCGTCCCAGCTTCCCCCCCACCGCCCCGTGTCCTCAAGTCTGTTCTCTACTTTTGCATCTTTATTCCTGCCCTGCCACTAGGTTCGTCAGTACCATTTTTTAAGATTCCATATATTTGCATTAGCCTATGGTATTTGTTTTCCTCTCTCTGACTTACTTTACTCTGTATGACAGACTGTAGGTCCATCCACCTCACTACAAATAACTCAATTTCGTTCCTTTTTATGGCATATTGTATATATGTGCCTTTTCTTCCATTCCTTATCACACCTCTGCAGGACACTAACACAAGTCACAAAGGATTTGTTTTGATGTCAGAAGTCATTCTTCTGAGAGTTTGGATGGAGAGGGGATACAAGCATTCTTTCAGTGTATGGGGGAGAGAATTCCTTTTAGACATTCCAGAATCAAGAGTTCTCAACAGAAGCATGGACCTAATCAAGAGTTCTTAACAGAAGCATGGACCAGCTTCAAAACTGCCGCGTGCAAAATAACAGCACCCTAAAAACGGGAGGAGTTGAGTTTTGTGTTACAAAGTGCTGAAGCATTCAGAAAGGACTCAGAATTAGACCACCTCTGTAGAGCTCAGACACAGACAGGATGGCTTTTTCTCTACATTTGATTTGTTAGAAACCAAATCCAGGGAGATTTTATAGCCTTTTAGTACTCATAAGTCCTTTCATTCTGTCCCCGTTTTATAGCCCTCCTCACTGAGACCATCATGCACAGGGGAGACCTGCCAAGATGGCTGAGCTCATCCGTTCTGTGTGTGTCTGTTGACAGGAATCCATTTGGGTGTCAGTTGCCACTTCTGCGTGGAGGAGAAGTGGTGACATTAGGAGATCAGGCAACATGAGGTGATGAGAAGAGACAGACTTTAGAGCCCAAAGACCTGGGACCAAACCTAGGTAACCTTTACCTGCCACTGATTACATCATTTTTATGACACTTGATTTCCTCTTTTGCGAAATGGGGAGATGATACCATGCATCTCACAGCTTGCTATGGGGGCCGAATAAGGCAGCACACGCTCTTGCCAGCTGTGCCCCTCCAAGGTTTGATTCTGTAAAAGGGAGCTAGTAATAGTATCTACTTCACAGGGTTATTGTGAGCATTAAGTAAGTTATTACGTAAAGTACTTAGAATAACATCTGGGGTGCATGTTACAGGCCCCCATAAATACTATTCTAATTGTGAGTAGTAGCAGATATGTAAAGTCTGTAACGTGAGGTCTGCCACATGGAAGATGTCAACATACATTAGCATCAACCTACTCCTCCCTCTATTAGGGGTAAGGACTTTTATTTTCTGTGGGATTTAAAAAAAATGACATGGTGCCTAGTACATTGCAGGCCTTACGTTTCCTCCCCATGCAGTGACCTGACCGATTGAGAAAGGGCAGTGAGTTCCAGTTTGGTCCATGGCACCTGCTGCTCACTGAACCAGCCTCTCTGAGTCAGAACATTCATTAACCCCCAGATTACTCAAGCATCTTTTTGCTTTGATTCAGTAGCTGTGGTTTTTGCTATTTATGGGCTGTTGACAGTGGATTGAACTTTCGCATAAACTACATAGACAATCATCTCCACAGTGGGGACCACAAAGTACTGAACGTCTAAAAATATCTCCTAAAGCTCTGTCAAACTGGCCAAAATGCTTAGCATTAGAGCCACAGCATTGGGGTAACAAGAATATACATTAGCTGGAAAAGGACGGAGAGTCAGGGCTCATAAACACATGTACAACGTTCTAAAATTTCTCTCTTAAAGAAGGTGGCTGTCACTTGGTCCCTCGGGAATGGAACACAGGACAGCTAAATTTTGATAGGAAGTAGAGGTCCATGGATGAGGGAGGGCAGACTTGGGTGGAATACTGGATTGCTGTGGGAGGCCCACTGGCAATGGGGACCATCAGAGAGAAGTGGGAAGGCATCACCAAAGCCAGCGTTTGAAGCCTTGCTCTGCCTTGGTTTGGCCCTAGCTATACATCAGTAAATTGTACATAGAGTCTATTCAGTTTGGACAGGCTGACATGCAATTCTACATCCTAGTTTCCACAAGTGAACACAGAAAACTTAACCAATCCTGACAGACCCAGATCCTCTCTCTCCTAGTTTCACCCCACATGCTTCTCTGCTGTCTCTTCAATGGTTTTTACGAATCCCACATCTACTCTTCTTGGAAAGAGGCCAGGAAAAGCAAAAGAAAGGAAGCAAATGAGGTTCCTCAAATTGGCCTGGATGGTTGGGTCTCCTCACCTCCTTCTATCCCTCTGTCTCTGTGAGAGTTGAGTCTGAATGTCGGAGACTCTGCTTGGGCCAGACTTAAGCAAAGGCAATGTAGGTAGCTGTCTAATATCCAACCTTTAGGTTCTACTCACATTTACTGGGATTTGACCACCTTCCAGGTATTGGGTGGTGTATTCTCACAAACCTCTTTTGTTTCATCCTCACAAGAGGCCCCGGGGCTGCAGGAAGTGAACTGCCTCCGCCACGGTTATACAGCTACTATGCGAAGGTTCCAGGTCGGCCTGACCACAAAGGCTCTGACCGTCCCTTAAAAGTGGCAGGTGTGGGGAACGAATCTCAGGCAGGAGCTGAGGGTTTGAAGAAAGTGAAAATGGAAAAGTTGCTGTGTGGGTTATAATACACTGAAATGAGACACGAAGCAATGAAGGCTTGGTTGAAGTTAGATTAGCGAAGTTTCTTGACTTCTCTGTAATTCTTTTGCTCAGTAGTAGAAATGGAGAAAATGGTGAATGACCAAGGACTGAGCATTTGTACAGAAATATGAGGTCAAGATGAGATTCATAAGCCAAGAAAACTGGCAATTTTCAAGGAATTGGACATTCTTTAAGTTTGAGAGAGTGAACAAGATAGAAATTAAGGAGGTGGTGGCTAGAGAAATAGAGAGAATTTTGAGTGAATACTGGACTCCAGGTGTGGCTTCATCAGAGAGCAACTTTAGTGGCACAGAGATCACAGTAACTAGACTTGAGAAAGATGACAAACTGAGATCAGAATGTTGGGGGGGCTTGCCCATGCAGATATATTGAAATTGATGAGAATTACAAGCAAAGAAGAAAAACAAGTCAGAAGCTGAAGACGTTGCCTATATTTCTATCACATATTTCACGAGCTCTAAGGAATATATATGATTTTCTTCAAGAAAAGCAGGAAGCATATAGCAGCTTATTTAATGTCGGAATCCTGCATTGCCGATTATTTAGGCTTATGTGATAACTACAGGCAAACTAATCCCATCGGATATTTACATAGTGTTCATGTAACTGAGACGAACAAAGGGTGGCATTATTTAGGCCATTTGTATCTAAACCTCTTTGGTAGGTAGACCTAATGTCTTAGTTATCTACTATAAAATAAAGCTGTTCACATATATCATGTAACTTTTGAGACTTGGAGTTAATGAATAGGTATTGTCTTTTTCTTTTTTCCCCGTTACTAGAAACTAAGTGGACCTTGTTTCTTTCATCACAATTAAACTACAGATTTAAAGCTGCTCACTTGAATACGCATGCAGATGTTTTATTTGTAGTATGCTCATAATTCTTTTTCAAATCTACGCCTAAAGCCTAGAAGGAGTTACATAAAAATATTAATAAAGTCGGTGAGGACGGTAGACTATTACATACATTTTACTTTTCTTTAACAACTTTCAGATCTTTTGAAAACATTTTGCATAATGGCAGGGCGCTATTTTTTATAAAAAGAATAAACCAACAGCATTTATACATGATATATAGTAAATGTATAAATAAAATACTTTGATTTCCATCCAGATTCACTACACCTTACAAAGGACATTATCAAGAATTAAGATACTGTTCAAAGAAAAGGAATCAGAACATATTTAGAGCACTTGCTGGATTAATAACTACTCCTTCAGGGTGAGATTACGTATGGGAAAAGTAGCCAATAAATCTCGTCACTTGGTACATGGTATCTCATTTGGAAACATAAATGTTTGGGAATGACGCACCCTTGCAAGCAGATGAATGAGCTGAGATGTACCCCTCGTACAACGACGAAGCATCATCACCCTCAACTGGGCTCTGATTCAATATGCTAACTCAGATAATTAGCGCTGTATCCCAAACTATGTTATGGGTTGAACTGTGTCCCCCCAAAAGATACATCGACCTAATCCGTGGCACCTGAGGCTGTGACCTTATTATCTTTGCAGATGCAGTCAAGTCAAGATGAAGTCATCAGAATGAGCCCTAATCCAATATGATTGGTATCTTTATTAGAAGAGGAGAAGGGACAGAGAGATACAGACACAGGAGGAGAGAATGCCTTGTGATGGAGGCAGAGATCAAAGTGCTGCAGCTACAAGCTAAGGAACCCCAAGGATGCTGGCACACAACCAGGAGCTAGGAAGAGATCAGGGAAGATTCTCCCCTCTAGGTTTCAGAGGGACCACTGCCCTACCAATGCCTTGATTTTGACCTTCTAGACTCCAGAACTGTGAGACAATACACTTCTGTTGTTTCAAGCCACCCAGCCTATGGTACATTGTTATGTCAGCCTTAGGAAATTAACACATCATGAAATTACAATGGCTTATTTAGAACCCCAGATATTTATTTGGCAACATTATTTTATATCTCTGCTCAAAACTTTGATGCTTGCAAAGGTGTAGAAAGGAAAAGGGTTTAAATGAGCCAGGAGTCTGCTAAAGATATGAATAGTGTTGCTGCAAGTTTCTATATAGATTTAAATATTCAAAGTAAAATAGGGTTAATACAAACTCTAGGCACAAAGGGCAGTCAACCAAGGAGAGGTATTGAATGGAAGAAAACTTACTCAATTAAAATCAAGGGATGGGTAAATCATGTTTGATATGGATGGAAAAGGTCAAGTTCTGAGCAAAAGGAAACTAAGATAATCTGGAGAAACACCTCAGAGACTAGGCAGGGAAGAGTTTCATCACAGGTAGCTGTCATGGTGCCAAAGAACTTCCAGTAACTACTGAGACCAAGATGGCAGTTTCCACTTCTCGTTCCACCTCCAGCATGTTTTTCTTCAGTGGTAGGTTGCTGCCAGGAGCACTGTGTAGAGCAGCATTCTAAGGCTGATTTTAGGTATGGAAGGAAAGAGTGCTGAGATCGATTGTTAATGTCTGCCTGGATCTGGTTGGGGCAAATGATGGTCAAAGGGATACCATATATTTAACTCTGTTAGGAGTTACTTTAGCAGCTAAATGATCACAGATCATTTTATACAGACAAATGTATAGACACTGTTACATAGACAAGCTCTTGGTAGAACTTGGAACCCTTCAAGTCTGGGGCATTTTCACAACTATATTATAATAAGGAAGAGAAACAGTTAAACATCATCTCTTGAGAGGATTAAAGGAAATGAAAAATTTAAAGATAACTCCTTAGGGTTGCCCTGATATTCGAGCTTATTTAGATTCTGCTCATTTTTTAAAAAATGAAAGGTAATAAACTAGTGTTAATAACTGTTGACATTTGCTATTTTAATAGCTATGTTGGTTTTTTCTTTTTTCTTTTCCAGGAACAACCACATAAATGGAAGAGCTTGCTAAATCCTTTTGGATGTAGTTAGCCATGAATATGGGAAACCAGATTATATGCAGGACAAGGCTGGGGTTTGTTCACAACATATACATAGTAGCAGTACGTCCAGATTTTGATTATGATATTGAGGAGGAAATAAAATAGTCTTTTGACTGGTGCCTTGTAAATCAGAGCTCCAAGATGGAAGACTGAAGTGAGAATGAATTCCAAAATGTCAAGCCAGCAGGGGTTAAGGAAGCAGCTTATAGATCTCTTAGCAGGAGCAGGCACACAGCCTCCTACTTCTTGGCATCCTGAGTAGAGGCTTGTTTGTGCCAGGGTCTGGTGGGAGCTCTGTGGTTGTACTCTCAGGGTGGGACCCTTCCCACCTCCCCCTCCACTCCACTGTTGTCCTTTTTATGGTTCAAGCTTGAGAGCAGCTTTATCAGTGGGGGATCAAAAAGACTGTTTGGTTGCTAAACAGACTTAGCTTAAGGGACAGGTGTTTATAGTAATGAATGGAAAAACCAGTTACCCAGTCCATGGAGACAATGAGAGATGTGTGATGTTTCAACATCTCCTATTACAGGGAAGGCATCCCTAGTCTTAACCCGCCATTGCCAGGCAACCCAGAAAGCTTGTGGGGACCTTTTTGGAGTTTACGGAAGACTGTGTTTCTGTTAAAAGACATAGGCCCTTTTCTACCTAGCTTCTCTCTGTGGGAGGATTATAATTTCTGCTCCATTGGTGTGTCACTTGGCACTGTGACTTGCTTTGGCCAACGGTACATGTGTGAAAGTGACATGTGACACCTCTGAGCAGAGACTCTAAGAGCCATTGTTGGTTCTGCCAGCCCTCTTTCTCCTCTGCCTTGAGACTGGCATGTCCCAGGTAGGGGCATCTCCTTCAGACTTCATTCCCAGACAAGGCAGGCAGGGAGTAGGGCTGCAGACAACATGTAACGTGAGTGTGTGAAAAATTAACCTCTGTTTAAGTAAGCTGTTGAACTGATGGGTTTGTTTCTTACTGCAGCACGACCTAGCAAAAGCTGGTTGTTGCAACACCACTCCAAAAAGCTGCACAACAATTAAGGTAGTTATGGACTATCTCCAACAGTAGAAGGCAGTATCAGGACCTGTGGTAGAACCAAAGGGCTAGAAGTCTACAAATGAAAATTAGGCTCCAAACTGGTGATTCAAAGGATGAATACATTCAGATAGCAATCCTCAAAGCAGGAAAGAAGCCAATGAAGGGAAAGTTACATGTAGGGCATAATTGATAATGCTATTAATAAAAGATCAATACTGGTCTATCAGAGAAAGAGAGAAAGAAACACAGAGAAAGAGAGAATGGTTGTGTAAGTGGGTCCCAGAAGAATTTAAGATGGCTTGGCCTAGCATTGCCTTGTCTTCCAAAGAGACTGGAGTTTAAGCATCTAATCATAAAATTAGGTGATGAATGGGACAGGGATTCCACTTAAAGAATGAAGGAATCCAGTTATTGGGAGGTTATAATGGGAAGTGGGGCGAGGAAGAAATGCAATAGAAAGGAAGCATGAGAAGGGAACTGATTTACAGGAGAAATGGGGTTCAGGGAAGTATTTGGCTAGTGAGAAACAAGGCAGGACTTAGTCATAAGGAGCAGACTGAGACCCCAATTTCTGAGCAACTTGGATTTTGAAGTTAGAGCAGAACTGGGAATAAACTGCATCAATAGTAAAGCAGTACCAGCTTTATATTTTCCCTCCAGGAAACCGCATGGAGTCCGGAGGGGTCAGGACCTCAGAGAGAGTGTAGGTGGATCTATCTGTGTAGGTGGTTCTATCTGTGTAGGTTATAGGGTGGAACAACCATGCTCTGATGTTGGGAGATAGGATAAAGGAGCAGACCAACAATTACCTCCATCTTTTAAGAGATGTAGTGTGTCACAGTAGGCCAAAAAATCATTTCCTGTTTCCTTAACCTTAGACAAACTTCCCGAAGCTATGGGAATTCTGAATGTAAGATTCAAAATGACTGGTGGATAGGACAGTTTTTCCTTTAGTCTACAAATTTCTAGCATCAAATGATGTGGCCTGATGTGCCCCATCAAATGAATGATCAGAGCTTTTCATAACCTACGATTTTTCTTTCTTTGTATTTCAACATCAGTGGAGCTTTACTACTGGGTTAGTCTGAGTCAAAACTGCATTTAACCTCTTACTGGAAGGATCAATCACATTTAAAGAAAACGGTGTGGCAGAGACTGATATCTGTCCCAATATCCGTTCTTCCCTTCATCTCACTGTTCATTCAAATTTCTAATATTTTCTAGGCATACAGCCACCTAGAACAAAGGCTATATTTCCCACCCTTTCTTAGGGCTTGATGTGGGTACATGGCTAAATTCTGGCCAATAGAATGCATGCAGATGGAAGGTATGCCAGTTCCTAGGAAGAAAGGGACATTCCCCCCATTTCCCCTTTCCCCTCCCCACTATTTGCTGGCTGGACTGGGACAAGGTGATGAGCCATCTTAGACCATGCGGTTGGAGGCAACACTCTAGGGATGGCAAAGAAAGAAGACTGAACCGCTGAGTCCACAGCCCAGTTAATATTAATATAAGTGGTAAACCAATATTTCAGAGGCTCTCCAGGAGAAGGCTGAAGCATGCTGCTGTATGAGTTTAAAAGTTAGAACTGACTTAGGAAGAGATATATCCCAAGGGAAGGAGACACCGCTGGGGATTTAGTCTTCTCTATCCCTGACGAGTGGACAGAGGAAGGAGGTTAAACAGTGGAGAAAGAGAGTGTTTTCTCCTATTCACTTCTTTTCTGCTATGACCACTCCATTCTTGAGCATCATTACAGAGTTGTTATTTACATTTGTAGGGGGTCTAGACTATGAATTTTATTATCAAACTTCCCATTTCTTTTCATTGGCTGGAGCCTGAGGTGCTCAACCACACTTGCCCACTTCTTTGTTACCACTGCCCTCATCACAAGAAAAAAATTATTGACCCAACACATGCAGCTCTGCTTCTTTCCCTCTTCTTCTCCTAGTTAACTCTAATTACTCATCACAAGTTAGCTTAATTTTCCACAAGGAAGCCTTCACTGATTAAGCCTAGACCCCTAGTAGTAAACCCTACTTCCCTTATCATAGCACTAATCACATTTTATTTAAAATAGCTTGATCCTCAAAGGGGTGACACACTCCATGGAGTGCAGACTGGGTCTATCTTGCTCTCCGTTGAATTCCTAATACCTAGTGTAGTACTTGCACACTTGTGCACATTGGTTGAACGAATGATTGGACAAATCAGATGGCTGGCTGTAAAGTAGATAAGGGCTAATATCCTGTAGGTTCTGCCTGGTAGTCAATGTTCTTATGATACATCTTAGCTCCCTGAGGCACTTTCCTATCATACTCTACCTGGGAATGATCTACTGAAAATAGCCTCTGAGCCCACCTTCCCTTCCACCTTCTTAACAGAAACCTTAACCTGTCTTCTGTCCCACTCCTTCAGTTACTTAATTTGTACTAATATACCGAGGGTTATAAAAGGCAGTTTAGGTTCTACTAGGCTAATATAGTAGTCATTGGATTGTTTTGTCAATTTTGAATGTTTAATGAATAGCTTGACAGTGAAATAAGTGATTTGAAAAAAAGTGATCAAGATTTAAAGATATATCCTTTTCATTGGCAGTGGTAAGCAGCACCATCATCTTTCCTTTCATTTCCCAAAGATTCTAGAAATATAATTTTCAATATTTTCATTTTACGAGGCTATTTTTTTTTTTTATTTGCGGTACGCGGGCCTCTCACTGCTGTGGCCTCTCCTGTTGTGGAGCACAGGCTCCGGACGCGCAGGCTCAGCGGCCATGGCCCACGGGCCCAGCCTCTCCGCGGCATGTGGGATCTTCCCGGACCAGGGCACGAACCCGTGTCCCCTGCATCGGCAGGCAGACTCTCAACCACTGCGCCACCAGGGAAGCCCTACGAGGCTACTTTGATTCTTTTCAGAAGTATTGAGGATGGGAAGGATTGAAATAATGCTAGAATCTCCTACTGGGCTCTGATGAATCTTCCTGTTTGTTCGTTTGTTTGTTCAGCAAGTGGTGTATACTATTTCCGAGCTGGGCTCATAAAATCTGCCTTCTGTGCTCCTCCAGACTCTCCTCTTTCCAGCCGTCTGGGATAGTAACCCCACCCCCAGACTGACCTTAGATGCCACGCATTGAACACGGTAGAGCTGCCATCCATCTGGATCCCTGAGTTACACCCACTCCCATGTTCACCTCTGAAATGGTGGGAGAAAATTCTCCATTGGTCTTGTGTTTCTGTAGATCTTCTAAGCAGAGGTACTGTCAGTTTTTGTTCTATATTTTTTTAATCAAACCTTTTACTTCAAGGTAATTGAAGAGTCACATGAAGTTGTAAGAAATAATACAGAGAGATCCCATGTACTCTACTCAGTTTTCCCAATGGTAACATCATGTAGAGTCACAGTGCGTATCACAGCCAGGACATTGACACTGATGCAATCTACCCATCTTATTCAGATGTCCCCAGTTCTACTTGTACTCATTTGTGTGTGTGTGTGCGTGTGTGTGTGTGACTGTATTTAATTCTATTAAATTTTACCACATTTGTAGACTCATGCATCCTCCACCACCGTCAAGATACAGAAACACTTCCATCATCAGATCCACAAAGATATCTCATGTTGCCTTTATAACCCCATTCCCTGTCCTCCCTCCTCCACCCCTAAAACCTAGCAATACGTTCTCCATCTCTATACTTCTGTTGTGTCAAGAATGCTACATAAAATGTAACTGTACCGGGGCTTCCCTGGTGACGCAGTGGTTGAGAGTCTGCCTGCCGATGCAGGGGACATGGGTTCGTGCCCCGGTCCGGGAAGATCCCACATGCCGTGGAGCAGCTAGGCCTGTGAGCCATGGCCGCTGAGCCTGCGCGTCCGGAGCATGTGCTCCGCAATGGGAGAGGCCACAACAGTGAGAGGCCCGCGTACTGCAAAAAAAAAAAAAATGTTACTGTACCATATGTAACTTTTGGGGATTGATTTTTGACTCAGCATAACTTTCTTGCGATTTAGCCAAGTTATTACGTGTATGAAGAGTTTGTTCCTTCTTACTGCTGAGTACTCTTCCGTGGTATGGATGCACATCAGTTTGTTTAACCACCCACACATTGAAGAACATGTGAGTTCTTCCCAGTTTTGGCTACTACAAAGAAAGCTGCTATGCACATTCATGTACAGGTGTTTGTATAAGCATGTTTTCATTTTTCGTGACTATATGTCTAAGAGTGCAACTGCTGACTTGTATGGTAGTTGTATATTTAGTTTTGTGAGAAATTGCCATAATCATTTCCAGAGTGACTGGACCACTTTATGTTTCCACCAGCAATGTATGAGTGATCCAGTCTCTTTGCACTGCTGCCAGCATTTGGTGATACCACTATTTTGTGTATTAAGCGTTCTGCTAGGTGTGTGTGCTATCTCATTGTGGTTTTAATTTGCATTTTCCCAGTGGCTAATGATGTTGAACATATTTTCATGTATTTATTCACCATCTGTATATCTTCAGTGAAATTTCATTTTGTGCCTTTCACTCATTTTCTAATTGGATTTTTTTTTACTGTTGAGTTTTGAGAATTCTTTATATATTCTGGATACTAGTCCTTTGTTGGATATATGACTAGAAAGTGTTTTCTCCCAGGCTGTAGCTTATCTCATCAATTTTTTTTGTTTATGTTTTACAAAAAATTTCTTAAAATTCTCCTTTAATTGAATGAAGGACTGTGGCAGAACAGAGAAGAAGATATTTAGGACATTTCTGTTCTAAATAAGCCAATTTTAAGGCACACAACGAAAACAGTATGACTGAAACTGTACATATTATACCCTTCACTTATAATTGGAAACTTTGAATGACTTCGCATTACCCACAGGCTAAATATTCCATCCCTAAACCTAAACACTAGGTGTTTTACAGTATTCATTAATGAGGACATTTTCACTGTCTTCTCAACATACTGTGGGGATTCTGGGCTTCTTATCTTTGCTACTGTCATTGCCCTTGCCAAACACAACTCCCATCTGTGCTCTGGGAATGAGTGCAATGGACCGAGGTGAGGGTGCAGGTGAGCAGGGAGCAGACCAAGAGACCCAGGTGGGTGCCTGGTTAGGAACTAGCTTTGCGGATTCAGAGAGACACCGCCCCACCTGAACTCAGGAAGTGACTTGGGGGGTGAAATGGTAAACCAAAATTCTGGGAGGAGGCATGATTGACAGAGTGGTTTTGGCCTCTGGGGGGCTGTCAAGAAACCCCTCAACAAGAGAAATTAGGACCTTGCTTTGAGAGAAAAAAGTGACACACTAAGTTTTTAGCTCTGCTTCTCTCACCTTGTCTTTCCCTTCCCGGCTAGTGAGGCCTCGGCATAGAGCAGGTTGTGGAGCCTGCCCACTGCTCCGTATCCTCCCCAAGCTTCCCTTTTCGGGGATGCCTTAAACGCCGCTGTTCCTCCACCTGGACAGCTGCCCTCAAGCTCTAAGCCAGCTATGAAGAGGGCCCGGAAAACTCTAAATGCATCTTTCTCTCTTCCCATTTTCCATTCTAGAAGTGGGCAGCATGGCTTTTGCCACCGCTAGTCCCTAGGTCTATTACAATTAATAGGATGGCCTGACTTGACCTCTTGCTAACAACTTTTGAAAGGTGACAACTCCCTTTATCCTCAGTCTTCTATGCGTCTAGCAGCATGTGGCCTATGAAGGCAGGGATAATGGAGCTACAGATCCAAATCGCACCATAATCCTAGAGTATCACACAGATGACATACCCTCCCAACAACAGTTAACCCAGGGAGTTATTACGCAGGCCTGATCTCGATTCAAACAACCGGGGGCCATACTAGCATCCGTTCCTGGATAAATACTAGATTTTTAGGATGCTTTTAGACAAAAATTTCTCTTTTCTATTTTTCTCTGCTTATTCTCTCCCCCTCCCCACCCCGACCCCCTACCCTCACCTTGGTCTGCATACCTTTCTCTTTAAATGGAAACATAAGTCTGCCATTTAATAAAATCTCAATAATGATCCTTCTGGAAAGGACAAGGGCTAATAATCACTCCTTGTTTAACATCCCAGTCACATGATGATGAAGGAGAATAAATCAGTTAAACAGTAAGATACAGCACAACTAATTTTCATGTAAAAGGGGGGGCGGCGGTTGCTTTTTTTTTTAAACCGTTGTGATTTTTTTTAAGCTGTTCAAGCCCAAACATCCTTGTCTATCAGTTTATGAATTATTAATAAAAAAAGGAAGAGAAAAGAGACTTTCTTTTTCTAAATATCATCTGCTAAGCCACCAAGGCCTGAAGAGGCTCACACTGATTTCTGATTTACATAGTCCCAGTTGGAAGTTAATGACGACCGCTGAGCCACCTTTCAACATGCAGATAAACCTTCATGTGTTTAAAAGCAGGGAATCTGCGCTTGTTCCTGGCAAATTATTCATCTAAGATCTGAAGTTTCTGACACCGCCTGCGTCAGATAAACTGTCACCCAAATTGCAAACTAATTAGTGATTCAAACATTTTCGAGCTGATTGATGACAGAATAATTTACGCTTGTTTCTCAGTTTCCAGCTGGCATGGGCTGCTGACTGGAGCCCTAATTAACGCGAGTACATCAGTCATGTTCTGCCAAGGCAGCACGTACAATTAAAAGGCAGTTTAAATGGAATATCACATTAAAAAGGCTGGGAGATGCAAATGTGAGGAAACAGCGCTTTAGGAAGAAATGACAACAAAAACCCACAAACCAAAACAGGATGGAAAAAAGATTTTTTTTTTTTTTTTTTAACGGAGAAGTAAATTGTACCCTGCATTGAGTATTTAACAAAAAAATAACCAAGAGGAGCCAGCCTGGGCATACTAAATATTTTTGTATTTAAGGAGTTTTGTTGAGATGAGTGTTTATTGCTCTGTTTTGGATAACAGCCCTTTGAATTTGTTCTTGGAAAAAAGGGGCCTCCTCCCTTAGCCTCAGCGGTGTTTGGATGCGTGGGATTCCTTGCAGGCCTCGGATTGTTCCTGGGTCCTGGAGCCATTCCAGTTCTGTTTCTGAGGCTGAGCTCATGCTACTTTTCTGTTGATGGCCCTGGTCTCTGCTGATCTCCTTTCGCACTTTGGTCTACCTCACACCCTTGACACTTAGGACTGCCTTGCATTATTATTATTGTTTTTTAAATAGACTTTATGTTTTAGGTTCGCAGTAAAACTGAACAGAAAGTACAGAATTCCCAGATATCCTCTGCTCCCTACACGCACACCCTCCCACACCGTCAACACCCTGCACCAGATTGGTACATTTGTTACCATCGATGGATCGACATTGACACATCGCTATCACGCAAAGTCCATTAAGGGTTCACTCGATGTTGTACGATGTTGTGCATTGTATGGGTTTAGACAAATATACAATGACATGTATCTCCATCGTAGTAGCTTACAGAATATTTTCAGGGCCCTGAAATTCCCTTGGGCTCCGCCTGTTCATCTCTCCTTCCCTGCTTCCCCCCCCCCCCGCCCCCACACCAGCAACCACTGAGCCTTTTACTGTCTCCAGAGTTTTGCCTTTGCCAGAATGTCATATAGTTGGAATCGTACAGTATGTAGCATTTTCAGATTGTTTTCTTTCACTTAGTAAGATGCATTTAAAGTTCCTCCATGTCTTTTCATGGCTTGAGAGCTCATTTCTTTCTAGCGCTGAATACTATTCCATTGTCTGGATGGACCACAGTCTATCCATTCACCTACTGCGGGACATCCTGGTTACTTCCAACTTTTGGCAATTCTGAATAAAGATGCTTTAAACATATGCATGTGGGCTTCTGTGTGAACGTAAGTTTTCAACTCATTTGCATAAACACTAAGGAGCACAACTGCTGGATTTGTTAATTTTTTTTTTTTTTTTTTTTTTTTTGTGGTACGCAGGCCTCTCACTGTTGTGGCCTCTCCCGTTGCGGAGCACAGGCTCTGGACGCGCAGGCTCAGCGACCACGGCTCACGGGCCCAGCCGCTCCGCGGCATGTGGGATCCTCCCGGACCGGGTCATGAGCCTGCGTCCCCTGCATCGGCAGGCGGACTCTCGACTACTGCGCCACCAGGGAAGCCCTGGATTTGTTAATTTTTAACATGCACACACACATTACTCTCTGAGACTGCAAGCTGCTTGTGGGCAAGGTACATGTGTCATATCTCTTTATATCTCTTTGCATTTCCAGCAGAGCATGGTATGATATTTTGCACAGAATAATAATAACACATTATTTTATAATTTCTGGTTTACAAGCTTTCCTATAGCTTCTACTTCATCTCCTCCTCCTTCTTTCGTATATTTCGTGATTGCTTTAACAGTCCAAGAGCACCACTCAGTGTTTTCATACTCATACAGTCATACTCGTAACAATTTGTACTGTGGGTACAATGATTGCTTTCTGTTTTTGATAAAGAGACAGACTCAGAGATTAAATAAGTTGCCCAAGACCAAATAGCGAGTGAGTGAGAGAACTAGGCCTCTTAACACTGGCTAGATCACGTCTCCTTTGAGGCTGCAGACTTCTCTTTGCGATCCTAACATTCCGGTGCTCTGGGGCGGGTAAGTGGCCAAGCCAGGGTTGGGAATCAGATCTTCAGAGTACTACTAATCCATTACCTGTTAAGGTATTTATATGAGCAGACACGGAGCATCTATTTGGTTCATGCACTGGCTTCGATTCTAGACAGGACTCTTCTCTGCACTTCAGCAGAAAGTTGAATCTCATTCTATAAATAATTAGTGAGTACCGATTCTAGGCACAGAACTTGGCTTTGGGGACACTGCTGTGGACAAGTCTGAGGGCCTACTCTGTGAGCCTACTGTCTAGAGGGAGAGACAGACCTTGTGATGCCTTCAGACTGAAGGACTTAACACAAGTGGCCCCTGGTTCTTGGGCCTGAAGTCTTGGACTGAATTATACCGTTGCCCTTCCTGGGTCTCCAGCTCACAGATGGCAGGTTGTTGGGCTGCTCAGCCTCCATAACTGCATGAGCCAATTCCTATAATGAGTCTCTTATTTCCTCTCTCTCTCTCTCCTCTATCGGTTCTGTTTCTTTGCAGAACCGTGAGTAAAACAGACATCAATTGTATATTAATAAATGGTTAATGAATTATGACTGTGACAGGTGTTAATAAGGGGAGAGTGCAGTGACAGGGTAAATGGGAAAGGAGTGTTTAACCTACTTACTTCGTGAGAAACTGACTTTGCAGCAGAGACCTGACAAGGGGTAGAGACTGAGGCGGGAGCACACTCCAAGGCTCTGAGCGATGGTCTCTTAGTTACATCTGTGTTCAGAGGCAACGGAAGGGAACTCACCTTATGAGAGAGGAGGAGGAGATGCCTAATCATGGATTAAAATTCTAAGATCTGTGGAAGTTGTGACTTTGCAGAGCCAGTACTTCCCTAAGGAGGAAATAGGTACATATCTATTTGAGGTCCACAGATCATTTCCTTTCTCCAGAAATTCCAAGGCAAGAACATGTCATTGAAATTGGTCTCTCTAGGTGGACCCAGCCCTGAATGGAAAGGCAGTTCAGGGTCTTCTGAATGTCACTTGCTACATTCTGCCTAGTGCCCTGCTGTTTGCAGAGAGCAGAGAACCCACTGCAACTGTAACAGGGAGTGGTTGATTACTTTTTTTTAGCCTTTATAAAAGTATGTTATATAAAATGTAACAAGCATATAGAAAAATACAAAAAAACATAATAAATGGATATTTACTGGTCCACCACCTAATAAAACGATGTTACAATTTTACCACACTTACTTTCATTCTCTCTCTCTCTGTTTTAAAGAAATAACCATTAGATTATAGCTAAGGTGCAACACCCCATATATGCCCTCTCCCTCCCTTCTCAGAGGTAACTATCATCTGAACCTGATCTCTGAGTTTTTTTTTATGTTTACTTTGTTTTTACTTTAAACTTATAATTTGACTATATAAAAGTGTCTATGAAAATTTATAATTCTGTGCATTAAAAAATTTAAATAAATGGTATGCTACTGTACATTCCTTTTGCAATTGCTTTTTAATTAACCATTATGTTTTTGAGATGTATCCAGATAGAAGTGGTTAATTCATTTTAACTCACGTGATTTTATACATATGAATAATCCCTAGTTCTATTATCCAGTTGCCTACTAATGGACTGTTTCCACTTTTCTCTGTTACAAACAGGGCTGTGATGAACATCTTTGGAGTCCCCTTACGCTCATACGTGAGAATTCCTTTAGGGTACATTTCTAGAAATGGAACTGCTGGGCTGTAAGATATGCATGTGTGGAGTCGGCCTGACTAGGAATTACCAAATTGTTTTCCAAAGTGGTAATACAAATTACACACCTGCTAGCAAGAAAGTTTATGCTTTCCCACATTCTTGCCTTGATTTGAGATTTTTAGATTTTAAAGTTTAGCCAGTCTTTTGGGTGTGACATGACCTCATTGTTGCCTTACTTGCATTTCCTTGATTATTCGTAATTTTCATATGTTTACTGGACATTTAGATTTTGTCTTTGGTGAACTGCCTCTGCATATCCTTCTTCTATATTCTTATTAGTATATTTATCTTTTTTGATTGACTTGTAGTTCTGTATCTATTCTGGATACTGACTCTTTATCAACAAATATTTTTTTCTAGTATGTAACTTGTCTTTTTGTTAAAAGAATTAGGATGTTTGCAAATGAATTTTTACCAATCTCATGGAGCATATATTATATTTTCATGAGTAACATTTTTTCAACATCATTTTCTCAGGGGTTTCTATAATTGGTCCTACAGTGCTGGAACACCTAAAACTTTTTGTAATTTCTAGTTTGGAATTACATTCAAAGTCAATTAAAAATGAAAATGAGTTTTGTTCTTTTAGAGCAGGGGGCCAACAAATTTTTCTATAAAGGGCCAGACAGTAAGTATTCAAAATTTTGCCAGCCAAGTGGCAACTACTCAGTTCTGCTCATGTGGTATAGGAGAGCATCCATAGATTGTATGTAAACAGTGAGCATGGCTGTGTGCTAATAAAACTTTATCTACAAAGGCAGGCTGTGGGTGCATTTGCATTAGAGTCACTGCTTTAGAGTCACATATTAATTTTGATTAGCAACTTCACAGCTTCATTAATTTTTTTAAACAGACTTTTGTAGTTTGATTAATCTTCAGTTACAAAATTTGGTATCAGATGTCATTCGCTTGTTGCCAATATTCAAATTCACCCTGAACGATAAAGAGCCACTTCTACTGAGAATATGAACATTCAAAACAAAGTAGGATAGGATCCAAAGGAAATAAAATCAAACAGCTGGAAACATTTGAGCAGTTTCAATGGAATCACTTCTAAATCTTTAGGGCCAGAGGGGCAAGAGGAAGGTGCTCTGCTCCATGCAGTCATTTACGGATACAGTTTCTATCCCTTTACAGGCTCAATAACCTGTTAGATGGTTTGAGGATCTTCAGCAGATTGCCTGTGTGTGGCCAACTGTTAAGGAAAGAGGGACTATAGATGATTGTGCTGAAGGTTTATTGGCAGGCCTGGAGGGGGCACGGTTCCCTTCTGTCTACATGTCATTGGCCAGAGCTCAGTCACATGGCCACACTTAGCTGCAGTGGATGTTGGGAAATGTAGTCTAGTCATAAGGTCAGGAAGGAGAATAAATGGGTTCAGGGTGAACATCCAGCCAATCTCTAATATATCCTTTACAGGTATGAGTACAGGGTCTTTGAGGGGTAAAAGTTATAGTGTGTGCGTGCGTGCGTGTGTGTGTGCGCGCGTGTGTGTGTGTGTGTGTGTGTGTGTGTGTGTGTGTAAGTGAACATATATGATATAACCAAATTTTAAAACTAATAAATGGTCAAGAGTCTGAGTACTAAGGACCAGATTAACGTGTATGCCTGTATTTTGTGATGAAAATAAATGCTTCAGTGGTTTGGCCTAGTGCATGCCTAATGTAGGAAAGGAAGTAATGTATCACTGCTGGATTTTTACCTCTTGTCCTTCTGAAAGGGAGTCAACATTTCTAGATGTTTACCCATACCAATTTAATTTTAGGCAAGAATGACATAAGGTGAATCTATAACTGACATGTTATTTTATAAAGCTTGCCAGAATGATGCCCAGGGTAAGGTGCATGTATGGTGGTTTAAGAAAACCACAGTTTTTCTGGGCAACATATGGCTTTGAAGCTGGATAACCTTCTTTTTGAAAGTAGGCGATTCGGGTGCACTAGGATAAAAGTATCTCTATTAAAGATCTCTAGAAGATTCTCCAGTAGAATAATCAGAGGATTTGGAGTCTAAGTTTTAGTTTCTGGCTTCTATAAAAAGTATCTGTGAAACGTTGGGTAAGTTTTTTTCGTTCTCTGAGCTTCAGAGTTTTGTTTCGTAACATGGAGATAATATCAACTTTGAAGGGCTATTGTGAGAGTTAAATTAGATGATGTATGTGGAAGCAGGTGTTCTATGAATTATAGGTCCCTTCCCTGTCTCTACTGCTAGCTCAGTCATTGACTAGTTGTGTGAACTTGGGAATTGTCTTTACCTTTCCGGGCTCAGTTTCTTCATCTGTAGAAGGAAAGCACTGGATTAAATAATGTCTAAATTCCTCTGAGCTCTAAAATTCATGGACGATGTACAAGCGTTTCATATAAATGACTTTGGGTAAATTGGTGCATTTTGGGATAAAAATAGAATTTTGAGAATAAGGTCATCCCTGAAAAATACCTTTTATGATCTCTTGTGTGTTTGTGTGCATGCATGTGTGCGCGTGTGTGCATGTGTGAGGCAGAGTAGAGAAAGAAAAAGAGGCCCAGTGTGCACTAACCCTGGTTTTCAGTTATTGTATAAACTAGGATGAGGATATAAGATAGACCGCAAGTCTCCATCTCCATGTCTTTTTATATCTTCCCCTCCTTTGAATATTCACTGAACTTGAACATCTCTTATGACACTGATCCTGCTTTATCTGTCCTTAAGATACTTGTACACATCCTATTCCTCTCCTAGATAGTACTTTCCTGGAGAGCAGAGTCTGTGTACTATCTGGTCACAGTAATAGATCCTTCCACAGTGACTGGTATAATTGGGTTTGGCCAACTTTTTCTGTAAAGGGTCAGGTAGTAAATGTTTTTGGCTTTGTGACAGAAAAACTATTGTCACAGCTACTCAACTCTGCTGTTGTAGCTCAAAGCCACAGGCAGTACATAAATGAATGAGGATGGCAGTGTTACCAAAAAAACCCCACAAAACCAACGAAAAACTCTTATTTATGGACACTGAAATTTGAATTTCATATAATTCTCACGAAATAGTCTTCTTATTTTGATTTACTTTTAAGCTTTCAAAAATGTAAAAACCATTTTTAGCTCTTTGGGCTGTATTAAAAACTGGCAGCAGGCTGGATTCAGCCCACGGGTGATAGTTCGTGGACCCCTGTTGTAAGCTGTAAATTCTTATTAGTGTTTGCTGCTGAATTCAATTAAGTATGGATTTATGTACAAATTTTTATTTTCAAAAAATGGCATGTAAGATGATATTCTCTCCCTATCCTGTTAGATTCAGGATTTCTTATGAGTGACCCAGATATCTACAGATTATCAATCCAAACAGAAGCAGAAAGAATATATTCATACAATAATTTTTGCAAACAATAAGAACAATTATCAGTGACTGTAATAAGCTTTTCTCATGAATATAACAAGAGTGGGTGTTGGGTTTAGCTTTTATGTAGTTGATGAAGTGAAAAATATTAAGCAGTAATGTTATGATAAAAGAGAAAGAGGGTAGACTTTGGTGTCTGGAATAGAATCCTAGTTCTATTTCTTGCCAACTGTGTCTTGGGAAAGCTTCTTAACTTTTCTGGGTCTCTGTTTCCTCTTCTGCCATGTGAGGATAATAATACCTTTCTTACAGAATTGGTTTGAGTTAGAGCTAATATATATGAGCATCTAACACAGTTCCTAAAGCATGATTCATTTTTAATAAATATTACTTAACATTACTATTCTCTCTTTTGCTCCTTCTGAAGAGTGGAAAACTTGAGACCCCAATAGTCTTAAACATCTTTGTACAATAAGAACAGGTATTAAGAATTCCCTGTGGGGCTTCCCTGGTGGCGCAGTGGTTGAGAGTCCGCCTGCCGATGCAGGGGACACGGGTTCGTGCCCCGGTCCGGGAGGATCCCACATGCCGCGGAGCGGCTGGGCCCGTGAGCCATGGCCGCTGAGCCTGCGCGTCCGGAGCCTGTGCTCCGCAACGGGAGAGGCCACAGCAGTGAGAGGCCCGCGTACCGCAAAAAAAAAAAAAAAAAAGAATTCCCTGTGGATATGGGAACCTAGAATGCAAACATGGGAGGGTCTCATGACTTTGTTTTTATAACTTGTTGCCATATACCGCTCCATCCAAGCAGAGCTTGGTGCTTAGATAAGCTGAAGAGAAACACTACAGCCATGCTGTGAACAAATTAATTTGGAGAACAAAAGCAGACAACCCTCTCTGTTATGAACAAAGCCTTGGTACTCATCTATTGTCAGTTATTAGAGGATTTCTTGAGCCCAAGCACTTTATGCTTTTGTATTTCTAGGGAAAAAAAAAGGAAATTAAAAAGAATGCATGGTTGATATAGGAAAATGCACTAAATGAGAAATCTGCAGTGACTAGAAAGAGTTGTGAAAATTTTGAGGTCAATGTATATTCCATTGATTGGGGATATAAATCAATTCTTTACACTTAAAAATAACGTATTGGGCTTCCCTGGTGGCGCAGTGGTTGAGAGTCCGCCTGCCGATGCAGGGGACATGGGTTCATGCCCCGGTCTGGGAAGATCCCATATGCCACGGAGCGGCTGGGCCCGTGAGCCATGGCCGCTGAGTCTGCACGTCCGGAGCCTGTGCTCCGCAAAGGGAGAGGCCACAACAGTGAGAGGCCCGCATACCGGAAAAAAAACAAAACAAACACAAAAAAACGTATTAAAGGCAAACTTGCATTGAATTGTGATGCAGCCGCCATGCACCCCACTCCATCCAGCTCTCTACTTAGCTAACTTGTGAACCCAGCTGCTGGGGGTTCACAGGGTGGGGGTGATTCTGAGAGTGAACAGCTGCTTTAATAGCAGGTTGTGGGAAATGCCACCACAGGAGGGTCAACCTATATGACTCATCTAGGTCAAAACACAAATCAGAAAAAAGGCAGGCTGGCTTATAGAAGGAGTCAATTCACTCATTAGAATGTACAGTACTGGCTACAGTT
The DNA here is from genome assembly GCF_964270905.1 of Leucopleurus acutus. Lineage (NCBI taxonomy): Eukaryota > Metazoa > Chordata > Mammalia > Artiodactyla > Delphinidae > Leucopleurus > Leucopleurus acutus. The sequence goes on from NC_139150.1 coordinate 40,919,470, forward strand.
TTAAAAATCTGTGGCCAAAAATTTTGATTATTAACTGTCTAGTTACAACAATGTTTTTCCTGAACCCACTCAAAATATCTGGTGAATGAAATGTTTGCTGCCTGCATTTACCATGCCCTCTTTTGGACAGGACGTTTGTGTTCTGCTTTTTTCTATAATCACGTAGTATATAGGTTTGGGTAGAGGTTTGCAATTTATAAAGCACAATTAATTTCTACCCAACAGATGTTTATTTAGCATCTGTTATGGATTGAATTGTGCCTTCCCAAAGACCATGAAGTCCTAACACATAGTACCTATGGATGTGACCTTATTTGGAAATAGGGTCTTTTCAGATGATCAAGTTAAGATGAGGTCATCAGGGTGGGTCCTAATCCAAAGGGGAAAGTTGGACACAGGGATAGACACGCACACAGGAAGAACACCATGTGACCATGAAGGCAGAGATTGGAGTGACACATCTACCACCAGAAGATATGAGGGAGCCATGAACAGATTCTCTCTCACAGCCCTCAGATGAACCAGTCCTTCCAACACCTTGATCTTAGACTTCTAGCTTCCAGAACTGTGAGACGATAACTTGTTCTTAAGTCACCCACTTTTTGGTACTTTATCACAGCAGCCGTAGCAAACTAATACAGCATCTATGTGACAATGCATACAATATTCCTGCAAGTGTCATCATGGCTTGAATTTTGAAAATGGTGGTGGAACAGACTGGATAAGCCACTGTGAGTTCTGGAAGAAAGACAAAGGCAAAGAGTTGCACTCTTTAGTTTGCAATAAGCAAGGGGGTTTTAAAGACCCTACCCGGATAGTCTACAGAAGAGTACTGAAGCTGAGGATCCAACTGATAAGACAGCACAGTTTCTTGAAAGTTTAAAATTTTAGGTAAAAGAGTAGCAGTGACCAAATCATTATTTGATCCGGTCACATTCATGAGATGGAGATGAGGGCAATAGTTGTTTTTGACTCATGATAAAGAGTAAGAGAACAGGATTTTTTCACAGGTCTAATCATGATGACGTAGGCACAGTTCATGTTATGAGTCACTTTTTATTCCTCTAGAAATTTTAGTTAATAGTACCAAACATATTTTTATAACCAAGAAGATACAAAAAGGACCCATTTGAATGAAAATGTGCTTTTCTCCATCAGTGTGCATCATGCCCACTCCATGTGTGACCTGATTCACCTTTTCAGAGAAGCAGATTCTTGTTGCATTAACATGAGATCATGGTGCTTTTTTTTTTTTTTGCCAGAAATAGCTTGTATTTCAAATTCTCAGTGCATTTTTGAGGAAGCTAAAATTTCTGCAATCCGAAATTGAGTTAGGTCCTTGGGTAAAGGTGCAAATGAATGGGCCTCACCAAAATAAAAAGCCTGGACTTGATTGACTGGTTCATATCATAGGGTTGATATTCACAAAAGGAGATGAAAACCAATATGGATTTCCAAGAGTCTAGGGTGTCTGGGGACCAGGCATTCTTTTCTATCACAGCCAAATGGGGTAAAGCAGGAGAGGAAATGGGAAGATGGCCCCAACTTTCTGTCAATTCAACCTCAATTGTCTTCCTTCTTCCACTCTTGCAATTTCACTGACCGGCAAGTCCAACCTGCTTGAGTTTCTGTTTTCAGAACTGCCTTTCAGAATCTACACTGAAACAGTATCAGAGAGGGTGCCTATTCAGAAGAGGGGAAAAAAAATCACTCATGATTCTCAAGAGGCTTGTTTGTCCAAGTCTACAAGCCTGATGAGGTGTTTGCCTCCGAAACACTCTGCAGTAGCCAAGGGGTGTGAAATGTGACTCATAACGGCACTTGAACTCTGGCTCACCAGTGCACAAGGCCAACACGTTTGTAGAAAGAGGGAAGCGTGTGGAGCTGCGGCAGCCAGGCGCTCCAATTCCAGAGCCCCCTTCTGCTGCCTTACAGATGATTTTGGCATTACTGGCTGCTCCTCTGGGCAACTCCACTTCTATGGAGCATGCCTTAGGAATGGGGTCTTTGTGGGAAGCAAAATGGGAAATGACGGATTAAATAAAGTTAGGTAGAGAAAGCTGCAAGAAATAATTGTGAGCCAGCCTAACCAGCAAGCAGAGAGGAGTTTTTCCTTCTAAAGCCACATGTATTAGGGAATTGATCTTAAGAAGGTGAGCTTCTCTTTGAGGCAATGACCTGCCCCCCACCTTGGTGTCCTCACTTTTCTTTACAGGTCTCCCCTGTGAAGTGTGCTTATTGTTTACTGCCAGAGGCAATATTCATAATGCCTGTTAAGCCACTTACGTCAAAGTCTTTCTCAATGACAGCTGATTATGTCCTCTGTATATATCTATGGTGCCCTGTCAGCACAGCTGACTGTCCCTCCTTCTGCCACCACAGTGACATCCTGTACTCTGTGTTAGGACTCATAAAACTGCTACTCACTGGAGCTTTTATTCTGAAAATTAAACTCACAAGGTGATGGTATTTACATGCCTACCATAAACTCTTATACATGTTTTAAACCATGTTTTCTAAATGTTTTACCAATGATAAAAACGCACATCATCTGAAAGTTGCACTTTAATCAATTTTCTTTTCTTGAGATATCGCTGCTAAAGTTATATCTTTTCTTTTTGATTTAAGTCATCTTTTCTAACTTTCAATGGGTACTGGGGAAAAAGTGTATATGAAATGGGCAGGGTCCACAAAATAATTCTTAAGGGAGGCAATGCAACTCACTTCGTTTTACAAAGATGGGATGTTGCATTAAAACCAGAGGCTTAAAAAAAAAAAAAAACCAGAAAAACCCAGAGGTTTTATCCTTTTACTGAAATGAAAGAGTTGTATGTATAGGGGGGAAATAAGTAAGTGAAGGAAGGAAGGAATGAATGAGTTAATCTAAAAGAGCCAGCTTGATCTCCTGTATAGCTTGGTTGAAGTTAATACTTCTGAAGTTGCTTTAAATCTCTCAAGTAATCCTAGGAGCCTGCTTGATGGTACCAAGTGCTAAAGTGTTCCAGTGGTACTCAAGCATTAATGTAATTTCTAGAGTCTACTACAAGCTCTTATCAGGACAGGAACTCACATGGAGGAGTGACTTCTATCCTCTCTCCTGTGTGAGCTGAGGTTATGAGCTGATTACACTAGGAACCACATGACTTTGGAGAAATCCTTATATGCTGCTTACAAATGTGTAAGAATGTATCAACAAAGACTGGTTTGAAGGTGTTAAAAAAAAAACTGTCTTCAAACATGTTATTTTGAAAATAATTAAATTTAGAAGAATATATAGTATCAGAGCAGTTGTTTGCAAAATAAACAGTGCTTTTCACTTTGTTTCTCCCCCTACTAGCGTGTGTTTGTAGACACAACTGAAGTGCCTGCATATGCGGTTCACTGAGAAGGAGGCAATGGCTGACAGTGAGAGGGATTTAAGTGTCTATTGCTGTGATGAAAGACCAGCGCACTTGAAGAAGTGGTTTACTAAAGAGACCCTCCTGGCTGGCAAGAGTGGCTGAACGCGTTGTGTGGGGCACACCTGGTCCATTCACCCTGACCAGGTCCACATCCCATAAAGACTGTGATCTGGCCGAATTGCCTGGAGGGACGGGAGAATGTTTTGGAGATGGCAAAAATGACGGAGGAATCTTCCATGTAGAGAATTCTTATTTCTCTTCTTCTCCTCCTCTATCCCTCTCTCAATCTCTCTCTCCCTCTCTCTCTCTCTCTCACACACACACACACACACACACTCACACACTAACGTATTAGATGTGTAAAAGACACATAAGGAATCACAAAAGCTCTTAAAGGTTAAGACCAATGATCTTCAAATTAATTTGAGCAGCAGAAAAATTACTCCCAGATGAATTTTCACTCAGGACTTCTAACTATGAAAGAGGAAGAAGTGGAGCTCCGGCTGACAGGCCCAGAGCTTAGCTGGCTTAGCTTCCTCCTTACCACTGGCTCTACCCCTCCTCCCTATTCTCTGGCCTCTGGAGCATCTCTTGGAGCTCCAAAACAACTCTATGTGGCTTTAAAAGGAATTAACTACCAATTATCTGTCGTCAATAACTTTACATTCACACACTTAAACTTTTCCAGAAATAAACCTGGAGTGTTAGTCTTTGTGGAAAGGGGTGGGATGTCACCCCTTTCTAGCTTATGGAACTGGGTGACAGCTTTACATCGCATGAACTTTATTTCATGTCTTTTTGGAGCACATCAGTTTATCAGTTGTAAACAAAGATCTTAAGTTACATTTTCAGTTTCAAAACTTTTTTTTTGGTTTTAATATAAATTTTTAAAAATTTGAAATAATTCTCAAATACAAAGTCTTTTGCCGGCTGTAGGGGAATCGTCAAAGGGCTTTGAACTAGGGCTGTAACAGTCCCATGAGAGTGGGCAAGCAGCTTATCATTTCTTTTCTTTAAAAATTTTTATTGGCGTGTAGTTGATTTACAATGTGTGTTAGTTTCAGGTGTACAGCAAAGTGAATCAGTTCTACATATACATACATCTACCCTTTTTTTTTTTTTTTAGATTCTTTTCCCATATAGACTATTACAGAGTATTGAGTAGAGTTCCCTGTGCTACACAGCAGGTTCTTATTAGTTGTCTATTTTATATATGGTAGTGTGTATATGTCAATCTCAGTCTCCCAATTTATCCCTCCCCTCCCCTTATACCCTAAGTTATCATTTCTGACTTTTAGTTTCCTCAAGTATAAAATGGAAATAATACCGTCTGTGGTAGGCTGAATAATGCCCTCTCAAGGTGTCCATGTCCCAATCCCAGAACTATGACTATGACACCTTATATAGCAAAAGGGACTTTGCAGATATGATCAGGTTAAGGATCTTGAGATGGGAAAACTCATTGTGGGCCCTAAATGTAATCACAGGTATCCTTATAAGACAGAGGCAGGGGGAGATATTTGATTACAGAAGAGGAAAGTTCAATGTGATTCAAGTGATGCAGCCACAAGCCAAGGAGTGCCAGAAACCGTCAGAAGCTGGAAGAGACAAGGAACAGATTCTTCACTGGATCCCCCAGAAGAAACCAGCCCTGCTGACACCTTGATTTTTAGCCCTATAAAACTCCTTTTGGACTTCAGGTCTCCACAACTGAAAGAGAATAAATGTTTGCTCTTTTCAGCCACTAAGTTAGTACTTTTTTACAGCAGCAGTAGGAAATTAATACAACCTCTATCACCTATGTTTTTTGTGATGACTGTAATGAGATCACACATTCACATGTGCAAAATGTCAGTGTACATAGTAGGTTTCAACAAATAATGTCACTGTCATTCTCCCTTCTTCATGAAACATGTACCTTGAAACATAAATTCTGTTTGTACATTAAATTACTGAATGCCCATAGAAAGGAAGACTTAACCACTCAATGGTTTGCCAGAAGATGGCAAGGAAGTAAGTCATACACAAACAAGTCTTTAGATTTCCATGGGAGGGATCATTATTACCGAGACCTGGTTTTGTTGAGCTCGTGTGCCATGAGCTTTTTACCTCGTAGCCATTTTGGTGCCTATTTTCTTGAATGCATAGCCTAACCCCTGGACTACAGAGGGTTTGCCGAACATTTTTTTTTTCCCAGTGGATTTACTCTCCTAACTACAGTTGGCAGGAGCTAATCTTTTTTTTTTTTTTTTTTTAAGAAGGATACAAGTCCTCCTGTTTTTAAAAAAAAAAAAAAATTATTTATTTATTTTCGGCTGCATTGGGTCTTTGTTGCTGCCCACGGGCTTTCTCTAGTTGCAGAGAGCAGGGGCTACTCTTCGTTGAGATGCGTGGGCTTCTCTTGCTGCGGAACACAGGCTCTAGATGTGCGGGCTTTAGTAGTTGTGGCTCATGGGCTCCAGAGCGCAGGCTCAGTAGTTGTGGCGCACAGGCTTAGTTGCTCCGCGGCATGTGGGATCTTTCCGGACCAGGGCTCAAACCCTTGTCCCCTGCACTGGCAGGCAGATTCTTAACCACTGCGCCACCAGGGAAGCCCGGCAGGAGCTAAGCTTAAAATGAGTTTACATTTGTGATTCGTGATGGCAGGAGGGGAGAAAGCCAGCCCATGTTTCTCCATGCCCCCTAGGCCTTCCCAGGTAGTACCCTAAGAACTGCCTGCTTAGGACAAGAATAAAGATGCAGACATAGAGAATGGACTGGAGGACACGGGGAGGGGGAAGGGGAAGCTGGGACGAAGAGAGAGAGGGGCATTGATATATATACACTACTAAATGTAAAATAGATAGCTAGTGGGAAGCAGCTGCTTCGCCTGGGGAGATCAGCTTGGTGCTTTGTGACTACCTAGAGGGGTGGGATAGGGAGGGTGGGAGGGAGATGCAAGAGGGAGGGCATATGGGGATACATGTATACATATAGCTGATTCAATTTGTTATACAGCAGCAACTAACACAACAATGTAAAGTAATTATACTCCAATAAAGATGTTAAAAAAAAAAAGCCTGCTTACATTTTGAGTTTGAAACAGGAAGGCTGTTTGCAAATATGTGTGTGTGGGTAATACAAGTGAGTCCTCACTACATATTTTAAAATTTGAATTCACATGAGACAGGACTAACATTTGAAGGATATTAACGTTCTATTTGGCCAAGCAAGAAATATCGTGGGAGAAATTAGCTATTGGAATAAGTTATGACATCCTCCATTATCAAGTGGGTAGTATATTATCACGTCTCTCGATCCCTTGAGATTGTTTAACCTTTGGGAGATGTGTTTACAACTGTAAGCTTTTCTGGTCATCTTTACTGAAACGCTGTAGGATGGAGGTGTAGAACTACTGATTCTTAATCATAAGCTTATTCCCTCAACAGGTAGTTTGCAATAGCAATCACATTATTCCTCTCCAAGAAATAGCTTCAATATTCAATTTATGGATAGATCTATTTTCCTACATTTATAAATATAACAAAGAGGATATTCCCCTCAATGCTGACAGATTATTCAGTTGAAAGAACTATGATATATCACAATAGATAAGAGAGCAAAGTGTAGATGATAAACATTCTTCATCCATTCCACAAAATTTGATAGCCTGGTATGTGTTTAAAACAATTTATATTATAATTGTTATATTATAGTCATTTCTTTCCCAAACTAGACTAAACAGTGTCAAACATTCTGTCTTGCTTCAGAATGTGAGCATGATGAAGGTAGACAAAAGCAATTACAGGTTGTTGCTATGTTTTCCTTAGTGAAGGTATTTTTGTTTCTTTTTCTTTGGTGAGACTCCCAAAGAGGGCTCAACTTTCCCTTCCAAATGCAGATTCTTTTGGGAAGAGAACCAGTCAGTTCAAATTCAGCCATTATTCTTTCTCAAGAAGAGTCAAAAGGTGAGTATATAGGTTGAAGGAGAAATGAAGACAAGGCCATTGGGGTTCTTTGCAAGGAGACCATACTGCCTACCTTTATTAACTCTTAACTAACTAAAGAAATGTAGAGGGAAGGGTTCTTTGTGAAAAACTCTTTTCAAAAGTGTAGGTGTAATTCATTTAACATCTTTGGGAGGTATGAGATCACAAATCTCCTCATAAATTTAAAAAGTGGCTCTTGGAGTATCTACTGCAAGACCAGTTTTTTTCTTCTACTTTCCAAAATTTCAAGAGCAAACATTCAAAACCATTTCTAACAGTACTCAACTCCACAGTTCCAGCAGAGCTTTGTCCCTGAATGTTTGTCATCTGAAGACTATGCCTTGTTTTCTTTTCTCTCAGTACACTGCTTTGGGAAACCCATGACACCTGACCTAATTCAGAGCAATATTTCAAGCTTTTAAAAATGTTCTCCTTGAACACCTGGCTCGGGGTCCCTCCCCTCCGCCGTCACTGAGTTGTCCTGGAGCCCCAGGGAAGGGTGGCCTCACTGCGCTGCCAGCTCTGGAGGGGCCCCACCAGTGAAGCTTCAACCCTCCTGGGGACTGTGGGCCAGTTGTTTCAAGAAATAAAGACAAAATGGAAAAACAAGGAGGTTTGTGCCTGAGATAATTTTGATGTGAAACCAGGGATGGCCACTTTGGGCCAGCTTGCAGGATCTTGGTTCCCAGGCCGGAGGTTAGGCCCAAGTTCCTGTGGTGGGAGCTCCGAGTCCAAACTGCTGGACTAACAGAGAACCTCAGACCCCAGGGAATATCAATCAGAGTGAGGCCTCCCAGAGGTCCTCATCTCAGCAAGAAGACATGGCTCTATCCAACTGCCTGCAAACTCCAGTGCTGGACATCTCAGGCCAAACAACCAGTAAGACAAGAATACAGCACCACCCATTAAAAAAAAAAAGACAAAAAAATATATTACAGATGAAGGAGCAAGGTAAAAACCTATAAGAACAAATAAATGAAGATGAAATAGGCAACCTTCCTGAAAAAGAATTCAGAGTAGTGATAGTAAAGATGATCCAAAATCTCAGAAACAGAATGGAGAAAAAACAAGAAACATTTAACAAGGATCTAGAAGAACTAAAGAGCAAACAAACAGTGATGAACAACACAATTACTGAAATTAAAAATTCTCTAGAAAGAATAAATAGCAGAATAACTGAGGCAGAAGAACAGATAAGTGAGCTGGAAGATAAAATGGTGGAAATAACTGCCAGGGAGCAGAATAAAGAGAAAAGAATGAAGAGAATTCAGGACAGGCTCAGAGACCTCTGGGACAACATTAAACAACCAACATTTGAATTAAGGGGTCCCAGAAGAAGAAGAGAAAAAGAAAGCATCTGAGAAGATATTTGAAGAGATTATAGTTGAAAACTTCTCTGACATGGAAAAGGAAATAGTCAATCAAGTCCAGAAAGCACAGAGAGTACCATACAGGATAAACCCAAAGAGAAACATGCTGAGACACATATTAATCAAACTATCAAAAATTAAATATAAAGAAAACATATTAAAAACAGCGAAGGAAAAGCAACAAATAACATACAAGGGAATTCCCATAAGGTTAACAGCTGATTTTTCAGCAGAAACTCTGAAAGCCAGAAGGAAGTGGCAGGACATATTTCAAGTGATGGAAGGGAAAAAACTACAACCAAGATTACTCTACCTAGCAAGGATCTCATTCAGATTTGACAGAGAAATTAAAACCTTTAAAGACAGGCAAAAGCTAAGAGAATTCAGTACCACCAAACCAGCTCTACAACAAATGCTAAACTTCTCTAGGCAGGAAACACAAGAGAAGGAAAAGACCTACAAAAACAAACCCAAAACAATTAAGAAAATGGGAATAAGAACATACATATTGATAACTACCTTAAATGTAAATGGATTAAATGCTCCAACCAAAAGGCGTAGACTGGCTGAATGGATACAAAAACAAGACCCATATATATGCTGTCTACAAGAGACCCACTTCAGACCTAGAGACACATACAGACTGAAAGTGAGGGGATGGAAAAATATTCCATGCAAATGGAAATCAAAAGAAAGCTGGAGTAGCAATTCTCATATCAGACAAAATAGACTTTAAAATAAAGACTATTAGAAGAGACAAAGAAGGACACTACATAATGATCAAGGGATCAATCCAAGAAGAAGATATAACAATTGTAAATATTTATGCACCCAACATAGGAGCACCTCAATACATAAGGCAAATGCTAACAACCATAAAAGGGGAAACTGACAGTAACACAATCATACTAGGGACTTTAACACCCCACTTTCACCAGTGGACAAATCATCCAAAATGAAAATAAATAAGGAAACACAAGCTTTAAATGACACATTAAACAAAATGGAATTAATTGATATTTATAAGACATTCCATCCAAAAACAACAGAATACTCTTTCTTCTCAACTGCTCATGGAACAATCTCCAGGATAGACCATACCTTGGGTCACAAATCAAGCCTTGGTAAATTGAAGAAAATTGAAATCGTATCAAGTTATCTTTTCCGACCACAACGCTATGAGACTAGATATCAATTACAGCAAAAAGACTGTAAAAAAATACAAACACATGGAGGCTAAACAATACACTACTAAATAACCAAGAGATCACTGAAGAAATCAAAAAACACCTAGAAACAAATGACAACGAAAACATGACCACAAAAAACCTATGGGATGCAGTAAAAGCAGTTCTAAGAGGGAAGTTTATAGCAATACAATCCTACCTCAAGAAACAAGAAATATCTCAAATAAACAACCTAACCTTACACCAAAAGCAATTAGAGAAAGAAGAACAAAAAAACCCCAAAGTTAGCAGAAGGAAAGAAATCATAAAGATCAGATCAGAAATAAATGAAAAAGAAATGAAGGAAACAACTGCAAAGATTAGTAAAACTAAAAGCTGGTTCTTTGAGAAGATAAACAAAATTGATAAACCATTAGTGAGACTCATCAAGAAAAAAAGGGGGGAGACTCAAATCAATAGAATTAGAAATGAAAAAGGAGAAGTAACAATGAACACTGCAGAAATGCAAAGGATCATGAGAGATTACTACAAGCAACTCTATGCCAATAAAATGAACAACATGGAAGAAATGGACAAATTCTTAGAAAAGCACAACCTTCAGAGACTGAACCAGGAAGAAATAGAAAATATAAACAGACCAATCACAAGCACTGAAATTGAGACTGTGATTAAAAATCTTCCAACAAACAAAATCCCAGGACCAGATGGCTTCACAGGCGAATTCTATCAAACATTTAGAGAAGAGCTAACACCTATCCTTCTCAAACTCTTCCAAAATATAGCAGAGGGAGGAACACTCCCAAACTCATTCTATGAGGCCACCTTCACCCTGACACCAAAACCAGACAAAGATGTCACAAAAAAAGAAAACTACAGGCCAATATCTCTGATGAACATAGATGCAAAAATCCTCAACAAAATACTAGCAAACAGAATCCAACAGCACATTAAAAGGATCATACACCATGATCAAGTGGGGTTTATCCCAGGAATGCAAGGTTTCTTCAAAATATGCAAATCAATGTGACACACCATATTAACAAATTGAAGGATAAAAACCATATGATCTTCTCAATAGATGCAGAACAAGCTTTTGACAAAATTCAACACCCATTTATGATAAAAACTCTCCAGAAAGTAGGCATAGAGGGAACCTATCTCAACATAATAAAGGCCATATATGACAAACCCACAGTCAACATCATTCTCAATGGTGAAAAAATGAAAGCATTTCCTCTAAGATCAGGAACAACACAAGGTTGCCCACTCTCACCACTATTATTCAACATAGTTTTAGAAGTTTTAGCCACAGCAATCAGAGGAGAAAAAGAAATAAAATGAATCCAAATCGGAAAAGAAGAAGTAAAGCTGTTACTGTTTGCAGATGACATGATACTCTACATAGCGAATCCTAAAGATGTTACCAGAAAACTACTAGAGCTAATCAATGAATTTGGTAAAGTAGCAGGATACAAAATTAATGCAAGGAAATCTCTTGCATTCCTACACAGTAATGATGAAAATCTGAAAGAGAAATTAAGGAAAACACTCCCATTTACTACGCAACAAAACAAATAAAATACCTAGGAATAAACCTACCTAAGGAAACAAAAGACCTGTACGCAGAAAACTATAAGACACTCATGAAAGAAATCAAAGATGATACCAACAGATGGAGAGATATACTGTGTTCTTGGATTGGAAGAATCAACAGTGTGAAGATGACTATACTACCCGAAGCAATCTACAGATTCAATGCAATCCCTATCAAACTACCAATGGCATTTTTCACAGAACTAGGACAAAAACTTTCACCATTTGTATGGAAACACAAAAGACCTCGAACAGCCAAAGCAATCTTGAGAAGGAAAAACGGAGCTGGAGGAATCAGGTTCCCCGACTTCAGACTATACTACAAAGCTACAGTAATCAAGACAGTATGGTACTGGCACAAAAACAGAAATATAGATCAATGGAACAGGATAGAAAGCCCAGCAATAAACCCATGCACATATGGTCACCTTATCTTTGATAAAGGAGGCAAGAGTATACAATGGAGAAAAGACAGCCTCTTTAATAAGTGGAGTTGGGAAAACTGGACAGCTACATGTGAAAGAATGAAATTAGAACACTCCCTAACACCATACGCAAAACTAAGCTCAAAATGGATTAAAGACCTGAATACAAGGCCAGATACTATAAAACTCTTAGAGGAAAACATAGGCAGAACACTCTATGACATAAATCACAGCAAGATCCTTTTTGACCCACCTCCTAAAGAAATGGAAATAAAACCAAAAATAAACAAAGGGGACCTAACGAAACTTAAAAGCTTTTGCACAGCAAAGGAAACCATAAACCAGACGAAAAGACTACCCTCAGAATGGGAGAAAATATTTGCAAATGAAGCAATTGACAAAGGATTAATCTCCAAAATATACAAGCAGCTCATGCAGCTCAATATCAAAAAACCAAACAACCCAATCCAAAAATGGGCAGAAGACCTAAATAGACATTTCTCCAAAGAAGATATACAGATTGCCAACAAACACATGAAAACAAATGATTTCACTAATCGTTAGAGAAATGCAAATCAAAAGTACAATGAGGTATCACCTCATACTGGTCAGAATAACCATCATCAAAAAATCTACAAACAATAAATGCTGGAGAGGGTGTGGAGAAAAGGGAACCCTCTTGCACTGTTGGTGGGAATGTAAATTGATACAGCCACTATGGAGAGCAGTATGGAGGTTCCTTAAAAAACTAAAAACAGAACTACCATATGACCCAGCAATCCCACTACTGGGCATATACCCTGAGAAAACCATAATTCAAAAAGAGACACGTACCACAATGTTCATTGCCGCACTATTTACAACAGCCAGGACATGGAAGCAACCTAAGTGTCCACTGACAGATGAATCGATAAAGAAGATGTGGCACATATATGTAATGGAATATTACTTAGCCATAAAAAGAAACAAAACTGAGTTATTTGTAGTGAGGTGGATAGACCTAGAGTCTGTCATACACAGTGAAGTAAGTCAGAAAGAGAAAAACAAATACCATATGCTAGCTCATATATATGGAATCTAAAAAAAAAAAAAAAGGTTCTGAGCAACCTAGGGGCAGGACAGGAATAAAGACACAGACGTAGAAAATGGACTTGAGGACACGGGGAGGGGGAAGTGTAAGATGGGATGAAGTGAGAGAGTACCATTGTCATATACACACTATCAAATGTAAAATGGATAGCTGGTGGGAAGCAGCTGTATGGCACAGGGAGATCAGCTTGGTGCTTTGCGATCACCTAGAGGGGTGGGATAAGGAGGGTGGGAAGGAGATGCAAGAGGGAGGGGATATGGGGATATATTATGCATATAGCTGATTCAGTTTGTTATACAGCAGAAACTAACACAACACTGTAAAGCAATTATACTCCAATAAAGATGTTAAAAAAAAGTTCCCCTTAAAGTTCTGTAGTATGATTAAACTAAAAGCAAAATCATTTAGATTTTGTATACTTTGTATTTTATATTTTGTATATTTTATTTTATAAATTTTATTTATTTATTTTTGGCTGTGTTGGATCTTCACTGTGGTGCGTGGTGTTCTCATTATGGTGGCTTCTCTTGTTGCGGAGCACGGGCCCTAGGCACGTGGGCGTCAGTAGCTGTGGCACGTGGCCTCAGCAGTTGTGGTGCACGGGCTTAGTTGCTCCGCAGCATGTGGGATCGTCCCGGACTGGGGCTCGAACCTCTGTCCCCTGCATTGGTAGGCGGATTCTTAACTACTCCACCCCCAGGGAAGCCCTGAATTAATTTTATTTTAAATTATCCAATTGTTTTGAATAGTTTTCTGAGCAGTTTTTGAAGAGACTCCTATCCATTAAACACAGTTCAAAAGGCACTGAAAAGTAAATATACCTCTTACTCCAGTCCTCTGGCCACCTTTGTTCCCAGAAATAAATATCTTTATTTATTCTTAGTGTAGTCATTCAAAGACATTTTATGCACAAATATATACTCATAAATTACAACATTAAATTGTATTTCACATCGTTTTTCACTTAAGACTTTATCTTATAGACTATTTTAATGTATGTATAGAGCTACCTCATTCTTTTTAAAGCTGTATATTTCATTGTAAAGAAATACCATAATTTATTTAACTAATCCCTTATAGATATACCTCTAGTTATTTATAATCTTTTGACATTGCAAACAGTTCTCCAATAACCTTACAAATACATTAGCTTATCCACGTGACAGTATTTTAGTAAGAGAAATACCCAGATGTGTGTTTGCTGGGATTAAAGATATTTGATTTTAAATTCTGATAGATCTTGACAAACTGCTCTTCACAGAGATTGTATCAAGCTTTGATGTTTGGAGAATTCTGTTCCACATGCTCTTATCAGCATAGAGTTTTACCAAATTGTTTGATATTTGACCATACTGAAAAATTGCTTATTGACATTTCTCTGTTTATGAGTGTGGTTAAGCATTGCTTCGTATCTTTGAGTAACTTCTATTTCTTTTTTTTTGGTGATCTGTCCTTTTATACCCTTTTCCCATGTTTCTATTGGATTGTTAGTCATATTGATTTGCAGGTATTCTTTACATATTAAGGACATTAGACATTTGTGATATGAGTCAAAATACTTTTCTCACATTTTCATTTTTTAACTTTTGACTTTTTAATGATATTTGCTATTTTCTTTGAAGTCTTAAAAAATATTTTGCCATACAGAATCTTCTGAGTTTTATATAGTTACATTTATCATTTTTTTCTTTTACAGGTTGGCAATTTTGTGTATACCTAAAAATGCTGCTCACTTTAATAGTATTTAAAATAATTTTCCATGTTTATTTCTAGAAATAAAAAAAAATTCACTACAAATATTTAACACATATGAAATTTAAATTGGTATAGGCATAATAACAGCTTTTAGATAGTTCCATACCTGTAATTTTCTCTACAGTTTCCTTTATTTATTTATTTATTTATGACTGTGCCACGCAGCTTGCAGTTCGACCCCTGACCAGCGATCAAACCCAGGCCCCTGGCAGTGTACAGTTTCTTTTAATTCTTTGTTGATTTCTATATTATTTCACTTGCCTTTTTTCAGATCTTTGACCCCATATTTCTTAGTGTGTTTTCAGAAATGTCTATTCTCATTTATATTCCTTTGAAAGCTTTCTTTTATGTGATTATTTTGTTTTTCCTATTTCTTGGGCTCTGCCTGTCCATGTTTTATTTTTTTTCCCTATCTAGCCATATCTTCTCTAATTTTTAGTATATATCATTTATGTTCTCATGTTGTATACAGTTTTAAAAAATTTCCTGTTGATCTGTTCAGTCAAAATTGTCATATATTCACAGCAGTGTCTCTAGTGTGTTTTATTCATTTGCTATTTGTTTTTCCCATTACTGTCTTCATTTTATCCCCACAGTGTATTTGTATAATTCTTTTGCTTGCTCATTTTTGGTATTACTTATTTTTGAATCAGGTGTATTTACTGGAGGTTCATGGGGTGGGAAGAATAAAAATACGTTCTAGGTCATAAGAAAACCATTTAAAGAAGTGGGGTATTGTGAGAATAAACAATTTCTTTTAGCCTTTACTTTTCCCAACCATGTCTGACACTGCAGAACTACTCACAATGTCAAATTTTTCTTCTCCTCTAGCCTCACAACAGAATGTGTCCTGCAAATATGACTGGCCAGTGTGTTTCTTGAGACTTAGTGTTACTTTTGCTCCAGGAAAATTATTGTCACCTCATTGTTCCAGACAGGGGACTTTTGGTTTCACCTCTTTGTTTAGGCCAATAATGTTGGAGCTCTGTTTCTTGAGGTTGTCTCTGGGATCTG
Organism: Leucopleurus acutus; assembly: GCF_964270905.1. Classification (NCBI taxonomy): domain Eukaryota; kingdom Metazoa; phylum Chordata; class Mammalia; order Artiodactyla; family Delphinidae; genus Leucopleurus; species Leucopleurus acutus. Next base: position 40,935,273 of record NC_139150.1, read on the forward strand.
AAAACATAGCCATCCTCTTCCTATAGTACCCTCTTGAACCTTCCGTTTATTTGTTAGCCCTGCCTTGAATTTGTGATTTTGGGGTATAGATGCCTCCAAAATTTGGCAAGGATGAATTTGTTTCTCCAATCTCTTGTTGCTGTTGGATAGTTTTGAAGAGGAGAAAGCTAAAATAACCATCTTTAATCAGCTATTTAAATATTGGATCCAAAGATTGTGTTCTTGGCTACAAGAAACTCTTTCGAAGATACATAGTTGTGAGTGTAATTGTGTTTAGCCTGCGGGTACTTTAAGGACATTATACATACACTGTATTCTTCAAGGTTCTCCAGAGAAACAGAGAAACAGAATCAAAAGATCTCGCTCTCTCTCAATGGATGGATGAATGGAAAGATAGGTAGATAGATAAATTTATTATAAGAAATTGGCTCGTGTGATTATGGAAACTGAGAAGTCCCAGGATCTGCTATCTACAAGCTGACAACCTAGGAGAACCAGTGGTTTAGTTCTAATCCAAGACTGAAGGCCTGAGAACCAGGACAGCTGATGGTGTTAAGTTCCAGTCTGAGTGTAGGAGAATTCTAATGGCTCAGTTCAAAGTCAGTCAAAGAGAAAAAATTCTCCCTTTCTCTGCCTTTTTGTTTTATTCAGCACTCACCAGGTGGGATGATGGCCACCCACACTGGGAATGGCAATCTGTTTCACTCAATCTACAGATTCAAATGATAAACTCAGTCAGAAACACCCTCACAGACACGCCTAGAATAACGTTTAACCAAATATCTGGGCATCCTGTGGCCCTGTCATGTTGACACATAAAATTAACCATCGTATGTACCAACTTTTTTGTTATAACCCAAGGATTAGTATATAGGAAGCCTGCATCAAAGATGGTCTGAAAGTCATTGCCACCAAGTCCAGCTTTCTGACACTAGAGAGATTCTCCTAATAATTTATTAGACTTACACCTGCCAATACTATCCTTATGGGCCAACACAGTATCTCTATTCTTGTTCATATGACATATATACCCACTCCTTATCTTCACTCTTATCTCCTCACCTTGCAAGGGAAGAGGAATCTACTATTTACAGATAACCTTTTATATTTTGTCTTAAGTTATTTTGGGGGTGAGTTAGTGTTTGGTCAACAAACCACTAATAATACCTTAAGGGTTTTGGTATTCCCCCAGAAATAGTGAAACCAGGTATCCTGTTTTGACAAGACTGCCAAACCTTACTTTAAACAGTGATAAAAACCATATACATAAAGGAACCAAGAAAAGTGCTTTCATAACCACAAGGCTGAAGGAATGATAGGAGTGGGTATAAGTAATTGAAGATAAATTCTTGATACTTGCGTACACTGAAGCCAGTTTAGAAATAAGCTAACAACTCTTGTCTGTTCTTTCTGTCCTGGAAGATTCTTAAGATGTGACAGTGTGATGGCAGCTTTGTCAGAAGGAGGAAAAAATGGACGACTATAGATTCCTCACCAAGTGTCTAAAAAGAGTGCTCAGGTTTCCACCCATCAACCTGAGGAGATGAACAACTGAAATCACATTATCCCTGTATTTTCTGAAGTGAAAACTGTCAACATTACTGTCACTGACAATGTTCCGACTGAGCTGGAAGGAGAGTTTTGGCAGTTCACGCTCTGTTAGCTTGTATTTCCATGGCTCTGGGGAAATGGCCTCTATACTTCAAGACCCAATACCTGGATCATCAGGGAGAAATCAGGGTCAGAGGTAGAGCCACTGATCCAGTACTTTTCAAAGTTCTAGAAGAAAGACACAACATATGATGTCACCAGATCTGGTCAAGATAAAGGAACAGATCTGACTGAGATAAACTTGTAACTCACATTACATGCAGAGAGTATATTTTTTTTTAACTCACATTACATGCAGAGAGTATATTTTTTACATGGACAACTGTTGAATGTTCTTTTTTTTTTTTTTTTTTTTTTTTCAGTACGCGGGCCTCTCACTGTTGTGGCCTCTCCTGTTGCAGAGCACAGGCTCTGGACGTGCAGGCTCAGCGGCCATGGCTCACGGACCCAGCCGCTCCGCGGCATGTGGGATCTTCCCGGACCGGGGCATGAACCCATGTCCCCTGCATCGGCAGGCGGACTCTCAACCACTGCGCCACCAGGGAAGCCCTCAATGTTCATTTAATTGATGTCTCTTTATTAAACACGATTCCACGCACTATTCTAGGTGTTGTAAATATAACAGTGAACAAGCACATACCCTATTCTTTATGAATTTACACTCATGTTTCATGTAGTGTGGGGACAGGAATAGAGGAGATGATATGGACTCATAACGCACGAGGAAAAGATAAACAAATTTCAGTTTGTAAGAGGGGCTAAAAGCAATAAAATAGATTTAGCACAGAGAGTGGTTAGTGAGATAATGGTTCTTTAGAAAGAAAATAGGAAAGTCCCCTCTGAAGAGCTGGCATTTGAACTCTGACATATGTCACTGGACATGCACTTACACACGTATATGTATAAGCCTTTAGGGGTCTTATCATAATGACTCGGCCAGTGATAAGCTCGATGTGCCAGGGAGCTGAAGCCTGATATTTTATTTGAGGAACTGAGGGCTGAAGCAATCATTTCTTTGATCTTACTTTTGGTTTTATGAATATTTTATATGTGTACCCAGGGAAGTATTTAATGACCATCTTTTAAATATGAACATAGGAAATTTTGTGACATGTTTTTTTACATGTAGAGTTGATTTTTTTTTACATGTAGGATTTAGAGACCAAGCTTTACACCTGTACATAAAGACCTAGGCTTTTTATTTGTGTCTCTACATAATATAGAAAACATTCATAACACTAAAAATATAGCGGATTGGAGTCTACAAAGCAGACACATGCATTGTTTCAGCAAACACTTATAGCGCAAGACCTCACAGTGCCTGTGGGTAGGCATTACTATTATCTTAGTTTCACAGAGAGAAAAGCAAAGCACAGATAGGTACGTTAAATCTGCTCCAGAGTTGGGAGAGGAGTCATCCAAAATGTTCAACTTTAAATTTGTCTTCCTTCCCACCAAACACGCTGCTTTGTGTGGGTACCACTTGAGCATATTAGGAGAAGAACTCTGCCATGAAACATATTCAGGCTTATATATAAAGAGTTATATGATATAGATATGTAGTAGTAAGGTAACAAACAAAATCTAAATTTCAGAAATGTTTTGTTTTTCATTTGGCAATAAGTTTATTTCGTAGTGTGATGAGGCTTAAGCTCAGATAAACATTAGCAGAATATTGCTGAGATTTTCATTGTAAAGTTTGCAATCTAAATGAATAAACAATCTGCCTGAGTATTGATACTGAGCAAAAGATTAGTCACTAAATTGCCAACACATTAAAAATACAATCTATTTTTAATGGGAAAATCAATCTATCTATCTGTCACATTCTTTTCTTTCTCCAGGGACTCAAAATGCTTCAGGAACTTTCCCTCCGACATTCTCCGAATAATGCACGTTTAAACTGAGATTATGCATAGCACATTTGTTAAAAAATACCGACAAGGACTTAATTTGCAAAATATACGAACAGCTCATGCAACTAAATAACAACAAAACCCCCAAACAACCCAGTCAAAAAATGGACAGAAGATGTAAATAGACATTACTCCAAAGAAAACACACAGATGGTCAATAGACAAGTGAAAAGATGTTCAACATTGCTAACTATTAGAGAAATGTAAATGAAAACTACAATGAGGTGTAACCTCACACCGGTCAGAATGGCCATCACTTAAAAGTCTACAAATAACAAATGCTGTAGAGGGTGTGGAGAAAAGGAAGCCCTCCTACACTGTTGGTGGGAATGTAAATTGGTGCAGCCACTATGGAAAACAGTATGGACTTTCCTTAAGAATCTAAAAATAAAGTTGCCATATGATCTAGCAATCCCACTCCTGGGAATATAACCAGAGAAAACTCTAATTCGAAAAGATACATACAACCCTATGTTCATAGCAGCACTATTTACAATAGCCAAGACACAGAAGCAACCTAAGTGTCCATTGACAGAGGAATGGATAAAGAAGATGCAGTACACATATATACAATGGAATACTACTCAGCCATGAAAAAGAATGAAATAATGCCATTTGTAGCAACATGAAGGGACCTAGAGATTATCATACAAAGTGCAGTAAGTCAAATATCCTATGATACCACTTACATGTGGAATCTAAAAAATGATACAAATGAAATTATATACAAAACAGAAACAGACCCACAGACATAGAAGACAAACTTAGGGTTACCAAAGATGGAAAGGGGTGGGGAAGGGATAAATTAGGAGTTTGGAATTAGCAGATATAAACTACTATATATAAAGTAAATGAACAATAAGAACCGACTGTATAGCACAGGGAACTATATTCAATATCCTGTAACAAACTATAGTGGAAAAGAACATGAAAAAGAACACACACACACACACACATATATGTGTGTATGCATATGTATAACTGAATCACTTTGCTGTACACCAGAAACTAACTCAACATTGTAAATCAACTATACTTCAATTTAAAAAAATACTCCATCTGTTGCCTCTAAGTAGGCCTGCTGCAAGGTACAGTGATGAAGTGCTCGAAGTAATTGTTTACTGCACTCAGATTCCTGGGTTAAAGTCCCTTTTCCCTTGGGTAACTTTTTGTCCTCATACTTTCAGGAATTTAGTGACCGGGTGCTTCCTCTTCTCTGCCTGACTTATCAAAACATATTCTCAGGACAGACTCTGACATTCATTAATCCTAAGGTACAAATGACTGATAACAGCTTAAAGTATTTATTCCCTGATGGACATTTATGTTTTAATAAGGACCATTTTTGGTCCTTCTTTTCACAAACTCAATCAATAGAATTTCAGATACCGTGGGTAGTTTTATAATCTACTTTTTCCTGAGGTCAGCTGCTTCTGCGCAGCTGAAAGTCTTGAAAACAAGACTCTGTAAAATGTCAGAGAAACTTATCTACCCTTATCTTTTAATGATGAACAAAATAAAATGTATATCTGCTAGATTTTCCACAGCATTAGCCTTCTTCTCTACCTCGTGGCCATGCAAGTTCTGACATGCACGGAAGTAATTAAATGCCACGAAGCATCCTCAAATCTTCTTTATGCTCAGCCAAACTCATATCTTCTTCCACACCTCTTAGTAAGTGTGGAGCCAGAGCCTGAAGGAAGATTGCACACATTAGTCTCTTCCGAAACGATGCGCTAGCCACCATCAAAGTAATGTTTCTACCTGCATGGGGCAATCTCCACAGTCATAGTCCATGTGGGGACTTCTCCCGTCCATTTTATCCTAGTGAGTTTTGGTTAAAACAAACGCCAAAGGAAACACAACAGGAGACACAGTGCTGAGCATTTCATTCTCCAGATCTCACAGAACCCTCACAGTGAACCTGTGAGGTAGGCGGTGTCATACAGGAAATGGAGACACAGGGCAGGGATGTCACTTGCCCCAGATCACATAGGTAGGCAGCAGACAAAGGGACTGTGATCCAGGTGTGGCTGACTCCAAAGTCCTTTCCCTCAGCCTCTTCCTGGGTGCTGAAGAAGTGAGCATTGGCAGAAGGAGATAACATTTTTGCCAGGTGTTTCTAAATGGGTGCTTGCCCTCATGACCCCAGATATAGCTTTCTATTTTGATGGTTTCCTTAATTTCTTAATGAAGATCTTCTTAGCATCTTGCTCATATTTTTGGGTTAGCAGTTGTCATAATACATATTCCCTTATCATTAGACTATGAGCTCACTGAGAGCTAGGACCAAATTTTATTCCCTTTCTTCCTTCTTTCTCTTGTTTTTTCCATTCCCACTTACCTTTGTTCTTTCCTCTCATCCTTCCTTCCTTTCTTCTACTATGGAATATGAATATATGGTGGGAACAGAACTCCAGAGCCAATGGGTTTTCAGTGGTAATCTGGAACCGAAATTTCACTGTTTACACTGCACTCTTTTATCCTTTTTGTTCCCGGAAAAGGTCCCTGAATTACTTCATGATGGATAATATGCCACCTGCTGACCTCTCTTGCCTTTGGCCTTAAATATTTTATAGATTTATACTATGATTTGATAGAATTGGGATGCTTTGTTTTTCTTGTATTTGATATGTAAGATATATGTAATTTGGTGAATATTAGGGGTGAATATTGTGGAAGAAGATGGCTCAGAATATTCCTGGGGCCAAGTTACTAGGATGGTTTTGACCCTGAAGGGAGCTTTCAGGTGTTGATTGGTTGGTGATGCACACCAATGCACAGGAAGGACCTATAGGAGAAGATGAGATCACTAGACAAGTATTATGAGTTCAGACATCTCCAAGTTATCCCTCCAATTAATGGTCCCCATTGCTCATAATTGGAAGGATGTCATTATGGTGATGGGGGTCACAATATTGCAAAACAGAGGAGTTTGACCTATTAAAAACTTCTCTGAAAGCCTATTCTTATGAGATGTCTCAGAGCTGACTTGCTATCTAGTCCCATTAGTCTAGTGGGAACCTGCACCACATTTTCCTGATAACCACAGGGAGGTCAAAAGCACTTGGGGTATAGATGTGATGAGAGAATGGTGGTGTGGTTCCATCTGTACTTATACAGTCATTCACTTAAAGGAAGTAATCAGGAATTACAATACAGGATGATCTGTAAGGATAAGTAAAGGGTTCAACATACACACATAGGATGGACATATAATTCACTTGTGTTGAGTTAAGGAAGGCTTCTGGAAGAGACGACATTTAAGCTAAGTTCCGAGGATAATGTAGGAATTAAGCAGGTGAAGGAGGAGGAATAGGGCTCAGAAAGGTGTACCAGGCTTTGAAAGGGAGTAACTGAGAGTTTAAAATAGTCCCGAGAGTCAAGTGTAACAAAGAATGAAAATGAGTCCTCTGGATTTGGCAACAAAGACTTTGTAATGATCTTGGGAAGGTATTCTCATTAAAAGTAAGGAGGTGGAAGACATAGGACAATGGTTAAAGACTAAACGGTAGATGAAAGAGTAGAGGCAAATTTCTGAAAGTTTACTTATGAAGTGAATGATAGTGTTAAGAAGGTAATGCTTTTGAGGGAGTTAAAATTTTTTTTCAGCATACTTTCGTTTCATATGTATTTTGTTTCACGTGTATTGGGAGGACGTAAAGACTGGGGGATTTGGACTGTTTTGAAGAGTATCATGGAGGCAGTGGACCACGGGGGTTGGGCTGGAGAGAGATGGAAGTGCAGAGAGAGAGCAGAGATGGGAGAGAGTGAAGGGCTCCGAAGATGACAAATCTCAGTAAGGTCTAAATATCTGTGGTGAGTGAGTGAGAAGGCTGGAGAGATAGAAGGGGGTGGTAGCATGTTTGAAACAGTGATTTCTGTTGTAGAACAGTCTTGAAAAGGTCCAGGGTGTGATCCTGGGTGTTGGGGACTGAAGCAGGGCTGAATGGGTGTGGTGAAGATGAAGCTCACTGGAATTGAGGAGATCAAGGAAGAATTGCAATGTTAAGTTGTTAAAAGGTGGGTTCTCCATCGGGAAACTGAAGACACACTGGGTATTGAGAGGAGTTGAGAATGGAGAGGAAGACTATAAGGTCAAATCTTAACTAAATGTGGGAAGTGGCTGTGAGTTTTGCAGATGACTTTGAAAGAAGAGAAGTGGGCGTTACAGCTGGATGACACGAAGTGCAAAGGAACAAGAATTTTAAATGAGGGTGGAACAATAACGTTCGAGAAGTTGTCTTTCTATGTTTGAGCTTATCTAGCACAATTTCTGGCAATTTCTGGTCGCCAGCAAACGTTTGTAGAAGTGAATTAAGAAGAAGGAGTAAAAAGGTGAAAGAAACCTCAAGTGACCTGAGGAGAAGAAAGTCATAATGGAGGAAGGACCAAAATCAGTGTCAGACTAAATTAGAGAACAGATAAAAGGACAATCCATTCGTTAATAATTTCCTCCTGATTCTGGTTTATTGCCTTTTACTGCTTCTAGAAGAGAGATTAGAGAGTGCAAAGGTATTCCTTTCACATCACGGCAAGTCTTGGAAAGAAACAGGTCTTATCAGTCTCTTATAAACCTGGGGCCTGATCTTATTAAGGACACAACAACTAACATACATAGCATCAGGCACTGATCTGAGTGCTTTACGCTTTTAACCCATTTAAAATCTCCTCAGGAATGATATGAAGCCATTCAGTTCAGGAACTGATGTGGTAAAATCAAGGAAGATACGTTTTCCTGTGGATACGAGGGCTTCGGCTCTTTCCACCATGACACATGGGATGTTGCTAAGTGAAACACACTCTCGTGCTAAAATTTTGAAAGAAAAAAAAAAAAGAAAGAAAAAAAATTTTGAAAGAAAGTTCAGAGAAGGAAAAAACTCACACTACACTTCAAGTAGCTTCTCACAAAGGTTCTTACATGGATAGCAGAGGAGAGGTGGGGTGGGGAGCTGTTTTCAATGACTTCCTGGTTACCTGTGGGTCCACCTCTTTCATGCTTACTCCAGAAAGCTGAGATGTATATGAGGAAGACGGGTGTTACTTTAGGAATGCCTTTGAACTTTGTCAGACTCATAACAAACAAATGAATTATTTACAAATGTTGGTACATTAGCTCTTATTAGAAATACCATTCATAGATTTACCATATGATCCAGCAATCCCACTCCTGGGCATATATCTGAAAAAGACAAATCTCTAATTTGAAAAGATACATGCACCCCTATGTTCGCAGCAGCACTATTTACAATAGCCAAGACATGGAAGCAACCTAAATGTCCATCAACAGAGGAATGGATAAAGAAGATGTGCTATATGTGTGTGTGTGTGTGTGTGTGTATATATATATATATATATATATATATATATATATAAAATGAAATATTTCTCAGCCATAGAAAGAATGTAGTAACGCCATTTGCAGCAACATGGATAGACCCAGAGATTATCATACTAAGTGAAGTAAGCCAGACACAGACAAATATCATATGATATCACTTATATGTGGAATCTAAAAAATGATACAAATGAACTTATACACAAAACAGAAATAGACTCACAGACATAGAAAAGAATCTTATGGTTCCCAAAGTGGAACGGTGGGAAGGGATGAATTAGGAGTTTGTGATTAACATAGACACACACTACTATATATAAACTAGATAAACAGCAAGGACCTACTGTATAGCACAGGGAACTATATTCAATATCTTGTAATAACCTAAAATGGAAAAGAACCTGAAAAAGAGTATATATAGGGCTTCCCTGGGGGTGCAGTGGTTGAGTGTCTGCCTGCCGATGCAGGGGATGCGGGTTCGTGTCCCGGTCCGGGAGGATCCCACATGCCGCGGAGCGGCTGGGCCTGTGAGCCATGGCCGCTGAGCCTGTGTGTCCGGAGCCTGTGCTCCGCAATGGGAGAGGCCACAACAGTGAGAGGCCTGCGTACCGCAAAAAAAAAAGAATATATATATATACACACACACATATGTATATCTGAATCACTTTGTTGTACACCTGAAACTAACACAACATTGTAAATCAACTCTACTTCAATAAAAAAATTTTAAAAAAAAGAAGCATCACTCCCACATAGTCACCCTTCTCCCCCAACCAACTGCATCTCATCCACGTATCTGTCACATGTTGGGGTCATGTTAGGAACATCTGCCTTAGATCATCAATACACAATCCTTCTGTTTGTGCATACCTTTTCTGAACTTTTTTTGTCTTCAAAAGGATAGGAATGGAGCAGGCATATGAAAACACTCTTCTCATGTTCTTTGAGGCATTCAGCTACAGCACTCTCACTCTTGTTCTCTCTCCATAAAAATAATTAAGTATATGGCAGTTGAAGATAATAGGTGGCAAACTCCATGCAAAATTAGACCTTCTTGTGCATTTTCCTATGAAAATAAACTACTTTTCCAACTGTACCCTTGTCAGATTCCAAAACCTACCCTGTTTTCCGTGTTCTGGCTGCTTTCTCAGACATCTTTGCACTGGCCAAGAAGGTTTATCAGTCTCTTTCTTAATATTGGGTTATAATGGTGAGGTTGTAGGGGGGCCACAGGAGCTGTGGCAGGGATCAGAGGGAGGAATGGGGACTTGGGGCATTATGCCTGTAAGACGCCTGTCTTACTCTTTGCCTCTGATGGGGACTGTGTGTACAACAATAAAATATCAGAAAGAGAAATTAAGAAAGCAACCCTGTTTACCATCACATCAAAAAGAATAAGATACCTAGGAATAAATCTACCTAAGGAGTCAAAAGACCTGTACTCCAAAAACTGTAAGACACTGATGAAAGAAGCTGAAGATGACACAAACAGATGGAAAGATATACCGTGTTCTTGGATTGGAAAAATCAATATTGTCTAAATGACTACATTACCCCAGGCAATCTACAGATTCAATGAAATCCCTGTCAAATTATCAATGGCATGTTTTGCTGATCTAGAACAAAAATTTTTTTTAATTTGAATGGAAACACAAAAGACCCCAAATAGCCAAAGCAATACTGAGAGAGAAAAATAGAGCTGGAGGAACCAGGCTTTCTGACTTCAGACTCTACTACAAAGCTACAGTCATCAAAACAGTATGGTACTAGAACAAAACAGAAATATAGATCAATGGAACAGGACAGAAAGCCCAGAAATAAACCCACACACCTATGGTCAATAAATCTATGACAAAGGAGGCAAGAATATACAATGGAGAAAAGACAGTCTCTTCAATAAGTGGTGCTGGGAAAACTGGATATCTATATGTAAAAGAATGAAATTAGAACATTCTCTAACACCACATACAAAAATAAACTCAAAATGGACCTGAATATAAGACAGGATACTATAACACTCCTAGAGGAAAACAGAGGCAGAACACTCTTTGACATAAATCAGAGCAATATCTTTTTAGTTCCGTCTCCTGGAATAATGGAAATAAGAACAAAAATGTTAAAATGGGACCTAACTAAACCTAAAAGCTTTTGCACAGCAAAGGAAACCATAAACAGAATAAAAAGCCAACCCACAGAATGGGAGAAAATATGTGCAAATGATGCAACCAACAAGGGATTAATATCCAAAATATATAAACAGCTCATACAGCTCAATATCAAAAAACAAACAACCCAATCAAAAAACGGGCAGAAGATCTAAACAGACATTTCTCCAAAGAAAACATACAGATGACCAATAGACACATGAAAAGATGCTCAACATTGCCAATTATTAGAGAAATGCAAATCAAAACTACAGTGAGGTATCACCTGACATGGGTCAGAATGGCCATCATCAAAAAGTCTACAAATAATAAGCACTGGAGAGGGTGTGAGAACAAGGAACCCTCCTATACTGTTGGTGGGAATGTAAGTTGTTACAGCCACTATGGAGAACAGTATGGAGTTTCCTTAAAAAACTAAAAATGGAGGTACCATATGATCCTGCAATCCCACTCCCGGGGATATACCCAGAGAAAACCATAATTTGAAAAGATACATGCACCCCAATGTTCATTGCAGCACTATTTACAACAGTCAAGACAGAAGCAACCTAAATATCCATCAACAGATGAATAGAGACGAATAGATAAATATACACACACAATGGAATATTACCCAGCCATAAAAAAGAAATAATGCCATTTGCAGCAACATGAATGGACCTAGAGATTATCATACTAAGTGAAGTAAGCCAGACAAAGACAAATACAATATGATATCGCTTATATGTGGAACCTAAACAAAATGAGACAAATGAACTTATACACAAAACAGAAACAGACACACAAATGTAGAAAACAAACTTATGGTTACCAAAGGGGAAGGGTGGGGGAAAGGATAAATTAGGAGTTTGGGGTTAACATATATACACTACTATACATAAAATAGATAACCAAAAAGGATCTACTGTATAGCACAGGAAACTATAATCAATATTTGGTAATAACCTATAATGGAAAAGAATCTGAAAAAAATATATGTATGAATAACTGAATCACTTTGTTGTACACCTGAAATTAACACATTGTAAATCAACTATACTTCAATTAAAAAAACTTTTTGATGAGAACATAAGACAATTCCACTGTCTTAGCAAATTTCAGTTGTATAATACAGTGTTATTAGCTATAGTCACCATGTTATACATTAGATCTCAGACCTTTTTCATCTCATAACTGAAAGTTTATACTTTTTACCAAGTTCTCCCTATTTTCCCCACCCTCCAGCCCCTGGCAACTACTTTTTTACTCAGTTTTAATGATTTTGGCTTTTTTTTGAAAGATTCCACATGAAAGTGATACCATGCAGTATTTATCTTTCTCTGTCTCCCTTATTTCATTTAGCGTAGTGCCTTCTAGGTCCATCCATATTGTCACAAATGGCAGGATTTCTTTTCTATGGTTGGATCATATTCCATTGTATATATATCACATATTCTTTATCTATTCACCTGTTGACGAACACTTAGGTGGTTTCCATATCTTAGATGTTGTGAATAATGCTGCAATGAACATGGGAGTGCAGATATCTCTTCCATACCGTTTTCTTTGCATACATACCCAGAAGTAGGATTGCCAGATCCTTTGGTCTAACTGCAGTGATAATATTAATAAGAGCCTGGATTTTCCTGAGTGAAAAGCTCTGGGGGTAGGAGTGGACTGCATATGTAATTGAATCTCTGCTTCAGCAAGATTTGTAAGAGAGTTTTGCTGCAAGTTCACATTATATGCTGTTCACAGAAATGTGGTGTGAATCTGTAATGTAGTTGCAGATGCCCATGAAGCAGAGGTAGATGAAGGTTGGTACTAAAATTTAGTTTTTCTTCATTTTCACAGTGGAACTCTTGATTAAAGGACACACATACCCACAATCAGTATAATTGCATTTGACAATTTATTTGGGCTTTATGCATAACCACTATTCTCTTTCCTGATCTTCCTCCTTCTTTTGGAGGTGTGGGATTGTGGCAATCTATCTGAACACCTAGATTTGTGCCTGATATTGGCAAAAAGCATATCTAAATTGTGTCTCGGTCATTACACTAAAGATAGATGTCAGATTTCTTAGCAAGACTTTTCTCCTATTCTCAAGGAGAAATAGAAGGTTGACAATTTCATTTCTACACAACAGTGACTGTAAGGTTAACTCTTACTTCTGTTTCTTTTCACTGATCACCATAGATCATCATTTTGTCATCATTCTCTTTGTGGAATTTTGTCCCCTAACATTTGTCTATATAAAAGCATTCATTTCCTCCAATGTCTCTTTTCTTCATATTTTTAATAGCAAATTATCAAACTTCAGTCAACTATTGCCCTTTCATGTACATATGGAGACCCACATCTATGCAGCATGAAGGGTAATTTAGTTTTACAGACATGTCTTGCTTATAGAATCCATCGTAGACATTCTTCATCTCTGTATCTCTATTGCCAAGATTAAACTTTATTCAACACTCTGGAAATAGATAAATAATAGAACGTTTTTTTAAAAAAATCTTCAAAATTCTTTAATGCAATATGGATTGGAAAAATTTGGAGAGGCAGAGATAAGCAGCAAGAAACCCCAACAGATAATATTTGTGACTTTTTTAGATTGACAGAACACATAATTTATATTTATAACACCACTCTCTTTGCCATAAAATACTAGATGCTATCATGAGATGAGCTCAAAAATGTACAAACAGAATGAAAGTTCACAAGGAAAATGCACATATGAAAATTCATTAATGTGTTGAGAGATAGTTTAATTATGGTATGTTATATTTTATTAAAGCCTCTTTCTGGGGATATGGATGTGGAATTTCCTTCCTGAGTTTTCTATTTACTTCAATCACCTGAATGGAAAGCATAGGATGTAATATTTTATGTTTTTATTCCATAGCTAGTGGATTTATTCTTCTGCTTTGCTAAGTACTAGCTCAAATAATATCATTAGAGTAATAATGTAGGGGCTGCAGTACTCAGTCTGGGATGTCCCCAGTCTGGTTCAAGTGAGTCTCTTAAACATTTCTGGGTTGATGGTCAATTCTATCATCCCGCATTGAGACCTGCTCTGAACAATACCTAGAACTGGAGAGGTACCAAAGTTAAATAAGATCAGATGCCTGTCATCAGGGATCCTACAATTAAACATGCAAAAGTAATATAAGTCAGGATGCAACTTAGGCTTAGTAATGGAAGTACAAAAACAGTACAGTGGAAGGACTGTGGAGGGGATGGGTGAAGATGGAGAAAGCATTTTTTTGGGGGGGGGGGTTACCCTATAGCTTAAAAATAATCATATAGATTTTTCCCTTAAAGGTGGGAAATGTTACTGGTTTTGACTTGGGAGGGGAGAAGTTAGGGTATGAAACAGGAATCTTTAGCTAGAGGTCTTTTTGTTGGCTCAAGCACATTTTTTTGTTCCTCTTCAGGCTTCAGGAAACAATGATTTTAGACAGGATAACCAAAACTGGGCTGGCCTGTGTAAGGTAGGGGATTGGGCGAGTCCCTCCATCTATGCCTCGCTGGCTACTTCTCCAAAACCTGTCATGTCAGCAAGAAGCCAGGAGCTGCTTCAGAAGCAAGACCAAACCCTCACATTTCCAGCAGACCAGCTTCTGTTTTTTTCACGGCACACTAATTTGGAAAATCTGATAATTATCCAAACTGCATTTTCAATATGGGCTGAGATGGAAACTGTGTATCTATCTTAACAAAACTGCAACTGCATTTCAAATTCTACCTTGTGTGGAGGCTCTTTCAATATACACCTAAACAAATAAAGGAATTGGTAGATTTGGGGTTTCCTTTTTTCCCTTTTCTTTTGTATCTTCTACCAAGTCCTTTTCCTGTTAATTTTGTCAGCTAGTTGCTACTTAAAGCTGACTTCCACAGAGATGTGTGTATTTGCAGGTCGGCTTCATCAAACATTTATTGTTCGATACTGTGACAGCTGGTAGCAGGCATACATACTCTTTCCTTGTTTGGTTTTCTGATAAAACCTGTCAAGTCCTGGTAGACTATAACTGAATTTGTCACCCTCTCAGCAAGGCTATACCTCTTCTGACTATGAAATAAAACAATAAAACAACATTTCTAACCCCTCTCTGCCACCCCCTCCCAATTCGACAAGCAAATAGGGGAAGAGTAGGTTTTCACCAGACTAACACCAACGAAGTTCATTGTGGATGAAAAATTCTCACGTATCTAAAAACCTAAGGATCACTTTTGTGAGAGCTCTTGCTCAGGAGACGATGGAAGATGTAGAGAAGGTCACAGAACAAGAGTACCGGGCTTGTGCACAGTTCAAACTGAGCATCTAAAATCCATCAATTCAGGAAACACATCATCTTAACCAAATGTTTGGTGCCCTGCGGGGCACCCTCCCTCCTTTCCTTTCCTTTCCTTCTTCTTAATATTTTTTCATTCTACAAAATGGAGAAACTAACAACTGCCATTTCCATCTCAAGGGATATCAAATGAGTTGATTTAGCAAAAGAAAGTTTTAAATCATAAAACCTATTCAAATGTTTTTTATTAACTATTATTATTTATGATTAGTCTAGGAAGAAAGTATTAGTAATAGAAGAGGATTTCATTTTTAACATAAAGACTGACTGGAAGAAGGCTGAAGACGAAGTATGAAATCATTATATGAAGATGACATTGAAGGTTATAACAGCAATTACTGATTTAGTATGGTAATAATATCTGCTGAAAAAAAACCAACCTAAATAACTCAGGACCATAACACCATAGAAATTTATTTCTTGCTAATGTGTCTGGGTTGAAGAAGATGGCTGTGCCCTGCTCAGCATCCATGAACGGAGGCTGTGCTATCTTCAGTGCATAGCTCCTGTGATCACCTCAAGTATTTGCCTTCCTCTGGTAGATTGCTGAAGAGAAGGTGTGGAGAAAGACATGGAATGTTTATATGTTCTATCACTGAGAGTGATGTATCTCACTTCCACCTATATTCCATCAGCCAGAACACAGACATATGGCTTACACTCAACAGCAAGGGGGTTCGGAAATATAGTTCAGCGTCAGGCACAGGGCAAAAGGGAAATATGTGTGATGATTAGCTACCCAGTCTCTGCCATAATTATCCATTCTCTCTCTTTTCAGACTGCATAATTTCCTTTGATACATTTTTAAGTTTACTGACTCATTTCTCTGTCATCCCAATTTTCTTTAAGCACGTTCAGTAAAAATTTTATTTCAGATTTTTTTTTTTCAGTTCTAGGGTTTACATTTGCTTTCTTTTTAATAGTTTCTATTTCTTTGCTTAGAATTCCTTTTTCATTTATTGTGAACACATTTTCCTTAACATCCTTGAACATAGTTACAACACTTTCTGGTCTATTGTTTAAAACCATTGCTTGTTAATTCCAGTATCTAGGACATACCTGGACTGATCTTTGTTGATTGTATTTTCTCTTGAGAAGGGGCCATACTTTCTTGTTTCTTTATATATTGAATAATTTTGGATCATATTCTGTGCCTTGGGAATGTATGGACACTCTGGTTCCCATTATTTATCTGAAGGGTGTTGATATTTTTGTTTCAGCATACAATTAAGTTGTTTGAACTCAAACCACAGACTCTCTCTTGCAGAGAACTCAAAATGTCAGTTCAGTTCTTTGATCCTTACCTGGGCTATTTTGAGTCTGTCCTGCACATGCATGATTAAGGCTTAGCTAAAGATTTGGGCAGGGCTTATACACAAATATTTGGGGGTTCATCCCTCTGGCTTCTCCAGGATACCCCTTACTTTCCAGTGATTATGGTTGCCCAGATCTCTATCCTCTGGTTTTTTAGGCAGAAAAAACTGCAAGTTTTATACTGGAGTTTTGGCTTCCCCACATGTTGATAACTGTACCCTTCTCCAAAGCTAAGAGCTGAAAAAATGGGAAACTCACCCTGTGCAGTTCCTTTCTTTCAAGTGTTGACTTTCTCTAGAAGCTGTATTCTTGTTCACTCTTCAGTGCATTTAGATAGTTGAATTTTATAGTTTGACCAGAGTTTATAGTTTTTATCTGGGAGAGGGGGCAGTTCGGTGTCAATCTGGGAAGAATTTAGTTGTGCTCAAAGCAGAACTTGCCACTCTTATTACTCACTGACATATTTACTATACTGAGGGCTTCATGGGTCAACATTCTGTGTACTGATTTTACCTGATATTGACCTAAATTGTCAAAATGTGTTTACATAGTCATTTTCTTTTGGTTGCTTTCAAATGGCTCCTTTTATTCTGGCTCCTCAGTGTTTTATTTGAACAACGTAAGAGAAATGACTGAAAATATAACTAATACTGTATAAACTGTTTCACAGAGGTCTTTCTCACAAACTGTAATTTTCCCCACATAAAATATAACTTTAGAGATTAGGTGAGAAAACAAGTTGAAAACATCTACCTTCTCTTGTAGCAAATTCTCTGTGGTTGTTGATTCAACAATCATTCTACAAATTGAAAAGAGTGTGTTTAGTGGTCCCTTAAAAGAACAGATTAAGGACATATTTTTCAATTTAAAAAGTTTTCTTAGCTTTATACAGAGTTTTAGAAGGCACAGCACCTTCAGGATTTGCTTTTTATTTGTACTTTTGCACAAATAAATGTTAGAAACATTTACGGTTATAATTAAGTTGGGGCAGACATTACTTTGTGAACCGCAAAGAATAATACTCATTTGTAAACCACTTTACTGAGTCAGCTAATGTTGCAGCTGGAGCAAGAGGCTCAGAATTTACAAAACAAATAAATAAATAAATAATGAGTCAAACACGATTGTGTTCTTTTATACCTGTCTTATCAGGCATCAGTGGAATCATCCTTCCTGGGCTGCTTGCCCGACATGGAGACTGAATTATTTTAACAAAAGTAGATTGCAAACATTGCATATAGAGTGGTCAAGAAGGTACATTCCCTAATCCTTAAAATGCCTACCTTCCGGCTGCTTTCCCAAATTAGGTAGAAAATACATATATCAGAATCGGCTTGATCTCTGTACCAGTGATCTGGTTGGGAAAAAGGTACGCATTCCTTTTGGCCTTGGGATGCCTTTAGTTTTCTTGTCCCTTCCCTTCAAACTTTCTAGTTATTCCTTAAAATGTCTATTCACTTCACTTCACTGCACACTTGCTCCTCAATCCACTGCAAGCTATCTTCTTCCCTTTACATGCTCTAAGAACTGATAAATTCACCATGGCTTCTTAAATTATTTCTAACTACCATTTTGATATTCATTACTGGCAGATCCCATACTTGCAAATTTGCCTACTTGCTAAAATTGATCTGTAACCCCAGATCATACTGGTGGCATTTTCACGGTCATAAGGAGAGTGGTGAAAAATTTGAGGCACTCAACATGTATGTTCCTAGCTGAGGTCTTACAAGACAATGCTCTGCTTTCTTGTTTCAGTTTTCATACTGTAAACAAGTATCCTTTCCACAGTCAATTTAGTGTCATATTTTTTGCATTTCTGTGCTTCTTGCTGGTGATTTCAAGGTTCAAAATGACCCCAAAGCATAGTGTTGAAGTGCTATCTAATGTTCGAAGAGCAAGAAGACTCTGATGTGCCTTTTGCAGAAAATGTGTTCTTTCAGGCATGCGATATAGTGCTGTTGATCATGAATTCAATGCTAATGCATCAACAATATACATATTAAATAAGGTATCTTCAAATAGAAACACACATAAAACAAAGTTATGTATTTATCGGCTGATGAAAATGTTGTGACCAGAGCAATGGTTCAGGATTCTCTAACTCAATGTTAGTGGTGACTTACTAGACTATAACTACAGTGAATAACCAGAACCAACTGTACTTCATTTTTTATCTCCTTTGCAGGTATCTCTTCCTTAATCTACCCTTCAAACTTTCATGCCTCTTGGTTGGTTTTACACTTATAGTTTTAAGAACAGCCCTCATCCCCAAATCGCTCAATTCTTCATTTTCAGCTTCCCAAACTTCAAGTGCCTACAGCCAAGGATCTACTAGATTCTTCTATTCAGGTGTCCCATAGACAACTCAAACTCAAGTTATCCCACAAATTCATCATTGTTCTCCATCACCAACTTTTTCTTCTTCTATGTTCTCTATTGTTATTTATGCCACTCAGGTGTCTAAACTAAAAATGGGAACTTTTTCACGTTTCCTGTCTCTCTTTCACCCTAACATTGAACCAAGTCTTAACACTACTACATTCTAAGTTTTTCTCAAATTTATCATATTTTTTTTCATTTCTACAACCACTGCTGACCATTATCATTACTTATTAGGTCAAAACTGGTAAAATATTTAAAATTATACTTTAAAAAGTCATTTTAATAGAACCATAAAATTCATATTAATTATAAATATGAAATTCATATTAATCAGTCTTTTAGCATTAGACTATAGGGTCCAGGCTTTTCTTATTGTTGTTATCATTTTTAATTTAAAGCTGAGGAATGGAATCCCTTGTCATCTTTCTTGTATAAACTATATCCATAATGCATTTCGATGATTTCAATTTTCTTCAAAAATAAGTCATTATTTAACTATATTTACAAAGCATGGCCCCTGCAGGCATTTTGTTTAGATCCTTGATTTAGTTTAGTTCTGAGGATATGTTAATATTCCCTTTCCTGATCTGGATGCTGGTTACACAAGGTGTGTTCTCCTTAAATTAACTTAGCTGCAAAACTTCAACGTGTACATTTTCGTGTATATATGTTTTACTTTAAGATTAAAGAAAAATACAGTTCAAAGTAATTACAGTAAGCTTAGAGGATAGAACACTGTGGGTCAAAGCAGAAATCTGATAATATTGGATTTGAGGTATGAACTGAAGAAGGGGAAGGATTTGGAAAGGCAGAGAAGGAGGAAGAGGAGGCACATGGTGTGAGAAAGGAGACAGAGGTGGGAGTGTATGCAAGGTACAAGGGGGAGAAAATAAGGAGGCCAGTGGGTGTGGCAAAAAGAATGCATGAGGAGGATCACTAGGAAATAAGCTTACAGAGGAAGGAAGAGCTCATATTAATGAATAACACTGAAGGATAGTTTAAACTAAGAAATAAAATCCCAAGAAAACAGAAAAAACTTGCTCTCCAGGGAATGTTTCTTATTTCCTGGACCTCACAAAACACATGTAATGGAAAAGCATTATAACGAATGAGACTATATCAAATTTGTTGCAAATTTTACTTTCCAAGTACAATTTTAATTGTCCAAGGAACTGGGCATTGATGAAATCTGATGTTTAAGCTTGTGCATTTATTATTTGCTCAAGTTTTAAACATTCTCTTGAAATAATTTTTATAACTGACATGTGTCAAGATAATTTTAAATCATACAACTGGGAAGCGAAAAATAAAAACGAAACAAAGGCAACAAACACCACTTATTAGCTGACAATTCATCTGGGAAGTTTTGAGTTTGTGAAAATGGGGGAGGGTTACACTGGAAGTGTTTTGGCCAGCTGACTACAGCAGCACTTACTTCCATAAATATCATATAATATAATCTGTACAGTCTCTAAAGAATTTCGAGCACTCAGAAATGGCTTGCACATTCCAAGCTTTTGTCACATGAGACAGGTGTTGTGCTATGAATGCAGCACCATTTTGGTATGAAAACTGTCACTTACTGGGAGTATATTTGTAATAAAAAGGGCTTTTCCCACATGAAAGCACATCTTTAAAGTTCCATTTCTCCCCAAATGTAGATGCACTGGGGTTCTCGTACGTGCTCTTTACAGTTGAATTACTCCATATTGTATTTACTCAAGAAAATCCCAGTTGCCCTCCTTCCCCTTCTTTATCCAATTCCTGATGTAATACTGCCCTTTGGCAATCGGTTCTGAAACTCTGAACTGCTGCCGTCTGACTTACATGCCATAATTATCAAAATAGATGTATCTGCAGAGGGAAAATTCAAGGACTGATCCTAAGACTAAGATTAATGGAGACTATTAAGGTGGCTAATTTTCCCTTGGTAAATACTTTTTTAAATTAAAAGATATTTTCGGAGTCTGAATTATCTGGATAATTTCATACTTCAAATGACTTCCAAATAGCCGTATTTGACTTCATAACTCCTTCCCCACTTCTAGGTCTGCGTCTCCAATTGCTTGCTGAACATCTCTACAAATGTTGGTTGAACACCTACCATCTGCAGAGTGCTATGCTAGAATTTCCAGAAAAGAACACATAATAAATTATGATTCATGTCTGAAAGCATCTTACAACCTATTTTGTAGCGCTAAAACAAATGCACAGCGGAATGTAAGTGCAATATTGGAGCAGCAACCGATTACTGTTGGAGTCCAGATGGTGAAACAATAAATAAATATATGATATTCCATGTGCTGAACATGCAATGGAGAAAAATGTAAGCAGAGTAGGTGAGGGAGGAAAAGTGGCGAGATTGGTGAGATTTCGATAAGGTAGTCAAGGAAGTTTCCTCTGATAAGATTGTATCTGAGCAAGATTTGTGAGAAGTGGGAGTACACAATGTGGGAAGAGCATTTCAGGCAGAGAGAGCAGCTAGGTCAGAAACCCTGGATGAGGAGTATATATTATATATATGCTGTATACACATATAATGTGTATATATATATTTTTTTAAATTAATTTTTATTGGAGTATAGTTGATTTACAATGTTGTGTTAGTTTCAGGTGTACAGCAAAGTGAATCAGTTATACAAGTATATATTTTAAAAATTAACTGATACTTATATAGTACTTACTATATATGTTGTCCTAAATGATTTACAAATATTGAATCATTTAATCATTACAAAATAACCCAAGTTTTCTCAACCACAGAACTATTGATATTTTGAGCAAGACAATTCTTTTTTTGTGGGGGCTATTCTATGCATTACAGGATGTTCAGTAGTGCCCCTGGACTCTACCCACCAGATGCTAGGAGCACCTCCCAAGTTGTGGCAATCAAAAATGTCTCTGGACATTGCCAGATGTCTTCTAGGGGCAAAATCGTCCCCCACTGAGAACGACTGATGTAACTCTATGGATAGGTTCTGTTACTTCTGATCATAGATAAAAAAACACATAGAGAAAGCAACCTGGCCAAGAGCATGCATCTAGGAAGTGGAGCTGGAATTCAAACCCAAGATGATAGTCCTGGCAATCATACCGTTAACTGCCATAGGTGGTTATTAGTTATTAGGTTATTTTCTGGGAACAAAAATAAATTTTGAAGTAGTTGGAGAAGGATTAGCAATGGGGGTGGGTGTGGTAGTGCGAAGATGAGGCCAGAGAGGAGCAAGGGGTGAGCTTATGTTTTAAGGACTTTGCTTTTGAAAGTTTGAGCACAGGACTGATAAGATCTGATTTATGTCTTAAAATGACCTCTTTGCAGTCTTATGGAGAGTAGGCTATGGGTGAGCAACAACAGGAGACTAGTGGGAGATTCCTGCACCAGCCCAGAGGAGAGATGGCAGTGGTATGGAGTATGTGGTAGAGATGGAGGTGGTTGGAAATATCATTCTAGTCTGATTCTAGAAATATTTTGAAGGTAGATCTGACAGGATTTGCTGATGGAGTTATGTTCTATGACTGAAAGAGAGGAGTGAAGAAAGCTACCAAGGATTTTAGCCTGAGCTACAGAAAGAATGGACTTGCCAATTATTGAGCAGGGAAGACAGGTGGAGGCTCAGTTTCAGGTCAAGGGGGCATTGGAATCATAAGTTCTTTTCAGTACATAGTAAGTTTAAGATGGTTATCAGACATTCAGATGGAAAGGCTGAGCAGATAGCTGTATATATGGGGCTGCTGTTAGAAGATAAAACCCTTAGAGTTATCAGCATATAGATGACCTTTAGATCCATAATACAGGATGATGTCATCAAGGGAATTAGCAAAGATTTATATGAGAAGTTCAAGGACTGAGCCCGGAGACATTTCAGTGTTCACAGATCAGGAAGATGAGGAAAGGAGGAGATAAAGAAGACTATAATGGATTTCCCAATGCACGAGGAGGAGAAACAGGGAAAAGTGAAACAAAACAAGCCAAGCGAAGAAAGCATTTCAAGGAAAAGAGGGTGATCAATTGCTTCAAATGCTGTTGCTACATCTTATTAAGATGAGGTCAAAAGAGTGTTCATTAGATCTGACAATGTAAAGATCAATGGTGAACTTGACAAAAGCTATCTGTACAGTGGTAGGGATGAAAGACTAATCAGTGGTGTTTCAAGAAAATGGGGAAAAAGAAAGTAGGAAAGCTATATAGCTGTATACACACACACACACACACACACACACACACACACACACACACACACACACACACACACCTCTTTCAAAGAGTTTGGCTATAAAGAGGAGCAGAGAAATGGAGTGGTAGTTGAAAGGAAATGTTGGAGCAAATTTTTTTCTTTTGGATGATTTATAGAATGTTTCATGCTGATGAGAATGAGTCAATAGAGAGAGAAACATGATGTACAGAAGAGAGAGGATAAAATTGCTGGAGGGGTGATTTGAATAGGAGAGAGGAAATGGGATCAGTGCAGAATGGGGGAAGTTATATATAAAAAGGAGCAGAGACAACTTATCTACAGGAATAGGACAGTAGATGGCAGAGAAAGTGGGGGCAGATGGAGGAGGATTGGTAGACATAATCGTGGGAATATGTAGAAGTTCTGTTTTTATATTTCAGAGAAATAGGAAGTAAAAAAATTAACTGATTGAAGAAGGAGAAGGGGGTGACAGAAGTTTGAAGAAAGAAGGGAAACTATAAACTAATGGTCTAAAAGCTTGGGAGAGAGGATAAAATAAAGAAACTAGTAGTGTTGCTGGGCAGCAATAAAGATCCTTTTAAGGTGTATGTCATGAATTTAAAGAGAAAGCCTTCAGCATAGATGTAGGTTTATCTCCAGCCCATATTCATCCATCTGGGCATAGGTCCACAGTAGACAAAGGGAGGGGAACAAACAAGATTTTAGTTTAGCTAGAAAAGTATTGAGCAAAGGAGAGATTTAATGACAGATTTATAACCTAAGTTGGGAGTCAGAGGACATGTAGGGACATGCAGTCAGAGCAGGGGTACAATCTGAATTGTAGGTCTCTTTGTGACTGAGGAATTGTTGGATTTGAGGTATAAGATGGAGCGAGCTGGGAAATTAGGAGGTAGAAGCCAGAGGTCATGGACAAGTGCAGGGTAGGGAGTAATCACTGAAGAGAACCCATGATTGGAATGATTGTCTATATGCATACTGAAGTAACAAGGAGCTATGACAAGAACACTGGAGATAGTGGTAGCCAGCCATGTCCTAGAATGTCCAGAGGCATAAATCAAGAGGATGAAAATGTGTTGGAAATCTGTAAGATTTGAACCTTACAGTGCTATTGGTGGGTGTATGTAGGTACAGATTAACTATTAAAACATACAGAAAGTGACAGAAAACAAGCAAAGCAGAAAATATCAAAATGATTTGCTTAAGAACAAAATCACGCGCAGTGACTGAGAGTCCGCCTGCCGATGCAGGGGACACGGGTTCGTGTCCCCGTCTGGGAGGATCCCACATGCCGCAGAGCGGCTGGGCCCGTGAGCCATGGCCGCTGAGCCTGCGCGTCCGGAGCCTGTGCTCCACAACGGGAGAGGCCACAACAGTGAGGGGCCCGCGTACCGCAAAAAAAAAAAAAAAAAGAAGGAAAGTGATCTTGGAAAAAAGGTCTGAGATTCAAGGAAGAAAGGACAGTAAAAGAACTGGTAAAAATATAGGTAATTATTAACTAAGTAAAACAATAATTATATTATCTAATTTGAGTATTATAAATCTGAAATGTAATTAAATATTGGACAACAGTAATAGCGAAGAAAGAATGTGGGAGACTGGCATTCAGGTATTCTAAAAGTCCTGTTTTACTCAGGAAGAGAGGTATTGATGAATAACTTTAGACATTAGGAGAATAGAAATAGGTTCAATAATATCCAGAACAACAGAGGGAAGACAGTGGAATAGAAATAATATTAATCCCAAAGAAAGAAGAAACAAAAGGAGCTTAGAAAAAAATAGGACAAATAGAAAGCAAAGATACAATAGTAGAGTAGATTTCAAATATTTTATTAATCACATTAAGTATCAATATAATAAATTACCACTTATAAATTCTTAGCTTGGATTGAAACTAGCAAAATCCAACTTTATGTTATTTATAAGAGGTACCTAAAATACAAGGACCATAAAAATTAAAAGTAGAAGGATGGAAAAAGATATACCAGACAAGTACCCCCCCCCCAAAAAAAACATTATTATAATTAAAGAGCGGTAAGTCAACTGAAATAAGGGTTGAGAGTGGAGGGCAGTTGTAACATATTCAGCCATAATTTCCCCCCAAATCCTATGAATCCATCTTTCTTTTTAAACCCCAACATGATTTATTATGTTTCTCCACTGCCGTCATTATTATTGTTATTAATGCTTATTTATATTTGCCAAAATACTTATCAATTCCTTTGCTTGTCAGGGCTTACGTATCCTGCTTTTTTCTTCTATGATTATTATCACTACTATATTACTAATATTTTTACTTTACAGAAGTACATTCTCTAATAATTTTTTGGTGAGGGTCTGCGTGTAGTAAACTGTAAATCTTTGTCTTTATCACCATTATCAAATGATGGTTTAGATGGTATAAAAGTTCAAGTTGAGTTTTATTTTTTCTCAGTATTTTGCAGACATTTCACTGCTTTCTTCTGACTTGACAACTCTAATCTCTATTAACTTAGATATAACTCAAGCTTGAGTTTTGTTTTTTTTTGAGTTTGTCCTAATCCACTGCCCTTAAAGGATGAAAGTTTCACTGCCATTTGCCTGGGACAATGGGCACACATTTTCTTGATTCCTTTTTATGGAAAGCTCGGCTCTTTGAGTTTCCAGGTTTTAAGCATAGTTATTAGTATCAGTTCCTTGCCTTGCAGGCTGGGAGCCATGATGTCTGCTTCCCATGAGTATTTATAATCCCAGCCCTCAGCCTCTTGGGCTTGTATCCAAGTCCATTTCCCATATGGGTCAGGCTGGCATCAATTTCTGCTTACTTTTTTGGCTTTGGTTTTCTATTTCTGATATCTAGAGATTTAATTTATTCCTTTTGAACATATAAATTTACAACAATAGTTTTTTATGTGTGCTCCATTTTATCTCTTTCCCTCACCCCCAGCCAGTGATTACATGAGGTAGTCACTGCTTTCCATGTTCCCTGATACTTGGTATTTTCTTCTTTGTGGGGTACAATTATTCGTAATAGAATTACGTTAATTATCTCCCCTGTATACTTTGAGTTGTGATACGGTGCCATGTTCATCCCTATTCTCTAGCACCTTGTTTAACCCACAGCAAGCACTCAACAGATGTCTGTTGATCGAATAAATGAAACTCTTGCCATTTTTTATTTAAACAGGAGGATGTATTTGGGCTACTGTGAGCATACACTCAGACTAAAGAAAATCTGGATCCATCCTGTCTTTATATTCTCAAAGAGCAACAATGGGTTCATTCATGGTACAGAATTTAGAGAAAGGCCTTTTCTCATATTGGTTTAATCTGCTTTCCTTTTATTCTTTACTATATAGTGAGTTGTGTCATTTCTATCAGTCTACAGGTTGTAGGTTCTCTCAAAAATCTTGGCTATTTTAATTCTGTGGAGCATAACACTGAAGAGTTAAAAAAATTCCACTTGCCAAATGTAGATATAATTTCATAAATTAATGAATTTCACTGGAAAATTTGGCTCATCTCTGATTTAGGTGCTATAAAACATACATGAATCTGAAAATACATGCCATTTTCAGAATAATAAAAACTGAGCATTAAAATCAAAGCATTTTTGTCACCTCTAAGTTCTCCCATTTAACAGACAGTGAAAGAGTTTTGGGTACCTCGTATCTATCACAGGTGAACACTAAAATCTAAGCCCGGATTTGAACCCTGTCACTTGGTTTACGTTTATCTATTGCATTGTAGTGCCAAGTTATCAGGCCTCAGAGGTGAATCACAGCACTGATGGTCAACTTGACAACCTTGAAGTTGAGTAGCATTATTTTACTCTTTTCTTCCCAGCAACATGTGTCAGAGTTTTTGAGCTGCTACATGTTTCAGAATTTCCCGTCCCTTGAGTAAGTGATAAAGTCCAGCATTTGGTATCTTGCAGATCCCCAAATGGCCCTTAAGATTCTCCATTAGCTTTACAGAGAGCTTGTGATTAGCCAAAATATGGATTTTGTTCCCATCACAACCACTGCTTCAAGCTATAAGAAAAAGAAATAAATATGTTGCATGATACTATATAATGATACACAGAATTTTTCTAGAAGATGTTTTATTGCATGTAGTAAAAGAAACAGCACTTGGACTAGGAAGTAGGACACCCAGTTCATAGCCCTTAGCTAGATGTGTGATTGAACTTGGACAAGTCATCCACACACTTTGGGCCTGAATGTTCTCATGTCTAAAATTTAAAATTTGGACTAAATAATTTTTATGATCCATTGATATCAAACATTCAGTTTTAAATCAATGCAATAAATTCAACACCTATTACAATAAATTAGATCATATAAAATACTACCTGAGAATCTCTCTGTTTTGAGATGGTTAAATTGTAGCATTTTTGTCTTCATATTACTCTAGACATGGTCTTACTATAACTCTTGGGGCCTTGGGTAAATCTGTGTCTTCCTATGTTTTTAGTCATCCTGTCCATAGTGACATGTGGCTCAAGGAATGTAAACATCCTATTAGTTCTCTATTTGTAACAGTGGTAGCTACCCAGAATTATAGTTTTAGTGATTAAGCTGATCTCTTGAGAAACTGTTGTGAAGAAAAAAGGGGGAAGGGAAATCTAACAAGGTCACACAGGAAGTATCTGGACCCTGGGCTATTTATGTTACACAGGAAGCATCCCTGAACTGTGCAATTTGGAATTCACCTTCCATTGGGACTTTACAGAGGAACTAAGCTTACTCACTATGGTGTTTAAAAACTACTTCCAAGTGAAACCCGTGAATTTATGTTAGATAATCTGAGGTATACTACTTATTCCCAGGTTTAACAAGAAGAGAACAAAAATTCTGAGATTAGTATCTTGACTGGTCCCAGAACTTCATTGTAAATCCATAGCCAAGCTCAAAAGGAAGAAAACCCCACGTATCAGAAATAGAGAGCCAAAAGGCAGAGGTGTAAGCAGAAAGTGGTATCAGTACCATCCATCTGAGACATAAACTTCACTATGCGTTCAAAAGCTTGGGGACTGAGATTTAAATACTCACAATAAACAATGTTTTAATTAAATGCAGTGAATACTGCAGAAAACAATGTCAGGGATTTAGAGCACAATCCGGATATTCTCCAAAGAATACAGAGGGAAAGAAAAATGAGATTTAAAAGATGAGGCAAAAGTGTCAATTAGAGCTAGGATACTCTGTTTAGTGGGAATCCCAGAATGAGAGGAAATATTGAAGAGAAGAAATATCTTCAGATAGAACAGAAGAAAACTTTCTTAAGCTAAAGAACACATGAGTTTAAAATAAAAGGCTACACTGAGTGATAGGCAAAATTAATAACTAAGACACAGAACAAGGTGAATCTTCATGAATTTTTTTGACTGCCAATATTAAAGAAAAAGTCCTATGAGTATCCAAGCAAAAGAAAGAGGTTATCAACAAGGAAAAAATATGAGATTGGCAATAGACTTCTGTGCAACCCATAATGTCAGAAAACAACATAGAAATATCTATGGAGTTTCACCATAAAAATATCTTTATAGGAGAATTCTATACCCAGTATATTTATCACTCATGTGTAAGGGCAACACAAAAGTTCTCAGATTCTGCAAAAACAAGAAAATAAGAATAAAACACAAGTAACATTCCTGAAAAAAGTTGAGAAGTTATAAGCAACTAAAAAATGAAAGACTTATGAAAACCTAAATAATGAAGAAAACATGGTCCCCTTGGGAGAGGACATCTGAGGCAGACATACAGCAGCCCTTTTGAACTAAGGGGGAAGACGTGATGTTCCTTTCCACCTCAAGGCTAATATCGTCTTATTCTGCTATGAAGGACTATAATAGTGAGCATTAATAAGCAAGTACTCAAATATCACACCCACTGAAAGTTAGTGAGTTCTAGCTCTTTGTGGTACCATAATCATGATTAATCTGAACTCATTAATCTGAATATTAATTGGATAAATTGGATAGTACAGTGTCACTGGAGTTTTGTTTTGCTAGTGATTTGGGGTTATTTGTGACCCTATGGCCCACATTATCTTTATTAATCTTGAGTTAGTTATATATCATTCATAAGGGCTCAAAATAAAGTGTTTTAGTTTCCCAGGTTTTTGTACTATAGCCATACAAGCTAGATGACTTAAACAACAGAAATTTTTTTTTTTTATTTTTTGTGGTACCCGGGCCTCTCACTGCTGTGGCCTCTCCCGTTGCGGAGCACAGGCTCCGGACGCGCAGGCTCAGCGGCCATGGCTCATGGGCCCAGCCACTCCACGGCAAGTGGGATCTTCCCAGACCGGGGCACGAACCTGTGTCCCCTGCATTGGCAGGCGGACTCTCAACCACTGCGCCACCAGGGAAGCCCAACAACAGAAATTTATTGTCTCACAGTTCTGGAGGCTAGAAGTTCAAAATCAAGGTGTGAGCATGGTTGGTTCCTTCTTAGGGTGTGAGAAAGAATGTTCCATGTCTCTTGCCTAGCTTCTGATGGTTTGCTGGAAATCTTTGATATTCCTTGGCTTGCAGCAACCTCACCTTAATCTCTGCCTTCATCTCCAGATGGCATTTTTCTGTGTGCCAGTCTAAGTTCAAATTCCCCTTTTCATAAGGATACTAGTCATAATCGATAAGGGAGCCATCCTGCTCCATTATCACCTCATCTTAACTGTCTACATCTGCAACAATCCTATTTCTAAATAAGGTCACATTCTGAGATACTGGAAAATATAACCTCAGATAGACAGGTAGTTAAAAATTAGAATACCATGTAATATTTATGCTAATTAAGTAGAAAATATTTTATAAGTAGATTACATCTTCAGGATACTAACACCAGATAGTATTAAGAAAAATATTTCCAGATTTTGCAAACAAATATATATAACAAAATAAAACAAAGTTCTTATTTGTTAAAAATACTCTGAACATAATTTATAAGTGAAAGATAAACTAGAAAACTGTTGGCAAGTCTTACATAAATTTCTCTCATTAAGAAGGAAAAGATTTATGAAATATGACAGGCTACCAACAAAAATATGAATAAACACGAAAAATCCAATTTTATTCTAAATAAAGAAATCAAACTGGACAAGAACTTTTTTTTAAGTTATAATACCCTATGTTGGAGACCACTAAAAATGTATATACACCTATTGTTGTGTTGGAAGAGTAAATTGGCAAAATTTTCTGGAGAACTATTTGGCTAATTTTAAATATGCTGTGAACGAAACATTTTTTTTCAAGTGACATATCCCAACAAAAATGTTTACGGACAGGTACAAATATAAAATCAAGAGACTTGCAATACAGTTTATAATACTAGAGAACTGGAGACAGACTAACTTTCCCCAGATTGGAAATTGGCTAAATAAATTGTAAGAGAATCACAGAAAGAAGGATCCACAGAAGACAGTAAAAATAACGAGTTCAAGAATCTGTCATTAATGCACAAAGCAGCTTCCAAAAGAACACATACATTATTATCCATGTATTTCTGGAAGAATACAATGTAAAATAGTAAAGTAGTATAGATGTGCACATATCTTTCAATTTTGTATGGGATAAATGTATTATTTTTAGAATAAAAATTAAAGAAGTCATGGGTTACACGAAAATAATAACCGAGAGAAAATTGTGTCAATCAGAGACATGTACTGGCCTAAAATGTTCGGGCACTGTTGAAGGAGTGTAGGATCTCACTTCAGAAGGCTCCATGTTCAAGTTTCAGCTCCATGCCTTTGGCAGTAGGTGACCTAGGGCAAATCATTTAAGATCTCTTTGCTTCATTTTCCTACTGTGAATTGGAGACTGACAGAATATTTACCTCGCACGGTGACTGAAAATTAAAGGGGATGAACACAAAGCACTGCTCGAATAATATTCTTAACATGAGATGATTTCAGAAGGCACCAGGTAAGGAGAAAAAAAGGGTCCAAGAAAAGAGAACTTTAGAAATATTGGAATGTGGGACATTTTTCTTACTTATTTTTAATTCCAGAAGAAAATGAAAAAAACATGAATGATGTCTAAAAGGCTATAGCTAAAAATGTAAATTGAAAATTTTAGAGGGAAAATCTGCCTGTGAGTAAGAAGATGTAGCACAGTTCTGGGAAAAGGAGATTCCTTTCCCATTAAGACTCACTGCTCAGGTGGATGGAGTGTTTACTCCCTGTGTAAGTTAATCTTTGGCAGAGATATGCAGTGAGATATGGGCAAAAATGGAAACAACAAAGTCCACGATACAGAGATCATTGCCTGTTGTTTAAAGAAGACAAGAGGAAGGTATCAGGGAATGAAAGGACCTGATGCTATGGAATCCAGATACTATATCAGGAATCTTATTTCTCAGTTGCATGGATAACATCAGAAAGATACAAATGAATGGGACAGAGGACTTAGGCACTCTTCCCTAGAACTTGGAAAATCATGCTAAAAAAGGCATGGGGCAGCTGCTTAGTGAAGTAGTCCATTAGTGAGGATTAACTTTGCATCCACTATACCATCTACAATTTTAGCAGAAATTGAAATCTAGGAGGCTTCATATCCAGCATTGGCATTGGGAAAAAAAAAATTCCAGGAAAAGAATTTACTTTAAAAAAGGTTTAGAGGCAAGAGGAAAAATGAATATCAAAGTTGAAAAAGCATATGTGTATGTACCTGTGTTTTTGGTGACATTTCTGTTATCTGTGCAGTCTAACAGAATCTGATTTTCTGATTTGGCACTGTCGTTGATTATTTTGAAAACTGGTTGGCAATACAAGATCCAAAGTCTGAAAATCTTCCAAGACACAAAAGGTACCACTATTCATTATGAAATATTGTACATTGTTGAGTAACAGCCACTTAAATGATCTCATATAGACATTTTCTTAAAGGCTTGACCAAATGTTATGGCCTTTTCATAACATATTATCTGTCAACTCATAGCCCATATCAGATATCAGACTAGTTATGTCAAAAGACAACAATAATCAACACTCAAAAGGTCATTTTACTGGTTAATCAGGCAATGCTTAGAATAAATCTGGTAACTTTTCCATCCGTTTGATTGATGGCCTGTTTCAGCAGCTGAAAGTTCTTGTTTGACTATACACTGGTCAACTTAATCTCATAGTTTTATCTTTTTAGCAGATTTTACACTAATGTGTCTGTCTAAATGCCTTCATTATTACTCTTGTCATCTTCTACACCACTGGGTCTAGAGTAGGCAGCCTCTCATTTTTAAGATAATTCCGTGTGTGTGTTCTTTTTTGCATACAGGGTTTGTACTAACAATTATTTACTTCCCCAGGTATCCACTTTTGATTACCAACACTAAGAGCCACACCTCAAATTTCTCATTCATTCAATAAATCTTTATAGAGTGCTTTCTCATTCACTCATTCAACAAATACTTATCGAGTACAACAAATATATTACTGAACAATAGTAGGTCCTGTCCTAGGCTCTGGACATTTAGCTGTGAATAGAATATCCAAGACAGTTACATTTTTTTTTTTTTTCCTTTTCCTTGAGTACACTTCCTTAACAGGGACATTGACCTTTTCTAGATCCTCCCCATCTTTCTCCCTCACTTAACTCAGTCTCTGTTCAAAAGTCACCACTTCAAATACACCTTCCCTATCTATACACTCCCTTCACACCCTCCATCTTTGTCTATCCTCTTACACTGCTTTAATTTTTATTCACCTTTCTTATTATTGAAATTTTACGACATATTTATTTTCTGTCCTCTTCTAGTATAACTTAAGCTCAAGAGTACATGTTTTGTCTGGTTCAACATTAGATCTAGAAAAATGCTTCAAGAATATAGGCAATTGAAACACTTGTGTAATGAATAAATGAATGAATAAGTTACTTTTACTTCTGGAACTCACGTTTTAGAGAACAGAGAAAGGCAAGTAAACAATTATTAATGGAGGATATGCTAGGGAGTAATCCAAAAGATTATTGGGGATAGTAGTTAAGGACAGATTCTCTGGAGGGACGGAGTTTGAGTTTATTATTGATGAGAAGTAGCTAGTGTGTGAGCCTTCCAGAGAGAGAGAGAACATTAAATGCAAAAATCCCTTAGGATGTGGAAGGAGACCACTAACTGATGGAGAGAACAAGAGAAGAGGATGGGTATGGGTTGCAACTGAAATGGTAGGAAGGGGCCAGATTGTGTGGAATCCTATGGGCAAAGTTTAGGAGTTTAAATTATATATATACACACACAAACACACACACGCACACTCTTTGGAGGTATGAATTACAAGAGTTAAGAACTCTGTTTAGATAATGAATTGTGGAGGAGGGGAGTCAGGAAGACCGGTAATTGCCATAGATGAGGTGAGAAATGATGGTGGCCTGCATTAGAGTGATTGCTATGGAAACGGAGAGAAGTAGACCAAGGAGGAATGTGATTTTGAAGTGGAGTCATCAAGAGCTGCTGGTAGACTGGTGATGAAGATTTGACAATTGAGGGCAATAGAGGCCACCAAAATGATGGGTTTGGGGCTTGAATCTCTTTTAGAAGACAATGTCATTTACTGATATGTAACTCATTTGGGGTCTACATTGGGTGGTAATTATATTGGCTTATAATGCTTTCCATTTCACTCCGGGATTATTTTGCCTTTTGACAATTTAGAACTCAGATCAGTGTCAATTGTCATAGCTAATCCTCAGAACTTGAGTCAGTTGTTGATTCAAGAATGCTGCTTTTTACATTTGGTAGTATATATACGTCCATGCCACTTTCTCACTTCGTCCCAGCTTACCCTTTCCCCTCCCCCTGTCCTCAAGTCCATTTTCTACGTCTGCGTCTTTATTCCTGTCCTGTCTCTGCGTTCTTCAGAACCTTATTTTTTTAATTAATTTATTTTTTAGATTCATATATATGTGTTAGCATATGGGGATATATGTATACATATAGCTGATTCACTTTGTTATGAAGCAGAAACTAACACACCATCGTAAAGCAATGATGCTCCAATAAAAATGTTTAAAAAAAAAAAGAATGCTGCTTTTCTTCCTCCTGAGGCTTAATTTTAGATCAAGGTACATGCAATGTATGGAAGTGAAAATGGAAAGTATATTTGTTAATTTTTCTTGTCTTTGGCATGTCATAACAATAGAGAATGTTGAAGCTACTGACCAAACCAATATTGGAGTGAAAGATTTGCTTTAATTTCTCACTTCCTCCCAGCCAAACATAACTATTAGTGATCTAGTTTTAGTTTACATTGTCTTCCAAAAATTGGCCAGTTATAGAGGGAATTGTATGATTATAATCAATAACAGAGATACACATTTTAATTAAAATAATTATTTAAACAGGGCCTTGAAATCCTATGGATACTAGTTTTGTAGTTGTTAAAATGAAGAAACAGTTTTTCACAAACGGTTGAGTTTTAAGGCTCTCTTTTGTTTTAGAATAAACAGGATTGTCTGGAACTGTTTGTGGCTTTTCAACAGTTTGTCTAGTAGCTGTTATAGTAGAAGAGTGTGCTTTTCGTTGCCCTCTTCATCTAAAAATAATATTATAATAAACTTCTCTTGAGACTGTGTCTTGAGATTTACAAAGGATAATTCTATTTCTCCATGTGATTGGCAATATTTATTTTCTTCATAAAAGCGTTGCTCAATAGCAAGAGGCTGTTCTAATGACAATTTAATGATAGACCCTCCAATGACAGTTTATATTGTCAGATTATTCATTTTAACACTACCCACATCCCTTAGCTCATTTGCCATGAGTACTTAGTTATTCTTTTGGGTGGTATGTGTAAATTTTTCATCCCTTCCCTAATCTCTCTGTAAGGAAATCTTGGAGGCTAATTAGTTCATCGATCATAATTTCATTTTGGGGAGCAGTAATTCAATTCTACTCTTTCTGGTAAAGGAAGTATTTAATCATTTCTTTCTTTTGAAGTGAATTCACATATGATGCCGCCATGGCTAGATCAAATGTCATGGTATTTCCTACTTAAAAGGGCATTGTTACTAAGGCTATTGTGTTGAAGCTAAAGATAAACTGATTGTTTCAGAAACCAACTTTGATAAGTTATCTTCCTGGTACATCACCTGAATGATTCTGTCATTTTTGAAAATGTGCATGACATTTACAAGCCAAGTATAAATAGGTGATCTTAGGCTATGTCTGTAAACCTGGTTATAGAACTGCTAGAACTAAAATGACTATACCTGAAACTTCTAGTTGAACCGGCCAGTGGTGGGTAGACATGAAGTGAGCAACTGACTCTGCTGCAACAGACTGCAGCTGAATTTTTAAAATCAGAAGTTAACAGTCAGAATCGGTCCTCCATTTTGAATATGTGTCTTCTGAATATTTTGATTAGGCTTATAAATTTCATAACTCATAGTTTTAAAGTATAAAAATAGCAACAAGTTTATATAGTATATCCATATTTTTATTGAAATTAATAAAAAGCCTAAGGAAAACTAAATTCAATCGGTGTCCTTGCATTTGCAGAAAGCATTGCCAGTATAGCTACCAGCTCAGATGACCATACTGACGACATAATGGGTAAGTTGTTTAAGATGAAGATAGACAAAATGTCCTGACAAGATACAGGAAAAGAAGAAATAGAACAGTAATGAAGATATTAATGAAGATAAGAAATGGAAAAAATGGTACTGTTTAATTGCCTCACTTCCTTCTCCTTCCTCCATCTCAACTTTGGGGTTAAAAGATTTGTGCAAATTAGAATCCACTTTTCATAAAGGAAAGCTGAGTAGCCCTGGTTCAAACGAACCCACTGGCAGTGCAGGAAAGAAAGCAAGAAGAACTGAAGGTGTCTTCCTCTTGAAAGCTTAAGTCACTCCCAGATACTTCAGGCTGAGTTGGTGCTAAGGTTGAAAATTGGAGCCAGTGTCCCCTTATGTAAGCTCTCAAGTATCCTACCCCAGTAAATGCATTCATATTAAATCCTCTCAAGGAATACTGGAGAAAAGTTTTTAAACCGATTAATGGATGTAAGAAGTGGTGTAGTAAAATACAAGTGTATAGGCGAAATGGACATACTTTTTGTCTCCATAGGGAATGCATCCTTAAGCTTTAGTTTTATAATTTTGCACCACTGGGCACTAAGATTTTTTGAGGGACAGAAAAATTTTTTTTCTCTCAAAGGCCGGTTCTTGCTAGAGTTGGCTGACGGGTAGAGTGAGAATTAATTTTACTGTCTCCATTCAGAGTTAATTTAGTGTGCTGCCATCAAACTGAAACAGCTGAATTAAAACCACCGGTAGCAGCAGCAGCATCATTTAAAGCTGTCTCTTAAAGGGTGTGGGACATATCTGAATGTAAGGGAAGAAATTAAGATGAGGGTTCAGGGCTGTTTAATCCAGGTTGAATACCTGATAGACTAATGTCCTCAAAGGATAATATGATGTTCTCTTTATAAAATGTCCTTCAAACACAATATCACAAAGCCAGAGAAAGGACGATTTCTATTTAGGAGAGGAGATTGGATTTGGATAAAATTGGAAACACATCTTTGTGCAAATTAGAGAATTTAATTCATTTTTTGAATTTTGTTAAGGAAGTTACATTTGTTACAGGCAACACTTGTGCGTAACATTTACCAGTATTAATGCTAACCAACTATTCTTATTGTTTAAGGACAAAAATAATTCTTAATTAAGATTTTCAAGACTTAAGCAAGATTTACAAGTCCAATTGAGGACTTTTCATTAAATTTGCAAAGGTACCATTATTTTGAGTCAGTAGCTTAATAGAGTCAATAATGTGTAAATTGAATCTATGAAGATGATTTCAGATTGTAGATACTCCCTGTTTACACCAAGACACAACATTTGAGTATGCTACACAAATGATAATAATTCTCAATTTGTATGATGTTAGAGCAAATTTTTTAAAACAAATAAGAAAAATTTATTTTGAAATATGTACTCTACTCAGTCCTTTCAATCAGTTTACAATTTCTTGTGAATTCAAGTTAGTCA
The DNA here is from genome assembly GCF_964270905.1 of Leucopleurus acutus. NCBI lineage: Eukaryota > Metazoa > Chordata > Mammalia > Artiodactyla > Delphinidae > Leucopleurus > Leucopleurus acutus. Next base: position 40,972,492 of record NC_139150.1, read on the forward strand.
TGATGTATATATCAATTGTTTTCTCCTGGCAGAATTCTTGCAACTTTTACATATTGGTTGTATTTACTAATAGTAATCAATTTTTTTCAGTAAAAGTTTCATTTAGTTAGATCAGAGCTGTTGTCTCTGGTCCAAATCCAACATTTTAGTACTTCTCATAAGTCAAACTGCCATAAATGTTTCCCTACATCCTCTGGATTCCCTACATCCAGTCTGCCACTGGATTTTAATTTTGATAATTTTCTTTTTTTTTTTTTTGTAGTCTCATTGCCCCAGGAATCCCAACTGATCTCAACTTTTAGTTAGTGACAATATTTATAATACTGAAAGAATATCTGATATAAAACAATCTTCTGAAATGATGGTAGCTATATATAACACCAATGCTAGAAGAATATAGACTATTTGAAAAGCACATACTAGAAACAATATTACAAAAAAACCTGGTTTATATGACTGGCATCAAATGTTTCTTGGAAATGCTCAGTGTAATTGACTTCATTTTATCATACACATTTTTGAAAATAAAATATTCTATCTTTTTTAACATCTTTATTGGAGTATAATTGCTTCACAATGGTGTGTTAGTTTCTGCTGTATCAAAAAGTGAATCAGCTATACACATACATAGGTAGGGTAGGAGGGAGATGAAAATAAAATATTCTATTTTTCAAATATAAATGTCACTGCATTTATCAATTTAGACTTGGTCTTTCATTGCAGGAACAACCTTTATTCACTCACATTATAAGGTATATATTTTTAAATGAAATTAGCCATAGGATGAACTGCGTCATTGATTTTAAATTCAAATTAGCTATTGTTTGAAACTTTTGGATTTCAAAAAAGAAACTTAATTGAGAACAGCTTAGACCAAAATGGGACTATACTGGCTCACATAGTAAATTTGCAAGAAGGGCAAGGTTGTTTAAGCCTGGGTATAGGGACTTAAATTCTCTCAAAAGTATTTCTCTCTTTTCTCATCTCTGTTTCTGCACATGCCCAAACTTTATTTTGCCAGTCTAGACTTTTTCACATCAGTGGAAACACAGCTGCCAATAAATTTGAGGCTTACATCTTCCAGCCTACCTATAACCATAGAAGGACTGAAACTCATTATCTTCAACATGAGGTTCCCAGTTCCAATCTCTGTGGCCAGTGAAGTTGAGGTTGTTAAAATAGTGTCAGCCCAGAATGTCTGCAATAGGGGAATTAGTGTGTCCCAGAAGACAAGGTACATTTCTGAAAGGAATTTTGACACAGATAAAGCAACTGATGTCCACTACCATGATCATTATAAAGCTGGAGATATAAATTCATGGGGGGAAAAAACCCTCAAAAGATTCTATTTTAAAAATTATAGGGGAATGAATTAAGAAAGTGACTATTCCTATTCAAGAGGTGAATTATGAGTTGAACAGAAATAATTTACCTCCTAGTTATTGTCGTTCTAGCTGTTCACAGGTCTTTGTTTTTTTTTGCATTATCTCTATTTCCCACCCCGCTTCAGCAATTCTTATTTCTTTCAAGACCTCATTCTATTATTGATTTAAATCACGTTTAACTTTACCCATTTACATTTCCACCAACAGTATTGAGTTGCTACTGCTCCACAACCTCACCTCACCAAAATCTGATACCATAAGTCTTTTAAATCTTTGCCAAACTGCAGTGCCTATAAAGTGACATCTTGTCAATTTTCATTTCCATGACTACTTCTGAGGCTGTACATCTTTCCATAGACTGATAGCCATTCCTGTTTCTTAGTCTATGAATTGTCTATTCATGTCCTTTTAGCCAATTTTTCTAATAGGGGTTCTTTTACTTATTACATTTTAGGAGTTCTCTATAGATTCTAGAAATTAATTATTTGCCAGCTGCTTGTGTGGCAAACATCTATTCCCAGGTGGTGGATTTTTAAAAAAATGGTGTCTTTTGATGAATAACAGTTTTTAAATTTAATGTAATTGAATGTATCAGTATTTTCCTACTATGATTTGTATTTTTATATGTCTTATTCAAGGACTCTTTTCCTGGCTTGATACATAAAAATTTTCATATATTGTTTTTCTAAAAGGTTTAAAGTTTTGCTATTCATATTTTTCTCTTATCCATTTCCCATTAACTTTAATATAAGGAATGAGGTATAGATTCAATTCCATGTTATGATATTAGATACCCAACTACCCCAGGACCAACCGATTATCAAGAGTCTTTCCTTTCCCACTAATCTTCCATGCCATGTGTTTTTCTACTTCAGGAATGTCTTTGTTGTTCTTCTCCATTTGTTTTTACACATAAACTTTTAAGTAGGTTTGTCAAATTCTTGTTGGAATTTTAATGCAAATTTCACTGAATTCACAAATCATCGTGGGGAATGCTGACATATCTACAGTAGTGAATCTTACTATTTACAGACAAGGTATATCACTACCGTCATTTAGGTTCTCTTTAATGTATTCATTATAATTTTATTATTTTCGCCTCAAAGTCCTTAAACATATTTATAAGATTTATTTCTCTCTTTAGTATTTTTATTGCTATTGCAGATGGTATCTCTTTAAAGATTACCTTTCCTACAAACTTATTACTTGAAAATGAAATGCTTTTGCTATTTGTATATTGATTTCCTATTCAAGAATCTTGCTAAACTCTCTTATTAACTAATAAACATAAACATAATTTGCCTTATTTTCTATTTTCAATGTAACTGAACAGGAGTAACACTTTATTTTTCTTGACTTAGTTTTCTGACTAAAATATCCATTTATTTGTCTTTTTCCTCTAAAATATTGTATCTTGAGCCGCTCTAAAATTTACCTTTTTATTTTATTTTTAAAATTTTATTAATTAATTTTTTTTTTTGGCTGCGTTGGGTCTTTGTTGCTGCACACGGGCTTTCTCTACTTGTGGCGAGTGGGGGCTACTCTTCCTTGTGGTGTGCCGGCTTCTCACTGTGGTGGCTTCTCTTGTGGAGCAGGGGCTCTAGGCGTGTGGGCTTTAGTAGCTGCAGCACGTGGGCTCAGTAGTTGCAGCATGTGGGCCCTAGAGCACGGGGGCTGCAGTCGTTGTGGCACGTGGGCTCACTGGTTGTGGCTCATGGGCTCTAGAGCACAGGCTCAGTAGTTGTGGTTCACGGGCTGAGTTGCTCTGCGGCATGTGGGATCTTCCTGGACCAGAGCTTGAACTCGTGTCCCCTGCAGTGGCAGATGGAGTGTTAACCACTGCACCACCAGGGAAGCCCTAAAATTTACCTTTTTAAAACAGCATTTTCAAAGGGTATTTTATAACTCAGCATAAGAGTATACCAGAGTATAGTGATCTATTTTCCTGTTGTGAATATCTGTTATTACCATTTTTATTTATATTTTTACTAGTATAAAAAAAGTTGGGATTTTTTGTACACAAATCATTGTCCACATTTCTCAACAATTTCTCACGATACAACTTAAGAGTAAAATTATAGTACCGAAGAATAGTGTCATTTTAAGAGTCTCAATATGTATTGCCAAATAGCTCTTCAGAAAGGTCATCACAGTTCACTGACAACCGGCAATGCATGAAAACATCTGTCTCACCACATCCTCGTCAGTATATGGGATTATCCTTTATTTTCTTTGGCTAATTTGATAGACAAAAATGGTACCTCATTTTAATTTGCGTTTATTTGATTACTAGTGAAGTTGATTATTTTCATATAGAATTTTTCAAACTTCTGGTGTTTTCTGGCTTTTGACTTTAGCAGGGTCTCATCAATATGTAAGTGTGTCTCATCAATATGGAAGTTGATAGTAGATATTAACTCTTTAAAATCTAGTATTCATATTTGCATTGTATTAGACTTTTACTTATCTCTTTTTTTATGACTCAGTGAAGGTTGTTATACTTGTGTTATTAAATACATCAGTATTTCCTTGATCAATATCTTTCATTGTCTGTACGAATTATTAGAAAGTTTGCTCATTTTTTTCTTTGGGTATTTATAAAATGTAGTGCAACCTGGTTGCATTCTAAATTGACATATCATCAACTTGTACTAATTCAATGCTATAAATTTCTCCTTCAAAAATGAAAATTCTAGATCTTGGATTATGTCATTTTTAGTTTGTATCCATAGAGCTTGGCGTGGTTCCTGGTGCATAATAGCTATTAAAGAAATACTTGTTGAATTGAATTTCAAGTTGAAGTGTTTCAACTTGAAATTTTCCTATGATCTTATTTTTATTTTTTAAAATAAATATATTTATCTATTTATTTATTAACTTTGGCTGCGTTGGGTCTTCGTTGCTGCACGCCGACTTTCTCTAGTCGCGCGAGCAGGGGCTACTCTTTGTTGCGGTGCGCGGGCTTCTCATTGCGGTGGCTTCTCTTGTTGCAGAGCACGGGCTCTAGCTGCACGGGCTTCCATAGTTGTGGCTCATGGGATGCAGAGTGAAGGCTCAGTAGTTGGGGCTCACGGGCTTAGTTGCCCCGCGGCATGTGGGATCTTCCTGGACCAGGGCTTGAACCTGTGTCCCCTGCATTGGCAGGCAGATTCTTAACCACTGTGCCACCAGGGAAGTCCCTGATCTTAGTTTTAAATAAAAATAGAATAAAGCATGTCCTGATTTATTAATTTAGTAACTTCCAAGTATTGTAGAAAGATAATACTTGTGATCTCTAGCTATTTTTTTTTTTTGATCATTCTAAACTCTTCATGGGTTTAACCTACCCTATTAACCCTCAAACAGCCCACTGATCATCAGTGCCCATTAAGTAGGGCTTGAGGCCATGGCCTGTGCTCATAGAATAGTAATTTTCTCTTTGTGTGAAGTGACATTTCTACATTAGGCACAGAAGCTCTAATTTTCACTCTGATTTTGACCTCTGATCTCCATGCTCTAACAAAGAGAGAACTACTTGATGGAGTGAGTTAACTGATATAGTCAGACTCTTAAGATCATCACTTCTGGCAGGCAAATTTTATTCACATTTTAAAACTTAGCTCAAATATTATACCTCCTTACTTCAGCTCTCCTTCTCCCACCGAATTAGATGCTTCCTCATCTGTGCTCCCATAACTCTTTTCACATTATAATAGCCAATAAAAGTGAACATTTGTTGAATGTATACCATACACTTCCTCATACTTACTGTAAAAGACAGATACCTTTATCACCTGTAGTGTTTCAGAAGAGAATACAGGCTTAACAAAGATAACCTGCTCACATTTACACTGCTGATAAGTATCTACAAGGATCTGAAACAGGTTATTTGACCCCCCAAACTAAGGCTCTTAACTACCTCTTAAATCACTGCTCCAGTAAATTCCCCTTAAGGACTAGAATAACAACCTATGGAATTTTGTATTTCTAGTACCAGATTCAGTTCCTGGAACTTAATAAGCATTCAACAACAACTTAGTAAACTGGAAAATGGAATACAATTCTTGGAAGGCCCCCTAATAGGGCCTGTTTGGCTGTGTATTTGCTCAATTTCTGTGATCCATCGCCCTGAAGTGGTTTGGATGTTTGAACCCTGTCCAAACCAACCACATGTGTACATAGAACCTGTACTTAATCAGAGACCATTTCACCCAATGTGACCAGAGGTTAATATTAATTTCTTAAAAGATATTCTCCTGACAGATGCTGCTGGCAGGAGCAGACTAATGGATTCACTCTAAGTCATTAAAGACATAGCAACAAATTGTGCGTCATGTGATCCAGATAGTGTGTGTGTCAGGGTGTCTTCAGTTTCAGTCTACCTTACGTTTCTTGCGCTCCATTTTTACTGCTGCATAAGAGTCTCTGACAGGCAAACAGAATTAATGTATCGTCTTCTCACCGATGAACAGGTACCAAAAGGCAGCATTTTCTACCCTTGCTCTTCTTTCAGGGGCAAGATTAACACACGTATAAAATCAAACTACTGAGCTATTTTAATACTTTTCCTGTCACGCAATCAGGACCCTCTGAAGTTGTCATCAGCTACTGTTTCATTTAATTCTCTGGCCTTCAGGGTAACGTAAGAAAATTGAAGAGATTGGGAGCTATCTCTTTCCTGTTCAATGCATTTGTGTTGCCGTAAATTGGCACCAACCTTCAATCTCATGGTCAGGGCTCTCCAGGGTCCTCCCACTGATGCGACAGCATGATAAATGGTGCACAGCCTCCGGCAGGACAGGCAATTCTTCCCTTCTTGACTCCTGCACTAGGAAAGAGGCCATATCTCGCCATCTTCTTGCAGTGGGTGGCCGCCCCCTTACCCTGATGTTCCTCAAGTTAATTAAAGGATCTGCTTCCCCCGATTAATTATTTTATGTCCACTGACAAAAATGACTTCAACACATAGCAAATGAGGATAAAGGAAACCTCCCATCCAGAAAACAGCATTTTAACATTATATTTTTTCTTTTTCACTTGTTCTACTAGTAGAAAATTATCTCATCTGAGGGGAGAGGCAATTCCACTGAGTCAAAATGCAAAGATCCCAACAAGTCCTTTGACTCTAGTTGAAGAATTTGCAGTTTACAACCTTTTTGTCTGTGTATATATGACAGAAAAAACAAAAACAAAAACAAAAAACACCACAGCGACACTCATACTTACATAAGCAGAGAGGGAAGAGAGAAGTAATTACACACAGAGAAATAGTCCTTTTAAAATAAAAGCATATCATTTGCACAAGATCAGTTCGTGAATTCATATTTATATACATATGTGCTTAATTACAAAGAAAACTTTCCAAATGACTGACCATGGATACAAGGAGTAAATGATTTGACCTTGCTCAGAGTCATTTATTATTTTTCTGTAAGAGCTGAAGTTCTGGGGTTTTGAAGAAACATGGCAGGCATGTCCTCAAAAAGGTTTTGATTTTTTCTTTTTAGGAACATCTATCGTAGAGACAGCAGTACTAATAAAAAGCTGAGTGCTGCAATTTCCTCTGACACCATATATTTTAACCGTTTAAATGAAAAAGGCCAGAATCTTTCAGTAAATGAACTGCTTCATTTCAGTAAATGAACAGAAAACCAGTTTTCTGTCCTTCAACCATTTCTTATCCCCATGGACTAAGCCTGGAGCATCTCTGTGATGCTCTGACCGTTCCTCACCTGCCCTTCTGCCCCAGTGCCCCCCACAGTAACCCACTGAGGAGTATGTGGACAGCACATGCCATCACGCCCACTCCCCACCCACCCAGCATGCTGTATCCCAAAGTTCTGGCTGCCAAAGAGAAGGAAGCTGTAGAAACCACTCGTCAGGATACCTTGGGTGGCAACATCCCAAGGTGACGGCCAGTACATGTGTGTATCCTATTTAAACGTGGTCTGATCATGTTATCTTTTAGCAAAAAATTCTTCCATGATTCTCTCCAATAACCAAAGAATAATAACTAATTCTCCAACAGTGAAAGAAAACGCTTTAATACAGCATTTGAAACTCTCTATAATGTCTCCTTTCCTGATCTTACAAACCTGTTCTGTGCTCTTCCCTCTCTCCTGCAACCATATGCTTTAGCTACACAGGAACCTAACTTGACCTTTTTGGTTTATCCACCCCAACGCCCCCTGCCCCGCCAAGATCTTCCCTCCATTCCCACTGATGCTTCTTTATTTACAGATCCGACATTTTGTTCATCCTGGATTTTTGGCATCAATTTTGATTTTTAAAAATATTGCACTAGGGCTTCCCTGGTGGCACAGTGGTTAAGAATCCGCTTGCCAATGCAGGGGACACGGGTTCGAGCCCTGGGCCGGGAAGATCCCACACGCCACGGAGCAGCTAAGCCCGTGCGCCACAGCTACTGAACCTGCGCTCTAGAGCCCGCGAGCCACAACTACTGAAGGCCACGTGCCACAACTACTGAAGCCTGCGGGCCTAGAGCTCCACAACAAGAGAAGCCACCGCAGTGAGAAGCCCGCGCACCGCAACGAAGAGTAGCCTTCACTCGCCACAACTAGAGAAAGCCCGTGTGCAGCAATAAAGACCCAGAACAGCCAAAAAAAAAAAAAAAAAAAAAAAGCACTAAAATATTACTTATCTTGATTGCTAAGCTTTTTGGCAGCCCCTTACATGTTGGGCCTGAGGCACGGGCCTCCCTCCCCTCACCCTAGCCTGGGCTCTCCCCCTAACATGAAGCTCCACATTACCTTTCCAGGTTTGAATTTAATTTCTCACTCTTTCATCTTTCCAGTTAACTTTAATAACGATTTCCTGGCGTTTGTAACAGGATGCAGTTTCTTTCTCAATGGGCTTGATTTTCAGGACATGTGCCAGGTACCCGATTGCCAAGTTAGTGAATCAGTAGAGCCCCTAATGATTCTAGAACAAAGACAGAGAGTCAGGAGAGAGAGGGCGGAGCCGTGAGAGGGGTACCAGCCGGGCAGCCTGCACAGCCACGTGCCTGTCTTGTGGATCAGGCCTGCAGTGCCGATGCTGTCTGGGCTGAAGCGTCTGGTTGGTATTAATTCTACCCCTCACCCCTACCCCAGAGGGCTGCCAGCTGGGCAAAGAAATACCAGCCGCAAAAGGGTGCAGGATTGGTCATTGGTGGAGTCATGAGAGACATGAGGAAGAGGTCCCTTTAAGCTGCAAACCCACTTCGGTGAGCCATGCAGTGGGCGGTCTGCATGGGCCCTTCCAAGTATGAGTAAGTGAGCCTTGGAGTTGATCCAGACATTGGACACCTGGTACAGAGTGACAAGCTCAGGAAGAGGCAAGAGTGAGAGAGCTTCCCCTCGTCTGCAGGGGCCTGGGAGACACCTGTGCAGCCTGCCCTCGATGGAGAAGGAGGGCAGGGCATGAAATCGAGTGTGAGATTTAGGTTTTAAGAAGAAGACTGAATCCTGAAGAACCAGCATAAGATTATTCTAATACCCCAAAGAGATGAAAAATCTATGGAACTGAACTGAGTTTTCATTGAGAGAATTGATGACCCAGCAGGGGAGGGGGTTTGAGGGAGCAGAGCTGGATATTAGTTATGGGGAAAAATAAGACCATTTCAGAGTAGAGGTGCTCAACGACTGAGTCACACGCATCCTCATTAGAAGGTGAAAATGGAGATTTGCTCATCTCTCTATTGGAAACTGCACTAGAGCTGTGCACTGTGATGAAAGGCAGGTACGGCGGATTAGAGCAAGCCCTGCACACAGAGCAGAAAGAGCTCGGCTGGAGCTCTTTCTCTTCCTCATGGGAGTTAAATGACCTACAACATATTTATCTTTCGCTTCCCTCACTGCTGGCCTTGATCTTCTATTTTAATTTTAATTTTCAGTAGTCCTGATGTCTAATTATTTACCCATTTCTTTTTTATTGTAAGGTCAAAAAAGGAAGAATACTGTAAAGGTATTGTAAGATGTCGAAAGATAATTTTCTCTAAATTATTGCAAATCCTTTATAAAATGGAGCAGGTCATGTACACCACAAGCCAAGAACAATAGCAACAACAAAGACAAAATTCGGTCCTTATGCCTTTGTACAAGTCTCCTAATTCTTTGCACTCCAGTTTTCTCTGCTGTTAAAGACAGGTGATAATTGTGTATGAAGTTCACAGGTTGGGAAGAGGGCTAAGTAAGATGAAGGGAAAAGTTTTAAAAAACTGTCAAATACTATTCAAACATAACATATTACTATTCTTATAATAAGTATTTGTTGAGTCATATTGCACAGGGATCAAGAGACGGAATTAATAAGAACAGAAATCATGTGATATTGCCATGGTGTAGGCACAGTGGTAAACATTAACACTGGAGAAATCATTTGCACTTAACGTTCTGGAATGCAAATCACAGCCAATACTACCAAAAACACTTGGAGTGGGCAGAGATCTTTGAGGTTATCTGGCCAAGTTTTCAAACTGCATCTTGCAGAGCCTGGTTTCAAGAAGTGTTACCTTAGGGGCTGGTAAAGTGGGAAGGCTGAGGCCAAGTGCTCTGGATCCTGACCCCAGCGGCTACTGCCTACTACAGCCTTAATTAGTGTTAATTACTGGGGAGAAGTCCTGGTAAGATTTCATTTGAAATAATGTTCAGCCACTGTTCTTTATACCAAGGTTCAGAGGGTGCTGAGATTTGCCCACGACCATGAACTTAACCACGGGAAGATCAAACCTTGAGCCAGTTCTCCTGCCCATGGACCACTCTTCACATCATACACCACTTTCCAAAGGCTCAGATCTGGAGCTCCTGGCTTCAAAGCAACCTTTGGCCAGGCAAGCTAGGTGCTGGACTGTTCCGCCATGCACTTTGGCAAAATCAGTACAGTTTAAGAGGAAGCAGATTATCTTTTTTAAGTTAAATAGGACATGGTACAAAAGACGAGTATTTGGAGCAGCACCTGGTGGGAGCACTGCCTTAGGAACGTGCGTTCGCAAGTGAAATTACATCAATTTCTCACACACAAGGGATTTTCCTGGGACTCCAGTTCTAGCTGGCTGCCACTCACAACCAAGACAAATTAGATTTGCCAAAATTAATAGAATGTAACATGAATTATTTGATTCAGTCACATTAGCAGCCAAATATTTCTTTAGGGTCTTGGGTTAACATAGAAGTAGAGAGGCTTGTAGAGAGAGGGCCATGCATAATTAAAAAATGACCAAGAAGTGTCCCTTGTTCATGAGAGGAGTAAAAGGGCTTCAAGAGTTATGTCCAGGAAGTACTCTCACTTATTGTTAAAGATAAACCCACTCAACGTGCCATATGAGTCAGATCCCTTTTCTGATCTGCATTCATAATGATCTTCCAGTTAAGGCAAGTCTGATACTGTGATTATCAAACCTAAAACTTCAATGGGTTCTTCCCCTTCCCTTTCAGAGATAACATCAAAATATAGCAGTCAGGTTACAAAGCTCCAAGATTGCGCACCAGGTTACCTTCATGGGATCATCTGGTGCTCAACCTTTGCTCTGACCTTTTGGTACCAAATGAACTCCATTTTTAGAGCTCAAAGAATGCCATGCTCTCACGCATTAAACTTCCTCACACACTGATTCTTTGGCCTGGAAATTTTCGCTCTTGATTGTGCAATTCCTACTCTTTTTTCACATCTCAGACAACCATCACTTCCTTGAAGAAGGCTTCTCTGACCTCTAGTTCAGGTTGTGACTTTTGAATTGTCCCCATCACTCTTTGCACATCTGCTCTCATGACAGGAATATTGTATTGTGGAAACTTATGTGACTGGGAAATGAATTGATATTTACAACCATGGACACACTTCTAAGTGGCTGCGTCTTATTCAAATGTGGAGTGTCTTGATGGGTTTGGATAATCAAAATTGGGGCTGGAGCTGAGCTAGATTTAGGGCCTAGGATGATTTGATCTGTTCTGCATTTATTAAAAAAAAAAAGAGAGAGGTTTTTTTTTGCTCTTTTCCTCTGACAAATACTGAGCACTTACTATGTGCCAGCCTGGTCTAAGTGTCTTGCACGTATTCACTCACTATTTTCACAGTAGCACTCATGAAGATATCATTTTTATCCCTATTTTATAATGTGGAAAAAATATCTTTCCTAAGGTTTCACATGTAATACGTGATGTAGCTGGAATATGTTCTTGAGAGAGAAGGGGCACAGGAGAGACAGAAGTAGCCACGGAGACAGGCAGAGAGAAAGTGATACTTGAAAACCACACAACATGGGGGAGGGCGGAGACAAGAAGAAGATGCTGAGATGCCAAGGGACTATATTTTAAGCAGTATGATTTCTAACTTTTTAACTTTAAGTGTATTTATCCTTCAACAATTTTTATTTAGCTTCTGCTACGTGCTAGGCGCTGTTCTCGAATCTGTTTTCAAAAGTAAGGGCAGGGAGCCTTGCTTATACACTGATAATTAGACAGAAACCTGGAGAAAGCAAGGGAACAAGTCACACATATATCTGGGGAAGAGTGAGCCAGTCAGAGTGAAAGGAAGATGCAAAGATCCTGAGGGGGAAGTGTGCTCGTTGTTTCTGGGGAACCTTCTAGAAGCCATTGTGTCTGGAGCGGAGTGGCAAGTGTAAGAATGCTGGAGATGAGGTCAGAAGGAAGTGAGAGTTGTGAACAGGTTAAGTCTCTGTAGGCTTTTATGCTGAGTGAGAGGAGAAAGTGTTTGGAGGGTTTTGAGAGGACTGGGACTTGATCTAATTCCTATTCTAAAAGAATCACTCTGGGTGCTGTGTGAAGAATACTCTGGAGGTGAGCGGGAGATCAGTTAGAGAGGCTGTGGCAATAATCCAAACGAGAGACACAGAGGTGGTGAGAAGTGGTCAGATTCCAAATATATTTTGAAAATGCACTTGTTAAGTTTACTGTGATGTATTTCTCTATCTCTCAAAACTTCCATTAAGTCTCGCTCACTCACTAAAGCAGTGCTATAAATGGTGTGTGTGTGTGTATGTGTGTGTGTGTAAACTAAAGAAGAGGTATGAGTCTCTGGTCTAGTGAAAATGTGATACCAACAGTGAAAACTTTCCTAAACTCAACTACTTCAGCAGAAGGAGATGCTCAGAGCCAGACACAGAATAAAAACATCAATTCCTTGGGAATTCTCACACTCCTGGGGGGGATATTGGAGTTTCCAAAATATAGGAATGGGATTCAATAAATTCTTAAGTGACCTCAGCCAAAATCTACTTTTGTTTCCACCTAGCCCACTGGACTGAGATTCATGAGGGCTGGGATTGGGTTGTACTTCTATTGTCATCGTGTAGACAGGAGTGGCTCGCCCATAGTAGATGCTCAATAAATATTCCCTGAAGAAAGAAAATGAATAGCTTCCATTTCCAAGGGAGACTAATGTTCCACAGCCCCTGTTCATGCTAGAAGTCCAGAGTTTTAGCTGGAACTAAAACACCTTGCTTCTTCCTTAAGAAGTATTCAGGTGAGTATTTTTTCAATCAACATCATCAGCAGCAAATACTTCCTTTGTCTACATTTTGTGACAGGCATCTATGGGGAAAAGGGATGCCAACAGAGGGACAGAAAGTTAATGGTAGTGAAGAGAACCATAGACCATGTCGCAGCAAGACGTGGTGGGGGGAGTTCCTAGTTCTTCCACAGATACACGGGGTGTATTTGAGCAAGTATTTTATTCTCCAAGTCGAAGCACTAAAGGGTAGTTGGTTATAAAAATTAGGGCTGTGCGAACATGAAGACCCTATGAATTAAGTGAGATCATGTTTATGAATACGCCTTTTAAAAACTTTAAAGCACAGTGCATATGTGTATTATAATTGAGCTTACAACACCTTTGGTGAAGATCTAGCGACTAATAGAATGCATTTGATGGCGCTAGATGCTAGCATAAAGAATAAATGCCTTGAGAGAGGCATAAAAGCGCTCTTTTTTTCTGTCCTGGGCAGCCTGATTGTACTGGTCCTTGTCATCATGTTCCTTTGTTCTTCAGCATGTGACAGCTACAGGTAGGTGCCCGGCAGAACAAGAGAATCCACTGTTCACTCTGAGCTTTCCATTTGCTCCCTTCTGGACTTAAGGCATACTATGGAATTACCGTAAGCCCATGAGTCACCATCTGCAAATGAGGGATAAAATTTGCCAACTGTCTCCTAACCTCCCTGGGAGTAAGTGGGGTTTAATAAGATAATGAACATTATTCTCTCCATATGCACTCCACACCCTTGGCTCCCTTGGTCTTCCAAAGGCTCTACATAGGCAGAAATGCAGATTCTCTGAAATCAAATTCAGACGGTCAGAAGGCAAGCCACAGAGACTCATGCCAACGACTATTCATCACAAATTAACATTAATATCCATTAGTTAATGTTTCCTATTAGCGGTCGTACAGTTAATCAGGAACAGTATGTCACTAGGCAGTGCCAGCTGTAGGTGGATAATTGGGAGGTAGGTGGCTTGCTTTCCGTGGCCACCACATCACCTCTGCTTGTCCTTCCAAAACTCCCCATCCGTTCTGTTGCTTCTTTCTCTGGCCATCAAATCTAATAAAGGAATCCACATAAATGTATTGGGAGGGCACAGCAATATTTTCAGAGCATAAAGAGGAGATGCAGTTTGAAAGAGGACTGCAGGAAGAGAATAATGTTTAGAATAACTAAAATCGAAGAGCAGTGAATAACGATAATGAAAGGAATAACTGTACCAATATCAACTCTCGCTCATTTAGTGCCAAATGTATAAAGCGTTGTGAAGGATAAAGACTCTCAGAAACGGTCCATGATTTCAAAAGCTGACCCTTTCCTTGGCTTGATCAGGAATAAGTCTACAAAAGTAAAATGACAACACTACAAATGGCAACACAAACTTCAAACCATAGCAGGAGTTTTCACAAGGGCTAAGTACAGACTCCCAGCTTAGATTAGTTGAGTTTGAATAATGGTTCTGCTATCTATCAGCCTCAATATCTTAGCCAAGTTATCTAGCCTCTGTGTGCCACAGTTTCCTCATCTGTAAAGTGAAGGGAACGATAATTCCTGTCACATAGGGCTGCTGTGAGGACTTCATGAAACAGTACGTTATTATGAAATAATACTGCCTCTGGCACATAATAATAAATTATGATGCATTAGTAACTGCAAAGTCTACTGTGGAGTAGGAAGGCACTTCAGAAGAGGGACACAAAACCAAGGAGAAGGGGGAATCTAAGCTGGCTGTAACCCAAGAAAGACCCTTAGAAAGGTGCAGAACATTCTAGATGGGACCTTGGGGTACGATGTGAGTAGGGGGATAGAGGTGCAGATATAACACCCAGAAACCAAACCGAAAGGGACTTGAACCCTCGGTGCTTTTGGAAGATGAACTTGGCAGTGCTCTGTGGAGGACCAGAATGCGGACAGATTGCTGGCAGCAAGTGAAGTTAGGAGAGAAATTTTAGGCATCAACGAGAAAGAAATTTTAGGTCTCAAGGAACCCTTTTAAATCTGCGTATGCATAAAGAGGGTCCTTTCCGTGGGTTTCCTTCCCATTCTAAGAGCTAAATGTGAAGGGAAAGGCTAATGCCCTCTCCAGAATGCAGAGCTAATGGGGTGCAGTTATCGGGAGAATTACTTAGTGGAAGTGCTGCAAGAATTTCTAAGGGAGAAGTCGCATAGCTGGTGCACAGGCTGATGACAGTAAAAATGGGATGTGCGTGACTGAAAATCAGAAACGTCCTTCGTGAGCCACAGAGCATCTTCCTTCACGTTAAGCTGTACATTTGCAGCCTGTCAGGACTTGCCTGCTCTCTTCTGAATATTCAGCCATCAACCTTTAGGGTGGAATTAGTAGCACTTTAATTTCCTGGTAACACCTAAATTAAGGTAAGAGTTCTAAATACTTTAGTAATAATGTACATGCTAATTAATAGAAAACACTTTTCCAGCATGTATTATTAAAGGATGTGTTCCAGCATGCCTTGTTATGTTTTCCAATTTCCTTGCTCAGAAAACTGGTCACTGTTTCCACATCTTACCTGAACCTCCTCTTGGTGAACTCTGCACAACATATGGGAGGCGAACCCTCTCCACTCTGGATTGGAGAAGAAAGCCTCCCTCAGCTCTCTGTCTTGCTCTCTTTTGCAATGATTTCTCATTAAAATAAATTCTATCAGAGACATGCTTGAAGTTGGATACTTTGGGCCTAAAATTTTATTCTCTCAATGACTTGTTCTTTATACTTTTAGCTTGTGGTTCTAGTCCTCAAACACAAGGAGGAAAATTGGAACTCTCAGTCTCAGATTTGAATTTTTTTCCTTTCGTCAATAGGGTGCCTACTGCTTCTGTTTTCCCAAGTGGAAAGTCTTAGAGTTCAACCTTCCTGATGTAGCTTTTTTTAAAAAAATGTGGAATTAGCTCCAGTTCTAACTAGTGGGAAGAAAACTGAGGAAGTAGGTGACCTTGAGAGAGCCACTGGAATGGCTTAAAAGCATGGGTTATGCGGCCAGTCAGTGGAGTTTAAACTCAGATCTTGACACCTCCTCAGTGTGGGGCAGGGACCACAGTACTCAGCCTCTGTCTCTTCATTTTCTCATCCGGAAAATGGGCACGGCCGTGCCTGTTCACAGGATTATCTTGAGGATTGAAAGAGTCGCTACATCAAAGCTTAGTGCAAAGTAAATACTCCACAGATCCTATCAACAATTACTTCTTAGGCACACCTTTTCCTACCTCCATCCCCAGTTCAGAGGACTCATGTCCCGATGCTCACATTAGGAGCTCCTGACCATTTTTCCAATTAACTTTCCACTTAATACATGTCAAATGTCTGGGAGGACCTGCCAGGCTATCTGAACCTGTGGTAAAGGGCTCAGCTTTTTCAGAGAGCTGGGCAAGAACTGAGCAAAGAGAAGCCCCCCCCAGTGCTTTCTGTCCACAAGGTCGAGAGATGAGAGACCACACTGTACCACCTTCTGTCTTATTAATAGGCAACCTAGCTTTCAAAATTAATGACCCCAATATATGGAAAGCCTGTACCATCAGACTCCACAGATCTGGATTGGTCCACTAAGGTGTGACTCCCTGATGCCTTCCCCTTCCCTATCCCATATCCAGATACTCAGCAGATTCCAACCCTAGTAAACAGCCAATTCCCCTTGTCCAGTGAAGTGTGGGGTGCTTAAGAGAGATTAGATTTGCTACGTATCATTATCTTCTAATAATTAGCAGAGGCCTTCTTCTCTTTTTTTTTTTTTCCAGAAGAATGTTTTGAATTCCAAGGCCAAGGCTTGGCAGTAGCTCCCTGGTATCGTGGGACTGAAGATGGATTTCTCTCAGGGGGCCTGAGGAGGCCATCAGTGCAATTTATTTCCAGCTCGGTGCTCAGTAATGGATGTGACCTTGTGTCTCACAGGGCCATCCTAGCACCAGGGCCCTGGATGTGAAGAGTTAAAACATTCCACTCCTCTGCGGAGAGATGTAGATACCTTGACATTCAGAGGCACAGTTCCCAACCTAATCCTTTCTAAATCAGATTAGCCCATCCCATCGCTGACAGTTCACTGACGAGCACATTCCTCAAAGAGAGTCTTATCTGAGATGCAGAGCACTCGCTGCAGTTTTATAGTATCAGAGTAGTAATTCATGCCCTGAGTAATAAAGAAACTCATTAAATGTAGAAGCTTGGCTCTTGCTTTGCACTTAGACCTCCCAGCAGTTTAACTTATGCATAATGAGTCTAAATACTTTAAGGGATAATATAAAAATTATCCACTATTCTTTCATATCTAAAACTGTGCATTTGTTTCCCTTCACTACATGGCTAACATAACTAGGAAACAATATATTACCCTAATTACATGTTATTTATTAGAAAGGAAGGAAGTAAGTCATTTGGAGACAAATCCCTGTACTTATTCATGGAACTGCTTTAGATGACAAAGATAGAGTAAAGCCAGCAGTCTTTCATTATATTTATTACACACTCTTTGTACTAATGAACAATACAGGCTTCAATGAAATAATGGTCTCAGCTCCAAGTTGTACGGAATGCTATATGGGCCATATTTATCAAGAGCGAGTCAGGGCTTTGCTTGTCCTTTGTGTCTTTGCTTTCCATTGAAGGAAGAGGGTGGGAGACACACAAAAGTAGCTTGGGGAATTTTAATAAATACAATGGAAACTAGTTAGCAGATTTTTTTTTTTAAGTCTTCCTGCAACCTTCAGCAGCAGTTCACTCATGAAAGAAAACAATCACTTATTATCCCATACGAGTACTGAATAGGGTCATTCCTTACGTCTTGGAAACAGGAATATATACACACAAATACATATACCTAACATTTTGAAATTCTGATGAAAAAATTTCTAAGATTTCTCTAAGACACTTTAAACATTTATTTGCTAATCCCATAAACTGGGGCAAAACAAGCTAATACAATTCTTTGTTTTAGAGTGGAAAACAAAAATGTATTTTAGAAAATCCAACCTGAAAGACGATGGGGATGTTCTTTTATCTCAAGTTTCAAAAGCAATACAAACAAGTGAAACAGATTTTTCTCTACACGTCCTATATTTTTATCATGCCCCCTGCCACCTCCTGGGAAGAAGAAAGTCTTCAGCGTGAAGGTGAGGGGCAAACCATTTTGTACACATGTGTTTTTAAGCAAGCCGTCCAAAATTGGACGTGTGTTAGCTGCAAGAGGTGAAACATTTTTAGTTCCCTTTTTTTGGAATAATTGAGCCAATATGTTAGCATTTAGAAATGTTGCCTCATGAATAGCACCAGAACTGTATTTGAGGATTAAACCACAGATAACAAAGGAGCACAGGAAAATCTAGGAGGGAAGGAAGCCAAGAAAGTCAGCTGGGACCATGACTTCTTTTGAATTAGCAGTTATCCTTCAGTTGCTTTTTATTCAAACATTTGTCTAGTTCCTCTTCAGAGCTGTTTAGTGCACTCTCTCCTGCACAGGAATATACAGTAGGATTTCCCATCCCAGATCAGACCATTGGTGCATGTAGCTGGTATGCCACCACTGGCAACCTTCCAGTAATGAGGCATCAGCAAGGCAAACCAACAACAAAGCATGTTGCCAATTATGTTAGGCCGTGAACAAGGTTCCGCTTGAGGGTGGTGTAGGCAGAGTGGGGAGGGAAGGAGGCAAGGGGAGGGCGGGTGGAATGAACAGTTTAGGGCTGAGGCAGAAAATTCTGCTGCTGAAGAACTCATTTACCCATTCCTCCTCTAAATCCCCTCTAAGCTTTTCACAGAGACCAAATAAAGTTAGTTTGTTAAATGTATATTTTGGAAAACCTGTCTCTGAGTTGTGAGCAGTGAGAGGGAGCAAACCCAGGTTAGCTCCGTAAATCCTGTTAGAAGGGTAAATCCTGCTAAATCTTTTCCATATCTTTCCTCTCTGGTCTCTGGGTGACATGTTTTGGAGCCTTGTGAAATGAGCTATGTGTAATTCAGGTGAACATACCACCTAGCCTGCTTGGAAGTCCTGTTCACACCTGTTGTCCCGGAGCAATTTTTAATAGCAACACCCCTTTATTCTCAAAAGTGTCGTAGTTTAGACAATAAATCATATGGTTATCCTAGCTATATAATCTAGACCTCAGCTTCAGGAAACTGAGCACACAAGGGAACTTCCTAATTATGTTTCAGGCTCCTAGAAATACCCATTTCTACTCTGTAACTGTTATGAAGTGTTTTAAATAAATCTCACAAGTCTGATCTGTTCTGATGAATTGCTTTTGTGGAGGTGGTGGGGGAGGAATTCTAAGGATGCAACTTTCTAAGACATTAGGAACCTGCTACCTTTCAGAGTAACTAGGCCAGAACCAGAAGATCCCTGTGTGATGTACTTGCAGAAATAATTTGATCTTGGATGCTTTCCCTTTGTTTTATTATCTTTTTAACTTTTGAGCAATGTCAAGGATACACTCAACAATACAGGTCCAGGGACTTCCCTGGTGGCGCAGTGGTTAAGAGTCCGCCTGCCAACGCAGGGGACATGGGTTCGATTCCCTGGTCTAGGAAGATCCCACATGCCGCGGAGCAGCTAAGCTCGTGCACTACAACTACTGATCCCACACGCCACAACTACTGAAGCCTGCGCACTGCAACTACTGAGCCCATGTGCCGCAACTACTGAAACCCGTGTGCCTACAGCCTGTGCTCTGCAAGAAGAAGTCACCGCAATGAGAAGCCCCCGCACCTCAACGAAGAGTAGCCCCTGCTCGCCACAACGAGAGAAAGCCCATGCACAGCAACAGAGACCCAAGGCAGCAAAAAAAAATTAATAATAATAAAAAGTAAAAATTAAAAAAAATATATTACAGGTCCATGACAGAGCAAATGGATGCCACTTCTACTGTGTCCTTTGTGTGTCCTAGAGGTACATCCAAAGTGTGTTGGTCTTGACAGCTAGTGTAGAGCATGGGATCCATCAGGGCAGAAAATCCCAGAGTTCTAGGCTTGCTCAAGAGCTCTATTTACTTTAAGATTGGTGTGAAGGTGAGAAGTTAGAGGGAAATGCACACGGGGCTATATCTACTCTTCCTAACTCCCATATTCTAGGCAAATGCTTTCTCCTTGAACTAAAATTAGGTTACTGATTATTTCTGAGTTTCACTGCATGTTCTGCCATCAAGCCTAGTTGGGATTTCAAAGCTATAAAATTATCACATAAGAGAAACTCAAAGTTTTGGCTGATGGAGAATAATTTCTGGTAGATTTTAATTGGGATAAATTCATCAGTCAGAGTTAGGGCAGGAGTCTCATGACCAAATGCCTATGAGGGTCAAACAGATAATATAAAAAAGAGAAGAAGCCCAAGTTACATACATGGCCCTCTTGGTCTGACTTATTTTCTGCTTTCAATTCTCTATTTAACAAAAATATGAATATAGTAAGACATTTATTTATAGGTTAGGTCTAGTTTTAGAAAAGACAACTCATAGTAAGTGGAAGTTAAATGGGATCCCTCTTTCAGGATGAAGAGAGGATATGGTGGGGATCGTGAAGAAATGGAGACTCGATGACCCATCTAAAGGGGAGAGCCACGCTCAACTTCATCCACCTGTTAACCTGTGGAGAAGGGGTCCAGCCAGAGGGACTATCTTATTCATGCCTCTGTTATCCCCCTGGACACTGCTTTCAATGTCAAGAAAGACACCGGCTCATGGCCATGATACTCACGCAGCATTTTGGGAAGTCAAATATTGATGTAGATGGCCCATCCAACACCCTTGTCCTCAGTTCCTTGGACTACTACTCAAGTTACATGTTTCTTCCACTCCACCATAGTCACCTACTTCCCCAGCCATTCTCTATTACCTTGTCAGTGCCACTCCCTTCAATTTCAAACAACTCATTCTCTGGCTACCACTTTCTCTTTTCCAGTTGATTCCCTCTAATAATCAGATTCCAGGTTATCAGGGCTACCAATCCATTGACACAGGTCCTTACTAAGCTTGGATATAACGATTCATTATCATAATCACTCTGTTGCATACAACCTCATCTCCCTAACCTATTCACTACATCATACTCCCCTGATTAAAAAAAAATTAACCCTGGAAAAATCCAATTTTATATCTATTCTGCACCTGAACCAAGCAGCTGAATGTAGCTGAAGAAAAACACACAATCATGAAGAATGGACTCACTTGAAATTCATGACTTTAAACCTTAAGTGTTCTTAGTGTTTTAATTACTCTGTCAGTTCAGCCCCCACTATCCCAGAAAACCAGTTTTCATCTTCTCCCTTATCCTCACACCTTCAACTCCTCCTCCATCTCCTTCTTCAGTCTCAGATACTGATCTTCATTTTTATTTTACTGGGTAAATATAATCAATAAGAAGGAGCTTTCACATTCTCCACCAAAAATCTATCAACTCGTTTGCATCTGTACCTCTGCACTATTTGTTTTCCTCTTACAAGAGACAAGCTATAATTGCTTCAACCTAATATTCTGGATTCTGTCCCCTCTCACCCATTTGAGCCTCATACAATCTGACCCTTTCATTGTGCTATCTCATTCTTTACTGTATCACTCCTCTGAACATATAAATGTGCTGTAATATCCCTCACCTTACTTACCTCTCTCTTCTTTGTCCCAGTATACCCTTACAGTGACTGACCTATTTCTCTCTTCCTTCCACAAGACAAGCTTCTAAAAATGTTGTCCATGCTGCCTGATTCCATTTTCTTACCTCCCATTCCATTTGAACACAATTCAAACAGAGTTTTTTCAAGATATATTTATGAGACAAATCTAGTGCTATGACTGACCTACAGTTGGAGGGCATGAGATATCACACCTTTGTAGTACTTTGTAAATCCTATATTGCTAATCCTATTTGAGTTTATCATTACCCCATGAGGTGAACAGGGGAAGAGTTCATCTTTCCTTTATGCAAATGAGAAGAATGAGATTTGGGACATGGAGTCATTTCTTCAGATTAACATACATGGTAAGTGGTACCTGCAGTGCCAGGAATCAGAACTCTCTAATGCCTTCAGAAAGATGAAATAAAGAAAGCATAGATGGGTCACTGTAATTGAAATTCATAATGTCTAAATATTTTAAGCAGCAAAGGCCTGTGAAAATTATTTACTTCAGTGAAATACTAGTGAGGCTACATAGTTATTTAGCAGTAGAACCTGGGCTCAGGCTTCCTGACTGCTGGCTGATGCTCTGTCCCAGACACCATGCCTCAGACTTGAAAATTCACCTTCACGAGCAGCAAACAGTTGAGCGAGCAGCTGCTCAGTACATACGAAGAGAACAACTGTTGAGAATACCAGCGGCAGCTCCAGCAGCCATACAGCAACAATGGCAATCGGCAAAAGCTAATGTTCTCACAGTGAGGTCCAAGGAACTCTTGACCAGACTCTTACCTACCCGTGTTTAATAAAAATGCTGATTCCTGGGCCACACCCCATTTGTGCAGTATCAGGTTCTCAGGACATGAGGCCCAGGAATTCACATTTTAAACAACTACATCATATATGATTCTTATACACTGTTAACCTCGAGGACCGTTGTATGAACAAGCGTGGACAAACCCATTCTGAACAAATTTCAATATGTAATTTCATCTTTAAAAGAAAATGGTCATGTGCTTTGACTTTTCATTAATGAAACAAACAAAAAAGGTAAAAAAAATCAAGCTCTCTCTCCCCAATAAGCTCTTAGAGTCCCACTCACTTTTGTTTGTTTGTTTGTTTTGCAGTTGAACATGGCCTTGGTGTTAGGTACTGTAGGGGTACACAATTCAAAGGAAGCCTATGCAGCTAGGGGATGAGGAACACAGCTCATCGGTCAGGGAAAGGCCTCACATTATGGAAATACTAGGAATTAAGGCGATTCATTCGCCCTTGCCTTTCAGCGAAGGCGATTCATTCAGCGAAGGTCATGCCTTTAGGTCAGGGTGAGAACCTCAGTGGAGCGATCATCAGGCTTGCCTGGTGATGAATGGGCTGGAGCCGAGGCCATGCAGGGATTCATCACTGCAAGTGATTTATATTTGTGGACACATATAGAGGCTGCAGGCTCTAGAAATATTATGAGGGCTGGATGCCTTAACATGCCAGCAAACCTACTGATGCAAGGTTACTGCTGAGATGATAGTGCTGGAATATTCAACCCTCTTGTTCCTAGCTGCATCTCCTTCTGGCTAAACTTTAAACTTAGAAAGTACCCTTGCCCAGGTCCACATCATAGACTGGTTTCATAGTTTGAGCTTGGATGTAACTTTGATGTAGAAAAAATATTTAGGGCCATGAAATTTTTCTTATATACCAAAACACTGGTGAAATGAGAGCTATATCTTTTGTAAGGTAAAAGGCAAAACATTTACCAATAACTAGCAGAATATTCAAACAAATGTCATTCTCATATTTCTTGCCAGTTGGGGAAAATAAATACCTAAGGGCTGAATTATCCTAATGTTGGTTCTCTCTCCACCACTTACAATGTACATGCAAAAACACACACTCAGACACCCTCAAGAATCTGCTGCTGGGACTTCCCTGGTGTTGCAGTGGTTAAGAATCTGCCTGCCAATGCAGGGGACACGGGTTCGAACCCTGGTCCGGGAAGATCCCACATGCCGCGGAGCAACTAAGCCCGTGCACTACAACTAGTGAGCCTGCGCTCTAGAGCCTGCAAGCCACACCTACTGCAGCCAGTGCGCCTAGAGCCCGTGCTCTGCAACAAGAGAAGCCACCACAATGAGAAGCCTGTGCACCGCAACAAAGAGTAGCCCCTGTTCGACGCAACTAGAGAAAGCCTGCGCACAGCGGTGAAGACCCAACTCAGCCATAACTAACTAACTAAATAAATAAATTTTATAAATAAAATTTATTTATTTATTTATTAAAAAAAAAAAAAGAACCTGCTGCTTCCCAAGACATCCTGCTGCCTCCAGTCATCTCAGTTTGTCAGCCCTAAATATAAGAAACAGTGCTATTCTATGTTAATAAAGTTACTTTATATTCAGAGCACACAACTGTCCCCTCTACAGGAGAACTGCCATATAGAAATGGGTGGGATCTGGGTATTATTGCCTGTCCACTCAACAGGGTTTTTTTTACCCAGGTACAGAGACAGGTCTGCTGGGCTGGAGAACCTACTGAAGAGAAACCTCTTATGCACTGCGGAAGCCTCGGAAATTCCCAGCTGAGCGAGCTTGGAGGCCTTTGGAGCTGCTAAAGTGGCAGATGAGATTCTGAATAAGTATCTCTCAGGTAATTGAGGCTGGAGAAAAGACAGCATTCAGAAACTCTCGGCACACCCCCATTTCCCTTTTAAATTCTTCTTTCTCTTCTCTTTCTTTTAAGGTGATATTGTCATTTTGAAAAATAAGTACAAGAGGGGCTTTTGTTATGTAACAAATAACTTTAACATTTAGTGGCTTAAAATAACAAACACTTATTTGGTTTGGCTTAATAAACACTTATTTGGGGGTTGGCAACGTGGGCTGGGCTTACTTCTTATCTCAGCGAGGCTCACTTATGCGTGTGCAGTTAGCTTCTGTGTTCGCTGAGACCTGGCCAGTCTAGGAAAGCCTCAGCTGGGATGCTTTGCCTCTGTGCCACATGGTCTTCCATCACCCAAGAGGCCAGCTTGGGCTTGTTAACATGACAGCTGGGCAGGGCTAAGAGGGAGAGAAAGCCGAAGTATTCTTGAGGCCAAGAGTTCGGAAATATCACACTGTCGTGTCTGTAGAAAACTACTTACTGGCCAAAGCAAGTGTAAAGCAAGTCCAGAAACAAGGGCAGGGGAGAGAGATGCTGCCTTTTCATGGGATGAACCAGAGAGTCATGGTGTGCAGTGATGGGATATAGGGAGAGACGAAGAGTTATAGCCATTTTCACAGTCTACCACACCCTGGGAGTTCCAAATCGCAAGCTGCTTGGGGGCCACTGGAATACTTAATATGAGAGGCGAGATTCAGCCTAAGAAGCAAATGCATCAGGCAACTGAGGCGGAATAAAGGCATTTTAAAACATTTCTTCCTCTCTTTCCTTTATGGTGACTTTGTCATTATGGAAAACATCAGAAAGTCGTCTGCACGAGAGGCACTTTGAGGGAGGAACGCTTCCTGGATTGGCGTGATTGGAGGGAGGGTGGCCTGATCGCCTTATTCCTTCCAGCCACCTTAGCCATCTTTGCTGACCATGACAGAATTCCTGCAGCCACAGCAATCAGAATCGATCATGGAGAAGGGTGGCTCGAGTGGCTTGGCCGGGGTGCAGCACAGCTGGCCTCAATCACGCTTCCTAAATGTTTCCTCTCAAGCTTTTAAGGGGCTCATAGAGCTGAGTGCACAGGAATCCAAACAAGCCGTTCAAAACTGGCTCGGGATCACCAAGAGAGGAGACATAAGGCAGGGTGAGGATAATGACCTGCTCGAAACTGCATTTAGGAAACTTTTTCTCTGACACGGCCCAGATGGCTCAGACCTCAAAATGCTTCTTTCTTTGGATATGGTGACCCTTGTCGGTGGGGAGCTTGGGACTCCGCCTGCTCCGTGGCTTTCTGAGTTGGAAGGCACAGACTGTGAACAGGGACCACTGCTATCCTTGGAGGAGATTTTATGTATCAATTTTTTATCTGTGATCCGTCAAAAAGAGAAGAGGCTTTGAATTTTATTCGCAGGACCCAAGGAAAGGAAAAGAACACCAGCCTCTTTTCTTAAAGGTTTTCTATTTTCCCTTTTTGACGCAGACCAAGACAGTAGTGGGGCTAAAACAAATGTGGCATTTCCCATCCTTCAGCACCTTGCTTCTTCCATAGCTCCCCTTCCAACATAGAGTTAGATTTTTCAATCTGGGGGTATTTAAGAGGGAATAAGCGCCAACAGCTGGATCCCATGCTTAGGTGCTAAATGAGTCTAACCGAACTCCCTTGGACATTTATTTTGTTCCAACTGACAGCAGCCAGAGAGGCACGGGGACAAATTGCGAGATCGCACTGCCCTCTGCCTTCTGGGTCCAAGGTGGAGGACTATTACAGCAGGGCCTGGGTGATGCTAGAGGGCTTAGAGAAATGCCATTGAACTACTCTCAGGCGATCGATTGGGATATTAGGGTTTTCAGATTTCCAGTACTTGGCTCTTTACAATCCAGTTCTATAAAGATTTATGTAGCACTGGGGGATGGTCGAAGATGCAACACATCTGTTTTTGAAGCTGTCAGTCAAAAAATGAGGCCAACTGATGCCTCTGAAGTGTTGGTACCTGTCTGCTGAAGTTCTCCCAGGCAGATAAAAGCCCACCTGATGTCTTGGCTCTAAGACTGGCAGACAAGACTGGACTTGAGTTCACAGGTGCTTGTATAACACTTACTACGTATCAGGCGCTAAACCCTTTACAAATGTGGACTCATTTAATCTTCATACCATAGGTCTTATTCTTCTTATTACACAGACGAGGAAAGAGAGCACAGACAGGGTTAGTAGCTTGCCCAAGACAGCACAGCTTATAATAATGGTCAGAGGTAGGGTTTGTGCCCTGGCAAACTTGTGCAGAGTTCATGCCCTTAGCCATATGCTTGGCTGCCTGTCATATTAATGGGAGTTTTTTTGGCCTAATCAGACTCTTTATTTTTTGCCCTGGGTTATTAATTTTGAGCGAGTGGCAAAGAAGAGAAGGGAGGAAGAGAGGGCTAACCCCTCTATGCTAGATGCTGTGCTCAACCCTTTATAGCCACCTCATTTAATTCCCAGAACAATGCTGTGAGATATTCTTATCCACAATTTAGATATGACACTCACAGAGACTCAGAGAGGTTAAGTGACTTGATGTATGACACACAGTTAGTAAGACATAGGGCTGGGTGGTGACCTAAATGAGAAGGAAATCCAAAAAAGAGGGGATATATGTACACATACAGCTGATTCACTTTGCTGTACAGTATAAACTAACACAGTATTGTAAAGCAACTATACTCCAATAAGAATAAAAATTTAAAAAGACATGGGGATGGGATGTGTCCTCAGCTTTTGTGGATCCCACAGCCCATGAGAGCTCCCACTACATTGGGCTTGTTATCTGCCTTCGTTAGCTAAACCTTGTATCAGCTTCCAAGAGCTAAGAATTCACTTCCTGGTTTCGGATCTCTCATCCTGGATTGTCTTTCTAGCTCATTCTATTTTGTACCCAGGGGAAACAAAAAGATTTGAGGTTTTGAAGCTCTGTGAAATCTAGCCAAAAAAACCAAAAAAAAAAAAAAAAAACCAATAACACTTGCAAATCCTGTCAGTTTTGCATCAAAATACCATCTCAGAGATGTCTAACTAAGTCTAATGTGCTACTTCCTTTGACTCTTGTACTGTCATAGGAACTTACTGATGGATTCACCTGTTAGATGGGAATAATGTCATCTCCAAGTTCTTTCCTTTTTAATGATGGTAGGAACACTAGAAAATAGAGATTTCAATAGGCATCCCCGGTCTAAGTTATTCCTGCATATGTCAGAGAGGCTAAGACCAGTCCACCACTCTTGGTTCTGTGGAATTTCACTTTGCACTTAACGCTGGATGGACATCCTGCAGGTTCCCCAAAGAGGACTTGCTATGCTGGTGGGAGACTCCATCGCTGCTCCCAGAAAGCACGCCCCCAGAGGGCAGCGGTGGCATCATCACATGCAAAGGAGAATGTAGAAAGCTTTGGCAGTCCTCCAGGGACCAGCAAGTCCTTCAATGTGATTTCCTTAACAGAGCAGACCTCTTTAAGGGTTGAAATTAATGTCTTAAACTGCATGTTTTAAAAACCTCATAAAATAAAGCACAATACCAGAAGAAAAACAACAAATTCTTCTCCCCTTATTGCATTTTGCAAGTCATGAGTGCTTTCAGGGATCCGATTCTAATTTTGACCCACACCTATAAGGTAGAGAGTCCAGGCATCATTATCCCATTTTACAGGCAATGGAGCTACCGAGTTCAGAGAGGTAACGTGATTTGCTCAAGATCAAACAGCCAGCAAGAGATAGAGCAGAGGCCTGGGTTCAGGTCGTCTCACTCCAAATTCAGCAATCTCTGCAAGATAGCTTAATTTGCTTTTATGTGACCTATAAAGTAACGATAGCAATAACGAATTAGGGTGAAATTCGTTTGACTATTGAATAGCTTCGTGTTATTATAAAACACAAAACAATAAGAATTGCTGACTTTTTTGTGCTGTTACTATGTGCTAAATGCTTCATGCATATACTTTATGTGTATCTGTTTGACCAACACAAGTGCTTACTATGATCCAGATGTTGTGTAGAAAGGCAGGGGTTATTTGTTGCATTTTATAGTTGCTTCATCTGAGACTGAACAGGAAATAAAATGACATCCCCAACACACTGTCAGTATGCGAAAGAATCAGGCCCCAAACTCTGGTCTCATGACTCCAAAATCCATAATCTAAACCATTTCACAAATATATCAATCAACTAGAATTACCAACTTTTTAAGAATGAGGAGACAATAGCTGGCTTTGAGCCATCATTTTTGTGCCTGTAACACAATTCTGGTGAAAACCAAGAGAGAAATATACATTTTCCCCCTATGTGACCTGATGCTGGTTGGCTATTGCACGTTCCTCCTGTTACTTGTAGTAATTTCTAGTACTCTTGGATCTGTTTCAAGAAATAAATTCTAGTAATTGCATTTTTACAGCGTTAATTATTTTACAAAACATTTTCTATGTGAGCCCTGTCAGTGCTCAATAAATAATCATACTAGTAATTATCATGACATATTTGACACCTATGGAAATGAGGGGCTGTCAACCCAGCCCACATCCAGGCAGGGCTGTCATGTGGAGACACAGTGAGGGGGGAGGCTGACTCCCCAGGGACCCTGTCACTGTCCTTGGGTCTAACTCACAGTCTGCTCACACCTCGGGCATGTGTAAATTTCCATAGAAATCTGGAGATGCTGGGAGATCTGGTTGTCGAAGTCTGGTTCATAGAAGGGACTCCATGCTGCTGCCCACATGCACTTGGCCAACCTTGGAGGTCCGCTGCAGCTTTTGTGCACAGTGCCCTAGTGGCTTCCTACCTCCAGCTCTGGAATTCACTGCTGGAGACCTCCCTCTGGCATGGGAAAAGCCAGACAGTGAACCAATTAGAGGCCGGAGTTGGCAGAGAAACAACCCAGTTTCCTAAGTGTCATCTATCCAGACAATTGCCCATAGCAGTGGCTTGATTATTAATATACCATTCCTTGTCTTTATTCTCATCACTACTTCCTCATCATACTTCAGGGCTCACCTCCCCAAAATACCACTTGCAAGCAAATCTTTGCCTCAAGTTGTGTCCCTCCTTAGAGGGGAG
The DNA here is from genome assembly GCF_964270905.1 of Leucopleurus acutus. Taxonomy (NCBI): domain Eukaryota; kingdom Metazoa; phylum Chordata; class Mammalia; order Artiodactyla; family Delphinidae; genus Leucopleurus; species Leucopleurus acutus. Next base: position 41,001,687 of record NC_139150.1, read on the forward strand.
AGGTCTCGGAATAAGACTGCCTCCTTAATCTGGATGATTCTGCCTTATTCCCATTATAGCCATTGCTAGTTCAGGGCTCTTGCAGCTTTTCTCCACCCTCGATGGGAGCGGTCCTTCTCTATCGCAAGTCTATTTTTGGCATTCCCAGACTTAGAACCATTCATTGGTTCTTACCTGTGCCTAGGCAAGAGTTCCAGCGCCTTGGACTCAGCTGGGCGTCAAAGGCGCTCCGCGATCTGCCGACCGTGTATCCCCCCAACCTCCTCACTCAATCCTCCCCTCTTTCTGTCTTTGGCTCCAGCTGTATCGAGCCACCAGCCCTACTCTTCTCCCTCCAGGCCTTTGTACAGGATGTTGCCTGTGCTTTTCTGGCTTCCTCTGCCTCTCTCTGACCACTCATCCCCATCTTTGTGATCTAACCCTCCCTTGTCCTCCACGCTTCCAGCTGGGTGTCACTCCACTGGTGAATGAAGTTCTTCCAGACCTTCCAAATCTGGGTGGGGTGTCCTATGACATCTTGTAGCAATTTGTGCCAACCAATCTCTTTGTGCCTTATGGCTCTGTTCTGTCGTAGTCTTTATTTGTCTCCCTCACCACCAGAGTGTAAGATCCTTGAGGGCTAGACCTGCCTTTTTTGTATTTATTTAGAAACTCAAATCTTTAATCAGAGAACCAACACACAGACATGAAGGGCATTTCTACACTGGCCTGCAGAACACAGGTCACTAGTTACATAGATCCTCCCCTCTGCCCCCTACCCCTATCCCCCCCGCCCCAAACACAGTGACTGCCAACTTTCCACAGGGCCTCTGACCTCCATCTCTGGTGTCAAAACTCTTCGTTGAACACACTTATCAATTTGAGTTCCCGCCCCTGCCCTGCCCCTTAGGTATATAACAGGCCTACTGCCCAGATACACAGAGATCTTGAGGGCGGGGGGAGTTGGAAGTTTCAGCCGTTTGAAAACGAGTACGCTCCCCACTGTGGTGTGAATGGTCAGCCAATAAGTTCCCAGTTTCGATGACAGAACCAAGCAGCACAACTCAAGGTGCAAGGTTTGAAAATCCCAAGGGCCCAAAGCACAGCCTCCTGAACTTTTTTTAGCACCAAAAATATGAAAGATATTAAAAGTTCAACCTGCCTTTTAATCTTTGAGTTCTTAGGACTGAATACCTGGCATGTGGTAGGTGGTTATGAAATGTGGTCTGAAAGAATTGCTATTGGAATTTATGTTTTCTTCATTACTGGTGTGGTTGAATCCTTTCCCCTGCTTATGTCCCACATGTATACATATTTTTAAATTTTTTTCTGTGAATGGTCTGCCAGGCCATTTTATTACTTGTTTTCCCTTTTCCTGTGGTAACAAGGCACCACGCATCATTAGGAATGCCTCCCAACGGATCCCATGTGTTTCAGTCCTCACCAGTGAATACCTGTCTGCAGCCCGTGGGTTAAAAAGCTGCTCACTCAAGTCCTTCTCTGTGGACCAGGAAGAGTGCAGTACCATTCCTGGGAAGTCCCACCTCGGCCACCAACCAAGGCAAAACCAGGAGAGACTTTTCATGCATGATACCCCTGACAGGAAGATTCCAGGTAAAGGTGTTTCACGTTTATTAAATCTCTGATCTACACTGCCAGCTGTCTGTACTTGTGTTCCAGCTCCCTGGCTTCGGGTTATTGTTCTAAAGTTCAAGACCGGCTCTGGAATGAAGCACCAATGTAACGTGCAAGTTTGGCCAAAATGGCAGACTTTGGAGAAGGACTGAATAGCCTTTATCCTCATCAGGCGAGATTCCCCTGTTCTCAGAGCTTGAAAATGGGAGTGACTCAGAGGCTCAGGACAAATGGTCCTGAAGAAGAGCTGCTCATTGCACGTCCTCCATGCGCTGTCCCTCCCTTCCTGTCACACAAGGGCTCTCTGAAGGGCTCTTACTGGTCTTGGCTGCAGAGAGCTGAGCCTTCCCAGGCAGCCTCTACAGAGCGGTAACTCCCCACTTCCCAAGATTTCCGGTTTAAGGTTTCAGACACATTCTTTGGGTTTCTTTCACTTTTCAGGGGATCAGCTGAGGGAGGACTCCAGGGCACGTTCTGGTCCCTGGCTCTAGCTCTCGCAAGTATTAAATGCCGAAAACATATGTAAAGTCTGACACTCAGTAGGTTCTCTGTGAATGTTACCTTCTCCCACGGCTCTTGCTGTTGACCGATTCGGTGATGAAATCCCTATGTCAAGGGACAATCACTGCCTACTAGATAGCTACCAGATTTATACCCAGAGAATTCAAAGAGGAGGACCTTCTAGAAACTTCTACTTCCCCAGAGTTTCAGTGCCACTCAGGAAAGGATAAGCAGGTGAAGGGAATGAAAGTTAAGCTCTGGATTATCAGCACACAATTTCAACAATAATGCTAGTCATGACAGTGATAGCGATTATAATAGCTACCTCACTAGATGCATGGAACACGCTGGAAACTTTCACCTGTGTCACTTTATTCTTTACAACATCTTTTCAAAGTTGGTGATTTCGCCCTCATTTTACTGGAGAGGAGGAAACTGAATTTTGGAAAAGTTAACGTCAACTGAATAGTTTGCGGAAGGGGGTACAGTCAATAAACGGTGCTGTTTCTCTCCTTCCCACCACTGCTGTTCAAACCCCCTCTGTCAAACTCCACTTTCTCACCTCCTGAGATATCTCGGCCGATCCCTTAGCTTTCCAAGTCCTTTTCAGCTGTTCAAAAAGCCTCCTTTCCAGATTTTTTAAAAGCCCAATTAAATCTAAATCAAACATCAATTTCTCATCCAAATAAAAGCTTTTCTTTACCCAAACTCAGTCTGAAACCAGGCTCTAGAAAGTACAGCAGAGAATGAATGCTGTGTGGCTTGAATTTTAGTACTTGTGCTCCCCCTTTCTCTAGGTCAAGGCAGGAGAAGGAACGAGGGGCAGATTGTGAGCGCATCTTCCAGGGTTGTGTTTGGGATTCTCTCCTGGATGCTGAATGTCCTCTCTTAAGGCTTATGCCCAAATTCTAACTATATATGAAAGGCTTTATGATTTCCGCCCGACACCCCTTTAACTCTTTTATTTCCTCCCACTTCACTTATCTTAACCTTCTCCCAGACTTGCTCCATCCCTCCCCTTGGCTCCAGGACCTTCTGACCTTGTGCACTTTGACTTCAGAGATGGATCCTCCCACTGTCCACTTATAACTCTCGCTCTCAGTTTATTTCTTTGGGGGCTGACACACTGACAGGCAGCCCTTGTGGACAGAGCCACTCCTGACATTTGTGGGCTCCAGGCAGAAGTACAAATAGAAGCCCATAACTTTAAATGTGTAGGTGTTTCTAAACATTTTAAATCAAGCTAAAACTTATTTAATAAAATGTGTTCTGTCCTAACCTGGACAGCCAGGCAGGCTTGCATCTAGAATTCTCACACTCCTTGGAATTTCATGTTAGAAGCTGGCTCCAAGCATAAGCCCCCAGCCCGCTGTTAACCTCTCTGCTATCCTTGGCTATTGCAAGCGGTCTTACATATAGGCATGTGGGCACCCTCGCCCTCCCAGCCACCAGCAAAAAGCTAGCCCTGGAACACCCAGTGGGCCTAGGCATGTGCACATGGTGATGGGTCTACCCGTGAAGTAGGCTTGACTTGGGGCCATTTTGGAATGGAATTCTGCAGTCTCAGTGACCCCAGTCACGATTTACAAGAGAGCATCTTCTCCAGGGGGGCGTGTCTCTAAAGTGCACGTGTCTCCTTGGCCTCATGAACTGTTTCTCTAAAGAAGAGAAGCATGGCTGGAGGAAAGCCAGAGGAGTCCATTAATGCTCAGGGGCCAGGGCAGGAATCCCTCTTGAACACAGGCCTTGCAAGACAACTCACACCCACCTGACTTCCACAGAATTCACTCAGCTGATGGAAAAACTCAAACATTATGGCCCTGCAGGTTGCTCCTAAGAATTCTGGTTCCGTATTCTCATAGTTACACAGGTGAACCTACAGCTGAGATCTCTGTCTTCCTTCTCACTGACAACCAAATTTCTCTAAGGGCATCACAGGGATCCCCCCTCACTTGCCGTGAATGTAAGCAATTTCTCTTCACCGCTATAGCCCTGGAACTATGCCTGGAACCTAACAGGGGCTCAACTCAGATTTGTTAAATGGTTGCAGGGGTGGAAAGCACCCCTTTCCCTCACCCTCCTGGGGAATCTCCTCCTAGGACACAATGTTCTTCAAAGGTTCTTTCACACAGATCAGTCTCCTCGATGCAGCCCCAGACTTATCTTATTTGGGGATGACGGGCTATGAGTCACAGGGCAATTTAAGCCATCTCTTGGCCTTGCAAGAACGAGCAGTGTGGGGGTTGGGTCTCTTCTTTGGACTTTAGCTGGAATTCTAAGACAATAGGAAAGTTGCGTTCAGCAAGTTCCACATAACTTGCCTAGTTCATACAGCTATAGCGGCAGAGAGTCATTTGAACCCAGCACTGACCAGTTCCAAAAGACATCCTCTTCCTTTATGCCGGGCTGCATCCAGGACCCCATTTTAACAAGACAGGTTGGGGCCTGGGCGCCTGCACGAGCACACTGCCAATCACACGTGGCTGCGAGCGGCCTGACTTCTGCCTGCTCAGCACTGGACCTCTGACACTTATGACACAGCTGTTCCCACATCTCATTTGGCGGCTGCTTTACGTCCATCGTCAGACGCTGGCCTCACGGGAGTAGGGCCAGTGCCCCCAGCTAGTTTGAAAGATCAATCAAATGGTTGCACAGATTACTTGGGACTGTCCTGTGATCCAGCAGCGCTGAGATTTGTACAATTAGAACAGCTTTCTCGCCTGAGGCCTTCGAAGAACAACTACAAAAACAAATGGCGGCAGCAGCAGTAGCAGCAGTCGTAGCTGCAGGGAAAAAAAGAAAAAAGAAAAGGAAAGAAAATGCACGAAATGAGGCAAAGGCCTCTTCCGCCCCCCCCCCCCCCCATCCTTCAGTGGAAGGCAGATGCGTTTTTTCATCCGAGGCCTCGGAGAGTCAGTTTCATCAAGAAAAATAGCAGTTAGCTTCCCACGTAATTACGACAACAGAGACTAACCCCTTATTTAATAATTCTTCAGACATGAATACGCCCGTAAGGTTTTCTCCCCTGGAAATTTCCCCTATTAATGGTTGGATGACCTATCCAAGCCAGCAGTTCTGGGCTGGTGAAAGTCAGGCTCTTGGTGTGGCCGATTGGAATTTGGCGCCTGTGCTGCTCCTTTGTGTCCTGCCTCAGCTCCTTGACCGTCACCTTCAGGCACTCACGTTCCCCCGCTAGAAGCACTGCTGATGTATCCTTCCTAACATTGATGGCTTCCATACCTTTTAGTTTTCAGAGTATGGTACTTCATTGTCCCATTGCCCAAATGAAGACCATTCCCAGAGAGTTGAATAATAATATCTCAAACCAGTGTGTATAATTTATAGTGGGAAATCCTGTCATCCTCATTTTGTAGAGAAAAGAAAGGAAGGGTCAAGAGGCCAAGAATAAAGCTAACCCAAGTCGGGTCCTCTTGTTCATACGACTGCTGTATCAGTTGCAGGGTGGGGAGAAGATTTCCCAGTTTCTCATGCTACATCATATGTTACCAAACTCTGAAATGTTGTTCAAGGGAAACATAAACACACACACAAATAGAGAGGGAGAGGTTGAGAGAGAGGGGGGAGGATAGAGGGGAAGAGAGAAAGAGAGAGACTGGGAGAGAAGAGGAGAGAAAGTCTGTTTATGATAGAAAAAACAGAAATACAGAAAGAGAAAAAGAACAAAAATCACCCCAGAGTCCCAGCAGGCAGCGATAGCCCGTTAGTATTTTGATTTATATGGCTTGACACCCTTTGTGTCTACATATACATAATTTCAAAATTGATGTCATACCAGAAATGCTGTTTTTAACTTGCTTTTCATTTAATGGTATTTTATGCACATCTTCCTCATGTCCATAAATACAGAAATTTCTTTGTGATAAACATCTGATTTACAAAGTTCAAAGAATGAAAGACAGCTAAGCATTGGAGCTAAAGCACGTCAACTCTGCCTGCCACAGTTAGGAGGTACTAGGAGTCGCTTTTATGGTGTCCATCTGGATTTGTGAACAAGTAAGTTTCCTAACAGGTTTTAGAAACCAATGAGCTCATTACTTGAAGGACTGTTTCTAGAATGTTCCCCCATCTCTTTATAGGCTGTGTTTTAGTCCATTTTATGGGTATGTTGTAGTTTGAACAGTTCCTTCTTGTTGGATGTTTTGTGATCATAAACCTTTCTAGGATGGTACACTTTTTAATTTTTATTTTGTAACAGATCTTTCTTGGAGTATAATTGCTTCACAATTCTGTGTTAGTTTCTGTTGCACAACAAAGCGAATCAGCCATATGCATACACAAGTCCCCATATCCCCTGCCTCTTGAGCCTCCCTCCCACACTCCCTATCCCACCCCTCTCGGTCACTGCAAAGCGCCGAGCCGATCTCCCTGTGCTATGCTGCTGCTTCCCACCAGTCAACTGTTTTACATTCGGTAGTGTATATATGTCGATGCTACTCTCACTTCACCCCAGATTCGGCCTCCCACCCCATGTCATCAAGTCCATTCTCTATGTCTACCTCTTTATTCCTGCCCTGCAACTAGGTTCATCACTACCATTGTTTTTTTTTTTTTAGATTCCATATATATATACGTTAGCATATGGCATTTCTTTTTCTCTTTCTGACTTACTTCACTCTGTATCACAGACTCTAGGTCCATCCACCTCACTGCAAATAACTCAGTTTCTTTTCTTTATGGCTAATATTCCATTGTATACATGTGCCACATCTTCTTTATCCATTCATCTGTCGATGGACATTTAGGTTGGTTCCATGTCCTGGCTATTATAAATAGTGCTGCAGTGAACATTGTGGTACATGTCTCTTTTTGAATTATGGTTTTCTCAGGGTAGACGCCCAGTAGTGGGATTGCTGGGTCATATGGTAGTTCTACTTTTAGTTTTTTAAGGAACCTCCATACTGCTTTCCATAGTGGTTGTAGGATGGTACACTTTTTTAAAAAATTTATTGAAGTATAGTTGATTTACAATGTGTTAATTTCTGCTCTACAGCAAAGTGATTCAGTTGTACATATTCTTTTTCATATTCTTTTCCATTATGGTTTGTCACAGGATATTGAATATAGTTCCCTGCGTTATACAGTAGGACCTTGTTTATTCTAGGATGGATACACTTTTTCACATACCTTTGTCATTGTCTGATAATGCTGATTACTCAGCATTGTTGGACTGTAGTTTCAGGGTAGGGATCAGAAGCTTTTTATTCCAAAGGCGAGTGGCCAGGGGGAGTCAGTAACCCACCCTTGCGCTCTAGCTGCTAAGGGTCCTCCAGTCCCTCCATAGCTCTATCATTTTTGCCAGTCCTGGTGGTTCTACCATTAGATGCACATTCCTTTGGATTAAGTCTTTGTCCTCTATGAAATGCAATTGCCTCAGGAAGAAAGCATCTCCTGAGAGTACACTCTGATGCAAGGATACCCCTTTACGTTGACTCATATTGTTCATGAGTCATAAAGAGAAGTAATGGAGAAAAGTTGTTACCAATGTGGGCTCTGGAGCCAGGCCATCAGGATGACTACTAATATTACCACTTACTAGCTGGGGCAAACGTGATCAAGTTATTTAATGCCTCTGTGCCTCAGTTTTCTTATCCATATAATAGATATAATGATACCACTTAATGTCATAGACTTGTGAAATCAAATGGAAAATGCCTACCTAATACAGCGCCATGAACATAGACATTTGCTCGATAAATGTTACTTATTATCATCCCAATGAGACTATGATCTCTGAAGTCAGTGATTATATAAATATTATAGTGGAGGCCATGGTGCCCTGCAAAACCCCCTCAGTACCACTCTTCCTTGCATGATGGCAGCTTCTTAGGGCAAACATTAGCCACTCTCTGCCCAAGGGCTTTCTCTGGTCTCTAGAGTGTGCCCAGACCACACGCAGGGCAGGCTAGGGAGTCGAGGTCCCGGGAGCAGCCCTCACCAAACCAAAATGGGGAGTGATGGAAATATAGACATATACATCTTCCTTGCCCCTCAGGTAGGACAAATATGGGGCATGTTCAACGCCACGTCCCAGAGGGCTTCAGCAGGATTGAGCCCTCCTTGTCCTGGTAACTTGCTCATTATACCCTCTGCACTGGCATTTACTGTCATCCATTTACCATCTAGTCTCACCTCTCCCACATGAATGGAAGAACCAGGGGAACGTCTCCCAAGGAAGCCTGAGGAATCCAACATAAGGCACGTATCAGGATTCTTTGAAGATGCCACAGGAGCAGGGGGCTCAGTACTTATCACGTCAGGGTTTACCAATCAATATTTGCTTAATAAATTAAGTGCCTCTAAGAGAGTGCAACTTGGACGTGTGGCTTTCTTCTCATTTATGGGACTTCATTACTGACTACTGTGCTCTGTCATCTCTGTCACCTGGAAAGCACGAGGGCCATCATGGGGAGAAAGATAATTCTCTCAGTAACTATCCTTTCTCATTTTTTGACCCTAATGTGAGTCTGAGGAGACAGTCTAATTCAGGAATTGCAAATCCAACCACCTATGGGGGCCAGACAGGCCAGCCGGGCGAGGGAAGCGAGCCAGTTCAAAACCGCAGTGAACTGACACATGGATGTAGTAAAAGGAGCAACCTCTCAGCTCCAGCTACTCGCTGCCATGCAGGAGGAAGGCCCTTTGTGCCTACATCTTCTGTCTCTTATTATTTCTCACTGTGTACTTTTGCGTCAAAGAACCTTATTCTGAGTTGACAGCTAATACCATTTTTCCACAAGCATCCTATCCATGGGCACAAACACTCCTCATCAATGGCCTTCCAATATATTATCTCTGCTCTAAGCAATGACCCAAGTTCACCTTAGTCACCACAAAGACTCATTTAAATGCTAAGGGAGGCCACAATACCTGTCCTGGTTTCCATAAGGCTCAGAGAAACTGCATTCTAACTGGGGATCATCCTTCGTTTCAAACCTCATCTCTCTTCACATTATGTGTGGCCGAGTTCATTTGCTTCCCCATGCAGACAGACACTGATCTAGAATTATGCGAGGAGGTTTCATTTCCAGATCTCATGTAAAATTAATTTTCATAACTCTCTCAGTTTCTGCCTGTCTATACATATCTTTCTTCATTAACCACTGAACTGCCTCTGTCCCATGTCTAGGAGGCAAAGATGGCAGGCGACTTTTAAGTATGAATTAGCAAAATCCATCCTGGAGACCTCAGCTATTGGTCTCAGAGTCTACCTTGCTGTGTCCTTTAAAATATTAGCGTAGCACTGAAACAACACAACAAAAAAAGCATTAAGTTCCATTATGAATAATTAAATCAAATGCAATCTTAGAGAATATTGCTCTAGTGAGAGATGCTTATGTGTTTCTGAACCCACAATGTTCTTTGCCCAAGTTTAATACGTTTTTTGATGGTATAAAAGAGGCTTTAAACTTGCAGGAAGGCCTTCTCACAGGTACCTTCCTCCGAAGAGCTACTGTTCTGTGGGAACAGTTCTATTCTGCTGTGATTTTGAAACATTCCCTAATTAAGTTGGGCCCCCTCCACCTACAGCTTACATTTGCCAGTTGCTTCCTCCTGAAATCGGCCCTAGGTACCAGCCTACTGAACATCTGTTTTTGTTCCTGCTTACATGGGTCAAGTGGAAGGTTCTACAAATGAAACTCATCATTTAGTTGGGGTCTCCAGGGCCATTCCCTATGGGGGCTTTTCTTTTGCTGTTCTATGTGTTGGAGAGAGGTTTGTTTTTCCCTTTCTTTTTAAATTAAACTACAGATTTGGCATTGCTGCCGTAGGGTTCATGCTATGTCAGAAAGCAGGTGATGAGATACTAGATTCTCAGGCAGAAGCAATGCCCTCAGCCAACCTAAAGGGAACCTCAGTGTAAGGGCAGAAGAGTTTGCAAGGAGATATTGTGCTTCTGCAGAATTATTTGTTTTCATACTGGTGGGCATTTTTTAATACCATGGTCTTCATCTTTTTTTAAAGCAGTGTAATGCATTTTCTTTTTTTTTTTAACATCTTTATTGGAGTATAATTGCTTTACAATGGTGTGTCAGTCTCTGCTGTATAACAGTGAATCAGTTATACGTATACATATATCCCCGTATCCCCTCCCTCTTGTGTCTCCCTCCCACCCTCCCTATCCCACCCCTCTAGGTGGTCACAAAGCACCGAGCTGATCTCCCTGTGCTATGCGGCTGCTTCCCACTAGCTAGCTATTTTACGTTTGGTAGTGTATATATGTCCATGCTACTCTCTCACTTCGTCCCAGCTTCCCCTTCCCCCTCCCCGTGTCCTCAAGTCCATTCTCCACGTCTTTATGGAATGCACTTTCAAACAAACTCTTATAGTATAGGAGAAAAAGGTGGAGGAGGAAGAGGCAGAGCTCTCCCCTGATCCCCCCCTGAGCCTCACAGGAAACCTCCCAGAAGCTCTGGGCCTTACTACTCAGAGTGTGGTCTCTGGGCCACCTGGGGTCGCCCCGGAGCTCATAAGAGATGCAGAATCTTGGGCCCCACCTTTGCCCACTAGTATCACAGTGTGCAATTTACCAAGATCCCCAGGTGATTCCAGTGCACATCTGAGGAACAGCAGGTTAAAGCTTTGCAAAGCACTGTTAGAAAACTGGTCCAGGGCTTACATCAATTGTCTAATAAAGACAGTCCCAATCACTAGATTCAAAAGTTGTTTAGTTTCTCCAAAACCCGTTCCAAAGTGTGATATTGTAGATGTCTACTGTGAAAATTGAAGTTAATTAAACTTCATTTTTCTCTGTTATATTTTGATATAATGGGAAATAATATTATAGTCAACCTTGTGCATTGGTAGCCATGACTGGCAATATGAGAGACGTTATTCATGGCTCTTTCAGAGAAGAGTCTGTCTCTAACAGGCCGTGAAACCTCTGGGTGCACACGGTTTTGCTTCCTGGATCACTCTCAAGTGATGGAATTACATAACTTTTTGGATAGTTTTTGGTTCTAGATTAACTTTCAGCAAATGGGGCCATTACACCTGACAGTGCCATGACTCGCTCGAGGGAATATACATTAAATGTCCCAGTGGAAACTCAGAGATAACTCTACCATTAATTGATAAGGCTGAGAAATCATTCAGCCCCTCAATACCTCAGGTCATGCGTCTATAACAGGGTGACCGACATGTCCTGCTTTGCCCTGGCCTTTTCCAGTTTTAGCACTGAAATTCTCTCATCGGATGAAGCCCTGCAGTCCAGGGAACTCTGGGACCATTAGTCAGACGAGCCTACAAGTGGGGACAGGCATGTTTAATTAATCCAGAACTCTGAGTGTTATGTTGGTGAAAATGGCAAAGCAAGCTCTGACTTTCTCCTATGCTCAAGTACATGAATTTTAAAAAGTGGCTTAATGATATTGTTTCAACACTTATTTCTTAGATAGCAGTTGCAAACGATTCCAAGATAGGAAACAGGTGTTTCTGCATGGTCTGCTGGCTAGAATGAAGAAAAATGTCCCCCCAGATTACCCTACAGATGATGGACCCAGTGGCTTCTACTTTCAAATGAAAAGTACTCTCAATCACATAGTCGACAGGATTCCATCTGGCCTAGCTATAATATCCAGAGCTGAAATGGAAATCTCTGTGTCATTTCTAGATTCAGGCAAAAACCTCACAATGCTTCATGAAGCAATGAAGACAGGTGTGTGTCATCCACACCTGCTGCTTCTGCAGTCAGCACCCTATCTTCACGGTCCGGAAAATTACTTTTCCTGTGGGCCTCTTTGAAAGCAAACAAATGATTGGACAAGGTATACTTTCGTGGCCACCAGCATCTTAATAGGGGATTCAGGGTTCCCTTTACAGAACTGTCACATTTTGTATTTTCCACTAAGGAGGAATTTTCCACCCAACGATCCTCTAGTTTACCGTCTCTGGGTCTGGTTCTCTTATAGCTTTAATATAGTCCTGGGTTCTAGTAACATCATGATATTTGAACATTCTTGTCTTACACAGACCAGGGTGACTGCCAGAATGTGAGAGGCCAGGCTTTCAAAAACTCCAAAAGATTTTTAAAAAATGAAGTGTCATTCATAGAGAACAGACTTGTGGTTGCCAAGGGGGAGGAGGGGTGAGAGAGTGATGGATTGGGAGTTTAGTATTAGCAGATGCAAACTATTATATGTATGTGTGTGTGTGTGTGTGTGTGTGAATATATATATATATAGTCAATGTATATATATGTATTATATGTGGATAAAAAGCAAGGTCCTACTGTATAGCATAGGGAACTATATTCAATATCCTGTGATAAAACATAATGGAAAAGAATATGAAAAAGTATATATATAGGTAACTGAATCACTTTGCTGTACAGCAGAAATTAACACAACATTATAAATCAATTATCCTTGAAAAAAACAAATTTAAAAAAATGACGTGTCACTTGCAATTTTAACTATAAAAATGCTCTTAAGGGAAGCTTAAGATCCTTTAGGCAAATGGATATCAAACTTGGTGAGTACCTGAGAAACACCTGAGAAGTTTGAAAAAATACTGATGCCTGGATCCTACTCCACAGACTCTGATTTAATTAATCCAGAGTGAGGCCTTGGCATGAAATTTTTAAAAGCTTTCCAGTTGATTCTAACGTGCTCTAGGCTCTTAGATAATAAAATTAGTCTTTTATATTCCCTGACTAATTCAGTCTTATTTATTTGTTCCTTCTTTCTTTTGTTCATTCATATCTGCTTACTGCCTTTCTATAAATTAATTGATTCACTGATCCATTCATTTATTCCTCTTACTTATTTCAACACTGTACGGTACCATACAACCTACAATGAAAGGATAGAAAACCATGAAGCAAGGTGTTTGTTTTTTTTTTTAAAACCTGGGATTCCTTTAAAATGATCAGATCCAATGATATGATTCCAGGATAAATCATCGTCAGAAATTTTCCCTCAGTCTGAGTTTAAATACTGATAAAATATTTCAATTATTCATTTCCTACCTCAGATGTACCTGAGGGGGGAATATAATTTTTTTTAATGCATAAATTGTTTTTCAACAATTTAAAAACCAATTGGTTGGGGTCAACTTTGACTTCCGATTATAGGCTTATGTTAATTCTCTACTTGTATTCATTAAATGTGCAGTTCAATTACTAACACTTAAAAATGTCATCAAACACAGGGTAATTTCTGCTATTTGTAATCATAAAGATGATTCTGAATGCTGTGTGAGAAAATTTATTCCTCATTAACAACTCTGTCATTTTGAAATCGCAGAATATTCTTGGATATAAAATACTGTACTTAGAGGTCTGTGCATAATTTGGGGGGTTGCAATGGAACGAGCACTGGACTGGGGGTCTGGTGATTCCTACCTGAGTCATCTTCCAACAAAATAAATCTGATTATGTTGTTGTCCTAGTTTGGTGGGGCTCAAATTTCAGTGCAAATTTTCAGCATCACCTGGAGGGCTTGTGCAGTCACAGAGTGCTGGGCAGCCTCTAGCGTTTCTCATTCAGTAGGTCAGTGCGGGAAGTTGAAAAATGTGGGGAACATGCTCTGAGAATCACCGCCTGGCATCTAAACACCTTTGCAGGCTTCCAGTTTCCCTGTACCTTTACCCTTAGGGTGAAGGCTGAGGCTTTGAAGTGTTGCCATCACCTGGGAGCTTGTTGGAGATTCAGAACCTTCGTGCCATCCCGGACCTACTGAGTCAGAATCCGCATTTTAACAAGACCCCTGGTGATTTCTATGCTCAGCAAAGTTTGAGGAACACTGGTCTAAGTCTAAATCTTTACCACAATAGATGGGGCTCTTCAGTATCTGGGCCCACACCCCCATCTCTTGAACCATTTTCTACCAGTTTCCTTGTGTCTCTAACACACTAGCGCTAATCCAAAGTTTTATAAATGCTGTTTCCTCTGCCTGGACTGAACTTCCCCTTCTTTGAATGATAAGCTCAATTCACCCTTCAAGTCATGGCTCAGATTTCCTCCTCTGTGAAGCTTATTCTACCTTCTCCAAGCAGACAACTTCTTGCATCTCTGCCTTACCACTTACATCATTGTCTTGCAATTATCTGTTTAACGGCACATTCCTCCCTTTACACGAAGAGCTCCCTGACAGTAGTGATATGTCATAAGAGTCTCTATATATCCACAATCCCCCTCATCAAGCATAGAGTCTGTGCTGAATAAACATGTCTTGAATGAATGGGTCAAGTAATTGTGACACTTTGGTTAAGTCACAGCCTCTGTTTACTCATCTGTAAAAAGAAGGGGGTGGATTACAGAATCTCTAGCTGCCTCCCCTCCACCATTATCGCTCTCTTTATAATTCGAAATTATTTAAAATTTTCTACAAATATTTTTTGAGCAAATACTGAGTAGTGGGCATATGGCCATAGACAGGACAATGGTCACTGACCCCGCACTTGCGGCCTCTTCAATCTGGTGAGAGAGACAGACCAGAAAAACCTTCTTAAACAAGAACAACTTATTTTCAATTGGTTAAGTGCTTATTAAAGGGCAGAAAGGTGTTATGACTTATATAAGAGGGGATGTTAACTCAGTGGAAGAACCCAACCCAAGCTCTCCTTACATTATTTGCATTAATATTTTATTAACCCAAAACAAAGAAGAAAAGTCATTAACTTTCTAAATATTGTTCTTAGAATATATCTTGCTAGGCCCAGGAAAATTACAAGTTAAGAAAATCAGCGAAACTGATAGGCTGTAGAGATGGAATAGACTAGAATCTTCTTTGTGATTCTTAACCTTAATATGACTTTCTAAGTGAAAAGAGCTCTGAATGCAGCAAACAATCTAGAAACTATACTGAATAAGTCTGGCAATGATAGAGCTACTGTACACAATTCTATGGGATAGGGATGTGCCCTGTCTCCAAGATACAGTGTGGCTTAGTGGAGGGGGTTCTAGGATGGTAGGAGCCCCAGGCGCTAGTCTTGAATCTACCGTGAAAAACTACGAGGTCTGGGCTCAGTTTTCTGAACTGTGGAATAATAAGGATGAATTGATGCTTTGTAAACTCAAATATCTTCACAGGGACTCAGAAATCTGCCAGCACCTATGTCAGACAGTAGTGATTTTCAGAGAACGCAACTGGGTGTTTCCTTGGCGGTACAACTATTCTTTCTTGAATCACTTGAGTAAATTACATTGTCTCTTCCCATTCCCTCATAATTGTCCCTTCCAGCTGATGGGATTAGAAGGGTCTGAATATATAAGACGGGGTTGAGCCTTGGAGACAGCTGCCCAGGGACAGACCATAGCAAAACAGAACATGAAGAAGCCCTCCTTCCTCCGATATGTTCTTCATTTTCAGTACAAGCTCAGCTAAGCTGCCATTCATTAGTTGCAGGAAGAGATGTATCATCTGAAGAGGCCCAGCCAAATATTTGATTTGGGTGATTATGCTGCAGGTGTCTCATCAGAACTGCAGTGCCTGGATTACTAATTATTTTTTCTCCACCTAGTGCCTCTTGCAGGGAACACAGAGCATGGCAGGAATCATGAGGGATGGCTCTAATAAATGAGGTCCAGACAGCTCATGCCAGGGGCTGGCTGGAGAAGCAGAAACAGCAAAGACAATGCAATCAGTGGGCAGAGAAGAGGGTGGGCCCCATCAAACAGTTAGACTGGGAGACGTGGTAATAGGAGCTACCTATGGCCACCTTGTTTGGCTTAAAGGAAAATAAGCATCATTTACAAAGTTGAGCCAGAAACGGCTACTCAGGACCACAGACTCCTCAGGCAGGCACTCATATGCCCTTCAGAATACTTCTGTTTTCACACACCTTTCAGGGTGGCATGAAAGGGCTAACATAATTTTCCAAGCTGCCAAGATCTGCTATGGCAATAATAAAATTTCACACCTGTAGTCATTTTGCAACATATAAAGCTATTGGTTCACTATTTGGTTTCAGCCTCCCAACAAAGTGGGAGATATTTAATTATCTTGATTTTGACAAAGGAAAATTATAAGGGCTTAGTGAGAGGAAGTGATTTCTGCAAGGTCACAAAGCTAGGAAATGTTAGGGTCTCTGCTGGATCTTACTGAACTCAAGACCAGGCCCTTTCCCATGTGCTATCTGGCCTCGTAGGTCCACAGATGACATCAGTTCTTCTAGACCTCTGTGAAATGGCCGTGTGTACATGGACAAGCACAAACCTGTCACAGCTTCTTGAATTAATGGTTAAATATAATCTATACCACCATATATCACGCACCAATGATGCACAATTTTATACATTTAGCTCAGATTTCTTTTGAGATTCAAATGCACATATCTAGCTACCTACATACTGGACCTGTCTCCTATACAGTTAACGAATCCTAGCATCCTTTCCTCCCAGAGCCCCAAACCTGACCCTCTTCTCTATGTTAATGGGACTACCATCCACCAACCTTCTCAAGTTAGAAAACTGGTGTTATTCTTTCTTGTCCCTCCCTTTATATCTTAAATGAAGTGTCAGCTTCATGGGCACATGACCATTGCAGTCACACAGAACTCTGCACTCGGAAAGGTCTCCTGCTTGGGGTTTAATGCTCTACAACTGCTGTCCTGAAATTCTTAGTAATTTTTTATTTGAAGTTGTGTTTTGTAAGAGGAGTCTCATAGGATAACAGAGAAGGATGCATGGGTTCATGGGTGTGGGCATATGGACCCATCCACTGAGTGGTGGGGTCAGGCCCAGGGCTCCTGTGACAATCTCCACAAGCTTTGTGAATATTCCTGTGTCTGACGGAAACTGCAGAAAAGGAAAAAGCTTTTCCCCACTTTTTGAAAAAGGGACCCACCATTTTCATTTGCATGGGTCCCACAGATTATGCAGCTTGCTCTGCTAGCCAGTTATAAGTCTTAATGACTCTACCTCCTCCCCTAAGCCAGGGGCAAGGGGAGGAATTCAATCTATTGAATATCTTGAATCTATTTCCTTCCAGTCTCATGGACGTTTCTCCAGTTCAGAAAGCTATTTCCTTTCACCAAAATTATCACAACAGTTATAATGATTACAGTAGTAGCAAGACCTCTCTAGTCTTCTGGTCTCCAGTCTTGGCCCCCACTTCTCCAGTGTTCTCTTCTGTTTGATGTGGCCAGAGTCATCTTCCTAAGCACCAGCTCTTATTCTATCACCACTATAAGCTGACTTCAACCTCATCCCAAATAGCCTTCTCTGTTGACCTTGGGATAAATGTTAAACTGCTCACGAGGTTTAACAAAGTTCTTTATAGGTTGTTTACTATTTGTGATGATTACTTTTAAATGTCAACTTGACTAGGCCATGGTACCTAGACATTTGGTCAAGTGTGAGTCTAGATGTCACTGTAAAGGCATTTATTAGAAGAGATTGACATAGGAGTCAGTAGACTTCAAGTAAAGCAGATTGCCCTCCAAAGGGTGGGTGGGCCTCATCTAATCAGTTGAAGGTCTTAAAAGAAAAGACTAAAGTCCTCCGAGGACAAAGGAATCCTGACTCCAGACTGCCTTTGGACTCGAGTTGCAACATCAGCTCTTCCCTGGATCTCCAGCCTGCAGGCCAACCTGCAAGTTTGGACTTGCCAGCTGCCACAATCATGTAAGCCAATTCCTTAAAATCTCTCTGCCTTTCTCTCTCAAATTCTTTGAACATATCATGTTTCTCTCACCTCTGTACACTTTCCATTTTGTTTTTTTTATAAACAGAATATTCTTCCCCATTATTCTCCAACTTATTAATACTTAACTCCAATTCTGGGCTATAGGCCCCTCTTAAAATTCTCCCAGTCATTGAATATCACCCTATTCTTAAACACCACATTGTATTTGACCACTTTATTTACTGTCTCCTTCACTGGGTTCTAAGGGATAGGGACCATGTCTATTTTGTTAAGAATTTTATCCCCAACAGAACAGTAAGTATCTGGCTCATAGGACGAACTCTTGGATGACTGCACAAATGGAATACTTGAATCAATGAAAAGGGACATATCTCTGTGCTGTTAGAAAGAATGAGAAATTAATACAACATATGACATCAATATGGTCCCCAGACACCAACCTCTCATAGACCCTCCTAACTGGGTTTTGTTTCAAGGAGATATTGGAGGCTTGATGATGCTAGTTTAAATATCAACCTGATAAAGAAAAACTAAATGGATCCTACACTAATTGCCTAATCTCTTGTAAGGCCCGAGAGTAGATGTGAGGCAACGTTAAAGGATTAGGTTATATTTGATGGTCTGCTAGGATTATCATTAATGATTAAGAATCAAATCTCCCATGTTTTCTTTGTGCCTGGAGTACTCCATTATGGATCAAAGAAATTTCACAAAACACAAACAAATAATCGTATTTTCTGGGAAGATAAAGAGGCCCATAAACATAGTAGGAAAAGGAGAATCTGAAGCATTAGGTTTAGTTCTGTCGTTCATCTTTGACAAGTCTGGAACTCAGCTATTCCCTTATAAAAGAATCATCAATGCTGACAGGGGACCAGCGGTACATATCAGTCACCAACATGCCAACCACAGCTATTTCACAATCACTCCCAGAAGGCAAAGTGGAGGACGGTGCCACAAATTCTCCTGGATCCAAAGAAGGGGCTGGCAACTAGGTATTTCTTTTTGTCCTGGAGCCAGTTTTCTGAGAATTACTGACACATGGAACCAGGGCATCGATGAACTTTCATAGTCCCTTTGGAAACAGGGCTTCCCTCTAAAATCTCTTCTGTCAGCCGGAGGAGGTAGATTCTAGGCCTCTCAGAGTTTGCCCTTGGACTTGCCTCCTGGTTGAGATGCAGTGTGAAGTGGTGTGGCCAGTGGCTTGTGGGATGCAAGGTTACTTTCAGTTCAACAGCGACACCTTTCCGCCTCCTGTCTGCTGCTGTTGTGTGACTGCCCGACTCTCGCCCTTAAATAAATAGGTTTGTACAATAGCCGCAAAGCAATTGCCCCCTCTCTGAGACCTAAGCCTCCCTCTCCACCCATACTTCACCCCACAGGCTGCCTGGCAGAGGCAGGGGGCAGGATGCACAGTGTAATAAATTCCATCCACTGCTGAGCTGAGGGATAACAGATGGATAGGTTTCCTCGTGCAATTTCCACTTCACTTGGTTGGGTATAAAATAGCAGAAGGGTGGTTTCTTCTTGTGCAATTTTCAAACAGATGAAACCAGAGGGAGGGTTTGCGAGGCTGGGAGGAAAGTGAAGGACTCGACTGTCCTTTAGAGAAAGCCAAATGAACACGATGCCCCGAAAACCCCGTGAAGGATTCAGACTTGTTTTTGCTGCTAGATGGGAGTCAGATCCTTCATCCAGAACTGCCTGCTCATCCCTACCAGGCATGGCAAAGGCAACGATCAGGGGAGGCCAGGCAGTCTGTTGCTCATGTTGTTATAGTGTTATGGCGATTGCAGTACAAATTCTCAGGGTGATAAAAAAGGTATAATGACAGATTGTGTGATTATACCCACACTTATAATTAAGCTGTTACAATACAGACAAGCGCCTGTTCGCTAATGTCACCAACAGAAACCTCTTTGCTTGGAAAGGAGAGTGACTCACTCTGGCAATTAGAAGCAGTTCCCTGCAGGACTTCATTTTTGAACCTTATGAACACTCCAACAGGAAGATGTGTTGCTTGCTTGAATTACAGGGGAAAGTACAGAGATCCAGGAGCAGCCACTCCATCTCCAGGTACAGGCTGTGGTATTGCTAGAGAAGGAGTTATTACCATCACAAATACCCTCCTTGCAACGGACAGAGAACTTGGCTCCTGCTGCGAAGCACTTTATCATGGTGCTTATATCCAACTCTGTGGGGCAAGTTAGATCTGTGGTTTCCACTTTAGGGTTGAGAGAGGAGAGAGGAGAAGAAGAGAGAGAGAGAGATAGAGAGAAACCCAGCAAGCAACAGGGGAAGTTGGTGTCCAGCTGGGACTCCTGGCCACCTGCCAACATGGCTACTTCCACTGGCTGTCACTTGCCTGGTGGTAAAGTGGATGGTTTCTGCCTGAATAGTCCCCAAAACCCCAGATGGGGCTGTGTTGAGATTTTCCAGGAACTTTGAAGCTTTTTCACTTCCAAGGGGGTCAAAGGAGCTCATTTATTTTCCTTCTTTATCTACTCCTCTTTGATTACAAGGTCTCATTTTCTTTCCTGTAGCAGCCATCTTTCCCACTAGACCCTACTATAAGGAAGTCGAGCACCTCTTACCTACAAATATGTGTGTGGGATTTTGTTCAGGTAATCCATAATGCAATTGATGTAGACACGTCAATGATGGATGCATTCCTCTGTGTAGCAGGTCTGCACACAGAGCCCCTCCTTCCCTGGTATGGTGGGAACCTGAGGCTTCTGCTGGAAAGGACTTTGAGGGAGGAATCGTAATGAGGCAATTATTTTGAGTTCATTGGCAGTTTTCTTGGAAGTTGTGTAACGTCTCTGTGTACTGTTTCCTTATCTACAACTCCGGGTAATACCTATTCACCTCCAGAGAGGCATCTTGAAGACTAATTAGTTAATGATGTTTGTGAAGTGTCTTGAAGATGCAAGGCACAACACAAGTGGGAAGAATTAATAGTATCGTATTCACGTCAAAATCATTCTTAGGTGCTCAAGGAACTCACCTTGAATTATTTCCATAAACACATAGAACATATGATTAATACCAAGTATTCATGAATTAAAAAAATAAACAACCACTTGGTTGAAATGTTGAGGGGGAAATTGTGGGGAAATGATGAGAAAAATATCGAAGTGAGAGAGAACAAACAGAGGTCTTCACGTTGGCCATTTCCACAAGGTCCTGGAGAGGACATTTAAAGCTTTTCCTGCCCAGAATCCCTTTCCTCTTCTTCTTTTTTTTTTTTGTGGTACGCGGGCCGCCCACTGCCGTGTCCTCCCCAGTCGCGGAGCACAGGCTCCGGACATGCGGGCTCAGCGGCCATGGCTCACGGGCCCAGCCGCTCCGCAGCATGTGCGATCCTCCCGGACCAGGGCACAAACCCGCGTCCCCTGCATCGGCAGGCGGACTCTCAACCACTGCGCCACCAGGGAAGCCCCCCTTTCCTCTTCTGATGGTACTTGATCTCCTTCTGGGAATCCACCTTTCCCACTCTCAGTCTGGTTTGAATAGGGATGGTCTTTGACCCACAGCAGTCAGGAAATTCTGTCTCCTGGGTCAAAGTGATTTGTCCAGGGGCTGCTGTGTGACAAAGTAGCTCCCATCAGAGGAAACACCAGCACATCTGTGGAAACTGTTGGTAACAGAACATCATGTAAGGTGGGAGGCACAGGCGGGAACTGTGACACCAGCAGGGGAGGAATTACGTAAGAGTGAGGCCAACCCATGATAAAGGACAGAATAAATCACCAAGTCCCGATATAAACTCTTTTGAGCCCTGCATTCAGTCATGCCTGGACAATCTCATGAGTCAATAGTTTTCTTTCTTACTAACAAGATTTAAGCTAGTGTTGAGTTTGGCATTTGGTTACTGACACTTGAAAGAGTCTTAACTATCAATAATATAATTATATCAACCTTTTACACGGAAGTTCACTACCAAACTAAAAATAGCTGAAGATGTTTGATCCATTGAGTTGCCTTTCTCCCACTACTTTTCTTCCCTGTGAAAGCCTCATCTCACGAATCACCCATTCAGGGAGAAGTCTTCACTGCTCGTCCACTGTGTACAAGGTTCTGGGAAAGGTACAAAGATAAAGAAGATGGGGGTCGCCATTTTTAAAAAGTTACGGTACAATTTGGGGCCTATGACATTTATTGAAGGTATACTCATGTATATGAAAAGGGGACTCAGTCATTTATTTTAGGACTTTCAGAGGCGGGAATAATTACAAATGTTTGGGAGGAGGACTATGAAAGCAATGGAATCTGAGCAGACTTAAATACTTTGGGAGGACAGTAGAGCGAGATCAGGGAAGAAGGGTTCCAGGGGGGAGGGACAGTGTGGGCAAGGGAGGGGTGGGGGAACCCTGGACAGGGATGATGGGATAGTGTATGGACAAGAAGTCTCCTGAAAGCCAATAAAGGGAAATGTGGTTGGAAAAATTAATTTAGCTCAGATTGTAGAGGGTCTTTGTGCCAGGCCTGGGAGTTCGATTTTATCCTTGAATAACAGGAATCTATGGAATCTTATTGCCAGAGAAGAAAGGTTATTATAGCTGTGCATGGATTGAAAGGGGGAAGAGACGACAGCAACTGAGCTCTCTTTGGAGATTATTGCATTAGTCCAGGTAAGAGATAATGAGCCTCATCTGAGTACAAGGATGGTAACCAGAGATCGAACAAGAGGCTGAGATGAATGGAAAAGACATTGTGAGAGGAGAATGAACTGGTCTTAACAGCTGATTGGATGTGGAAACAAGGGAACTTCGTGGGAACTTCCCATTAATCTGGATAATGGGAAGATTTCATGCCATGAACAGAAGTAGGTAACATAGGAGGAGCAGTCTGTGGGTGAGGGAGCTTTGTCTTCTTAATTCTTCCAGAATTCCCCTATGGTTTTGGCTGAGTGTTGACCACAGACACATGTCCCATGAGTTCTGGGCATGGAAGTGAAGCAGAACCATCCGTTTTATATTCTGAACTGTGGTGTGGGACTCCAGGAACTGTGGCAGCTCACGGGTGTCATCACTGATCTGCCAGCTCATCTTGTTGGTGTGGGGCCACACCTGGATATGTTCCTTCTGCTGCTGCTGCCAGTTCTCCTCCCGTAGCTTCTTCAAGGCCTAGGCCAAGTGCAAATGTAGCTCTGTGGAGAAGGGCACCAACTTCTGGTGCAAATGACCCATGGCAGCAGTTGGAGGCGGTGAGAGACTGATGTAGGTTTTAGCTCATCCTCCCAATTATCCTTGTCCTTGACCATGTCAGCTTTCTTTTCCAACTTCCAATCTGGCTGACCCTTGGGGCTTCAGGTTCAACACCAGGCACAGAAACAACAGCACTGTAGACACTCCGCTACAAGCTCCCATGATTGTGGAAGGTCTAATTCCCATCCTACATCCTTTATTGTACATACATTCATGGCGGTGCTGCTTCTCTGGTTGAACGCTGATTCAATGGGTCAAGAGATATGAATCCATTCTCTTTACATCTGTAGAAGTTGAGATTGGTGGCATAGTCAGGTGGAGACGTATTTCTCAGACAGTAGGTATGATGGCTATGGATTTTGAGAATGGGGCCAGGACTAGAGAGAGAAACCAGACAGTCTTCCACATAGAGATGATCATCAAGGCTGAACAATGGATGAAGCCATGGAGACAGACAGTACAGAAAGAGAAGAGATGGTGGCCAAGGAAAGAACTTTGGACACTGCCAGAGGCAGGGACAAGAGACATGGAGGAAACCTGAAGTTAACAAAGAGGCCAAATGAGACCAAAAAGACCACAATTATAGAACCCAGAAGAAAAGGTCTCTGGAGGAAGTGGTTATGCAAAATTATAACACAAAGGACAGGCATCCTCTTTTTCCTATGGTTGAACTTAGCATTATAGAGAAACACTGGACTTGACTTAGTTCAACTCTCTCATTTAATAGGAAAAGAACAGAGGCCCATGAGAGCTTTCTTGAGGGCATGAGCTACTTTGGGGCGGAACTAGAAAGAAAATCCAGTTCTCCTGCTTGTGTTCTAATGATCTCGCTACTACACTATTCTTCCTCCTCTTGTTTATGATGCTGCTAGAATCAATGAGACAACATTGAAAATACTGAGTCCCTGGGAGAACAGATTTAATGATAATGCTGACACGTAAGTTTCAATAATTTTGTTCATTGTCTCTAAGGTACACGCAGCACTTTACATAGATTATTCTTTCTCAAAAGAGTTGTCTACCACAGGATGTTGGTAAATATTTTTATTCTTCTTTTACAAACAAGGAAACTGAGTCATGGTGAAGTACTTTCTCTGTGCAATAATTACAATGGCCTTTGGAGACGGGTGTACCTTAAATGCTCTTGACAATGAGTTTATGTGAGCATCGCTAATGTTTCCATGCTTGACAGTTATTTTTTGAAAGAACGGTTCCCAACCCCACCTCTCTACAATTACAGCAACAACTGGGTGGCTGGTGAAACCTGTTTCCTTGCCTTATACTTACAGTTTGTGAGCAGTGTTCACATTTTTATATAATGACACATACTGGGAACCTAGTAGGTACGCAAGAAATGTCCTTGACTTCAGTGTTCTCAAGAGTGTTCTTTCACTTTTATGATCTACAGAAATGGGGACTAGGAATAAATCCTCAAGATAGTTTCTCTACATCTTTTTCATCAGTAGCTCCAATGTGTTCCCACACAAATGCACTGGAATGTTGGCAAAGCAGCAACTGATCAGACTGAGTTTCATCTCCTGGACAACTGTTCGGATATTTGGTTAAAATGTGCTCACTCATCAGTGGTGGTGAATCCAATGGAGTGAAATGAACAAAGAATGAGAGAGAACTGGAGACATGAAGGGGGAGGCTGGAAATGAAAACGGATGCTGAGGGTTACCATATGCCCAAGAGGTGCATCCGTTGCTCCTGACTGGCTTTTATACTTATGCTGTATACAGGTTTGGGAGAAATAACATGTTTAAAGTTCCTACTATGTGCCAGGTACTTTGTTATACTCACCAGGTGCGATACACAAGATACTTAGGGTTTCCTTCCCTAGTTTCTCTCTGTAGGCCTATTATCTAATTATCCGTCCATCTCTCTATCTACTTAGCTAACTTACGAAGACAGAAGGCAGTTTACAAAAATGCAACATTTAGTAAGAAACATATACTAAAGCTCCGTCTGAAGGTGGTGGCCTGGATAGCAAGGCGTTACTGTCTTGAGAAGGGCTCCCTCTCAGCTCACAGCAGCTGGAAGTCTCCACAAAGGCAGGCCACCCCTTCACTGCTGTATCAATTTCCCTTCTCGCTCGCAGGAGGTTTACTGCTGTTCCCTGTACACGCAGTACAGTCACCCCCGCAGTGTGTTGCTGGGAGGGGAAGACCGTATCACTCCTGACTGATCTTGTCCCTTCCTCTCTCTCCCATCCTTTGTGTCTGCAGCTCAGACTGCCTTTTGTCATTCTTGCCAGCGCAGTTTTCAAAAGCAAGGATCTCGCTTCCTTTGGCCACTCAGAGAGCGTACTGTATATTTGATGTCTGGAACATCAAACAAATTCTTGTGCTCACAGTGCAGAAATCATCCCAGACAAAAGAAGACTACGGTCATGCAGAGAATACGAAAGAGATGGGGTTGGGAAATTACCCATCGAGTCGAAGAAGAGGCTGTTTCACCAACCCTGTTCACCCGTGAGAAACAGGAAGTGGGGCGCTGTTAAGAATCTGCTCGGAGCCCTCTGCCCCCAGCCAGCCTGGATGGTGACCATGCCAAGGGAGGTCGCTTCTTCTCCTGACTTTCTCCTGAGTCATCGGATGCACTGCTTACCTTCTTCACAAGCAGACACTTGAGCAGTCTCCTAAATGTTCCTAAACTTGGGCACAGCTGTTTAGTAATATGTATGGGCACAGTTTGTACCCATATGCGTAGCCCCCCAGGGAAGAAACTGATCCTGGTCTAGATTTCTCCTATAGAAGTCGGGCTGCTCAGCATCTGGGGAACAGAGTTCAGTGTTCTTAGTTCCCTCCTTTTCCCCATACTGCTGGCCTCTCAGAAAAAGTCCAGGAATTCTGGGATTTCCTTCTGGCCACTCTC
Organism: Leucopleurus acutus; assembly: GCF_964270905.1. Taxonomy (NCBI): domain Eukaryota; kingdom Metazoa; phylum Chordata; class Mammalia; order Artiodactyla; family Delphinidae; genus Leucopleurus; species Leucopleurus acutus. Next base: position 41,027,497 of record NC_139150.1, read on the forward strand.
CCCCACCCCCATCTGCTCCTCCTTTCCCCAGCACAGCAGCTGGTTCACTGACACAGCCACAAGAGTTAAGGGGTGAATTAATTGGAAAAGCCAGGGCAGGGAAAACCAGACAAATCAAAGAGGTTGATCTCCCCGGAGGGCGGCTTGTGGGACCGAGGCTTACTCACAATAGCAGTTCAAGTTCACCTTGTGTGAAGGCAAAGAGGTGCTTTAATGCTCTGTAGGAAGAGGGGAAGAGAGAGAAAGAGGGACAGAAAATCAAAAGAGAGAAAGAGAGAGAGAGAAAGAGAGGCAGAGAGAGAGGTGCAAATCCAAATGTCGATGTGTAGACAGAGTGAGGAGAGCCTGCTGGCTGACAGGGTGATTTATTGGATTCTTCCAGTTAATCACTGCCGGCCTGTGGCCAAACGGATCTCCAGCAAAGCTGAAAGGCAGCCGAGGGAAACAGGCTTATAAGCATAAAGCCGCATAATGGTGTTCAATGAAGTGTGAGACTTTTAGTTCAGTCTCGCTGAGCCGGCCGCACCGCCGGAATGTCAAAGAGGGATTGTGGGTGGAAAAATTATGGATTTAAACTGCTAGCTGTAAATGAGGTCAATATGTCTGGTTCATAAACAGTCCGAGCCTATTCCAAGAATGCAGTGAGGGGGAAAATTAGCGTGAAGCCAACACTGTAGACAAACCTCATTGAGATATAATTGCAGCTATAAATACAAGCGAAAAGCTTACCGAGTGCAATAAAATACAGACACGCTTTTTTATTCCCCCTTCTTCTTCCTCCTTTGAATCTCTGCATTTGTTAAGGGCTGTGCATCCCTAATGCCCCCCTTCATCTCTCCCTCCCTCTCCTAGTGACACCCAGTGTTGCAATTAATTGAGTGTTCTTGATCTCCCATTCCATTTTATTTCGGCAAGATTGGAAAAAAATCACAAGAGCACATCTAAAGCATTTTCTTCCCTTTTGCTTTTCTATTTGAATCAGGTTGAAATGTGTGGGGAAAAAAAGCAGTGCTTATTTTTTATGAAGGGGGAGAAAATCCAAGTAAAAAGCCCTTTTAAACTAATACATCTGTTAGATCATTTGAATCTCCATTTAATGAAAGGACATCAAAGGTGCCCACAGGATCCTAGGGTGGGGGTTTTTTCAAGGGCTACCTCGCCTTGTCTCATGAAACATTGACTCAAAATTAATATTTTTTTCTTCTCCTTCTTCTTCCCTTTTCTTAAACTCCAGATTCTCATTACAGCATTTTGTACTCGAGCTCAAAGGACAGAGGACAGACATTAGCAAACTTGCTTCGCCCAGTTTAAAAGCTGATACAGTAATAAATTGAAGTCTAATAGCTCTGGTCAGGCTGTCTTTGCCCCTAAAACCAATTGATTTAAATGGCAGTAATTTGGCCAGTGAGGCTAGTCCTGTTTAAATTAAACCCATTAATATAATAGCACAAGTCCTGAATGAAATCCATCTGCAGAAAAGGCTCCACTGGTCAGTAGTTTCATAACAGCCAGGGGATGTCCTGAAACACCCACAATCATACAAACAGGAATTACAGATTACAGCCAGGACCCTGGAAGGCTCCTGACGCAAGAGGTGACAGAGAGAAAAAGACAGAGAGAGAGAAAGAGGGAGAGGGGAGAGAGAGCAGGATATGAACAAAATAGTGTGAGTACATACATTCAAAGCAAGTGAGAAACCGACCTGAAGTTTTTAAGGGAAATGACCTTGGTTATTCGTAACACTGAAAGGTTAATTATATTAATAACAATAAGCAGTGCTCCTGTGGGAAATGCCCTCAGTATCCTTCTTCTCTTTCTCCCTACCATATCACTAAGGAGGGATTTTTCTTCTTTAAATGTTCTGCCTAGACCTCCTGGCCCAAAAAGACAAAAATAATTTTGAAGGTGTATATGTGCGTGTACTTCAGCATTGGCTCTCGAGACCTGCCACGTCCACGTTTGGTTCAGAGTCAGTTTACATCAAGGTGGTACAGTGAGTGGGATCTGGATTGGGGAATCAGGAATGCAGCTGCCATTTTCATCCCTGAGTCTGAATCAGTGTTTAAACCTGAGCACATTGCTGCCATCTGTTCAAAGGGAAGAGATGCTTCCTAAACAGACCAGAGAGAGCTTGAACCAAGGAGCCATGGAATTGTGGGGACTTCAGCATTTACGCATATTTGAAGGATGGCAGTAAAAGAATGCCACGCGTGTTCACAGATGGCCGATGGAAGAAGTTTAATTACTTTATGGGCACACTCTGAGTCCAACCTCTCAGAAGCCAGTAGGAAGGGGAAAGGATCTGAAGGGGAAAGGGGAAAGCAGGACTAGGGGTTAGGGCTCAGGAGCTCCAGGTTCTGATCCATCTCTGTCATTTATCAGTTGCGCGGTCACAAGCAAGGACCTTAATCTGAATTTGTGTCCTCATTAAAAAGGGGGGTGGGAACTTGTTCTGCCTTCCTTACAGAGAGTTGCTGGAATCAAATGAGAGCGTGTACAGAAAAGTACTTGGTAATCTACAAAACATTAAATATATGTAAGATTTATTAGTAGTAGTCACAGTACCATTATTAGGTTTACTAACAAGGCAGCAACTTATAACTACACTAAATCATAAGGGAAGGTTGCATAGACTCATGCACTCTTCATTGGGTGCTCGGCGTGTTTGGGACACGGTGATAGGGTCTCTCGAATATACAATCTCATTTACTCCTCATGCAACCATGTGAAGCAAATATTACTACCCTTCATTTTATACGTGAAGATATGTAAGTTCAGAAAATTTGGGTCACTGCTCTCTGCTATTAATAATCAATAGCGGAAACAGAATTTGAATTTAATTCTTCTACATCAGAATTGCAACCCTATTTCTTTACCCAAATGTTTGTGCTCCGTGTACAACACTGAATGCACACTAAGGTCACAAATACATTTACTTGTTTGTTTATTTGCTTTTAATAATGCTGTTCAGGGCCCACCCCAGAGTTTTGTTTTGTTTTTTTTTTTTGCGGTATGCAGGCCTCTCACTGTTGTGGCCTCTCCCGTCGTGGAGCACAGGCTCCGGACGCGCAGGCTCAGCGGCCATGGCTCACGGGCCCAGCCGCTCCGGGGCATGTGGGATCTTCCCAGACCAGGGCACGAACCCGTGTCCCCTGCATCGGCAGGCGGACTCTCAACCACTGCGCCACCAGGGAAGCCCCACCCCAGAGTTTTTGATTTGAGAGTTGTACATTAGGCCCAGGGTGAGACATACTGGGTTAGCCTATCAAGAGAGAAAGAATTAGAATGAGTGTCCCACTGCTCCTTCCAAACTTTGTGTGTTGTTCTGCATGATTAAGACACACAGGCAGGGCTTCTTCTGGTGGCACAGTGGTTGAGGGTCCGCCTGCCGATGCAGGGGACACGGGTTCATGCCCCGGTCTGGGAAGATCCCACATGCCACGGAGCGGCTGGGCCCGTGAGCCATGGCCGCTGAGCCTGCGCGTCCGGAGCCTGTGCTCCGCAACGGGAGAGGCCACAACAGTGAGAGGCCCACGTACCGCAAAAAACAAAACAAAACAAAACAAAACAAAAAGACACATAGAGCTTACAAGCAAAGGAAGTGAAGATTTCTGTGACTGCTTGCATAACTGAGTCCTTAAACAGCAAAACAGCAGGATGACTATAGTCTTCCCTACAAATGCCTGCCCTCCTTAGGTACTGCTCAGTGCAGAAGACAATCTTGCTTGACCTCTTAACCTGGATAACATGAGACTATAGCACAAAGCATCAGGGTCTACCCTCTGAGTGACAGGCCCTCACATCTACCACATGTAGGTGGTGCTGTACACGTGGTGATGGGCAGGGCACCCAGCACGGGAGAGGCTGGGAGCAAAAGTGGGGAGCACCCCGATTTCCATGTCAAGCTGCCACCTGGGGAAATTTCTTTGCTGCCTCTTCTTTCACAGCGTGATAAACACAGTTCTTACCTGGTCAGCACAACACACCCCCCAGTGTTATTATGCAGAATTGATCCTGCCCTGAGAAATAGCAGTAGAAGAACATCAGATGTCTGAGGGCTGATATCTCAGAGTACAGTACACATCATACAGATTCTAGGAGGTGGGCAGAATACATATTTTAAATTCATATTTCAGTATTAATGAAATAGAAGAGATGTGATACCCAATCACAGAGCTAAAACACATCATGGATTATAGATGGGACACGTTTGTTACCGAACATTTACTGAGTGCTTACTATATGCCAAGCAATGTTCCCAATCCCGGGAAATCCACTCTCCTGGAACTCCCTTTTATAGGAGAAAAGACAGATAATAAGGCAATAACTAACAAATGCATAATATGTGAAGGGTGAAAAGTACTCTGAAGACAACTAAGGAGGGTCTGGAGACAGAAGATGATGAAAGAGGCTACTTCATACGGGATGGTTAGGATGTCCTTTCTGACGGGGTGGCATCTGAACAGACTTGATTGGAGTGAAGGAGGTAGCTGAGACAATAGCCTTTTAGGCAGAAGGATCAGTAAGTGCAAAATCCCTGAGGCATGATGGTGCTTGTCTGCTTGGGGGGTTTCACATTAAGTTTCTTAATCCAAGTCCTATATTCTTTCAGTTATTCGGTACAGTCACTATGGATATGCTGTATATCCTGGCACATGGTTTCTCCTTATCGTCTTAATCTGTGCCCATAATGCAAGCATATAAGCAGATCTCCTAACAGGAAAGACAGAGAAATGCACGCCCCCTCCCCCTACTCATGAAGGTTTCCTGGGAAGGAAAAAGGATGGTGGAAGATAACTCACATGTCCTGGAATGGCCATGGCTCAGTAGGGAAAGGAGCCATTTTGCTCCCGCCTGCCTTTCTTCTCTGCCCCTAGTAACATGCAGCTCACTATAAAACCAGAAGATTTTGCTTCCTTTTATGAGCTTTTCTCATGGGGAGATTGGTTTGCTACAGAGCCAATACAGGGGTTCAAAAGCCACAGAGAGTCTTACTTCACAGCCAAGACTTGGTCACTGCCAAGATCTGGGCTCTGCCATTTGAAGAGTCATGGAAATGTCATCTAAATAGCACTGGAAATACAGAAAGTTTCACAACGCTTTTGGGCCAGTTCCCACTGCCCACAAACTGCCGTCTCCATTAGGGAAGCCTCCTTGTTTCAGGAGTGATTGCCCTACTCTATTTTTTAACTCCCCAACCTCAGCCACAATTTAAGCCAAAATGCTAAACCAAAAAGTTAGGAAATGCAGAGCTTGTGGGATAACTGCAAAGTTGCAAAGATGTAGTTGGATTATGGGTTAACTTTCTCTTTTCAATTAACAGAACTATAGAGATACCCTTATGGTTTTCTTTAAAGGTTATGCTCCACCTTAAACATCTAACATTAAAGTTAGAATCAATATTTGTAAATATTTGCTTGGAAAATCACGCTTGACAATAGCAATGAGCCCATATATGTCCACCAAGAAATGATAGTTTCAGATGCTGTGCTCCATTTACTATTATTGTACGGGAGCCTTGAAATATAATCTGTAGGTTTTCATCTTGGAGGACACACAGATATGTTGTTGTCCTATCACCCAGGGACTTTTTTTGGCTTGCAGAAGCTTGCAAAATTGTTGGCTTTACAGTATCTAATTTTAAAGAGCTCGTTTGTTTAAAAAAATTATCCTAAGAAAACCGACTGTAACTTGCTTCACAGATGCTTGCTGTTTAAAGCTTTGCATCTCCTCGATCTCAGCCTTCCTGAGATATTGATCAGGAAGAAATTGATCAGGAGAGCACATTCCTAGATTTGCAAACCTCTGCCTTCACCTATTCTTACACTCTACAACTTCAGCCACCGTTTAAGCCAACAGTCCCCAAGGCACACAGTTAGCCTTCACCTTTTCCCTTCCCTGCAATTCCTCAGCAGCACGTTTGTTTTATTTCACCGCAGGTGCAGAAGGCTGGCTTCATCCCATTCCCCAGTTCAGAGTGTACTCTCATGACTTGTGCCTATAGTCTCCTTGTTGTCTTTCTTTCTTCCTTTCCTCTTACCCACAGCCCATACCCCTTCTCTTCCCCCTCCTCATTAGGCAACCATTTTCATCAGATTAATGCAAATTTTGTTTGTTTTTGTAAGAGATGTATTATTTTCTGCACACCTTTTTAATTTATGTAATGTCTGGTGTATCACAACCAGTTTTACTTTTTAACTCGGCACCATGTTCTTTAATGAATATTTTTAATAATTATTTTTTCTAGCAATTTCAGGTCACAGAAAAATTGAGTGGGAAGTAGAGAGAGTTCTGGTATTCTCCTGCTCCATCCCCTTCCCCCTGTGCTTACATACTTCCCTATTATTAACTCACATCAGTGTGGTACACTTTTTATAATTGGTAAGTCAATATCAATACATTATTATTAACTAAAGCCAATAGTTTACATTAGGGTTCACTCTTGGAATTGTACATTCTATGGGTTTTGACAAATGTATAATGACATGTATTCATCATTATACATAGTTATCATATAGTGCCCTAAAAATCCCCTGTGCTCGTCCCGTCATCCCTCCCCTCCATGTACTCCTCAGCCCCTGGCAGCCACGGATCTTTTAACTGTCTTCATAGTTTTACCCTTCCAGAATGTCATATACTTGGAATCATGCAGCCTTTTCAGACTGGCTTCTTTCACTTAGTCATATGCACTGAAGTCTCCTCCATGACTTTTCCTCGCTTGAGAGCTCATTTCTTTTGAGCACTGAAGAGTATTTCATTGTGTGCGTGTGCCACCATTTGTTTAACTATTCTCCTATTAGAGGATGTCAGTTGCTTCAAAGTTTTGGCAATTATGAATAAAGTTCATGGTTTACGTGGAGGTTTTTGTGTGGACCTTGTATTTTTAAGGTCTATCTATGTTGTTATTGTACAGGCATAAATGTGGCTATCTGATGCTCCATTGTGCTCTCCTGGGTGTGCCCACCATATTTCATTATTCTCTTTTTCCACTGATGGGCATCCATCTTGCTTCCAAGTCTCTGTCACCATGAATGAGTTGCCATGATCATCCACATGCCTCCTTATGGCCCTGGGTAAGAATTTATTTGTCTCATATATATATATATTTGGGAGCAGAATGTATACCTGGATACATGCTTAAGTTAGCTAGGTAATATCAGCTTACTCTCCAGAATAGAGAACTTTCAAACTCAGCTTTCAAGACCCATACAGCTTCACCAGTACTTGCACTGGCCAGCTGTGATGCATAATTCTGATGGGTATAAAAAGATATCTCATTGCTTTCTTAATTTACATTTCTCTGATTACTAAGTTAAACTTGTTAAACTTTTGAGATCCCTCTTCCCTAAATTGCACAGTTATGGCCCTTTAAGGTCTTTCTTCTCTACGGACAAGGTGTCCTTGTGACCATTAGGTGAATCCATTCCCTCTGGAATGCCTCACACTCTGGGATGGGGTAACAAGCTCTCAGCAATTCCTCTTCTCTCACCACACAGCTCATCCTTTCACATTTTTCCAATTCCTATTTGTTCCATGGCAAGAAGATAAATGCTAACTGTTCTCTAAGAAGGCAGACCCAAGTTACTCAAAATGTCGGGTGGTAAAAATGCCCAGGAATGGTATACAGAGTTTTATACATTTTAGCATCAATTTTATAGAAAAAGGCTTTATCATGGTAACAGGAAAGTATGTACTGAATTCTCATTAATTAGAAACAACAGGGACTTCCCTGGTGGTGCAGTGGTTAAGAATCCGCCTGCCAATGCAGGGGATGTGGGTTTGAGCCCTGGTCCGGGAAGATCCCACATGACACAGAGCAACTAAGCCTGTGCGCCACAACTACTGAGCCTGTGCTCTAGAGTCTGCGAGCCACAACTACTGAAGCCTGTGTGCCTAGAGCCCATGCGCCATGACAAGAGAAGCCACCGCAATGAGAAGCGCGTGCACCGCAAGGAAGAGTAGCCCCCGCTCACCACAACTAGAGAGAGCCCGTGTGCAGCAACGAAGACCCAACGCAGCCAAAAATAAATAAGTAAATAAATAAATTTATATTAAAAAAAGAAGAAATGACAGGCTCAGCACGAGTTTCAAGAAGAATCCAAGTTGCCAATGGATTATGTACAAGTGCCTTTGTTGAATGAAAAACTGAAGTCTATTACATTGCACATCATCACGTGTAATATTCATGCCTTGTTCAAGGGGCTTGTTTGCAGAGTAAATACACTTTAAGTTTTACCTAGCTGCTTAGTTATTAATATGGCTGAAGAAAAAAAAGAATTTTGCCAGCTGGTTTTTACTACCCACGATTCTGTTAAAAACTATATTAATTTAGTGAGATTATACATGCCATTCATTGACACTGTGATAGTTTGTTGTGTGTACTTTTTACTCTAAGGATTTTTTTTCCCCTGAAGACTTTCTATTTTGAAAATGGGAATTCAAGTATTCTAAATTTAGTGCTCTAGTCTCACATTTAACAGTCAATAGCTGCTTCCTTCTTCTTTTCTCCCTAATGGTTAATTTCTGAGGTGTTTCTGGCATAAACTAATGGAAGGATCACTTTATATTTTTAGAGTGAGGCAAAGGGGATTTTTTTTTTTTTAACATAGAATCATAGGTGTTTACCTGGGGGGCAGAGATGTGATACTGTGGTATAAAGCAGTCTTTTTGTGTAAAATAATTGTTTTTTTTTTTAAATAATTTCAGAGAATAAAAGTCTACTCTGTGTAATTGGGGTCTCTATTTTAATGTCTCCTTTGAGTTTCCTCCTCCTAGTTTCTGGTAACTTCCAAGCCCCTTACAACCTGTATTATGCTCTGAAGGTGCTGTTCCCATCCTGCAGAAGTTTGCTCCTGGCCAAAACTTTGACCAAGGGGTGGGGTCCCTTAGCAGGGGATCTAAAATGTATGTTAAGCAAATAAATGAGTGAATGTGGTGAAAAGTTAAGGGTTGATTGCTTCACCCTATGAAGATCTGAATTTTAATAGAAGTATCTTGAAAAAATGAAACAAACCAACCTGGAAAACCCAAAGCCATTAACCTCTAAAAGAGGGTCTGTGAGTGACTAGAGGTTAATGGGGATATTTTGAGTAAGAGGAATTAGCGACACTTCACAGACAACTATCAAAGTTACTCACTCATAATTCAATTTTATTCTACTCAGAAAAGTCATGAAGGGGCCACTATGTCTGTGCTTGGCCTGAGATGGTTACGTGAAAATCCATCCTCACATTTTAGTATGGGAAACAGACAAAATTGACATAATATGATATAATTTGACAGGTTTTGTTCATGAGTTGTGTACAGTGAAGCCAGAGGTAGGAATAACTCTTCCTGGGAAAATCCAGAAGGCTTCCTGGAGGAAGTGGCATTTGAATTGTATTCTCTAGATCTTAGAGAATGAGAAGGCATTCAGCAAGTGACTAGTAATAAAGAGGATGGGAGGCTAAAAATACCATGGACCATTGTCAATATTATATATGACCAATAGAGACAGAAATGACCTGTCAAATCCCCCAAGGCCACATACTTTGGAACAGTTTGCTAAAATAGGTGAAGATATGGGAACATACATTCAAACCACACCTACTCCACTTATATTCATGCCACCTTTGTCAAAGGCAGAGTCTTTTCTCTTTTCATTCTTAGGTTACCTTGGTACATGTCTGTGTTGTGACAATCAAGGTTGATTGTCTTGGATTAGTTATACTGTTGAGCTTAATTTTCCTTTTGAGCTGTTAACCATTCCAAATGTGATTGAGTCTGTGATTACTTTTGCTGAGGAGATTTTTCTGGTTGGGAGCGTGGGTAGCTTTTCAACTCTGCTTTGCTGGCAGCATTATGCAGATTTAATAACTCTGGTTATAGAAAATTTGGGGAGACAAAGAGATGTTAAACCTACATTATGTTAGTATTTATTACCACTGAGCATACTCTGAGCAATGAAGGAGAAATTGCTTCTACCTAAGAGGTCAGAGTTAACAAAGAAATGACCAGATATGTTTAATTATAAAGCCTGACTTTCCTCTTTCTGCGCCCTGCCCCCCTTAATCTTCTCTAAGGCAACAAGGCAGCTGATAGGGAAAAGCCAATCTCTGCCTTCTGTGTCTTATCTGAGATGGCGATACCATTTCATCATTCTCTTGAATAAATGAATACTGCATGTAAAATACTTGTTGACATTTCTATAGCAAAGGTGAGAGTTCCAATTATTGGGTTCTAAAAAAGGGATTTGGGCAGGGGCACAATGGATTTCTGTGTATTTATTGCATGAATAGTGACGTGCATTTGAAAAGAACTGTAAGAAAATACTAAGCCAGACGGGAAGTGTTTAAGCATGATAGCCAGGAAAGCTGGTTCCTAGTCTTGGGTAGAAAACCGGCTTTTGAGAACGAACCTCCCAAGACCTCAGCTTTCTTATCTATACAATGAAAGTGGACTAGATGACTTCTCAGACCGTTTCCCATTTTTTTGAGCCTCAAATGACAGTTTGAGTTGACTGTGTTGTGCAATTCAGTTGTTTGAGAATGTAGGTGGCAATCTCACCTGTGATATCATCATTTGCCCAATATGTTTCCTCCTGCATTCTAGCTAACAAAAAGCTAATGCTTAGTTTTTGGAAGGGGGTGTGTGGTACAGCATTGCATCCAGCATTAAGAGAGATCATTACTTTCCCAACATCCTTTGCAAGTAGGATACACTTCTGGCCAAAGGATCCTAAGAAGTTGGGAGCTCTGAGAAGACTTTTGCTTTTCCTGATAAAATAAATGACCATTCTCCTTTCTGATATGAATAAGGATGGGAACTTTGGTACCCATCTTGTAACTGTGAGGTCAAATCATATTGTACTGGACATCACTGAGCAGCCCCATATCTCCAGGATTATTATGTAAATAAACCTCTCCCTATTTGTTTAAGCAGCTCTCGGGTTCGTTTTTGTTACTCACAACACTGTCCTTTCCTTTTGGGCTTTACAGGCCAATTTAGGCAACCCTAGTAAGTTGAAATTAGCCTCTTCAGAATGAAGGTGTTCATTTAAAACGTTAAATGTTTAGATTCTCATCCTGCTTGCTCTATAAGCTTTAAAGTATCTATTCTTTTAAATATGTATGGAGAAAGTCAGAATATTTCAAGGCATCTACACTGGACCCCTGTTGATTGTACAGCCAAGATCGATTTAAAGCACAGGCTGGTATAAAGATGTAGGGGCAAAACATGAATAGAAAAGTTGTCTTGACAGAGTTTCAGTTCTCTTTTTCCTACCATTACCCTTTGGAGTTCTTATTTTCCCATAGGAAGAAAATACTCTAACATCATAACCGGATGCTAGATATTCAATAATTATCCCCCAGGAATGCTTAAACCACAGGAGCGTATAGATAATAGTGGATTCACAAGCATCTGCAAAAGAAGGGCTTTCTGTTTGTTTTTTTAATGGCTAAGGGATAATTTTCTTTAAGATCTCTTTAAATAATATCCTGTGGGAGACAATTTATCCTACACCTATAAAAGGCCAGCCTGGCATCTATAGTATAAGTTGATAGCAACCTGTTTATAGGTTTTATTCTCACTGATAGAGAAAAAATTGAGAACGCAGAACTATAGATAATCCCAAATCACTTGTACCTGTTTTTTGGAAGCAGTTAAGAATATGCATTTTGATACACACCTACACACATGCTGTATATGCGCACACATATTCTACACTCACTTGCCCGTAAATATCTTTTCAGTTTATTTTTATCACAGAGACACCACTGTATGGAAGGTGGCACCAGAGAGGACCCAATAACTACTTCTTCACTGTAATCAAAATTTGGCAGGAAATAGTTTCATGTCAATGAAGTAAGTATACAAGACTTCACCTACATAGGAAGCCATGGTTCACGGCCTTATGTTTCATTCCCTGCTAGGCTGACAGAAAGCCACACCCGGGGTCTATAGTAGTACAGCGTGAGGAGAACACTACACCCCTGCTTTGAAGCACTCCATGTCTTAGATGTGCATGCTGGCTCTCCCAAGCACACAGCCCCTCACATGGAAACCCTTGATGTATGGGCTATCAATACTCAACGTGTTTACAGAGGAGTCCCCAACTGGATCTCCTGCAGGAGGAAATACTGGATATGACACAGCATCCAATACATTTCAATTAAAGCAGAAAGGAGTTGCTCCTTCATAGAGGGCAAGAAGAAGCAGAAGATGTGTTTGAATGTAAAATGTGGAGACAAAAGTCCTGCTAATATTATCAGATGGTAGCTTTCTAAGCATACAATCACTTGGAACAGATCACACTGCATTCCTCCTCAACATTTTATTCCAAATCTGGGTGAAATCGGGTTAAAATAATTGGCTGCTTTGTCAGAACAAAAGAAAGAAGGACTCAACCTGAAGAGGTAATGTGTACACACTGGAGGGGCAAGGTGGAGAGAGAATAGCTCACCTGTTTTGCCGTGGTGATATCCCAAGCAGAGTGGTGGTGGTGGTGAATGAACGCTATGGGCATATTAAGTGCGTGGCTTCTCTTGACAAACATCATTCAAAACTGTCTCTAGATTTGAACTCAGTAAGGAGACTCTCCAAGTAGGGAATGGGGACTTGATTAGACGCCGGTCGTCCCCGTCCTCCCCTGCTGCCCCTGGGTTGCAACTGTCCCTTTGGGAGTTTATAAGCCTGTGTGATTCCTACTGTCATCATCATGTTCAGCTGCCAGGGGTCCATGGCTCCTTTTTGTTTTCCCTCACCATGGTTGACATTTTCAAGGGAAACTTCACTAAGGGAGACAAAAGTAATAATGTAATCAAAGACTATATCAACAGAAAAATCCATGAAGAAAATTTAGAAAATACAAGTTTTGGGGCTTTTTTGTCTTAAAAATACTACATTGTGCCCTTCTAATAGCTGGAACTACTATATTGGCCTTGATTTCTTGATCTGTTGATTCCTGACCTCCACTGGATATGTAAATCTTTATTTTTTATTACTGGAACTATTTCCTAGACCATTCCCCTTGTAGAAGAGGAAAATAATTCTTTTCCTTTTATGAATCTGGGGTTATCTGGCTGGGACACTGTAAATTAGACTGGCAAAAGGCAGATTAACAAGAGAAAATCAAACACAAGTTTATTAATATGTGCATCGTGCATACACAGGGGAGCACCTAGCAATGAGTAACCAAAAGGGGTGGTTGGAACTTGGGCTTATATACTGTCTTAGGCTAAACAAAGGAAAAAAAGGGGTTTGGGGCTTCTGGGGAGAAGGTTATGGGAGGGCTCTTTCATTGGTAATGAATGAAATGTTTACTTGGTTACCCTAACGCAATAATGCCTACCTCATGGAAAATAAATGACAATATCTTGATCATATCATACGCATGCAATGTTGTTAGACTCTAATCCACAGTCTTGAAACATGTTTCATCCAAGAAAATCAGACCATCAAAGAAAAACTTAAAATTAATTCAGGTATTTTCCTTGTATTTCTTGAAAACAGTGAAGGACATTCATAGCTCACAACATAACATTTCTACCCTTTTTTCTCTTTTAGCAATTTCCTTCATACCATTGAGGGTGCTCTTGACTGATTTACTTGGAAACTCCTTAAAAAAATCTTGCCCTCTTCCCCTCATAAAAGCTTTCCCCTAACTCAAGCCAATGCATCCCTTCTTTTTCTGCCTCTCTCTTTTCTTTTATTCCTCTTCTCTCCCTTCTTTTATTCTACTCATCTCCCATCTTTTATTCTGCATTACAAAAGCCTGAATTACTACCATGGCAACGCCAGCAATGAAGTAATGGAAGCTTCCTCAGCAAGTTGGGGAAGGAGGGGACAAAATTGAGAAAGTGAAGACAGGATCCTTTTTATTGGGCAGAGGAAAGGGGAAAGTTTGCAAACCCTCATGTTAAAATTTTTTGTTCTTCTACACCCAGAATAGGATTATATACTGCTGGACTGGGAAGGTCATTGTGTCTAGTCTTCTTTAGAGAGGAAAACTGACAGGTCCCCTCCTTCAGCTCTTTTCTACTCACTATCTTTGTTTCTATGTATAGTCTCTCATCTAGAACATTGGGACCAGGTCCATCTCTGATCATGGGATGACCTATTTTTAATTCTTTGAGTTGTTTTTATAGCGAAACTATGGCCCTGACATTTGGAGTCATATCAATCAAAAGGCTTGAAAATATCAAGAGCAGTCCTGATTTTTCAAGTTCATCAAATCTTTTTCTCCATTACAAACGAGAAAAATTCTTGTTGCCCATGTTTTTGAGATGGTATACTTATCCTCCTAGGTATATTTAACGTTGACCTCAGATATGTGAATTTTACTTTAATGTGTCTTTTAAGAAAAGAATAAAGAGATCAAAATAGTCAAAGCACATTTGAAATAGTTGCGGGAATTGAGAAGATATAATATTGGGAAGGTTGAAGTAAATTCTTTTTTTGAAATTTTCAATATACTTTTTGGATCAGCAGTCCCCCTTCCCACCTTGACAAGAAACTCTATGGTTTGCAGGAACTCACTGGTTTAATAAAATTGGCCTTCTTCCTTCTACTAAAAGTTTACCTGCGAGAGCCCCGAACATAATAAAATCAGATTATGAAGGCAATCATATTTACTTGTAATAAATCAAATCTTGCAGACATCAGTTAAGTCTCCCTATTGCACTGGGACAATATCATGCGTGCATACATCAATACCTGAGGTGTCAGAAATATATTTCATAAGTTCAGAAAAATTGCACATACGCTCCCAGCACCATTATGAGCAGTGAATTTGTAATGTGAACATTATGATGTATAAAGTGGCTTTGTTCCTACATTTAATAAGCACCACACGTCAAGCCCACAAACATAACGGAATGTGCTGGTGATTTCTTACCATTAAATGTAGGTTATTGTTTTCCAGGAAAAAAATAAAAAGAGAACTTTTCCATGCTTTGCCAACTTTATCCATTTCTAAGCACACACAGCCTCCTTCAACATAGTAGCAGCCTCTTTAAATTAGTAAATAAATAAATAAAGCCAGACCCACCACTGTGACATTAAATTAGTTGGGACTAAAATAACCATTGGCTTCACTCTTTGTCTAGAATTAGCTGCTATGAAAATCTATGCCTTTCCTTTTCAAAAACATCTTTGAAAATACAGCAGTCCAAAAAGGCACTGACTTCTGTAGAAAGGCCCCCCAGTACAATATGGCATTTCCAGGATGGATTCACTGAAACGTTATGGCCCTTGCCTCCAACCCAGTACTTCAAATTATTAGCTTATTTATAAAGGGCTATAAAATGGAGTTTGAGTATGACGGGTTAGTACATCTTACAGTGGTGATTTGAGACAGTTGGCACCTGTGTGTATTTGTTTGAAGTATTTAAAAAATTTTTTGTAGCTTATTATGAGTATATGCCCTTCCTTCAAGAATCTCTAAGAATCCAGTTATTAAGTGAAAAAAATAAATTAAATGTAGAATATCCTTTCTTTCCTTTGTTTCTTAAAAAATATTTCTCAGCAATTGATGTTTGTGAGGTCTTACTGCTTTAGTAGATTAGCTTGTGTTCTCTTAGTGGAGAGGGAATGGTTAGGGAAGTTTGAAGGACTAGAAAGGGCACAGTAAAATTGATAAATCTACGGGGAACTGACATCTGATGTAGGAGACGAGTGCATTTCACAGGTACCTGATGATGCTGGAAAGGTGAGTCCTACTGGGCCATAGTCACAACCATCAGACAAGTTCATTGTATTATATGTCTCAAGCACTAACATCTGGAAAGATTTCACAGATTCCCCATGAGCTACTTTTTCATTCTTTTCCACTCTGTTCCATATCTTCCCATCTGTTCTGTCCTTTTCCAGTTCTTTCTTCTCCATTCCATTTCATTATTATTAGAGTAGGTCCTATGTGCCTTAATTGCTTTAAGCATTTGCTAAGTTGAAATGCTGGATGAAGTCTCTACTTTCATGGGGCTTATGAGACGAGGAGATGAGACAGGGACAGCACACAAGGGGTCCTTGATGATGGAAGGTCCTGGTTCACGCTCACATGAGTGTTGACTGTGACTGATGAAAGGAGGGAGACAGCACTGAACTGAGTGGTGGGTTTGAGTGGGGACTGGGAAGAGGGTTTGGTTTTGCGTTTGTGGAGACTACAGACGGAGGGAAGAACGGCCTGGAAACATACTTTCCACTTTCTGGGAGGAAGGAAGTTTATTACTGCTTCATTTTGCTCTTTAAATTCTGCCCAAAGAAACTTCAAGAAGCTCTCTAGAGAAAGTTCAGCATATTTACTTATCACAGAGGATTTTCAAATGGAACTTTTTCCCCCTTTCGATGCCTTAGAAATAAGCATTTCCATTCACAACTGCTCTCAAAGATGCTGCTGGAAAAACCGCCCCCTCTGGGTCTAGATAGATTACTACTTAAAGAGTCCCATGGCTTATGGTTCATAACGCTCAGGTTGGGCACGCATAGTAGAAAAGCAGAGTTCAGTGCTGCAGGGAACTGAAAACACCCATTTTGTTGCTCTCAAAGTTAAGGGAAAAGAACAGAACGGGAGGAAGAGGAGAAGCGGACAGAAGAGGAGGAGGAAAGGAGACAGGTCAACATTGCTTTAGCGCATACTACATGCCCAGCTCTGTGCCAAGTTCCTCTCATACATTTCTTCATTTCAACCACACTGTGACCCTTCGAGGCAACTATTAAGGTTATCCCTATAGTTATGGACCAGGAATCCAACAGAGAGAGAGATTAAGACGTGCTAAGAGGCAGGATTGTGTTTGAAACTTGAGTCCATGTGTTCCAAAGCCTGTGGGATTATCCACTGCATTTACTCCCTTGCTAATAAGACTATCAAGAAGAGCAATTGATTTTCAGTTGTTTGTTTCCAAATTCACCTAATATCACTGAACACAACCTTAAGAACATCAGCCCTAAGGCCTGAGGGGCTTCAGATCTTTTCCTTATTGCCATACGGTTAATGGCACAAAAGCAAATTAAGTGGCTATCCAGCTGAAACTTTTTGGGTGCTTGATACACATGTATTTTCGTTAGTAGTAACGATCAAAACATCATGAGGAGGTAAAATGTCTTTCCCATGTCTGATTTGGGGATGGGTGGGTATGGCATATAAGCTTGAGAATAACTTGGTTTCTTAATTTCTTCAGTCAGATTATCAAATATCCAATAGTGAGCATGTAAAGTCTTTAGTGTGGCGGCTTTGTTATGTGTCAACTTGGCTAGAATGAACGACAACTTCCCGAATTCCCTATCCTGTAGGTTTCTGGCTAGGGTGGGCCACCAGAGAGATGCTTGTATGAGATTTCGTGGGCAGAAGCAAAGCAGCCGTTTTGGAGCTTTACACGTTCTTGTTTAGTTGAATAAACTCACTTTATTGGTGTGGGGCAGCAGACAGGCTATACCAGGTGACGGTTTAGCTCCATGATAAAGTATAACGTCTTTTCCTGCAGGATTCCCACACCATGAAAGTCAGAGGCAGTGAGAAATGGCATGGCTTTAGACCATCCCTGTGGGTTCCAGCTCATGCTTGTGGGTCCCAGTTTGTTCTTGCTCTTCCCATTGTTATGGGTTGAATTGTGTGCCCCCCAAGAAAGACATGTTAAAGTCCTTATCCTCAATACCTCAGATCGTGACCTTATTTGGAAGAGGGGTCTTTGCAGAGATAAGTTAAAAGGAAGTCATTATGGTAAACCCTAACCTAACATGACTGGTGTCCTTATACAAAGGGGCATTTTTGGACACAGATATGCTCAGAGGGAAGACTGTAAAGACACTCGGGGAGAACACCATGCGAAGGTGGAGGATTGAAGTGATGCATCTACAAGTCAAGGGATGCCAAAGATCGCTATGCTAACTCCCAGAAACTCCTGGCACCGACTGTGGCACCAACCGTGCCAACAGCTTGATTTCAGGCTTCTAGCCTCTAGAACTGTGGGACAATAAATTTTATTTTTAAGTCACCCAGTTTGTGATATTTCGTTAAGGCAGCCCTGTGGACCTCAAGCTCTCTTATCAGAAGCAAGGACAACTGCCTGAGAGAGATGGCTTAATCAGCTCCCACAATTGTATAAGATCTAATCCCGGCAACAAATCCCTAGTGGTTCTGCTTCTCTGATTGAACCCTAGCTGATAGGCAGAAAAGAAATTAGTTTAAAAAGGACCACAAAGCTCCAAGCACAGTTGCACAGTAGGTAATTTAGAGATAACAAGAGGAATGCCCCTGTGATGTTAATGAACAGAATAAACCTGAATCTTAATCAGTGAAAAGTTTACAGCCTTTAACAAAAGTTCTTCTTTTCCTCTAACACAGGCTGTGCTATTAAATTTGTTAGTTTATTGACATCACTAAACACATTAGTGACAACTGCATGTATTTTCACTGTTTAAGGCAATGATTTTTATTTTTGCCAAGTCACTGAACAAGCCCTGAACAACTTATTCTATTAAAAGAAGTTGAATACAAATTCAGGGAAAACTGTCCCATATATTGCCATATACTACATAATTATCACTTATTAATATTGCAACTTTCTTTGAAAAAAACTCAATACTTGGAAGATACTACTTTATTAAAACCCTGCCCATGTCCTTCTGAGTTAAAACACAATTAACTATCACTGCTTTTAGCACAATCTGGGTACAGCAGCCATTCAGCCGGAAAACTAGGACTAGCGCCCTGGTGGTTCTTCAGATCTCCAGACTAATGTGTTATTTCCTCACGGAAATAGTAGATTTCTCTTGAAGTTGTGACTTCTTGGGATTTTTTTTATTACAATTATTAAAATAATTATTTTTCTTTAAGATTCCAAATTGTTTTGGCTCTAAGTGGAGAAAAACTTATTTGTTCCAAAACCATACAAGCTAACAAAAAGGAAATGTGTTCAAGTTAATATTTTTCTGTGAAGAAAAGCATTTTAATATTTCAAACTTTGCCTTTGAATTATTAGGATGATATTTTTATATAAGGTATCATCCTGTAAGTTATTTACTTCTGCTTAATGTTCTGTTTTAAAGACTTTAATCATCTATTTGGAAAGCTACCTGATACTCAGCCATGTGAAATGCATTTTGTAAATAGGCCTGCCAAAACTAAGATTTAGTGGTCATCCTTTCAACTGCTTTAATCAGGTCATCAGTTCAGCTATAAACTATCAGAAGTATACCAGCCCATCTCCAAGTAGATTTGTGATTTAATATCTTTTCCAAGATAGAACACGAGAACAAATCTAATCAGCGCAAGCTCAAGGTACCTAATGGCTTTAAGCTTGGTTCTGATGTTGCTTCTTCACTTGATACCATATACCTTGTTTATATTAGTATGAAGAACTTTCATATAGAATATTCATCATTTTGTCAAATTCTTTACCCTGTTCTGCATGCTACAATCAATATAATTACTTAGTACATCCATTTAAGCACATGACAACTCTCTTGTCAAGAGGACCCTATGTAAAAGGTGGCTTTTTAAAGTGGCCTGCTGTTTCAGCTGTCTTTTTAAAATATTAAAAATGGTGGGGGGGGGGAGTAATAGAAGCAATTTCTACCAAAGATCTTTGACGGAATATTAGTTATTGGATTATTTTAACTCCATTATACAAATTAACTTATTTGCTTAGATAGTCAAAATAGAGAGCTTAAAGTTAGCTGCAGGGAGGTGACATAACTATGGTTGTTAAGAATAAAACACTTCTGGTTTAAAGAATCACAGACAGTTTTGCAGAGAAAGTGAGCAGGAAATGATCTCTACATCCTTTTGTCCTGTTGCTCTGTCCATGAAAGGAAGAACGGAATACATCAATCAGAGAGCTGCTGGGAGCAAAGTCATTTTGTTCATTCTAAAGGGGAGGAGGGAGGAGAGAAGAAGAGAGAAGGAATAGAAGCAGCCTGAGAAGGAATTCCCTGGTGGTCCAGTGGTTAGGACTCCATGGTTCCACTTCAGGGGGCACGGGTTCTATCCCTGGTAGGGGAACTAAGATCCTGCCCTTTGTGGCGTGGCCAAAAAAAAGCAAGCAGCCTGAGAAGGATTCAAATACCAGTAAACCAACAAGTATGAAAGAGACAGTGCTTTACTTGTATGAATCATCAAGCTATAGTATTTGCAACCAAGTAATTAATTACTTTATTCAACAAAGCAGCTCACAGAGTAGATGGAACAGGCAGAACTGGCAATATTGTATAAAACGGAATAAGACCTACCAATAAAACAAAAGTTAAAAACAAAATTAGATGTTGCAGAGTGTTTGAATAGAGTTCAATTTGGGGTGCTCATCTGTAGGTGTTCATATTTTTTTCAATTATGTTCTTTTTAAAAAAATTTTTTTTAATGTATTTTGTTTATTTATTTATTTTTGGCTGTGTTGGGTGTTCATTGCTGCTTGCGGGCTTTCTCTAGTTGTGGCGAGCGGGGGCTACTCTGTTGAGGTACGCAGCTTTCTCACTGCGGTGGCTTCTCTTGTTGCGGAGCGTGGGCTCTAGGCGTGCCAGCTTCAGTAGTTGTGGCACATGGGCTCAGTAGTTGTGGCTCACGGGCTCTAGAGCGCAGGCTCAGTAGTTATGGCGCACAGGCTCAGTAGTTGTGGTGCACAGGCTTAGTTGCTCCGCAGCATGTGGGGTCTTCCCAGACCAAGGCTTGAACCCATGTCCCCTGCATTGGCAGGCGGATTCTTAACCACTGCGCCACCAGGGAAGCCCTTAATTATGTTCTGCATTATATATTTTCTTAAGACTTGTTAAACAAAGTAGTAATTAACATATCATTTAATAAAATATGCTTACTTTAACAGGAAGGCAACTTTGCTAGGATCACTGGTGTGAGAGAAAGCACATTAATTAGCTTTCAGGAAGCCTGGCTCCTGGTTCTAATTTTTCCATCAGAATTTTTTTCACCTTGGGTAAGTGATTACTTACAAGTTCCTTATTTCTATATCTGTAAAATAAAGAATTTGGGTAGATGAGTGTTTTTCAAACTTGGTTTTCAGCCATGAAACAATTTGTTCAAGCAGAACACTTATCTGGAAACCCAGTGTGCAAATCTAGAGGTGCTCTGCTTGAAGCTGAGGTGGGGATGAGAGCCTTCCCTGCCCTGGCTATACCTGATCTCAGACAGAGTGGGCAGCCAGTGCAAGTGCAATGGAAAGTTAACACCCCTCCAGAGGCTGTTTTTTTGTTTGTTTTTTTACCCTAAGGACATTGGATATTTCTTTTTTTTTTATATCCTTATTGGAGTATAATTGCTTTACAATGTTGTGTTAGTTTCTGCTTTATAACAAAGTGAATCAGCTATACATATACATATACCTCCATATCCCCTCCCTCTTGCGTCTCCCTCCCTCCCACCCTCCCTATCCCACCCCTCTGGGTGGTCACAAAGCACCGAGCTGATCTCCCTGTGCTATGCGGCTGCTTCCCACTAGCTAGCTATTTTACATTTGGTAGTGTATATATGTTCATGCTACTCTCTCACTTCGTCCCAGCTTACCATTCCCCCTCCTCATGTCCTCAAGTCCATTCTCTACGTCTGCGTCTTTATTCCTTTCCTGACCCTTTGTTCATCAGAACCATTTTTTTTTTTTTAGATTCCATATATATGTGTTAGCATACAATATTTGTTTTTCTCTTTCTGACTTACTTCACTCTGTATGACAGACTCTAGGTCCATCCACCTCACTACAAATAACTCAATTTCATTTCTTTCTATGGCTGAGTAATATTCCATTGTATATGTGCCACATTTTCTTTATCCATTCATCTGTTGATGGACACTTAGGTTGCTTCCATGTCCTGTTTATTGTAAATAGTGCTGCACTTTCCTAGAGTCCTTGGTGTGCTTATTTCCCTTCCAAATCAGACTGAAATTATTAGTTTAAGGTGATCTGATTAGGGGACCTGCCATTTATAATTATCGTGGTTTCCTTCCCCTTTTGTTTCTCTTGTCATTGCCTGTCCCCAATCACTATTAAAACTGTTTTTTATGCCCCATTAACACATCTGCTCCCCTTGTGCTTACCTCCTCTCTCAGGGAATCTTGAGATTAGGATTACAGTTCCACAGCCAGGAGGAAACCTTCCCTCCCCAATTTAGATCCACCTGTCACTTCAATATCCTAAAATGTTCAGGCTCCACCATTCTGAGCATATGCTTATGTTTTAAAATGTCAAATGCTTTATATGTACTTATGCTAAAGGTTTGTTTATGCATGAAATAATTCATGATGAATTCATTTAGTCATAGTATTTTTGCTTATGCTGCCAACTAGAACAATCTATTTGTTTCTCTTGAGGTTGCCATTATTTCAGTCATCACTACCAGTTAGGGATAAACAGAATTATAATTGCATTTTGCAAGTATAAATGAATCACAGATTTATGTTTTTCATTTATTATTTTTGAATCAGAGAATAAACAAGAATAATTTGAAATGTCTTTGGCTTAACAAGGCTGATAACAAAAAACAGCACTTCTAACTCCACTTCTTTCTATTCTTGATTCCTGTTTCTGGCAGGTGACCATTCATCCCTTAGCATTTTCTTCTAGTATTTGCATAAGATTTTTATTTGTTTTATTTTGTTTTAGATGTTACCTATTGACCATTGATAATCCCTCCACACCCACCACCTTGAAAAGAACACATCCATTCTTACCAAACTCCTAATGCAGTTTCTTTACATAAATCAATAGTCCATGCTTACATGGTTATGGTTCTATGAATGTTACTTATAGTTGAACCGTGTAAAGCACAATGATTATATTTCTAGGCGCACTACTTTTTGTTTTTCCTGGAGTTAGTAATTGCCTTGCTCTTTCATTTTCTCTGTTATTAAAACTTTTTATTCACAAACTCTCTTTAGAAGCGTAATTCTTCACTTAATATCACCCCAAACAGCAGGTAATCTATTTTTTAATACATTTTATTATTTTTCCTTGGGACATATTCATACTTTTGCTCCAATTTGATCATTTTGCTCTCTTGTCTTTATATCCTTAAATTTGGTTGATAGTTTGGCTCCATGAGGATTCTAGGCTGAAAACCATTTTCCCTCAGAATTTCAAAGGCATTTAGTCATTGTATTCTATCTTTCAATTTTGTTTTTGAGAAATCCAGTGTCCTGTTGATTCCTAATCTTCTGTGACATGTTTCATTTTTCTCCTCTTTGGACAGATTAAGCATCTTCTCTTTAGCCACGGTATTCTGAAAATTTACAATGATATACTGAATGAATGGCCATTTTCAAGCTGAGAATTTATGGCTTTCGATTCTGGAATTTTTTAGTATGAGTATTTTTTTTTTTTTTTTTTTTTTTTGCGGTACGCGGGCCTCTCACTGTCGTGGCCTCTCCCGTTGCGGAGCACAGGCTCCGGACACGCAGGCTCAGCGGCCATGGCTCACGGGCCCAGCCGCTCCGCAGCATGTGGGATCTTCCCGGACCGGGGCACGAACCTGTGTCCCCTGCATCGGCAGGCGGACTCCCAACCACTAGCGCCACCAGGGAAGCCCCTAGTATGAGTAGTTTTTATTTAATTATTTCTTTCCTTCTGCTTTTGTTGTTTCATTTTCTTTTCCTGGAAATGCTATTATTTAGATTTTGAACCTTCTGCACAGATCCTTTCATTTATTTATATTTTATCCTTCCTTTCCCATCTCTTTTGTTTGTTTGTTTTGTTTTGCAGTCTGTTTGAAGAAATAATCCAGAAATACCTTATCTTCCATAAGTCTTGATAAATTTTTTATTTACCTTATATGTATTTAATTTCAGTAGTTCTTTTTTTATTTTCTGAGTGTTCCTTAAAAAAAAAACCTAGTACTCTTTTTTATTATTGTAATCTCTTATATCTCTAAAGAGAGTAACAACATTTTATAACATAATTTCCTCTTCTACTATTAGTGTTGTGATTCCTCAGAATTCTCTCTTACTCTTTGTTACTTTTATTTTTTTATTTTAAAAAAATATTTATTTATTTATTTTATTTTTCGCTGTGTTGGGTCTTCGTTTCTGTGTGAGGGCTTTCTCTAGTTGCGGCAAGTGGGAGCCACTCTTCATCGCGGAGTGTGGGCCTCTCACTGTTGTGGCCTCTCTTGTCACGGAGCACAAGCTCCAGATGCGCAGCCTCAGGAGTTGTGGCTCACGGGCTTAGCTGCTCTGTGGCATGTGGGATCTTCCCAGACCAGGGCCCAAACCTGTGCCCCTGCACTGGCAGGCAGATTCTCAACCACTGTGCCACCAGGGAAGCCCTCTTTGTTACTTGTAGTCCTTGTGTTTCTGATAGAGGCTTTCCTCAAATCTCTGGTGATCCTTAGCTCTCTTATTTATTTATTTATTTATTTATCTGTTTTATCTTTTGGCCACACCAATGTGGCCTGCAGGATTTCAGTTCCTCAACCAGGGATTGAACCTGGGTCACAGCAATCCTAACCACTATGCCACCAGGGAACCTCCTATTAGCTCTCCCATTTATATTTAAGGCACTAAAGGGTTGATTAGAAGCTCTATGTCCATAATCAGGACTTATCAGGTGAGCCAACAAGAACTGTTTATTTAATTGAGAGATTCTAAACTGTTCCTTCAGTTTCCTCTGAGAAGAATCTGGCAATCTGCTGCTCGGGGGCATAACCTTGGCTGCCAATATTCTCTGTGCCTGGTGGAGGAAATGGGCTGGTAATGTCACTGTTATCTTTTTTTTAAAATAAAATTTATTTATTTAATTTTTTTGGCTGCATTGGGTCTTCGTTGCTGCACATGGGCTTTCTCTAGCTGTGGCAAGCAGGGGCTACTCTTTGTTACAGTGCGCATGCTTCTCATTGCAGTGGCTTCTCTTGTTGTGGAGCATGGGATCTAGGCCTGTGAGCTTCAGTAGTTGTGGCATGCGGGCTCAGTAGCTGTGGCACACAGTCTGAGTTGCTCCGCGGCATGTGGAATCTTCCCAGAACAGGGATTGAACCCATGTTCCCTGCATTGGCAGGCGGATTCTTAACTGCTGCACCACCAGGGAAGTTCCAATGTTACTGTTTTCTATGTAACACTCACTTAGTCTTCTGTTTTCAGCTGTGTCTGATGTCCCCAAATAGTACCTCTGGTTCAACATTCAGTCTTCTGCTGGGGTGAAGGAGGGAGAGATGCCCAGATGTGTGGGGTTAGGAAAGGGTATTTAGGCTGAACTGCTACATAATTTGCAGGGCCGAGTGCAAGATGAAAATGTTGGGCCACTTGTTCAAAAATTATTAAGAATTTCAAGATGGCAACAGAAGAGCATTAAACTGCGTGGGAGCTTCCTGAGTGTGGAGCCCTGTGCAAGGGCACAGGTTGCAGGCCATGAAGTTATCCCTGGATTTATGTGTCTACTTGTTACATACATTTCAAACTAATTTTTCTATTTACCGTCCTACTTGCACCCCCATTCTTCCAAGGCACTCATTTCTTCTGATGCCTGAGTTCTCATTCTTCTGTGGCACAAATGAGCTTGTTGGTTTTCCTCTCCTCCCCAAAGACTCCCTCTCCACAGCACTTGATCTTCATGTTGCTTCAGTCATCCTTCTGACTTTGAGTTTGCAAAACTGTGTTGACATCTTTCATATGTTCTCTCTTATTCTATTTGTCCTTATGGGCTTCTGTCTTCTTTTTGCAAATCTATTTTCTCTTGTTGACTATTGTTTTGGGAGAAAGTTGAGATAAGCACTTGTCTTACATCTATAATATTTAATAGGAACTCTGAATTTTAGTTTTATATTTCTTACAAAATCATTTCCCCTTTATTCCATTGATTTTTTTAAAATAGATTTATACTTTCTGTAAGGATCAAAGTCTTCACTAAGTTAATAAATTATTATTAAAAATATTTAAACAAAAACCTTAATCTTAACAAGCAGTGATAAAGGCACTTAATAATAACTGCTCACTTGTTTTGATCATTAATCCAAGTTAGTTTTTAGGAAGTAATTTCTGTATTAGAGTACCTATATTATTTAATCATTCAACATTCAACAAATATTTATTACCTCTTATGGAACAGGTTCTGCTCTGAATGCTTGATTATATAACGTAGTTATAAAACGTAACTGTATGTGGTAGTCTTTGAATCGGAAAAGATCTTGGAGAAACTGAGTTCAATTTCCTTATTTTAAATAGAAAGAAAATAAAGCCCAAAGAGATTACTAGATTTTGAAGGTTTTAAAGAAGTTATTAGTTGCCTTGTATCAGTAAATTGATGATATATAGGATTTGTTTCTTGAGTGTTTAAAAAGAAGCAGAATTGAACACATTAAACTGTAGATGAGATACATCTTATTTGTTATAAATATTCAAATATGGTGAAATATATGAAAATGTACAGGGTTCTCAGACATTTTGAATGTTAAAAAAACAAATAATTTTAAAAGACTAAAATTTAGGGTAAAAATTATAATTTATTCTATACAAATGAACTAAATAAAGGCTGTTCACAGAATATCCAAGAATCCTTACTTTACAGAAGAGTGGCAGCATCTCCTAATGTGACTCACTTGGGGCAGCAGTGATACCCTAAAGATGACCTTGGTCAGGAGGTCCAGGAAAGACTTAAGAAGAAAAAGACCAGGAAGAAACTAAAGCAAAATCCTACTAATGAAGGTTAGGAGCTTTCAAAGCAACACCACCAGTTTCACAGGATATGTGGTGACCACAGTAGCCAAGATTCAGCTGCAGCACCTTTCAATGGGGTGGCCTTAGGAGGAAAGCTGGAAATAAACTTTCGGTTTGTCTTTTGTAGATGCCTGTTATTGCTAACAGATAAAATGGTTCTTCAAGGCAAAAATTAGGATGCCTAGAGTCTCTTGAAAGCAAAAAGCAATGAATAATTTTCGGAATTATTTGCCATACTTTTGTACTTGTTGCCCCACTAACCAATAACAATTAAATGGCTGGAATTTATTGAATATCTGTGTTGCACCAGGAACTGTACTAAATGCTTTTCCTACATTGTTCTACTTGAATCTTACAGTAAAATAGAGGTATTTATAGATGGAGAAATTAAGGCTCAAATAAATTTAAAAATTGTCCAAAATAAGTGTAAGCAAGAGAGTCAGCTTTTGAACTCAGTTTTTTCTTACTCCAAAGTCCATATTCCAACCAAACATACAGAGTCTGAGCTTAAGACACAACGAATTAGACTATTTTGCTGTGTATTTGTTCATGATTTTTTTTTTTTTGCTGGTTATGTTAATAACTAATTCATTACCTGATTATGGAAAAGAGTGGGATGAGGAAATTAATATTATCAATAAGTGTTTTCATCAAACAGAGCTGTATGAACACAACTGAGAACTCGATGTTAAGACATTCACAGAGCCCTCTGATTCCAGTGTCTTATATCTGACTTCTGACAGCAGCTCATCAAATATGATATGATGAAGCCTCATGTTTGATACAACATGTAATGAGAACAGTATCACAGACCATTCTTAATTTTCTCTACTTGTATGTTGTCCACCCAAAAACTAAATTAAACTAAAATAAACTCTGGATTCTTACTCCAGGAAGTAGCATAATCCCCAGAAAAGCATCATATATTCAATAAAACAATTACTGAAAGAAAACACTGAATATGCATTTTAAGACTGCTCTGTTTACTCAACTAGGGGTAAGGCAGGAATAAAGACGCAGACCTCCTAGAGAACGGACTTGAGGTTATGGGGAGGGGGAAGGGTGAGCTGTGACGGGGCGAGAGAGAGTCATGGACATATACACACTAACAAACGTAGTAAGGTAGATAGCTAGTGGGAAGCAGCAGCATGGCACAGGGATATTGGCTCGGTGCTTTGTGACAGCCTGGAGGGGTGGGGTAGGGAGACGCAAGAGGGAAGAGATATGGGAACATATGTATATGTATAACTGATTCACTTTGTTATAAAGCAGAAACTAACACACCATTGTAAAGTAATTATACCCCAATAAAGATGTTAAAAAAAAAAAAAAGACTGCTCTGTTTACTCAAATGCATATGAAGTTTTTAGAAGATTAAAAACATCTTGCTTCTTAGTAGAAACCTCTGACAAGAAAACTGTGTCCTCCATACCAGCACAAGTTGCAAAATTTGTCAAGGAAACTGCTAGACTATACAATGGTCACTGATAGAAAGTAAGAGAAAATTGAGCATAAATTATTTTTTTCTTTTCTTTTTTAAAATTCCCTCAAAGAATATTCTTTTGTTTAGAAAAATTTTAAAGTTAAGTCATGAGAGAACTTAGTTTGTTAGATCTCTGTGTGTTATGTGTATAGTATATGTGTGCACTTCTGACTCATTTATTTTTCTCCACTAACAATAAGAAGTAATAATATACAGATTTCAAGCAAAGAAAAAGTACATGGAATACAGATAAAATATTAAAATATTCTGAACTTGGATCAGTAATGAATTCCTAGGGAGAGCCAAGATTAGAAATTTGGCAACTTGTCAGCTGGGCCTGCTCAACAGTTCTTTCACGTGTAAACGATGGGCAAGATGATGACCACAGTAGGAAAGACTCCCCCCTGCCCTGCCTCCAAATGTCTGCCTCATATGACTTAATAATTAGTAATCCAATTAGTAACAGGGTCATTTCTCCAAAGAAGACATACAGGTGGCCAACAGGCACATGAAAAAATGCTCAACATCGCCAATTATTAGAGAAATGCAAATCAAAACTACAATGAGGTATCACCTCACTCTGGTCAGAATGGCCATCTACAGAAAGTCTACAAATAATAAGTGCTGGAGAGGTTGTGGAGAATGTTGGTGGGAATGTAAATTGGTACAGCCATTATGGAGACCAGTATGGAGTTTCCTTAAAAAACTAAAAACAGCTACCATATCATACTGCAATCCCACTCCTGGGCATATATCCAGAGAAACTATAACTCCCCAATGTTCGTAACAGTACTATTTACAATAGCCAAGATACAGAAGCAACCTAAATGTCCATCGACAGAGGAATGGATAAAGAAGATCTGGTATATATAATGGAATATTACTTAGGTATAAAAAAGAATAATACCATCTGCAGCAACATGTATGGACCTAGAGAGTATCATACAAAGTGAAGAATGCCAGACAGAGAAACACAAATATTATATGATTTGCTTATATGTGGAACCTAAAGAAAAAAACAGGATACAAATGAACTTATTTACAAAACAGAAAGAGATTCACAAATATAGAAAACAAACTTATGTTTACCAAAGGGGAAAGGTGTGGGGAAGGGATAAATTAGGAGGTTGGGATTAACATAGACACACTACAATATATAAAATAGATAAACAACAAGTACCTACTGTATAGTACAGGGAACTATACTCAATATTTTGTAATAACCTATGAGGGAAAAGACTCTGAAAAAGTATGTGTGTGTGTGTGTGTGTGTGTGTGTGTGTGTGTGTGTGTGTGTGTGTGTGTGTGTGTGTGTGTGTGTGTGTGTGTGCGCGCGCGCGCTATACACCTGAAACTAACATGGCATTGTAAATCAACTATACTTCAATAAAAAATATATATATATATAAAGAATAAAAAAAACAAATTAGATAAATTACTTTGACGGGAATTCAATCTTTTTCTTTTTTAAAATTTTATTTATTTATTTTTGGCTGCGTTGGGTCTCTGTTGCTGTGCACGGGCTTTCTCTAGTTGCAGTGATCGGGGGCTACTCTACGTTGCGGTGCGTGGGCTTCTCATTGCGGTGGCTTCTCTTGTTGCAAAGCACAGGCTCTAAGCGTGCAGGCTTCAGTAGTTGTGGTACATGGGCTCAGTAGTTGTGGCTCCCGGGCTCTAGAGTGCAGGCTCAGTAGTTGTGGTGCATGGGCCTAGTTGCTCTACGGCATGTGGGATCTTCCTGGACCAGGGATCAAACCTGTGTCCCCTGCACTGGCAGGTGGATTCTTAACCACTGTGCCACCAGGGAAGTCCCTGCACTTCAATCTTCCTCGAGACTTACTGCAGCTCATTTCCCTATATTTCAGATATCATACACATAATGAGGGATTTGATGGGAAGATCCTGAAGATTCTTTCTGGTTGTTAATGCTATATATATAGTGTATGTATCCGGTTATCCAAAGATTACAAAGCCAGATGTCTACAAGGGTGGTGGGCAGGTAACCTACATGTGAAGTAGACCAAGTATGGACTACGGCAGTGTTTCTCAAGCTCGGTACCCTTGACATTTGGAGCTGGTAATTCCATGTTGTTGCAGGCTATCCTGTACATTGCAGGATGTTTAATGGTATCCTTGTGCTCTATTCACTAGTGCCAGTAGCACACCCCACCCCCAGCTGTGACAGCCAAAAAAGGCTCCAGACATTGCCAGATACCCCCAAGAACAAAGTCCCCTTAGGCTGAGAACCACTGACTATCAAAAACCCCGGTGAGCTCAGTTTAAAAAGTGCAGGCTCCACTCCCCTCCTGGTGATTGCTGCAAGAGGAAAATACCAGCCCATTATGGACAAATCTGAATTTTTTTCAAAAGAAGCCAGAAATATGGATATTTTAAAATCTCAAAGCAGTTTTAAAATACTGTATATATATATATATACACACACACATATGTATATGTATATACATATACATATATATACATATGTATATATACACACACACACACATATACATGCATACATATGTATATACATATATATACATACATGTATGTATGTATATATGTGTATATATATATATATACAGTATATAAATGCCTTTCTTACATTATGTCAAGAATATGACTGTGAGGGTCAGATATCTGAAAGTTTTCAGGAACTTCTAAAAGTTGGACCATCTCCAACATGGGGACACAAATTTTCATCTAACTGTGTATCTGGGATAGGTCATTTGTGAGTACTGGCCGATAGGAAAGAGTGGTGTAGGGCACTGGAAGGATGCAAGGCAACTTGAAATCATGGGGAAAAGCTGTTGCTCAGAGAAGGAATGAGATGAAAAACGTATTGCTTTTTAGATTGATATGTGTATCCGTCATGAGGTCTTTCTAGTATTCCTTTTCCTTATCTTGGCTGCTCAAAAGCTGTATCTGTAGCAAGTTGTTGGCATTAGTACAATGGCATTGCCAGGGACTGTCCCCACCACGTCCTGGCTCTCCAGGAGAAAATCAGACTCATAGGAGGAAGATGTGTCATCATTCCTCATCCATCAACCACATGCACCATTTTCTGGTTTATCTACCTGAGAGATTATGTGCACAATCTACTGGAAATAAACATCTTTATAAAACCAGCAATTTTCAAAACATTTAATTCATTTGTACTAAGACTTCCACTCTCTCTCATATACTTGGAAACAAATGTCTCTGAGTCAATTCTCCAAGAATAATGTTTTCCATAAAAAACCTTTAATAGTAATATTACATTTATGAAAAACAGAGCGATATAAAAGCAATTCTTAAGCTGATATTCCCGTTTTAGTTGAAAAACATTCTGAATGTGTCAGATCTACTAGGAGTATAGTAATTAAGAATTACAGTTATCTTTATCATGTATTAATAGTACATTAATTATACTATATAATAATTAAGAATAACAGTATTTTTTCACTGTAAGAAAAAGGATTCAGAGTGATTCAAAGGAAACAATACCATGTTTCAATAAAAAGAACCCGTCAGAGGAAAGTGAACACTTTGGATTTCAGAGACTGACTAAAATCAAACTTTCACCGAGCATTCACATCTGGCCATTTATTCCAGAAATCATTTCACTGACTTGAAATCCCTGAAGTCCAGTTTTGACAAAATTAACTCTCTAAAGTGTGAGAAGATAGTGATAGCAGAGTCTAGCAGTTTAAAAGTTAGATGCTCGGGAAATATTTCAAAGGGTGTTAGACTGAATAAAGAAGTCTACCGTCTTTTTGATGCCAAAGAATCTAAACTTCACAACATGATATCTTTGGTTGCCAAAGTATGTACTTCGTAATTCAGTGACCAAAAATGATAAAAGCTTCTGCAAGCTTCACCCTCACAATTCTCCTCAGACACAGATGAAGTTCAAAGCAAAAGTGAGAGATAGAGGAAGTTTTGCTCTGCTTCCCCAGGCCAATATTTCTCTCTCTGTCACCTACTGCACTCCCTTCTGCACCTTTGATTATCTCACATTTACTTCCAGATCCATTCTCAGGAAATGTCCTGAAATTTACAATTTAGGGTGTCTTTGTGTCAACATGGTGGTGTATCAAGTAAGCCTTATCTCTAACTATGGAAGAAATGACTTTTCCTCGTTATAGAAATGTCAAGCTTCAGCTTGAGATAAAGAGATAATCTGTCATGTAAGAAATCCTGTCTTTTGGCCCCCGTAGTCACATTATATGGATGGCAAGGAAAAGTTCTTAATGCTGAAGAAATAGTAGTACCAGTATGTCAAACTCTTACGTAGTTTGGCTCAGTTTAGGAAGCATTCTGGATTTATCAGTAACATGGTTTAACCCGAAACCTTGGCTCTGAATGAAAGGAGGGATACGCATGAAGCCAAGACAGTGATGGAGCACCCCAGAAAGTGTTTAGGCATGTGGCCAATGACTCATGGAAACTCTGATTCTTATTGGCTAGCTACTACACTTCATTCATTCAGCTTCCTCACCCTTATCTAAAGTTCTTAAATACTTCATGGAAAATTTCACCAGCATGAAAGTCTTTCCAAAACTGTGCAGAAAAAGGGATGGGGTACAGTCTCCGTTAGATTTGGAAAAACTGGGCACATTCTTTTCCTTCCAAAGCTGATGCAGACCTTGTCACTGTGGATAGTAAATGAATTTAAACACTGCCTGTCACCTTGACTTTGAATAAGGTGCAACCATGTGATATAATCCTCAAACAACTTTTATTTTTACTTCCACTGTCCTCCTAATTGCTCTGTTGGGTTAGTTATTTTTGTTCCTGAATAAAAATTCAGACACTCCCTAACTGGTCACTCTTGGGTAAAACAGAGTGTTCTCCAGACACTTTCTGTCATAAAACACAGTCTCAGTTGAGTAATTGTCTTGGTTGGTTTGAGCTGCTCTAACAAAGATACCATAGACTGGGTGGCTTAAACAACACACACTTAGTTCTCACAATTCTGGAAGCTGGAAAGTCCAGGATCAAGATGCTGGCAGATCCAGTGTCTAGTGAGGTCACTCTTCCTGGTTTGCAGAAGGCCATCTCCTTGTATCCTGACGTGGCAGACAGCAGAGGGAGGAAGTAAGCTGTCTCCAGTCTCTTCTTATAAGGGCACCAATCCCAACATGAAGCCTCCACCTTTATAACCTAATTACCTTCCAAAGGCCCACCTCCAAATATTATCACATTGGGAATTAGGGTGTCAACATATGAATTTGGGGAGGGCTAAAACATTCAGTCCATGGCAGTAATCACAAAGTCCATCTTGATTTAAAGTTAACACTTCAATCATGATTTGAAATTAAAAACTTTTCTCCCCTCCACTCCTGTCTGCTTCATACTAGAAGCCTCTTGTTCACAAACAACGTGGTCAGCTTCCCTCCTTTCAACCTAATGTATTGACTTTTCCTTTTCTATGTTGCTAACCAGGGATGGCTCATCAGATGGGAAAAGATGTAAGAAGTTAGATCTGTAACTTAACGGGTACTGTCACTCTAATCTAGGGTAAGTACTTTCTGGGCTCAACAGATATTAAAATGTGACTCTTGAAAGACAAATACCATATGATATCACTTATACTGTGGAATCTATAATATGACAGAAATGAACTTATCTATGAAACAGAAACACACTCACAGACATAGAGAACGGACTGGTGGTTGCCAAGGGGAGGTGGGGGAGGGAAGGACTGGGTGTTTGGGATTAGCAGATGCAAACTATTATATAAAGAATGGATAAACAACAAGGTCCTACTGTATAGCACAGGGAACTATATTCAATATCGTGTGATAAACCATATGGAAAAGAATATGAAAAAGAATGTATATACATATAACTGAATCACGTTGCTGTACAGCAAAAATTAACACAACATTGTAAATCAACTATACTTCAATAAAATAAACTAAAAAAATAAATAAAATGTGACTCTTTCTCTAATGGGAGATTCTGTGAGTTCTTCAGAGATCACCCCTGTCCTCCCCCTCACTCATTCCCCTCATTGCTGAGGATTTCTTTATAAAATTCACTTGTTGAGGACCAGTCCATCTCTACTGTGGCTTACTCCTTCCTCAGCTGCTAAGAATAGAGTGATCCCCCAGCACCCTCTCTGAGGTGCAGTAACCCTTCTGGACATGCTCTAAGGTGCCCCAACGCCAGTCCTCTCTCATGTATGGTCCACATCTGGTACAAGGGAAACGATCCCTCAGTTACTGCCCTGAGGTACTCTGGGAGTGTGCACCATCCATAGCAGTCTTGCTCCTTTGCTCAACTTCAGGTACTGAGATCACGGTTAAAACCCCTGACATGTCACATTTCAGTACTTCAGCCATTTTTATCCTTCTTAATCCACCAGAGAGACAACTCTTGGAGCTATGTGGCTGGGAACAACACTGTAGCCCTCAAATGGTGACCACAAGCTGTGGTCCACATGGCCCTTCTCCCCATGTCCTGTAAATGGGGGAGTTCGCAGAAGTAAGCTACACAGTCACTTGAGATTTTGTAAGGGTGAACACAAAAGATTTTAATGCTTTGTTTAATAGTCATCTACTCCCTAATATGAGAAGAGCTGCTGTGTGATTCTTCTATCCAAGCATCAACCCCTGGGAGCACTCCTCAGTGATCTAATATCATAAGAATTTTCTCAGTCTAGGGCTAGGTCATATTCCCAAGAGGCTATCTGTAAGATCTAAGACAATTCCCTTTGAGTACAAGGGCAACTTTTTATGTAGCTTAGGACATTAACAAAATAATTTTCAATCTTCATTTTCATTACTTATTCCCTGAAGAGCATGAATCCTGACAGAAGCTATCATTAAGGCCAGAAGTTAGCTAGAAAGAAGAGTCTTCCTTTTATATATATTTATGGACACCAAATTGGACAACTCTGAGGCCACAATTCACATCATATAGTCAATGTGCATGGTCTTATGTGGCATCCCTGTACATGTTTTTTTTTTTTTTTGGCAAGAGCAAGAGAAACATTTCTTTACAATAGTCACAAAGAATATGGTATTGTGTGTGTGTGTGTGTGTGTGTGTGTGTGTGTGTGTGTGTGTGTGTGTGTGTTGTGTTGACCAGAGACGGGCTTTGAAGAAGACTAAAAAAGACAACATCTGGCTGTTCACTAGGTACAAGCTTCATGATGGAAAGGGTGTTTGTCTTTTGTATTTACTGATGAACCCTTAGCACTTAGACTAATTCTTGGCACATAATAAACCCTCAATAAATATTTGTTGAATGAACAAATGATTTATGTTTCATTCTTCTCCATAACAGAGAACCAAAATGGATACCCCTCAGTTCCCACGTGAGTCTTGAAAGCAATCTAATTTATTGTATCTCAACAATAAAAAAACATTTTGGAAAAATAAATGTAATGTTTATAATAATTTACGAGGCTCCTAATGTGCTAGCTACAGTCCTAGGTGCTTTCACATTATTTAATATTCTCAATAATTCTGCAAAGGAAGTACGGTTGAGCATGATTTTACAGATGTTTTTAAAGATTTCCTTTAAACGGATAAGGAAACAACACTAAACAGACTTAGTTACTTGCTTAACATAACATATAATGAATAGCAAAATACGGATCTAAATATTGGTCTCTTGACTTCAAGTCCAATGGTTTATTCACTCTTCTGAAACATGTGTTTTAATTTTTATGTAGGAATTAACTTATTTTATTGTGACATGATTCATTACATTTTACATTTTCTGTGTTGTAGTAAGAGGGACTCTTTATACCAGAGGAAAGAAGACACTTAGAATACCTTTACTCTTGGCTCTAAAATTTTCTACCTAATCCTTCTTCTATTCAATTGAAATGTATCTGGAGTCTGGACCGATTCTGGTCCAGATCTGCAGTTCCTATGAGTATCTGGGAGATGTGGGGCCTGAGGTGGGTGGTAGAGTGGGATGGGGTTAAAGCGTATTGATAGGGGCATTGTGTTAACTAGTAAGAGTGCCGGGTCGTCAAAACACCTCTCAGATCTAGGACTACATTGAAACAAACCTGTTTTAATTACAACAGGTGGATGCTAAAAATTCTCTCATGATCAAAAAACCCTGAAGCTCAGTTTCTACACTACAACAAATATCTACTTGGCTTGGCTCCTGGCTGTATTAAAAAAACAACATGACCAACAATGGGGAGTAGACCAATTCTGAGATGGGAGGTAGAAAAGCAACACTGATTTTGAAATGATTATCTGTGGGCTTCCAATTCAAGATTTCAAAGTTTTTTGAGTCATTTAACAAAGTCCAATGGTTGATAAAGAAGCATAGTTAGAATGGGAAATGCTATGTTTTACTTCCAATTACCTGTGATAGTTCTTAAGATAAAACAGACAAGGAATACTTTGAATTTTCTGATTCTGGCAAAGTTACAAAGTAAATACGAGCAGTGGGCCTCAATGCAAATTCTCCTTCCTTGTGAAGGATTTCTTGAATAAACAGAGGCAAACTTCGATGGTTTATTACACGCTCCCACTGTATTTCCTTTCATCACTTATTGCCCTGT
This sequence comes from Leucopleurus acutus, assembly GCF_964270905.1. NCBI lineage: Eukaryota > Metazoa > Chordata > Mammalia > Artiodactyla > Delphinidae > Leucopleurus > Leucopleurus acutus. Next base: position 41,064,118 of record NC_139150.1, read on the forward strand.
AATTATTGTTTTATTTCTCTGTCCTCCATTATTAAATGTGTATTAAATGAATCAATGAATAAGCACAAGGAAATAATGTAGCTGGAATATGTTACCTTCTTAGAGAATTTTGATTTAATATTTGCCTAAGCCATGCTGTATCAAATTTTCTGTATTCTACATATGTCTCATGGTTGAACAACGAATATTGTTCTCTATGTTTCTTTCTATTTGTGAATGTTAACAGTGGTGATATTCTTTCCCCAGACCAAACCAAAGGGTGAAGATTAGATTTTGTAACAGTAATAAGTAAAGGATGAGCAACAGCTCTTTTCTTCTAGACTAGTGATACTCAAACTTCCATGTGTATCAGCATTATCTCGAGCGATAAGGAAGAACACAGAGGAGCAGGCTGGTTGAAGGAGGTGGGTCTGAACTTTTTTTTTTTTTTTTTGTGGTACGCGGGCCTCTCACTGTTGTGGCCTCTCCCGTTGTGGAGCACAGGCTGCGGAGGTGCAGGCTCAGCGGCCATGGCTCACGGGCCTAGCAGCTCCATGGCATGTGGGATCTTCCTGGACTGGGGCACGAACCTGTGTCCCCTGCATCGGCAGGCGGACTCTCAACCACTGCGCCACCAGGGAAGCCCTGAACTTTTAAGTTTTGCCAAATCCCCAGGTGATTCTAGTAATCAGTCAAAGTTGGAGAACAATTTTTCTGGTGAAAAATGACTGGATTATCACACAGCTCCTCTCCCACTCTTGATACCCTGAACTACACAGGAATGAAATGGATACACATAAAGGAATAAACAGTGCTATTAAACAACAGTGCTCCCTAACACGTGTATCTTGGGTATTTTACAGGTCCTGTGTCAATAGCCAATCAAAACCCTTTTGAGTTTGAAGGGAAATACAAATTGTTTAGAAGGCTTTCATATTTAGTGTGTGTGTGTGTGTGTGTGTGTTTCCACACAATCTTTTCTTCAGATGAAACCTTATGTGGATTCTGAATAGGTAAAACATAATAAAACTCCAGTGTTTCTTTTTGAAATGAATGTGGTCAAGGGTAAGTTGCAGCCTGGCTCCTTGCCCACTAAGCTGCTCCTTTGCCTTTCAGAGTGACTTTCAAGGACTTTCCACGGAATTCTGTGGGTTTGTAGGAGCACAGTTTGAAAACCACCAATATAGTTTAACACCTTTACTCATCATATCCTTCTGGATTCTTTTTGGTGTATGCAGTCAATGCTGATGTGATAAATCATGAAAAGCCAACTTACACCTGATTCTCACATTTAGGAAGGCACCTAAAAACCAGGAAACATGCCAGATCTACTGAAAGAAAAGGCAAGATGAAGTTCTTGGCTTATGTTTGCCTCTGGACAGAGAGAAAAGCATGAAAAACAACACTGAACATGCCAAGCAGATGAGTTTTCATCCTGTACTTGCCAGTTTGGCTTCCCATTCTCTCTCTCTCTCTCTTTTTCTTTTTTTTTTTAAGGGGAAAAGGATGGAGAAAAGGTTCCTTCTCCTCTTCCACGTCGGGTCATTTGCTCCCTGATGCTCAGAAAATGATAAGCTGACTTTCTAACTGATTGATGACATTGGCTCATTATTCCCTTGTTTACTGCAATCATTTTGACCAGAACTTCATTTTTTCTGTATATATGAATCTTGAAAAAACTTTGTTAATTTTAATTGAATAGTTTAAATTCCTTAGCAAACTGACTTGTGAATTTAGAGGGGCAAGAGAATAACTGATATTAATTATTAATCAAACTATGTCATCTCTGAAGACAGGCAACAAAGGCACATTTCATAGAGCTCCATCTACTTTATTTCAAAAGGAACCTGTCTGACATGAAAAATGGAGAGATGATGAAATTTTTTAAATTTTTAATGTAAAAACCTATATTCACCCATGTTGCAAAGGAATCGGGACAAGAAGTACAAGCATAAAAACAAGATAGAGTTCTTCTTCAGTAAACCTACCAATACTCCTTTCATATCTGACATGACAATCTCCCTTTTACAATTATCTCATAGGATTAAGTCACTAGAGGATAAGCTCCTTAAATCTGCTTTCCAGAAAACAATTGTTAGAAGGTTCTAAAACTGATCCTTAATTCTTTTACTAGGGAGGCAGGAAGAAACTTTACTTGTCCTGTATTAAAAGAATCTCAGAATACTTCCGGGGGAAAGACATTTGGATGATGTATTAGGATTTTTACTCCATGCGCTATACTGCTTTACTGTCATTCTTAAAGAAAAATTTGTTTGACTGAATTTAGAGATATTTACGGGAGAAAAATTCTCTCTCTTTCCGAGAAGAACAGAGAAAGAGAAAGAGGCAAATGTCTTATTTGTATTAAAATATGCATCTGCAATAGCTGAGTAAAATCCAGTATTTGTGGGTTTAGAAATTGGTGGGGACAGGTAACGAGATGTACAGTTAGCTCTTCTCTGCCTCTCATCTCTGTATTTATGTACGTGGACCACGAGCCTGCATGTTTGTGCTCGTTGCAAAGGGCGGTTTATTGTCTGTGTGCAGGCACAGATTTTATGCTGGCAAGTGTATGTATGAGCCAATGTCAAGTTTTCACTTTCAGAGCCGTACTACCGAAAATTTAGGCTTTCAATTCATGAGTGTCATATACTTTCTGAAATTTCATCTTCTCTGGTTGCTATACCTAGACTCACACGTTTAAAAGGAGCTTAGAACTGAAGTTGATTTTTCCATCATGCCACATGGTTTGCCTCATTCTGATTTTTGCCTTTAAAAAGGCAGGCACAATATAAATACAGAAAGTAGTGGGAAAGATATGCAAAATAAATGTAATTCAGTTCCATGTTAGACCATACCATCTTGTACGTAAAAAGTATGAAAATAAAAAATGAACTCAACTAAGTCAAAATTTTACTTCCAGCTTGAGGATATGGATGAGAAAAAAAAAATTTTACTTTCAGCATAGGGAAATAAAAATGACCAAATGGTCCCTATCTTTGATAAAACTCTACGTTTTTAATGATCTGGACATACCTGATGCAAGAGATCTTCATGGTTCATTTTAGGTTGAATTTTGACCAATCCAGAATGTTAAATATAACTGAGTGTCTTAGCAGTGATGGGAAAAGAGGATCAACCCCTGCCTCAAATTCTTGGGGATATGGCCTAAAAAATCAGTTAAGGAAACTAAAAACCTCATCTGTAGTTGTGTTTACCACCTTCTAATGTGGAAGAAAATGAAGTCAGTTCTATTAGAGACTCAGTGTTAGTACTAATTTCTTTTCAAGGTGGGAAAGTTAAACTATTATTTATCGCCCTGCTACAGGATCTTAGGAATCTGAAAATATTTCCGCTTTCACTGGGTGAATAGGCTTCTTCTGAATGCCAATTTCTCTGTCTGAAGCATCATTAGAAGAGAATGTTATGTTCGGATGAAAATCACCAATCCCTATGGGAACAGAGAAAAACTTCTTTGGACAGAGCTGACTGGAATCTCCTCAGTTGGAATATTAGGTACCCTGGTCCTGGGTAGGTCCTTCTTGTAGCTGAGTCACTCCTGTGGTGGCAGCTCAGCTCAAATCCCAAATAATGACTATGATGATTATAGTACTAGTTTCTCTCTCTCTCTCTCTCTCTCTCTCTCTCTCCCCCCGCCCCTCTCTCTCTCCCTCTCCCTCTCTCTTTTATTTGTTTCCTCCTAGCAAAGATAACTTTAGAAATATGTGATAGCTAATTTTATGTGTCAACTTGACTGGCCCATGGTGTGCCCAGGTATTTGGTCAAACATTCTGGACGTTTCTGTGAGGGTGCTTTTGGATGAGATTAACATTTAAATTGGTGGACTCTGAGTAAAGAAGATTGCTCTCTGTGATGTAGGTGGGCCTCATCCAATCTTTAGAAGACCTGAGTAGAACAAAAAGACCAGCCTCCTAAAAGCACGAGAGGATTCTCCAGTAGACGACCTAGACTTCATCTGTAATATGTGCTCTCCTAGGTCTCCAGCCTACCGGCCCACCCTGCAGATTTTGGACTTTCCAGCCTTCATAATCACATGAGCCAATTCCTTATAATTTCTAAGGGGCACAGACCATGAAATAGGCAGTTATTCCATGGTACGATAAACGCTGTAACAAATTAAGGGTGGAATTCCAAGGCTAGACACAAGGGCACTCAACGCAATCTTGCCATGGTTGAGGATGCATGAGCCACAAGCCCTCTCTTCAGTCAGATTCCATTTGGTCACAGGCTCATCAGGAGTCTACAGTCTCCCAAAGGGGTTTCCTTTACTATGCAAATTGTGTCAGAATTATCCTCCAACAGCATTGTCTACAAATTGCTTAGAAAGCCCTCACGATAACTTCACTTCCTCCTTCTCTGACTGCGGTCCACATCTTAACAATTCTTAAATTATTTCTATTACCTAATCTGAGTCAGATTTCTTGCAAAGTGTTTAGATTTCTTGAATTTTAGAGTAAAACAAATAAACAAAGGAATACAAAGACATTTTAAATCATGAGTTATCTTCATTAAGGAGAGGGCTGGGAACCTCCCCCAGACTACGCACAAATACAGTCCAAGAAGAACAAGAATAGTTCCATGGGACAGTGCCCCATTCTGAACTACAGCACTCTGTTGATGGAAAAATAATTTCTCTCTTTCATCTGTCTTGAAAGAACCAAGTTCTTGCTAAAGCTTCTTCAGTCAGTGAACACTCAGCACCCTCTTAATATACAGCTTATGCGAGACACTATTATATCAAATGACATAACATTCTAGAAGGTATAAAGAACCATATGAATGGTGTTGTGATTACTTAAGATCATTGACCTTCAGGTTGGAAGATGTTGCTGAAAAGAGTACTTCTTCTGTGTTCAAGTGTAACAAAAAAGACCACTAGGGACTACAGGCATGTTAGACCTTTTCTTTCATTCCAGCTGTATCTCTGTCTCAAACTTGTCACTAGTTTTTCTCTTTTCACTTCTTGGGCTCTTTAAGGCCTGCTCTCTCAGCCAGCCCCAGAGTCTCCGGCTGTAAGCACTGTGTCTTTTTCGTCAAGACGGCCTGGGGGGCAATCAAGGACTTGTGGGTCAGATGAATCATTCCTTGCCATTTAAGACTCATAGATGAAAGAAAAAAAGCACAGGAGGGATCCTATCTATCCAGAAGAGAACGCAAAATCACAATGACAAAAAAAAAAAAAAAAAAAAAAAAAAATTGGGGTTGCTTAGAAATTACTTTTTCATCCTTAAAATAAGCATATTTCTCCATTCTTCTCTTCACATAGAAGTGATGGAAAAAGACAATACTTTTCTTACAGTGATTATTTTAGCTCATTAAGAATCAGGTAGTTTCTGATGGTCTGAGGCACTCCTTAGAAGGGATCTGACAGCTGATTGTGAAAATGCATCCTCATCATAGAGTTGAAATGCCTCCAACCCTAGGAGAAGCTGAGGAACTTTTTATTTTTATTTTTGGCTGCACTGGGTCTTTGTTGCTGCATGCGGGCTTTCTCTAGTTGTGGGGAGCCGGGTTACTCTTCTTTGTGGTGCACAGGCTTCTCATTGCGGGGGCTTCTCTTTGTTGCGGAGCACCGTCTCTAGGACAGGTGGGCTTCAGTAGTTGTGGCTCACGGGCTCTAGAGCGCAGGCTCGCTAGTTGTGGCGCACGGGCTTCGTTGCTCTGCGGCATGTGGGATCTTCCCAGACCAGGGCTCGAACCTGTGTCCCCTGCATTGGCAGGCGGATTCTTAACCACTGCACCACCAGGGAAGTCCAAAGCTGAGGAACTTTCGAAAGATTATATCTGCTCATACTGCAGGGGAAACATTTTCCAGAAATGAAGAGGTATCTCTTTCTGCAAGTCCTATGGACTTCTGCATTTCTTGCAAGCCTGCTAACCGGCAGCTTGCTCTCTCTTACCCTCCTCGACCACATTAACTAGAGAGATATTATGTTACTATTCAATTTTTTTAAAAGGAAAGTGGGAAAAACAACTTGATTTGTTATTGTCCATCTTCCTTGGTAGGACAATGAGCTAGAAAATATGCATAAAATGTTTCACTGTAAAGTAACACCCCAGCTGAAATCTCCTTTAGGAAAAGCTACATTCATTGATGGCATAAAACAGCTTTATATCACATTGCTTTGTTTTCTTTCTTTTTTTCCTTTGAGGGAAGAAAAGGCTAATTTCTTCTGAATGAGACAAAGAAAGTTGTCTTGTGTCTCCTGCTTGATGCTTTCCCATATTTTAATGAAAAGCTCATAAGTGAATGCCGAGTCAACCAATGATTTGAGGCCAGGCTTTACATTAAAATATAGATAAAATATAAAGTGTTAGTTACACAAAAGGGAATTTGCCAGATTTCTCAATAAAAAAGCCCCCATGTCATAAAAATATCCTTTCTCTAATCAAAATATCACCTCAATGAAGTCATCATGCTTAGCCTGATTGCATTTCCCTCATATATGTGCAGCTGCATTTGCCTCTCCATAAATGTCATTTGATTATGAGAAAATAAACAGGAAGGGACTCAAAGGGAGTCAGTACAGGGCCTGCTTGTTTACCTGCGGCAGCTTTCTTAGCTGAAGAACAAATGTCATGCAAATGGTGCACCAGCAATGAGCTGCCAATCACCCTGGCTTGGCATTCATGATGATTTGCTAAATCATTTAAAGAGACATGCTTTACTAAATGAAAAAATATCAGCGGCAAGGGCCTGTGTTTAAACACGGGGCTGAGTTATTATCCCGGTAGGCTGGAATGAAATGAAGACATCTTCCAATTAAAGCTTGCAGATGAACCCAGACAAACCCCCCTTTTTTCATAAAGACAGGCAGATTATGATTGGGAAGGAACAGCGACAGAGGCTTTCATTACACGCTGATTATGGTGATAAAATTCCCAGCGCTGTGTGTCTGCAGGCCCAACTTCACATTTGAAGGTTTTTAATATAATTTCCTTAGGGTGAAATGCTGAAGATTTATTAAACTTTATGAAGGGCTTACAGATCCAATTTAAGAGGACATATCATAGGGCAAAACTGACAGACGATAAAATACATTCCAACTATAAGAGAAAAAAAAAGGAGAAAGTCGAGCCGTGAAACTGTTTTTAAACATTTTTTATTGGTGGTGGTGTTCAAGTGAAATCAGTCATTTCCCCCAGTGTTACAGCCTTGTTGATCCACTGAAGTTTTCTTCATGCTTTTTACAGAAGGTGGGTCTTGAGGCCACAGAAGGGATGCTTGGAGAGCTTACCTCATTTTATTAAAAAAAATTAAATAGCCAAAATAATTTTGAGGTCACTGATTCATAAAAATCCTCAACATTTCCATTTTTTTTCTGCAATGAAATTTGTGTGATGCTCTTTTTCCCAGCATACCACATGTTTCAGTGCTGATAGGGAAGCAGACGTGTTTCCTTGAACCGTTTTTGTACAAAGAGACGCTGGTCAGAAAGACAAGTTTGGCAACTTCTGTTAGCTCTGTTTTGCTTCAAAAGTTTCAAAACGTGTGGAGACCAGTTCTCTTTAATGTTTATCATGGTTTCATGAGCCTGTACTCACAAATTCAGGTAGGATATTTTTACAGAGGGAAAGAAATAGTACAGGATCTCTCTTCCACTTGCCAAAGAAGAAACGTTTTCTAGGTACCACACAGGTTAGATAACTCGCAAGCTTTGCTCATCACTCAAAACAGGCCACAGGTAAGCAGCAGACACAGAAAACTGATGTTATCTATTGCCTTTATCTGGAAGGTCTGACTCCCTGATATTTGCCTAAATTGTTCTATGGCTAAGATTTCTCTGTGCAGGTTTTTTTTTTTTTTCAGAGTCCTTCCTTCGCCTCCCTCCCTCCCTCCCTCCCTCCCTCCCTTCCTTCATTCCTTCCAATAGATTTTTAGAGGTATAAATTACATACCATAAAACTTACCTATTTTAATCATACAATCCAAAGATTTTTAGTAAGTGTACAGAGTTGCACAACCCTCTTTATAATCCAATTCTTAAACCTTTTTATCCTCCAAAAGATCCCCCATGCCTGTTTCCAAACAGTACCAGTTCCCACATCACAGCCTCAGGCAACTTCTAATCTGCTTTACTTCCTATAAATGGAATCATACAATATGTAGTTCTGCCCAGATCTTTTAACCATTTCAGGATGAGAACCACAACTCATACTGGCACTTAGAAGGGACTTGATTTATATTCAGATTACCCTGGAAAACAGGTCAAATCAAAGCAGGATCAGCCTTGTGGCTTTTTCATGGTAAAAGACTTTACTGGGTAACCTTGGTGAAAGTAAGCACAGAGGTAAGAATAAAGCCCTTCTGATTTTTTTTTGGAGGGGGATTTTTGGTAGAATCAATAATATTACTTATAAAAAGCTATTATATTTTATAAAGATATTTTGTTTCTCATTAGAAAGAAAAGTTTTGTCTTCACTGATTTTTGCACTTCTCTCTTAAGAAGCTCCTAGAACAAGGAGGTAAACCCTAGTTAGGAGGTAAATGAGATAGGAAACTAAATGTGACACATAAGCCTAGCTTGGATACTGAATCAGGGAATATAAATACTATAGTGATATATTTAGGGATAAGTGGTAAATTTTAATATAGACAGTCTATAGGAAACAGTATTATGCTGGTTCTGCATTTGATGATTATACTGAGAATGTCTTTGTTCTTAAGAAAAATATGCCAAAGCATATATATATATATATATATATAGAGAGAGAGAGAGAGAGAGAGAGAGAGACAGAGAGAGAGGGAGGGAGAGGGAGGGAGAGAGAGGGAGAGGGAGAGAGAGAGGTGAAATGATAGCAACTGATGAATCTGGATGAAGGGTAAATTGAAATATTCTTTGTATTACTCTTGCGACTCTTCTGTAAATTTTAAATTATTTCAAGAAAAAGGGGTTAAAAACATGGTAATAGTGTATTTGTGGTAATAGCAGCTATAATTGAAAAAATCAAGTCTATCTGTTTCTGTGTCTGCTCCTTCTTTAGGATTGGGCGTTTAGAGCTCAGGCCATCAAATGAGATGATGATGATATTTATTGAGAGCTTATTACATGCCAGGCACTGCATGTTTTGATTTCTTCCATTGAAACAAAAGATAAGAAAATGGCCTGATTGCTAAATGCTTTGTATTTTAAAATAACGGCAAGAACAAGGATGCCCTATATCTTTTGTTATGACAGCTTGGCCACAACACACAAAAACACATCTAGAATTCGTGAAAGGCTGAAGTAGATCATGGTCCAGTTTTCCGAGCCAGGCTAGAGGGTGCTGGAGCCTAGTAGTTAACTCCAGGCATCTAGAAGGGTGTATTGGACAGTACGGTTACATTATTGAAAAACTAAGAACAATTAAGTGCTTCATGATAATAAAAATACTAACCACACTTAATGAATGCTTACAATGTGTGAGCTGTTACACAAATCATACATGTGCAGTGGATGTTTGTGTCTGTGTGTATGCATGCTTATATATATTCTCATATATATGATATCTATTCTTCACAAAAATCTTTTCAGATAGACACTAAGTATATTTTCATGTCCAGAATGAAAAAAGTCAAGCTTGCTCAAGGTCTCATGGCTAGTCTGACACAATGGAAGCCTCAAAGCCAGGTCCTTTTGACATCACAAATGGCTCTCCACCTCTAACCTGCAGTGCCTCCGTCAGCCTATCTACCCAGGTAGGAGAAACAAATGTGTCCCCTATTTGCTTTGTAAGGACTGTAAGAGGATTTATGAAACATATGTAACGATATGTCCCAGGGAAGAAAGAAACTAAAGTTCCTTTGGCAGAGCAACTGAAGCATGGGGGACATGACTGTATATCAAAGGAAACCCAGTTTCCAGTCTCCTGGCTGTGTCATTCTCCTATACACTAATTGCATATCCCACAGATTAGTTGGGAGAGAGGCATGAAGAAAAGAGAGATTGCTTGTCACCTACATTACTGCTACGCGACTTACTTACCAGTGTTACTATTCAGGACTCATAAGGGATTCCTGAGAGCAGGTTAATTTGATTAATAATAATGCTATAATATAACTATGTATTTTATATAAAATAAATATTTATAAGACATAATGACTGACAGCAATGGAGACATCTCCTATTCTTTCTTCAACTATCTATTTTTATCACCTGGTAAATATTCTACTTGCATGTTCTATTTTTATTTTGTTGTTTTTATTTTCGTTTTGTTATCCTAGTTTCTGCCATGTATTTTCTCTGGATGAATGGGGCTCAAATCACTGTTGCTCCTCTCATTTCCTTACTCATTTCAAAAGATTTCCTTGGGAATCAGCATTAACTTTTTTGCCCCTGCCACACACTTTGCTTATTCTTCTGTCATCTTCCAGAACTGAAGACTAGGCAAAAGTTAAATTTTGCAATACACAGTTTTTCAAAATTAAGTTTCATTTAATCATATTCCTGGGACATTACATTGATATACAATCCCCCAAGGTGTCTTGGGAACTGGCAACATTGCTATTGCAAAATTGATAAAAATATGAAACATGCCCCGAAGGCATGCTGGAAACAAGGAGACAGGGTAGCATGCCTTCCCTTGAACATCCAGACAATGGAGTTTCCCAGTCTGCAATTCTGCTGTCAGCTAGAAACACATCCTGATCTCCACTCTTGGCTTGGATCCCTTCCAGGTTGGAGGCTTCACTGACTAGTGAATCCTGAATTCTCCCTTCCCAGGGTTACAAAGACCTCTAGACCCCTTTAGTACAATGGAGTTAAAAATAAGAAAGACTAATGGGAACACAAGTGTTAAGTTTGTAATAACTTGGATTCTCAACTTATGTAACTTGTTAAATCATTGACTAATGGAAATGAAAGAAATCTTTGAGATCACCTGAACCAATGCCCAAAGTTCTAGAGTGATACACTGGTTTGCTCAGAGCTGTGGGGAAAACTGAAGGAAAGAGTAGAAGAGAAGGGCAAGAAAATTTTTAAATGGCTGCAAAAGAAGGTGATGATATAGAGCAAAGGAACAAAAGCAGAAGAAGTTCATTTTCTTTGGGGAATTGCAAAATGACATTTAAATACTGAGAGTGAGAAACGAAGTGGAATTGAAAGATGATGTTGAGAATTAGAGAAGTCCCAAATAGAGTCTTTTGCCCTTTATGGATAAGTGTGAATGACTTTTAAGAGACTCAATTCAAATATGTATTGAAACCTATTATGTGCAAGGCATTCTGCCAGGTACTGTAGGTTATACCATAATGAATCAAACATAATTCCTGATTAGAAAACAATTCAAATCATGTCAAGACAGAGAAAATCCCAACAAAGAAGAGTTCATCTCATTTAGGGATACAGAGAAAAATAAGGAAAGATTTAATGGAAGCTTATATCTTTGAGCTAAGGCTAAAAAGACAAGTGAAATTACAATAGCTGCAGATGGCAGTCTAGAGGTGTGGTCAGTCTAGGTAGACTGAACAGCACGAGTAAAAGGACATGGATATAAGGGATTAGGAAACTTCCACAACCAGCAAAAAGTTCAGTTAGGCTAGTGTATAGGTTTTATGTTAGCCAATACTGGGAAATAAGGCTGCCATTTGTCAGAGGACTTTGTAATACAGTGGGTGATGATGGACACTGGATATTGACTTTGAGTGTACTTGCTTGTTTGTTTTTTATTTTACACAGAAGACTGTACGTGAAGAAGAGCTGAAGCAGTGAGTAGAAAGGAAGGGGTAGAGGGAAGGGTGAGGGGTAGAAGGAGAGGTGGAAAGCTACCCCGGGTGAACCAAACTGACGTGGTCAATGGCAGAGAATGGATGATAGATTCAAGAAGTATTAGAAAAGAAGACTGAAAATTGACAACTGATTGGATAAGGGAAGGGAAGATTAGGAAAGGTTCGGTTTGCAGATTCTCCTACAGGGAAACATAAACTTGGGAATCAAAATTTCCTTTGATTCACTTAACACAGAGATATTTAGTTTCTGTTATGGACCAGACCCTACGCTAAGCGCTCTGAATTATTTAAGTTTGCCCCCCAGGAACTTACAGCCTGTAGTAAAGATAAAACAAAACACAAATAAGCATTACACAAAATAGAATACGATAGGTTTTGTTACAAAGGTAAAAGTCAAGTTCTATGGGACTTTATGGAGAGAAGGGATCATTTCTTAAGTGGGAGGGCAGTACTGAGAACAAACTTGGGAAGGAAGGGGTCTTTGGACAAAGCCAGGAAAGAAGAAAACAATTTTGACAGACTAAGTATTATAATAAGTAGCAAAAGGAAAGGAAAATAAGGAGATAGAGACCGGGAAAAATTTCAGTAAGGATTTAGACTGGTAGGAAACTCCCTCCCCTCCCCTCCCCTCTCTTCCCTTTCTCTCTCTCTGTCTCTCTCTCTCTCCCTCTCTCTCTCTCTCATGCCTTCCTCCTGGTTTTGCCTATGGTTATGTGGTTACAAGCAGAGAGGCCGCTTCCCCATCATCTTAACCTTTATCCACATATCTCATATGGATAGTGTTAGGATTAGCTAAAATATGTAAAGGCCTTCCATAAATTCAGAACAAAAGCACCAGAGAAATATGTATAAAGTATAAACATAAATGAATACGACTGGCTTTCATTATCAGATGACAAATACTTTGAATACAGGCACACAGCTGATCGCTCAAGACTGTTGCTATCAGAAGACTTCTCTTACGCTCCCCAAAGAGAGAAGAGATATTTTATTCCAATTTTTAAAAAACAAAACTTCTCTGAACTCATTCGGCTGTAGAGATTGTTTTATTATTTGGGATCTCTAGAAAAATTTGAAAGTCTGGTAGGTAAAAGCTGATGCTTAGCCTTTGAAACAAAACAAAATAATACCTTGCTGTGGGCTTTTGTAAATGATGTCTGTTCCCAAGGTTATGAATCGAAAAGCCACAATTCTAAGTTCAAAGCACAACCAGCTCAGGTTTAAGGCCAAGCTGGTGTTATAATGAATCTGAGTCATCTGGAAGACTAAATTATCAAGAAGGTACTTTCAGCCCTGGGCAAAGATTTCAGAACTAAATAAAACAATATCACGTACATCTTATAACAAAGAGTATTATGAGGTTTGTGTGCTGTTTCTGACCTGATTTCTCAGTGAACAAATTCAAAGGGAGGAAAAATCACCACTGAGGAAAAGGGGATAGAACTAAGCAATGTTTCCTTATGCATCTTCAAAGAAATTTGAATGGCCCTTCATGAAGCATGGGGGAAGCCTCAGAAGAAAATCAGGCATTGATGTATCTGTTGTTGATAAAAACTCAAGGCCACAATCTTGGGGGATGGCCTGCAGAAGGCCAAGTGCTTGGGGTTAAACTGCGTTCTGTGATCTGGGAAATGTTCTCTGTTCTTTTCTGCAGCCGTGAAAAATACTAGCTACTTACTTTTCCCTCTTTCGAGGATTGCTACTGGATTCTTTACTGAGTAGTATCTTCATTTACAATGCAGGTAAAGAAACAGAATATATAGCAATGTTGTCCCTAGTGCAGAGGTTTGTTAAGAGAATAATGTCTAGGAGTAGAGACTGTCAGAGCTTACTATCCAAGTCTGCTGTTAACCCACTAACTCCTAGCTGCCCACTGCTCTCTACACATCAAGCCAGAGAACTCAGTCACCTGCCTGGGTACCAGGATGTCCCCCTGAATTGTGCCACTTAACAGAGAGAGGAAAAATCTTTTACCTGTATCCACAGGGACAGATGGCACTCAGATAGTATGAACAATTGATATCTTTATTTTTATCCTATTTCAAATGGTTGGAGAGGCTCCTTATCATTGCATTCAAATATCTGTGTAGTACCCAATCACAGAAGGAGAAAGAATAAATTACTAGGGCAATCAGGATAATCATTCTTTTCTAAGATATTGTCCAGTACCAGCTCGGCATGTATGCAATACATAACGGCATCGACAGTAGACAGTATCATTCCTGAGTCACACAAAGGTGGTTTCCCTATTAGCAAATTCACTAGGCCTTCCCTAGCACATAATTCCTATTAACAGTCCTCATAGCTGCTGCAGGGGGATGCAGGAGACACCAGAACCAAACAGACCACATAACTATGTTCACACTCCACAGTTCAGAATTCCTGGCTGTGGCTGGGCTGTGTGATGGGCCAAACCTGTCTTACTTAGATAGTGGGTATCAGAAGCATACTCAGGGCCTAGGGAACAATATGCCAATGTCTAGTTAACAGCTAGCGGTAACAGACAAACCTGTCATCTTCCAAACAATAAAAACTAAAAGATGCCATGATTTATAAATTATTCCACCAGCAGCTATTCCTAAAGGGAGCCTAATCTTGATACCGACGCCTAGCCCCCCCCTCCACATTCCTCGTTTTTCTTTTCGTCTTTGGCCTTGGCCAACAAGTCTGGCACGCATTAGCCCTTGATGGACCGCCCTCTGCACATTTCATCTCCTGTCCTATGTTAGTGGTATTGATTCTCTCCCTCCACGTCCCATACTGGGCACTATTAAGTCTGGAATATACTCTTTCTGCAGTGCAACACTTTCAGTTGGTTGAGTGTAAGGAGAAGCAGAGTCACAGAATCTCAGAGATAAAAGGAACCTTACACTTCATGCAGTTCAACTCCATCATTTTACAAATGATAAAACTGAAGCCTAGAGAGGTTAAGAGCCTGGCGTAAGATCAAGATTACTCAAGCACTAAAAGTGAAGGATCAAGGACCCAAACCTCTGGGTTCTGTTTGCAAGTCCAGCATGTACTTCACTACCTCACGCAGTGTTTATCTTCCAGAACCCCGAGGCTTCCTAATGAAGTGAACCTGTCACCCTATGGGCTTGGCTGTGACAAAGCATACTAAAGAGGCAATCGAGAAGAGAATGTTATATATTAGAGGAAAATAAGTTATTTAAAGTGTCTAAATGCTAGTGAAATCTTAAAAGATTTAAAATATTATTTCTATCACCCAAGAGACATTCTTGTGGCACCCTTGGGAGAAGGTAGGGAATTAATGTTGTTTCCAACATTTCAGGCAAGTTGGTTTCTGATGGTTGGCTAATTATTCTCCTGTACTTGTCTGGTGGCTTAGCAAATTCAGATGCTTATTAATTTGTTCTCTTTTACTTGGAAAGCATAGAAGCCTGCAGAAGAGAGTTAGAGAGAGGTATGTGGTTGGTTGGGTATAGGAGACAGGGAGGATATGGACAACAGATTCATACTGTGGCTCATCTGCTGGTCATTTTCCAGAAGCCCACCCTGGTCCACCCGTTTACCTGCATTGCATCTCCCCAGGCTGGGGAGAGAGGGAAGACTTCTATGACCTGTACTAATGGCATTGGCCAGACTCCCTTGACCTCTGGCTTCTGGTTGGAATCAGCCAATGGGAAGCTCTGGCAGGAGATCAAAGGGCAGGAGAAGAGAGAGGAGAGGGCATTTCCCCCACTGCTTTTCTCTCTGCTTTATTCTGTGGTTCTGACAATGCCTCCATCCCTCCACGACAGCTTCTGTGAGGTGGCTCTTCTCTATGGCTCCAGCGCTTACTAGAATCCTCTAGGACTATTCCCTCCCCTCCGTCCTCAGGTCTTGAGATGATAATAGCTTCTGCTTGTTGCTAGTCTCTGGGTGCCTCAATGTCCCCTGGAGGTTCCCTTACTGCTGCTCTGTAGAGTGCCTTCACACTCTATAAATCGTCTCCTCACACTTTCATCTGGGCAGGCTTTCTTTGCTTGCCCAGGCACTGACTGAAACAGGTCATCCGAGGTTAATCATAGTCTGAAGTCACAATTTATCTTATTTGCTGCAGCAGCAAAGCCATCACCATAAAGGATAGGATCAATTCTTGTTCCTTTTATATCTCACGGATCCGCTAATCCATGAGAAATGCACCTGAGCTGAGCAGAGGACTGACTCTCATCTCCACTGGCATTTTTGCCTTTGGGGTTTGGTTGACACTAAATGTGAAAAAGATCCTTAGCAGACAGGAGGATACTAGAGCAAAGGTTATATCTGGTTTATGTCAATGTATCCTAACACTTTCTCCTGAATCATGGAGACTGATGTAAGAACTTTGCCTTTTTTCTTTTTTTTTTTTGGATAGGCCAGAAGTAAAAGAGGTTGCAGGAAAATGGGACACGAGAGGATGGTCATGTCCCAGGTCTCGGGCGAGTTCCTGGTACAGGCCACCAAGTGAGGGTCCTTGGTTTCCTGCAGGAAAGAATTCAAGAGCAAGCCAGAGTAAAGTAAAAGCAGAGATACACATGCCATAGGCAGAATGAGGCATGTCTCCAGAACTCTGTCCTTTTATATAGACCTGGTAACATTCAGTGGACAAAAACAAGCCTGGTTTTGTTCAACTATTGCAGGGTGAGCAACTACACCTGGTAATAAAAAACCTCACCAACTTTATTTATAAAAGGGCATGATTACTTGGTAGGTTTGAAACCAGCCCCAACTTTCCTCCAGAACAGAGTTATTGATTGGCTTGGTTTAAACTTTTTTTTCTCTTTTCTCAGTCTCTGTGGAATTATCCAATGTTGACTAATGAGAATTCATTTACTAATGCTTCTAAATATCATCAACCGCTTTTAGGCTGTGTGTCTCATTTCTGCCAGTAGAAAAAATTACATACCTGCTTTGTTTTGTATTTTTAGGGCGAGGATGCTGTGTGCTTACTCTTTTCCATTAATCTCTGTGAGTTCAAGGAGCTCTGCAAAGGACAAAGATGCCATTTCAATAGACAGGAAATGGGACAAGAGGCACACAGTATGGGACTTCTATGTCTGTCCTAGATGCTGGTTGGACTTAAGTCATTCATTCTTTCAGTCCATTAACATTTATTAAATTAATAGGAACTAAGCCCTATTAAGTGCCAGGGGCTGGGGGTGGAAAGATAGATAAGGCATGCTTATGTCACAAGGGCTCACAATCTAATAGGGAAGGAGATACCTGGGGAAGTAACTATCCTTCACTTTTAGGGAGATGACACCAAATGCCATGCGTTCTCACACATCTGTTAATTTTGGTTAAAGAGAGAGACAGATAAGTTCTGACTTCCTGGTTTCACTGTTTTGAAAATGAGCTCTAGGGCAAGATTCTGGCTCCACTGCTTTTTTTTTGCGGTCCGCGGGCCTCTCACTGCTGTGGCCTCTCCCACTGCGGAGCACAGGCTCCGGACACGCGGGCTCAGCGGCCATGGCTCACGGGCCCAGCCGCTCCGCGGCATGTAGGATCTTCCCAGACCGGGGCACGAACCCGTGTCCCCTGCATCGGCAGGCGGACTCTCAACCACTGCACCACCAGGGAAGCCCTCCACTGCTTTTTGAAGGAAATGTTCATTGTTAAAAGAAAGAAGGAAGGAAGAAAGAAGGGAGGGAGGCAGGGAAGAAGAGAGGGAGGAAGGAAGGAAGGAAGGAAAGAAACTCAGTGAGTCCGCAAACATTTTCTGGAAAGGGCCAGATAAAGACATATGGCTTGGGACTTCCCTGGTGGCGCAGTGGCTAAGAATACACCTACCAACGCAGGGGACACGGGTTCGAGCCCTGGTCTGGGAAGATCCCACATGCCGTGGAGCAACAAAGCCCGTGTGCCACAACTACTGAGCCTGAGCTCTAGAGCCCACGAGCCACAACTACTGAGCCCACGTGCCACAACTACTGAAGCCCGCGCACCTAGAGCCCGTGATCTGCAACAATAGAAGCCACCGCAAGGAGAAGCCCGCGCACCGCAACGAAGAGTAGCCTCCGCTGGCCGCAACTAGAGAAAGCCCACGCGCAGCAATGAAGACCCAACACAGCCAATAAATAAATAAACAAATTTAAAAAAAAAAAAAAAAAAAAAAAGTATGGCTTTATGGGCCATATGGTATCTATGACAACTACCCTGATCTGCTCTGTAGCACAAAAGCAGCCAGACACAAAAGTAAATGAATGGCCACTTCTGCGTTCCAATAAAACTTTACCTATGGAACACTAAAATGTGAATTGCATATGGTTTTCATATGTCATGAATATTACTCTCGTTTTGAACTTTTCCAACCACATGCAAATGTAAAAATCATTTTTAACTTGTGGGCCATACATAAAAAGGCCACAGCCCAGATTTGGCCCTTGGGTCATAGGTTGCTAATTCCTGGCCAGTTAGAAGCCTTAATGAAGCATGAAGAGCATACCTAATGACAGGGTCTCTAGCCCCCTCTGAGGCCATTCAGTGTGTCCACTGATGAAGATGAGTGGTTAACTCCATACAGCATGTTCCCTGCGACCATGGGCCGATCAGTTGGCCTTTGTGAACCTCTCTTTCTTGCATGTGAAATAGGCAACTTTTAGCTGGCCTTTTTAAACTCACAGGTTTTCATGAGGATATATGAAATAAAATCCATGAAAAGTACTTGGTGCTTTTAGGAAGAAAAGTATTACACAAATCCGATGTATTATTAAAGAAAAAGCAAATCTATCAAGGAGGACTTGGAAAGCCCAAGTACGGTGCAACAGGACTGAAAAATGTTTCCCAAGACGGAGTTCTTCCCGCTGAGATAAATGATGTGGCTTTCCCTCTGCAACATGGCCTCCCGTATTTCATCATCTGCAAATGGAATGACCTGACTGCCTGTTCTTTTTCTTCCTTTTCTTTTTTTTCTCCCTACCTCATTAAAATATTGAGAGAACCAAATTGTTCCTCAAATGGATTGCTCTGTGCCACTCTGCTAGCTGCCTTATCTGATGCAGCTTATAGGGCTGTACTTATCTGGCCAAGGCCCGTGCATGCCTCCCAAGTTTAATAACTATTTGACAGATTACCCCTGTGTATAGCACAGTATCAAAAGCTTTCTTATAAAGTCCAGGTAAAATACGCCCATGGTGTTTCTAGAGTCAACTCATTTAGATATTTAATCAAATTGTTTTTTTCAAGGGTGGTAGAACGTGATTATTTTTGTGAATTAGACCTTCCTTATTCGTGGTAATAAGTGAAGCATTTCTTAGTATTTTATGTATATTTTTTTTCAGGATGAATTCTTCCAGCATCTTTCCCCATAAAAGCAATTCTAAAAGTCTGTGTTTCTCTGATTGTTCTCATTCTCACCCCCACTCCCCCAGTTAGACTGGACTATTTATATTAGGCTACGTTTTGTCCACCAAAGTGTTTGGCCCACGCTTCTGCCTGAAAGTTTTGAATTTTTTGTCTTCAAATGGTGTGGTTTCCAGATTTTGCTCTAACAAGTACAGTTGTAATTTCTTAGAATTACTAAAACAAGATTCCATAATATCTTCTTTGTCATGAGGGAATTTTTTCTTTCCAACGGAAGATGCCTTGGACTCCAATTTTTGGTATATTTGTCTCAGAAATTATTTAATTTTCTGTACATCATTTTTTTTTTTTAATGTTCCAAAGCTTATTTGTCAGAGTAGAATTAGGCATAGAAACACTCAAATGGGAGATGGTGAAGAGAGTTTTGCAAAGGAAAAAGAGGAGCTAACCGTGACTTTGGTTAAGGTTAAATTTTAGTCACTTAGCTTTTATAGGTAGTATGAGTAAGCCTGATCTTCTCTGTAATATCATCATTCATCTACATACCTTTTTTTCCTAACCTTTAGGGTTCTCTTCCTTGTCCTGGTTTATTTCTCTGTGATCTTGTTCTAACTGCACCAACAATATTTCTCTATGTATAAGTGACATGAATTAGCCCCATATTATTCTGTAGTTCTGTTCTTCCATTTTATTTCTTCCAAACTTTCCTTTGTAAGATGTGACTCTAATATTCTATAACAACCATCCTCACTGTACGTTGTTTGATGCAAACTTATAATGTCAGTGCCGGCAGTGTAAAAGATATCTTTCTAGAGCCTTGTTTCATGAAACTTGAACTATAATTTATATCAGATGGAAAAAGATTGCTCCTAGTAGAGGGGCAGAGAGAACAAAAGGCACTTCTTTCCTTTTAAAGGAAGTTTGGGTAGTTTTAATAACAAACCATTCTTGGCCATTGCTATTGTGTCTAAGAGGTACCAATGTCCCTCCCACTTCTGCCGTTTGTGTTTAAAACAGTGTCACTTGAATTCAATCAAGTATAGTCCTCAGATTACTTTTATTTCGGGGACAGACTTTCAAGAGCAACTTCTAATTTGAGGTATTGTAGCTGAGATCCTTCTCATTCTCTGCACTCCACTGATGTTCTCTGTGTATCAGCGTCACACTGAATGCGACAATCACAGGCACTTCGTAGACGAAGCAGAAAGCTTGTGTGGGTGGAGGTGAATGAGGGCAGAGAGCAAGGTAGGTATCTTTTTGTATGTTTGTGTCTGAGTGTTTAATTTCACATGGCCATTTTTACACATAAGCAACTTTTCAAAATGTAATTATTATAATCTTAGCGACTGGAATACAGTCTGAAGCTCTTCTAATGATTTAGAATAAGGTGTAACATCTCTTTGTTTTCTTTTGTGTATGAATCTCAGTTTGCATTCTTACCATCCTCGTGATACCTATAACACAAACTGCATCCTCCCGGCTATGTTAAATGTGCACATGACTCTCAACAAATTTTCCTCTCTGCTATTAATGCAAAAACAGGGCAGATGAACTGAAGAGCAGTCAGCCTGGGTGCAAAAATTAGGAAGCTTTGAAGTTTAATTCTGAAGTATGCATACCTCTGAGGTTGTGATGCTCACCCAGATAAAGGCAACTATCCTGAAAGGAAGTCTTCTTAAGCTAATTTCCTTATTGTTCTGAATTGTCTTAGAGCTCTAGGTTCTTATGCATCCAGTTATAAAGACCTGAATGTGGACAGGGATTAGGTTCAAGACAGGAACACAAGAGACACTGGTTAGAAAGAATATGAGTGTCGTAAGGGCTGAAGAATGATGCAAGCGCAGAAAGATTAACGAATCCATCATCTTCTTGTTTTAGGAAAGTGGAGACATCATTTACGTGTCCTACTTCAGAGCCAGACTATTCGCCATGTAACTCAGTGTGGTTCCCATTATGTCCTTAATCAATCTCCCTGAAGTTGGACGTGGGTACTTGCAACACCGCATGCGAGTCAGGATCCCAGGCAAAACTAGATGGCATTTTCCTGAGCATTAATCAAGTGACTGCTTACAAAGGTGTGAGCATGAGTTGAGGGGAAAATATGAGGGATGATGCCCTCCCTCTGGGCTAGCACAGGTGGGATGCCGTGACAAAGCACATTCTGGAGGGTAAGAACAGTGGGAGCCGGTGACAGCTCTGGCTGTCAGTGGGGATGGAGAGAGTACTGAGACCAGGTAGGCAGGAGTCCGGGAAGAAACAAACCTCTCCTTCTGCTGGTCCTCTGATTTCCTCAAAGTGGCTCCCATCAGATGAAACCAACTGGCTGCAGAGGGCACAGGAGCGCCGTGCAGTGCAGTCCTCAGAATCCAGCCTCCTGGCCAAGATCAGGGCAGAGGAGCCTGGAGCCGGGCTGGGGGTGCATGGAGGATGCCCACGCATTCTCCTCACATAACCCTGCTTCTTCATTCTGCTCAAGTTCTTGGCTTTCCTTCTGGATTTTCTCCTCCCGTCCTTATGCTCTCAGTTTCCCTGCTTAGCAGTATTTCCTCACTCTCTGCTCACTGTCTGTGCCATCCTCTCGTGTGATTGGCACCGAAGGCCTCCTCCATCTGCCCACTCTGGCGTCTCCCACCTGCTTGCACAGCTTCACTTCCACATCCAGTGGGTTCTGAGCTCTTCTCTCCCACCGTCACCCTCACCTGTGGAGGCCCCGCGTGCTGCGTCTCTATCGCCTTCCGGAACTGGAAATCTTTCCGGCACCAATATTTTGAAGTCACGCTTTGAGGTTGCAAATCTGTCTCTTCCATCTCCTTTAACATAGCACCATTTGTATTTTGAGTGTTGCGTAGTAAATCGTAATTGCCACCAACTAAAATAGATGTAGGAAATAGGAAGTGTGGGCATTTCTTATAATTTACCATTCACATTGAATCTTCTCCTCCATGTGATTGCAATAACAGCTCTGGCATAAAATACCAAGTAACACGTTGGCCTGAACTGAACAAAACTGCTTATTCTCTTCGAATTGCATTAAGCTTAGAGTTTCAGGCCCAGCAGGTTTTCTTTCTGTAGGAATTTTGAAGATGCCTGTTGCCGATCATATGTCTACTTGCCAAAGCCCAGTTGTGTCATTTAAACGATTGTTCCTGTGGTCACTGGAAGTGTATGGATGTAAGAAGGAATGATATTTACACCAGGGTCACCCTTGTTATGAGAACCCAGAGGAAAAACTTTGCATCTCTCAGTACTAAGAACTGTCACAGCTTCTCCTGACACAGCTGTTATATTGTATCCTCTGGATATTGTGAATCTTGTGTATGTGAATCATGCTTTTCTCTTAGTTTCAGCAGTTAAATATCTCAGTGAAATTTGAGATTCACCCCAGCATGTGTTTTGTGTATTACATCACTCCCATCATTATTTTATTTTTTTCACTTTCATTTTCTCACATTCAATCTAGGAAAAAGCTGTTGGTTCTACTTCCCAAATGTATTTAAATCCATCTATTCCACCTCCAACTTTACCCTTAATGCCCACTGCAATAACCAAGGTAAAACACCAGCATTTCTCTCCCGGACGACTGACATAACCCTCTGACTCTTTTTTGCATTCCCGCTCACCCCCTCCTCAAGTTCTTCTCCACAGAGCACTTTGAATAATTCTTTAAAAACAGGAATCTAATTATTCCCCAGCTTTTAATTTTGAAACACAAAGAAAGTTTGTGAGAAAAATACAACAAACATCCATATACCTGTCACCTAGGTTCACATTTTATCCCTGAACTCTTCCTCGTATATTTCCTAATGTAAGGGCAGCCTATGTATCCATAATACCTTTATCACACTCAGGAAATTTAACACTGATACAATACTGTTATCTAATATATAAGCGTAGTCACACTTCCACAACTGTCTCAATAAAGTCCTTCATAGCTGTTGTTTTCTTCTGCTGTTGGCATCCGTGTGTATGTCTCATCCATGATTTCATCTAAGATCATGCATTGCGTTTATCTGTCTTAACTCTTTACTCTCAATTTGAAGAGTCCGGGTCTACGGTGTTGCTGAATATCTTGCAAATTGGAGCTAGCTGATTGTTTTCTCATGATTAGTTTCAGGTTAAAACTTTTCATGTTTATTTTTGTAAGAACACTATGGAGCTGATAGTGTGCCTTCAGAACCTCATGGCACGGACACAGACTGCTAATTTATTCCACTGAAGGTGATGTGAAGTTTGATCATTTGGTCGACATATTGCCCAAATACCTTGTAATATTTCCATTTCAATCTGCAAGGTGATAAATCTAATTATTTTAAAGACATAAATCTAATCTTTAGAAAAAAGCATACAAGCCCTTCAAACTCTTCTCCACCTAAAGGCCTTTGCATGTATTGTTTTTCCTGCTGTGCTAATTGTAGAGTTAGCTCCTTCCCATTCTTTGTGTCTAGGATCAAATGTCTACTGTCAGAGAGTATTTCTCTGATTATCCAATCGAAGCAGGCCTCTCACCAGCCACCTGTATCATAGTGACCTGTTTGTTTCCTTAAGATGTGATTATCTGCCTGGCTACTTATTTATTATCTATAAGTATAACAAGACAGTTAGCTCTTGAGGGTAGAAATACCAGAATTGTCTTTTTCATGATTGTAGCCCCAGTGTTAGAATACATAGGGCCATACACATGATAGACTATCAAACAAACATTATTGAATGAGAAAATCAGTGCATGTAGGAATAAATGCTATATCTTGGTAAATTTCTCATATATTTATTTATATTATATATTTTAAAATAACTTTTTCAACAAGAAGGCCAAGGAAATGGAGCAGAGATGTGGGGTTCTATACTAAAACTTATGATCCCCCTTCCATAGTGGGGAGTTATCACTGGGAAGCAGCTGCCCAAGCAGGAACTACATTTCCCAGCACTCCCCACATCCACATGGCCATGTGACTAATTCCTGCCAATCAGTGTGGGGAGTGTTGTGTGTTTCACTCTTGCTCCTCCTTTTATGAAGTGGGTGGGACCTCTCCATCAGCCCTTTCCCCCTGCCAGCTGGAAGTCAAGAACTTCAAGCTATTAAGGCTCAGCATAGCCACAGATAGAGATCCTAGAGCCCTGAGTCAGAATGAGGAAGAAAGCTACTTGTCAGACTGTGAGGAGAACAGGAACAAAACAAAACAAAAAAATGTGTGTTGTGTGTCCATATAAAATTTATGATTATTTATAATAGCATCTACCACTACTCTGAATAATATAGAAATGAAAGCTGGAAGAGCAGTAGGAGAAAACTAAGGAAAAAAACTGAAAAGTAAGTTGTGATTACTTAAAATTCACTGCATATTACTTTTCTGGCAGTGTATATTTTCCAGAATCATCAAGTCATACAGAGCAGCATTAGGTCTAGAAACATTCAAGTAGGAGACTTTGAAGAGAATTTTACTTAGAGTAAAAACAAGGGCCACTTTTGTTTTTGGAAAAGGTGAAAATGCAGTCGCTTAGCTTTAAGAGATGGCATGATTAAACTTCATCGTTTCTGAGGTCCTACACCCACTGCCAAACTAATCTGGGGAAATTCCAGTATGATTTAAGAGACAATCCGTCAAATCCTTTTTTTGTTGCCTCCAATGAATTTTGTTTGCTGTGGGTACCATTACTAACGGAACAGTCAACTATCTAGTAATTACTACCAAACCAGTGAGTAAAAGGATTCACTGAATTTTAGAGATGGAAGAGACCTTAAGCTTATTTTATAGTGGGCCCAGCTAATGTAAGTGCTTGCCTTTCAGAGTATAATACCGCTGGCTCCAGAAGCTAGAGCTCCTGACCATAGTAGTTAGGCACCGATTGGATCCAATGCTCTATGACACTCAGACCATGGCTCAACAGATGTGATTTTAAAGCCATCACCTATGCCTCCTATTTGTTTCAGTTGTAACAGGGAAAAGTCAGTAGTGCATTTACAAATATGTATTATATATTTGTACAATCTGCCTTAAATCAATATGACTATTTCTAAACAAAAATAACCCAAACGCATTCAAATGCTTATGCACCCCTAAAGGTTATACATTTATTCTAGTGATGGTGTCATTACTCATAGCATTTTTAAAATTTGCATTTAGAATTATCTTTAAGAGCTCAAATTAGTATTTTTCCTCTTTGATTACAAAAGTAATTGTATATACTCTGGAAATTAGAGAAAGAAGAAGAAAATTAAAACCACCCATAATTTGATCACTCAGAGGTAACCATCCTAAACATTGTAAAATAATTCCTTTTATATAAATGTATGTAGGTATGTTTTTGTGTGTGTCATGTAATGCTGTATGAATGATTTTGCATTTAAAGTTTTATTATGTATATTTTCCTATAAACTTAATTTCGTAATTTTAGCTATCATATTGCGTTGGGCAGCATACCTAGATTTCTGTTCAATATTCCAGCTATTACAAATCACTGGATAAAAGATTAAAGACTTTTGATCTTTAAGTGGATGCATTCTTTTGATCGTCTTTTGTGCTGGTAAACATTCATCCTTGGAGGTGTCAGTTGAAAATAAGTAAAAGGTATTGGACTTAAGTCTGGCACATAAGGTAGATAATTAATCCAAGGAATGCATTTTGAGACAAATAGAGGGTGGTTAAAATGTAGTAAGACACTCTGAAACTGTCACAGAAGGCAGGTTCAAAAGCGCAGTTTCAAAATATTTTGAGTAATGGAAGCACTCACTAAATAAACACTTACTGTTGTATGTGGCTACTTTGAAGAAAAATAATCACTTTACTGCTTGAGTTCTGGTGTGGCTGCCCCTTCACTTCACAGATGTTTTTAGACTTTCATGCACACCAGCACTTAAAGGTGGAGCACAAGGAATCAGAATCTACCATCATATGTGTGTATAGGAGAAAGCTAGATGTTATCATTTCCTATATCCTGTCCTATTACAAAGAAAGAAAAGAAAGAAAAAGAAGGGAGAGAAGAAGAAAGGGGAAGAAAAGAGAGAAGTGAAGAAAGAAAACAAAGAGAGGGGGAGGAGGAAAGGAAGGAGAGAAGTTGAAAGAAGTAAAGAAATGGGAGGAAGGAAGAAAAGTAGGAAGGCAGAGTGCTATCCCAATATACCTGTAAAGTAGTTTATCAAGAGTAATGTTAACACCACTTAAAAATAATTTATGAAGCTAGAGTTAAACTTAGTGCAGGCTGATGGTTTTCAAACTTTTAAGGATAATGGTACGCTTCTGTAATCTTTTCAATAAGCTGGAACTCCAATTACAGTAGAGTGAGATTTAATTGGAAATGATGAGATACACACAGATACCCATTAGACACTCCCTTCACATAGGTTCCAGAGAGCAACTTTTGAAAACCAGTTTAGGTTGATAAAATCCATTAGTGTAGTTAACCTATATACCCAAGGCTACAAAAAAAGGGAAGCTCATGCATTCCAGATAAAGTTAGCTGAACAACGTTTCTAGAATCCAAGGTCCTTAGAGATGATGCATCCTGACCAGAAATGGAATGTCAGTGTCTTTATTAACTCAGTATCCTGCTTGTCCTCAAAAAATGTACCATGGTGCAGAATGTACCCGTTAAAAAGCACTGCCCTCAAGGATAAAATTCCCTCCAGAATTACAGCCTATCTTTAATCATATTTTAATATAAGGCTCAACTGAAAATATCAACAAGGCAATTAAAGGACATAGAAATAATGAATGAAAAATGCATTTCAGGGCTTCCCTGGTGGCGCAGTGGTTGAGAGTCTGCCTGCCGATGCAGGGGACACGGGTTCGTGCCCCGGTCTGGGAAGATCTCCCATGCCGCGGAGCGGCTGGGCCCGCGAGCCATGGCCGCTGAGCCTGTGCGTCCGGAACCTGTGCTCCACAACGGGAGAGACCACAACAGTGAGGCCCGCATACCGCCAAAAAAAAAAAAAAAAAAAAAAAAAAAAATTGGATTTCCATTCAAAGAGGAAAACTTCAAAATCAAACTATTAGCTGGGGTAGGGAGAATAATGGCCTCCCAAAGATGTCCATGTCCTAATCCCCAGAACCTGTATATGCTACTTTACGTGGCAAAGGGGACTTTGCTGTAATAAAGTTTAAGGATCTAGACATGGGGAAACTATACTGTGTTATCTCCATGGGTGCAGCATAATAACAAGAGTCCTTACAAGGAAAAAAAGGGAGGCAGGAGAGTCTGAGAAGGAGATGTGACAACTGGAACAGAGGTGGGAGTGACAATGCCACGAGCTGAGGACTGTGGGCAGCCTCTGGAAACTGGAAAAGACAAGGAAGCAGATCCCCCCCCTCCGCCCCCAGAGCCTCCAGGAGAAATGCAGCCCCACCAGCACATTTTGGGCTTCTGACCTCCAGAATTATAAGGTAATAAATCTGTGTTGTTTTAAGCCCTAAATATGTGACACTTTGCTACAGAAGCAATAGGAAACTGATATGTTGGATCTGGGTGTGGAGGGCGTTACTTTTTAAAGTAACTGAATCAGACTCGATTCTCCAAATAGATGATTTCTCAGTTTGGGAAGGGTTATGCCACATGAATCAGTAATTTTATTAATTTTTTCTAATAGTTTTTTGGCCCAGTGCCACCTTCATACTAAGAAAAAGAGGAAAAGAACTATCCTTTCTTGTACCACACCAGTCAGAGTGATGATATTTTTCTTATTATTTCAATTAATCCTCACAAAAACTCTAAAATGGAAGTACAGAGTCCTATTTACAAATGAAGTAACTGATTCTCAGAGAAAATAAACAACTAGACACATTTCAAGTTGGTGACAGAAAAATTCACTAATGGGACAGAGATCAGAATGCTGGTAATTTGTATTCCCTTTAGAGAGGAAATATACAAGGGACAGATTAGATAAATAGAGAGGAAGATAGATAGGCTGATAAAAGAGTAGTGGATCAAATCACACAGAATTTTACAAGTAAGAGTTTAGTGTGGCCAAAAGTTTGCAAAGCAAAGTTTGGCCTAGATAGTTATTAGGAAAAGAAAAAAAAAACCTTTTGGACACTCCACCTAACCTCCTGGTTTTCTCCTCTATAAAGGAAAGATAACAATAGACATCTCTCTCATAAAGAATCCCAAGGAATAGAACTGAATACTGTGACACTGAAGAGCTCTTTAAACGTTGATTCAACACTCTGTGGTCTACTTACGATCCCCAAACCAATTTGTGACTCATTCAACACTAAGAGGTCATCTGTTCTGAAGGAGAAAGAGAGACATTGTAAATCAGGTGGCAATCAGTGATTCCAAAGGGAATAGAACATATTCTTTGTCCAAATGAACAGAAGATGTTGGTATGAGATGTGAACTCTCCCTGAGAAGTAGATACAGCTGAAGCTGGTTACCAGAGGGTGAGCACAATGCAACAGCAGCTCCCAAGACATCTTGGATGAGTGTCTCAAGTTAGGTCATCAAGCTGAATGAGGTCACCTAGATAGAGTTTAGACAACTGCAAAGCAGAACAATATGACCCAAGACTGGCTGAAGACCTCAACGCAATTACAGAGCCAATGGCAGCTGGAAACCCTTAAGGGCTAAATGCAACGGGGAGAGTAATTTTGACATCAAAGGCATCAGCTTGACAAATGAAAATCAAATTGGATGAACTTTAATGCAAACAGCTGGGTGTGATGCAACTTAAAGAGGCAGATTTCCTGGAGTCAGCCAAACAGATTTATTAAAGTCCTCCATACCTCCCAAGGAGAATGTAAATACAGAGTTTTCAATTTTCAAGTTTTTCCATTCCAAACACTGGAGGGGAGAGCATGGTAAGATAAATAATCTGCACCACTGCATTCCCTGGAATGATTTAGTGGCTATGCTGGCTCTATCTGTGCCAAGACCTTTTCTCTGTTCTGTCCACATTTTCCTCCCTTCCTTTCTCCCATCTTTCCTTCTAATAGTAGTAAATTTTATGGTAAATTTTGTAGTAAACTTTAGCTTCAGGTAATACATCTGAATGTGGGGTGATTGATTCAAAGAGTGTTTTTCTGCTAAAGGATGTCTGTTACTTGGAAGCTCCTCTGAATGAATGGGCCAGGACTCCGTGACACCTTGCAAGTGAGCATGATAGATAAATCTGCTTCTTAACATGTGTTTGGCAACCGGCCTTCCTATGAAATGCACGAAGTGCAGCTTATATACATCAGCTGTGGTTTGGGCCAAAGTGTAGGTAGCTGATGATGAAATCAGACTCAAGGTAAGCAGGAGAAAGAGAAAAAGTTTACCATCGGCCAGTGAGGTGCTCTACAGAGTGGTTTCTGGGACCTCTGTCTGTTCTGTTTTGTAATCGGGAGCCACCCTTCTTCTGTTATCAGCGGTTACCCATTTGAGTCAGAATGCAAATATCCAGTACAAAGGATTAAAGTTGCTGGAAAAGACACTACTACTGCAAGTCTTATTGCTCTAATTTCTCTGCTATAATATAATGGGAGCTCTTAGCGACGGAAACACTTACCCAAGCAGCATAGAAGCTGCTTGATATTGCTCATTATTGTGTCCCCAGAAATTGAGCACACTGTAGGACACCTAGTAGGCACACAATACACATTTAATATGTTAATGAGTAACATAAGCTAGAAATCTGTAAATGGGGCTTGGCATGATTAAGCTTTACAGGAGGGAAGAGACATCTATTTCATTAAGTCATCATTATCCATTTAACTTATGTCACAGGATGTGCAGAGCAAATTCAAAGCCATAAAATCTAAATTCAGGATTAATACTGGGGTACAAACAAGACAGAGCAGGAAAAAAACCTCTAGTGTCTGGTACCATTTAATAAGGGTCTGTTTGCTTCTTTTCAGAACCTATGCAACGATGTCTAAGCAGCATGTAAGAGATTTTAAGCTAATATACCACTTATCGAGCTTTGCTGGTGGATCAGTGAATGACCTGAAGCTTTGTTCTTATTCTTGTGTCCTCTTAGATTATTCCATTGATATGCTGAAGAAAGACGCGCAGATGAGAGCTGATGGTCTCAGCAGATATTAAGCCTGTTTTCTTTCTGTTTACTACCTGCAACTCCTGCTGGTTTCAAGTGTTTGGTTTTTCATTTGAAGGTATGTTTTGTTGACATAATAAGCTATTAAGGGCCAGACCTGAATTGAGGTGAAGGTTTCCCTGAAAATTCATGCTTGCAAATCAGCAAAATAGAAAGTGGAATAAATGAACAGGTATTTGTGCCCAGAAAGTCCTGTGTGCAATGAGCTGATGAACCTGTAACAAAGCCTCAGGAACTTAAATCAAGGTGCATTTTTACTAAGCACATTTGGTGTAGTGACCTTCAGATTTTTCTAGATTTGGTAATCTTCTAAAGAGTGTAAGAAAAAAATTTGAATGAAGTGAGACGCTGGAGATATAACTTTTCAAACACGATTTTGCCACCCAGATGATGTATTTTTTTTTAGAATAGTTCAGAAAAGAGCTTTATGTGTATGTGGGTGTGCAAGTTGTGCATGTACACACCAGCTATAAAATCTAAACCCTGAGTTACGATTACATTAGCTTACACAAGCCAGCAGGGCTGGTGAAGAATTTGGAAACTGGAAACAAAAATGTAAAAATATATTTTGGATACTGGATAAGTTCAACATAAGTGAAGAGCGTGAGATCAGCTTTATCTGGCTAAACAGTCATGGATTTTTCAAACACACTGGACATCAGTTCATAGTAGCCGTTGATTTTAGCATTAGCTGAGTGAAAGCAACATTCTTCAAATAATAAATGAGCTCACCATGTAATGTTGAGCAAGACTAGATTGGTCTAGATTTAGTTTAAAAATAGTTTTGAGGATGCTTAGATCCATTAAAAATATTTTCAGTTCACAAAAGTTGCCTTTCTTCCATTTTATTAAAACCTTCTGCCTCTCTCCTCACCTTTTATTGCTAAGAAAATAGACTAGGCAGAAATTCAACAGATTTAACTACTGTGAACTCACCACATGTCTAAGACTGAATCAATTTAGGGAAATCCCATGTGTTTGGGGTGAACTAGCCCTGCGTCATTTTCAGTCCCCATGGATACTTCTACTTTTGTCTCTCAACCAGTAGACAATGGGCCTATTCATGTACAGGATGGATGAGGCTGTTGGGGGAGGGTTCATTCCAGAACAAAATAGTTTTGAGAATAACACTAGACTTTAGACTCTGTGGTTAAAAAAAAAACAAAAAAACCCAGAAGATTAAATAAAAAAGTGACTACAACAGCCGGAAAAAAACGTACAGGAGAAGGAGCTCAAAACCAGTGTCAGTCATTTGTGGGTCGTCCTGACTTTGCGGAAGGGGTTATCTCAGCAGTTAGGAGTTTGCTACGTAGTTCGCAATGGGAGCCAGAGAGGTTAAAACAGCTCATCACTTTATCAGGATTACTGAGGGTATGAGGGAGCCCTTAATGGGCTGGCAGTCCTTTTTGTCACAATTTAATGGCATATCGATCCTGCAGAGTGAACAATCATGACCTTCAACTGTTTACAGATGCTTTGGAGGGAAAAGGCTTAAGGAGCTTATTGTGGGGAAGCCAAGAAGGTTCAGACCTGACCAGTCAAATTGGGGAAGTCAAACAGCAATAAAAACATCCCAGTTTGGGGCAACTTTCCACTGGGGGTGGCACTTACAACTGGGAAGATCACAAGTGCTTCAAGAAAAGCCAGCAGTGTTACAGGCAATCAATAAATCAGCCAGGAGTGTTATTAACAGAGAGAAGTGTGTGTGTGTGTGTGTGTGTGTGTGTGTGTGTGTGTGTGTGGGTGTGTGTGTGGGTGTGTGTGTGTGGGTGTGTGTGTGTGTGTGAGAGAGAGAGAGAGAGAGAGAGAGAGAGAGAGAGAGAGAGAGAGAGAAACAGAGGCCCTTGCATCAAGTTGTACATTTCTACTGGAACCAGTTTTCAAGAAAAGGTTTCTTTTAGGTGCCTGCAATGTTTGAAACCTTCACATCAGCAGGGTAGTGGCCTAGGATGAGGTAATCACATTTCACAAGACAAATGTGAGCAAAGAACAATATGAAACAGGGTGTTTTTCTACATAACATAATTAATCTGAGGGTTGTGGAAGTCATTTTCTTGAATTCACATAAAACTGCCCACTAAGATGTGGAGAACTGCTTTTTGAGAGAAGATAAATGCACTGGAATGAAATTCTCAGAAGGATCAGGAGTTGGGATGTTTATCTGCACCATCTACTTCAATGAATCCAGTCTCTAATACTGCTGGATCCCAAGACAAAGCTTTCAGCCTTGGCTTTGATGAGCCTCCACTATGTGATCTGCAAGGTCCTGGTTACTACATGCCACATAAGGCGTTTAACACCTGCCCTCAAAGAGTTTATAAGTCCCCTAAGCAGTCATGGATTTGCACATTGTTTCTGGCTCTGAGGCTCTAACTCTTTGACTTCTGTGGTGAGTTGAATGGTGGTCCCCTTGAGAAATGTCTATACCCTACTCTCCAAACTTGTGAATGTGACCTTATTTTGATAAAGGGTCTTTGCAGATGTAACTAAGAATATTCAGATGAGATCATCTTGGATTTCCTGGGTGGGCCCTAAATCCAAGGACAAATTTCCTTGTAAGAGACCCACAGGGAGAAGAAGGTAATGTGAAGACAGAGGCAGAGATTGGAGGGATGAAGCCACAAGCCAAGGAACACCAAGCATTGCCGGCAGCCACCAGAAGCTAGGAGACATGGAAAAAATCCTCCCCCCACCCCGACCCAGAGCCTCCAAGGGGTATGCTGCTCTGCCAGCACCTTGATTTTGGGCTTTGGCTTCCAGACTGTGAAGGAGTACATTTCTGTTGTTTGAAGCCACCGAACTGGTGGTAATTTGTTACAGCCGACCTAGGAAACCAGTACCTCCTCTGACTTGGAATCGCTTTAACCTTGCCTCCCACATACTTGACTTTATGAGAATACACAATGCAAGCCAAGACTATGATATCTGCAAACAGTTACTATCCTGTAATAACAAAATGCACCTTTATTGCTCACTACTAATTTGTTTCCCCTCAAATTTGTATGTAAGGGATTTAGGAGGGCTGTGAAGTGGAAGAAGGGATTTTCCCTGTAATTTTTTGAATGGTGAGAGGGAAAGAAGCAAGATGGCAAGTCTTTACAGCACTGGCCTTGGTGGGTGGGGAGGAGACCCGGTGATAATTCTGCACATCAGTAATGGGCGCTCAAAGCACACAGCTGCAACAAGCTAATGTTTAATTGTCCTAAAAAATGTGTTAAAATTTTGTAAAATATGTGCCATGTGTGCTAAATATATCTAAAACTGTCTCAAATTTTAGTTGCAGGAAAAGGAACTCAAGGTCAGCTTCAGTCACTTGCGGGTCATCCTGACTTTGCAGGTGCTCTCTATGTAGGTAGCAACGGAGAAAGGAATAAATGTCGGTATGTGCCGTGCGCTAATGAGACTGGCTGCCCAAGGCACAGGGCTGGTGACACAACACCATCAAGTCAGGCAGAGACATATGGTAGCTGTGCTATGATGGATGCTTTGGGAGATGCTCAGAGGGATGAATGACCCCTCCTCTCCACTCGTCCAGCTCTTGCTCTGGATCGGACCCAAGACGTGATCCACCTTGAATTAGCCCCACCTCCAGCATGCCCTCTTCCAACCATCCCTCACTCTGATGAAGACATCTTTCCACCATACCAGTCTGATCACAGTTTCCTTCTACCTAAAATCTGACAGAAACAACAGTCTGGCCATTTGAAGCCTTCATGATCTGTCCCCACTAACTCCATCTCGTGCTTCATATCCCCCTATGTCCTCCCTCCATGGAGCTGCATGTCTGTCATTCTAAGCTATTTTCATGGTGTCTGCAAAAATGTCATGCTTTTTGCATGTGTTAGTATCTTTTCTAGAATGTTCTCCCTGCTCACCCACTTGGCAAACACATGTATTCTTCAAAATCAAGCTCAACTGTCTCCTCTCATGGGAATCCCCCTGACTACTAAAATAGAGTTAATTATTCTTTTATCTGGGCTATCACTAGCCTCCACTATTGTACTCATCTCAGTGTACTATTATTTGTTTATATAACCATCTCTCATAATAGACTGTGCAGAGTGTAGAAACTTTGCTTTCTCTGTGAAGGTAAAAGCATATCTACTGTGTCATCATATCTCTTGTGCCTGGCCTAGCACTGGACAAATAATTGGTGTTCAATAAATGTTTGATGAATAAATGAAAGAATGACTAGTCCTTCCTGTGATTAGTAAGCTCTTAAAAGCTCTTAAGACATGTATGTTTACTCACAAGTCATTAATGTGCAAGAAGCCTGTCTCTGCCCTTATAAGATCTTTGAGGAAGGAGATTACTTTTTCTCTTGTTTAAAAATTTAATAAGCTTAATATTTTCTTATAATAAAATTATGCAAGTTCCTTATAAAAAATCTGGAAAATAAGAATAAATATCTAAACAGAATTCATCTTTAATCTCATCACCCAAAGATAAATACAACTTTTATTTGCATGAAATTAAAAATACATCCATATGGTCATGGAAGCAAACAACTGTGACAAAGATTATATGTATGAAAACACAGATAACCACATACTAATATTCTCTCTCTCTCTCTCACACATGCACACACACATGCCCACAGATTATGGTCATTATTTATATCAATTAGGTAATGCAAGCTGCTGTAAAATCCAGCTGAAAAGGGTAAAATGGCTTAAACACCATAGATATTTAGGTCTCATTTGTATAATGTCTAAAATAGGTGCTCATGATCTGCAAGATGAGGGGCCCAGACTACTTCCATCTTGTGGCTCTGCAATCTTCCTAGCAGTTTCCAAGGTGTCTATGTTCCCACAGAAGAACAAAGAGCATGAGTGATTGCATGTGGAAGGGTTTAAGGGACAGGCCTAGAGGTGGCATGGATTTCTTCCATTTACATTCCATTGGCTAGAACTCAATCTACATGTCCCCATCCAAGTGCAGGGGAGGCTGGGAAATATAGTTTATCCTTTTCTTTCCAGGAAGAAAGAAAAGGAGTATGCTGAATCATTCATCAGTCTCTGCCATAATTCTTTTGTAAACTGATATTTTTATTTAAAAAATATTTCACGGAACGATGTAATAACATTACTCTTATAGAATTATTGAGGCAAGTAGTCATCTGTTAAGCTGAACTGGCAATTAAAAAATATTTTAAAACAATTTTTTCATATATTGTGATTACATGTAATTAGTCACATACAAATCTATGATACTTACATCTTCACTGTGGATTTTACTTTGTATCAACATAATGACTCTACTCATCAATGCCTTTTGCCTTGGGTTCTACTGTGCCTTAAATAAATGCCATCACTCATGCTTCCCTTTTGTTTGCATTTGCCTGGCCATGGTTATAACATTTCTGAATCACTCTGTTTTATGTGTGTCTCTTACAGATTGTATGTAGTTGAATATTTTGACCCAATCTAAGAGTCTTTGTCCTTTAATAGAGACCTTTAAACTTTTTTATATTTGTCAATTAAACTGTTTAATTGCAAATAAATTTATCAATTAAATAATTTGCTTTCCTAAGTTATTTTCATCTGGTAAATTGGAAAATAGTCATTTTGTTTTATATCCTACAACTACTTGTCTTTTTAAAAATGATGCTTTAGTAGATAACTCAGTTTTCCAATGTCCTGTTCCAATCAAGGAATGAACAAATAAAATAAAGGAGGAAGCAAATTACTTCTCTCTAAAAATGAGTAGAAAATTTTTATGCCTTTGTTTCCTCCTACACACTCATACCCACTGTTTAGTTTTAATGAAGGGGGATTTGTAAAACTTGAGCTACTGAACCCAATTTAACGTTAGTAGAATTTTCATTATACATCTTTCTCACAACTAAAAAGCAACTTTGCTAGCTATAGAATCGTTGCATCTTATAACCAACAACACTTGCATTTCTGCAGTGATCCCAGTCATGTTTATTTACCTGGAGTCAAAACTCCTTCCCCAATTCTCAGTATATCTCCGTTCTGAAGTAAGAGGTAATTTATTCTGTTAATTTCACAACAGAGATAGATTACCATGGTAATAAAGCTTGGGCAAACATAATCCACATGAGACTCCGTGCCATTTGTGCAACCTTATTTTCATCATACAAGGTGTAATTCATGTCCCACCCCCATTAAGGGCCTTTCCTTTGCAGTCCACCCTCTTCTGTCTTCCTATAATATTCATGGTTCATGTTTTATAATTAAGGCATTAATTATAATCCAGTTTCTATTATCACTCATTATTGCTCACATGCTTGTCTTATCTCCCCAACTAAATAGTTATTTCCTTGATGGCAGGGGCCACATTCTGTTTTCTCTGCATAGCCAGTCATCTAGAATGGCAATGAACACTGTGGGCACGGGCTACTTATTTCTTGCTTGTTTAATCACATTAATGGTAAATTTCAGCTGTGAGTTTCAAATTTCTTCTCTCATTTAAGTTTGCAAAAGTTAACCAGCATATAGCAGCCTCGTTCAGATCTATCATTTATTTTTGATTCTCACCCTATGTACAAAATGACAGAAAAAGAGGAATGATCAAAAGGTAGGCAACTAACTGAAATGAGAAAGGAAACAAATTCTTCGAGACAGGAACACTGACATTATTTACAACAACATAATAAGGAACAACAATAAAAACTATGACTTCTAATGAATGCTAAGTGCTCATATTAATTATCTGATATAATCTTTACCTTAAACCTACTTTTCTTCCTATTTATAAACATGGGAAATTGATGAGCGGTATTTATAAACATGGGAAATTGATGAGCGGTATGGGAGGGAGAGGGAGAAAGAGACTGAGAGAGAGAGAGGTTTACTTATGATTTGTTCTGAGAACTATGGTACCACATTCATTGGTTAGCCATTGTGGAAATGCCTAATGACAAATTTTGCTTTTAGATGCAGCATCCTATATTGAAAACAGTGCAGCATTTTACATTAAACAGAAACAAGTTAGAATTTTGACTCTTCTGCTTATTGTCTCTGTGACCTGGGGTATATTATTTACTATCTTTTTCCCCAATTTCATCATCTATAAAACAGGAATCATATTTACATTGCAAGGCCCTTAGGATAATGAATGTTAATGTATAGAATGTGTTGGCACATGGTAGTTGTTCAACTGGTAGCTATTATTTAAAATAATTATCACTCATTATCACTCTGCCCTCTCCCTATCTCGGGCTATCAAAATCTACTTTTTCTGTCCAAGGCTCATCTTAAATGACATCTCCTTCTTCTCTGATACCTATAATTAGCATGTGACCAACACCCCTTGCCTTTTAATCTTAATATCTTCTTATTTGTGATATATTTTTTATATGTTTTGCATATTTTTTCTTTTTTCACTTATTTCTATATTTGTTTTCCCTCTTTCTCTTAGTTTGTTACTTTTTAAGGCTGAGAAATGCCTTTTATTTTTCGTCACACCCTCTGCAGTCTTTTGTGGTGACTTAGAGGAAGTCTCCAACAGTATTTATCAACTCTGATTAGCACAGCACTGTGTATTTCTTAACTTTCATGTTTATTGAATAATTTAGAAAAAAATACAACTTTATTTCCTTTTTACCACTGACCTCAACATCTTGCTAGTTCATTGCATTGCAGAATTGTATCTGTAGCTACCTAGTTGAATGAAGTGGGTGGATGGGCAACATGTTTTTAAATGCCTTTAAAAGGAAAGGCTGAGTTTTTTTTATTATTCTTATAGCAGGACTGTGGTTCCCAGTCTTGGTTGACTGGGCTCACACTTGGCATGGTTTTTAATAATCACCATGCTTTGAGTAAAAATGATTTCCAGTGAGCTAAGGTAACTTTAATGACCTTTAAAATATTATATTAAATAAAATAGAGGGAAATTGGCATGGTAAGCCAACACCGTTTGAAAGTATTTTATAAGAGATTAAAAATAAGAAGAAAGACTGTACTGGAATCCCGTAAATAGCCAATAAAAATTCACCTTGTCTGTGTACTGTCCTAGGAGACACAGTCTCATTTACATTTATTAGAAGTAATGATATAGTGTCCTGCAGATAATTAACACAATAAAATGCTGCTAATTTCACAGTGTCATTATAAAATTTACCAGTTCAAATTAGAAAGTGATTAACCCTCTGAGTGAGGCAATGACATTTCCATTCCCAGTTTGTGAATTAAATTTGAAAGGATGGGTTTCCCCCAGTTTGAAAGTTCAGCTCTTTCACCATTCGTGCCTCTTTTTTCCTATACCATCTTTACTATCCCTTTCTAAGAATGAAGCCTCTGGATTTAAGCAAGCTAATTTATGACAATTTTGTATCTCAGAGTGTCCAAGTTCTCAGCAAAAGTGTAAGTTTGTTTCAGAACAGGAATGAAGCCAATTTCCTTTACTTAAAAGGAGGGATGGAAGGAGGAAAGGAAGAAAGAAAAGATGGAGGGAAAGAAACACAATCTCAGAAGCGTGTAATTTCTTTGATTAATGAACTTCTTGTTGGTTCATGTGAATTGGAAAATTCTTCGTTAACAAGTTGCCTTCATAATGTACTTCATTTAATGGCAGTTACCCTTTAACCTTTACCTGGACTCATTTACTACGTATCTCTCCTTTACAAGTGATTTTAATTAATCCCTCAAAAAAGAATAAATTCATTAAAGAGAAAAGATTTATCATGCCTCATTTCAAATATTCCTACTCAACTGAAATCCTCTTGAAGCATATTTAATGAGGGCATGATATTGTAAATGAACGGAACCTCGAGTTAATGACAAAACTGTCCAACCTGTTAAAGACAACTATTAATTGAATAAATCTAATATGTAAATTTATAAAGCTGCTAAAAATATGGTGTCATGTCCTTTCCCCTTCTTCCACTCCTTTTCTCCCTTTAATGATTCAGGGCAAAAGAATATATAGCTGAATTAAGTGGGACAGTCTCTTAAAAAGTAGGGATTTATTTCCAAAGCACTAAAGCGTGTTAGCATCTTCAAGGAATAAAAACAATGAAAAGTGTTCCAAGAGCTCTGAAGAATACTATTCTAAGAAAAGTTTACTTTATAATCTCCTCTATATTTCTGAGTGCATTTGTTATTTTTTTAAGTGTTCAAATTGCACAGCTGTGTGAAGAAAGTTCTTCACACAGGGATCGAACCTGTGTCCCCTGCATTGGCAGGCGGATTCTTAACCACTGCACCACCAGGGGAGTCCCAGTTTGAACACTTTAAATGACCCAAAGATTTTGTCACGGGATTTCTCAGGTTGTATATGGACCTAACCTAACCTGAACTAGCTTAAACAAAAAGATGGAATCTCTTGGCTAATGATACTGAATCCAGGGGTGCTGATGATGGCATTAAGACTCTCTCCCTATCTGGTAGCTCTTCTTTCCTTTATGTGGCTTCATTCTCAGGTAGATTTTCCTCATATGAATCCTTCAGCAGTCGCAGGCCCCTATCCTCCCAGCAAAACCACCCTCATGGAGAGAGAGCAAAACCCCACCCTGGCTCTCCTCGGCAGAGACCAGGTCAAGGAGACTGTCCTGACCATCCACTGAGACATGATGCTAACTGACCAACCCGTAGCAGGAGGGTGAGTCCCACCCACACCAAGTGACAGGGATTGAGGGAAAGGAGGTTCTCCAAGGGGTAGTGGGATACCATTACCAAAAACTGATGTTCACTGATACCCAGACGATTGCCTAGTGTGAACTCATTTTCTGAGAAGACTGAAGTCTAAAGAGGCTATACTCACGTAGATAGGTAGTGCCAGAAGTCTAGAATCAAGCTGGGATGCAAGCATTCTTCTAGCATTGATCTGTGCTTTAGGAAACTGACCGGCTAAATGGATTCAAGTATCCCTTATCTCTCTGAGATCCTGCAATTCTGTGATTGTTTGGAAGAGTGGGGGCAGGTAACTGACTGCTTAGTCAAACACCAGCATCCTGGGACTTCCCTGGTGGCACAGTGGATAAGAATCTGCCTGCCAATGCAGGGGACCTGGGTTCGAGCCCTGGTCTGGGAAGATCCCACATACCGTTGAGCAGCTAAGCCCTTGCAGCACAACTACTGAGCCTGCGCCCTGGAGCCCGCAAGCCACACCTACTGAAGCCCACGCGCCTAGAGTCCATGCTCCGCAACAAGAGAAGCCACCGCAATGAGAAGCCCGCGCACCGCAACGAAGAGTAGCCCCTGCTTGTCACAACTAGAGAAAGCCGGCGTGCAGCAACGAAGACCCAACGCAGCCAAAAATAAATAAATAAAATAAATAAATTAAACAAAACAAAACAAAACACCAGCATCCTTAGCCTCTGATCCATCATTTAAAAGCTGTGTGACTGAGAAATTCGCTTCAGCTCCCGGGCCTTTAGTTCCCATAAGAAGAAATGATTAGTATGAATCAACTTTGGAATTTTTAGTGGAATAGGACCTTTTTCATAAACTAAATATTAATAACCCTCAAACAAGTACTTCTTGGTTCATGTACAGCATAGTTAACTAATGTATGCTTAGATGCTTTTTTAGTGCATCCCTCTTCAAAAGAAACTTGTTAGTCAGGAGGACAAAAGCTATCCTAGGTTGTCACAATAGCACACAATGGGATTGTTAATAGACAATGGTATACGTAATACGGGAAATCACCAGGGAAGGGTCCCACAAGGCACCCCATCATCACCCAAATGATGATCATCACTCCCATTTGGGGCGTGAAGTTTGTTTACCTGCTCTGAAAAACTACTTGTGTTATTAGGGTGATCACTTGTGCTTTAGCTTGAAAATTTGTGATTATCAGAAAATGTCTGTCAGTGGTTCAGAGGGAAACCCTGGTGCTTGAATCTACAAAAGACCTTCTTGGGGACCACAAGGCCCAGAAAGGTGTATAGGTGAGAGTATAGGGAGACTGACTGAGGAGTGAGCAGGAGCTGAGTGTCGTGGAACAGGCAACACGCTGATTCCTATCTTTATTGACCGCAAATAAGCAGCCGCTCACATGAGTGCTCTTGGGGTTGACTACCTAGAACTGGCACAGTGGAATTATTCATGAAGACTGCCTAGAAACAAATACTTTTAAAAGTCAACAATGCTTTCTTTAGTCACGCTTGACTTAAAAATGACTGTATTTTTGAAGTCACAAGTGCTTTCTTTCATCTCTTTTATTTGTTAGCGAGTTAACCTCCAACACAAATCCTATGTGTGTGTGAGGGTCAACCCGCTGTCTCTGTGAAACGTCTGGGCTCTCCAGAATGTGGTTGGAAAACCAGTAAACTAGATAATGTTTCACATCCCTCTAGCTCTAAGTGAGAGACACAATAAAAAGTCAGCTGCTCTCAAGTTCTTAAAGTCTGGTGGTAGCCAAGCTAAGAAAAAAATTTTCTCACATCTAAATTTTTAGTTATTTAAAGTGCATACGCGTACGTACACACACACACACACACACACACACACACACACACACACACACACACACACAGTCTCCTAATAACAGTCCTTATATACAACCTAGAGGCACCATTCTATGTTTGCTATTACTAGTTTCTTCCCTTGGCAACTTTGTAAAAAATTAGTTTCTTTGCTGTATCTTCTTATTTAAATTGGATTTGATCACAGCTTCCACTAAAACCCCATGTGGAGATTATGTTCTGTTGGTATGTCCTATTGCAACAGAAGGTAGCAAATCACATATTTAAAGCTACTCCCT
Organism: Leucopleurus acutus; assembly: GCF_964270905.1. Lineage (NCBI taxonomy): Eukaryota > Metazoa > Chordata > Mammalia > Artiodactyla > Delphinidae > Leucopleurus > Leucopleurus acutus. The sequence continues at coordinate 41,105,808 of NC_139150.1, forward strand.
GATTTATGGGTGAAATCTTTAGGGTGGGAGTGCCTTGGAGCAAAGGGTGTAATTGTTGACTGTGCTGATTGAGAAGATAAGGGAAGGCAGAAGACAAACCTATGGTTACACAATAGTTTTTTAGTGCATTTAAACTGAGAATATTTCATCCACTGTCAAGGAAACAAATTGCTTAGCCTTAATCTATGCAATAATTTCTCCTGCACATAAATGCCCTTTTACTATTAAATCAGGTCCCTCCTTTCCTGCAAACTTCAGCCCACAGTCCGTTGCATCTTGTCTCTGAAGCTTTGCCCTGTTTATCTCCCTCCACCTCCATCATGCCTTTTCCCTGATGAACAGAGTTCTCTCTTATTATTGGACATTTATATCATATAACTTTGTTAATCATATTATTTATGGTATAGTTATAGCTTAGAATGTAAACTGTGGTTACATGGATAAGTCATTCTGGATTGAGCTAATCTTTGGGGTAGGGAGGCTAGCTCCCTTAATTTCCATTTTATACCAATGAAAATCTAAAGGAAGGAGAGATTAAATGATGTGTTTACATCTTCACTTTTTTGAATACTCCTTATAGCCAAGAGCTGTGTGTTTTTTTTCTCTTAGAGTTCGGACAAAGCTGGTAAATCAATTAATATATTATATTATTGGTTATGTTTTTCTTCTTTTTTGAGTAAAAGATTAAAAGTATGCTATACAAAATGTTAACGTTTTATAGACGTATTTAACTCTCATAACAATTCCATGAGACAGTTAATTTTATATCCATCTTACATGTGGCAAAACTGAACTTTGAATTTAACTACTTTGAACTACAATCAGACTGCTAGCACTTGGATTGAGCTGGTCTGACTGTACTGTCGGTTCTTACCCACTGCATCATGGTGCTTTCTGTGCAAATCAATTTGTTTGAGTATGCCAGATTTATAGGAGAGTTCAGGGCACTGACTCAAGTAGAGTGAAGCCAACACAAGTATTCTTTAAGTGTTGATTGCTAACCACTAATTATGTGACCACAGACCCATGGTTTCCTTGCTTGGAGCCTCGTTTTTCTCAATAATGAGTTGAGAAAGTCTATCTATAGGATTTCTTCCAGTGCTAACAATCCAAGAGTGTGCGCTATTGATTGAAAGTTTCAGCTTAGACTCCTGCAACCATATGGGGTCAAAACTTGAAAAATGAATTACGTGAATTCAAATCCCCATGAGTTTATAAAGTAAGTCTACATTAAGAAACAAGAAGACTCCACTCAGAGAAACAAAAGGCAGAAGAAAAGGGTGAGGCTCTGTGTGTACCTTACTTGGCTGCTTTGCTACAGAATTCCTCACGCCCGCCCTCCCACTCCCAAGGGCAAGTTCGGAGAATGAAGCACAAGATAGTATCATGGGCACTTACACCGATACGAAGAGCCAAAGATTATTCATTTATTACTACACCTGGACATGTTTCTGTGCTACCACTGATTTAGCTGTCGTATTTATTTCTGCTTACTGTCTTCCTTCTGGATTGCATTAAAGACTAGATAACACGCATCTCAAACAAATCAAGAACAAAGGCTCTTTGAAGAATGTTGTAACCATTTAACCCGGGAACGTGGCTGAGTCAGTGCAACAGCTGCCAAGACCCAGGGGGCTGAAGTAGCTACTGCTGCTTGAGCGCTTGGCTGGACGGCTGCTCTCACCAGGTCCTCCTACCCTGATGAGGTTTGGGGAGGTGGGTGATACAAAAACCGGACAAGCTTTGAAAGCTGACATGGAACATGAGAAGGTACAGACTTGACAGCTTGAAAAAGAGGAAAGCAGTTCGAATATCACCCTCCTTATTTTCCTGGATATGATTAGAAGGAGGTTTCTCAGGTGGGAGTAGAATAGAATGCCTTGAGTAATTGGGTGAGTAGACAAACACAAGGAAATATTTAGGTGGCTATAGTAATAAGTTCTAGAGTGAGATGGGCAGGACCAAAAACAGGCAATGGCAATGAGAACTGAGAGAAAAACGGGCAGAGAAGTTCTTGTTCTTTAACGAAATCTCTGGATATGGAGGTCAATTACATAGGGTGAGAAAGGAAGAAGGCTCAAAGATGTCTCTGAGGCTCTTGGCTTGGACTACCGGGAAGATGGCGCCATCGAGTAAGAAGGGACACTTGATGAGGAAGAGCACGTAGAAAAGGAAATATGACTTCAGTTTGGGGAATATGTTAAGTAGCTGCAGGTTATCAAGGCAGAGGTAGCAAGTAGGAGAGAAGTCTGAACTAGGAATATCAAATCTGGGTGGGATCAATACATAGGTGGTAGCAGAAGCTACAGGTGTGGGAGATAACCTCCAGGAATATTGAGTACAATGAGGCAAGAGAAAGGTTTAGGGTACAACTCTGAGGAACACTGGCATGTTAGGTGTGGGTGGGCCGAGGGACAGTATCTGTGAAGGGAATAAGGAACACCTAGGATGTAGGAGGAAGTGTGTAATGGAAGACAGAGTCAAGAGAGCTTCAAGAAGGTGAAGCATCTAATGATAAAGAAAACCCCAGAACAGGAAGCTGAGTCAAATAAGACAATCTTCACCAATTTTGCAATTTTGCCTGTGGCCAGACCAATTCAAACACATAAAAATGATGTGATACATGGAGTAGCAGAAAGACCATTGACCTTTCTCACTTCTATGGCCTTGGGCAGGTCCCTTAACCTCTAGGAGCCTCATATTCACATCTGTAAAATAGGAGATAAATTCACATGTTTACGTCTAGAGGACTGATCTGAGAATATACAAATGACTATGCAGATATATTTTATGATTTTTTGAACTTGGCAACATAAAGCAAATGTAAGATAGACATCTCGGTGATTACTGTATGGTGTGTGTGCATCTAACTTAGGGCATTTTCTTTGTGATACACATCTTACTACTGATATGAGTTCTCTGAAAACAGGGATTATTTTTTGTGTAACATACATATTGTCCAATAGGATCTGAATACCTAATAAAACCTTTCCGTGATGATAACCATTATTACAATGAATAAGCCAACTCTCCTCTAAAGCAAAAGCTTAATTTCCAGGCTGTACTGAAGAAAAGTTAAATTTGGCTTTTCACATCCTAAGCAGGTATTTGGCAGCAAATGTTTCCATTCAAATAGAGAATAATATATACTGTGAAGACTTCCGGAAAAGAAGTGCTCTCCCATTCAAAAAGGGTAAAATTTTTGCAGCTGCTTTTAGATTCCAGTTCATTTAAAACTCTGCTCATTTAAGTTGTTCTCTTTTAATCCTTGATTGGTGTGAAATGCAATTGTGCCTGGCAACTGTCCATAATAAGCATTAAAGGTAATGAATTTCTTACAATCCTATTTCTTACCTATGATGAAAATATCACCCACACATCTCATATAAGCAAGATGCTAAATTGGCCATGAAGACCTTGGCAGCATTTGCTGAAGTGGGTGAAACCAATGTTGAAATCTGTGTCTTGCTAATTACTTTGCATTCTTCATTATAGGTGAGCATTGAATATACACATATTTTATAAATACCAGTTCTTACACCTAAAGAAGGTAGAGCACCTTTCTTAGATTCCATGCCTTTACTGACAAAGTCATTGAGCCTAAACTTGGTAAAGGTTAGAGTTATTATTTTCCTACCATCATTGGAGGTTTTTTTTTTTTTATTGAAACAACTTGGTAAAAATTAGTAACTGTGTGCCATTGTTTATGCCAACACCTGACAAGTAGCTTAAATATTCATAGTATAAGAGCATGATGTTTGATTTAAGGCCTTAATTCTGGTCTCTTGTTATAGTGACCCTTCCTTGCTGACCTGAGTAATAACAGAGGTGGTCCCAAGAGGTAAGACTAGCTCACAAGAAAGAGCAAAGAGTGAAATATCTAGCGTCTGGGACTCTGAATCCAGAATACGTTCCTAATGTACAGAAAGAAAGAAAGAGAGATGGAGAGAGAAATGAGAAGGAGGAGGAGAAGGAGAAAGAAGGAGGGAAGGGAGGAAGGAAGAGAGGGGAGAAAAAAGCTGAAATTAACCTGCAAATTTGAAAACTCAATAAAAGATACCAATAAAGAGAAAACTAAAAGCTACTGTTGCAGATTGGAGCACTAATGACCACTTACTGAGAGTTTTTAATATGCTGGGAATTACACCATCACATCCCATGACCGTTTTTTAAGGAAATTCATCTTGCTTCTAATCTTTATAAAAGAGTTACTGAGTCAGGGTTACATACTATGTCATGTGCTGTGGATAAAGAAATTAACCAGATACTTGCTGTGGTCTCTCACCACTTATATAAAGCTGTGGGAAATGCAGCAGGAGGGAGAGAGTAAATTAGGGATCTGAGAGACTCTGAGTCTCTATAATGGGCAACCTACAGTGCTCTAGGGAGAGAGGTATGTCCCATGCTAGGTTATTAACCATTCTAAAGAAGAGAATACTTCACTGTAGTGAAAGAGCTCCAAGAATGCGACTAGTACTTTTCAAGGTAATAAAGTGAGTTTTAAGTAAGAAAAGGCAAAGAGTTCACCTATATCATTTTATCCTCTGAAAAATCCTGAAAAGTGCATGTCTGCTTCTCCCATTTGCAGACGAGCAAACTGATTGAGGGATTTTAAATAATTTGTTCAAGTTCCCCCAGGGGTGTGTGGTTCTATCAACCATGACTCTTTTGATTGAGTGAGTGACAGAAACTTGACTTAAAACATATTAAGCAGAAAAAAAGACTATTGGTTCATGTAACCAAACCATGAGAAGGAGGAAATACAGCTGGGCCTCAAGAATGACTGGAATCAAGAACAAATGCTGCCAAGAGTCTCCCACTCCCCCTGCCTCATACCCATTATTTCTGGCTTCATTCTATCACATAGCTCCCTCCCTGGAGTTAGCAACATGGCTCTTTGGCAAACCCAAGTTCGCAATTCCAAGAAACTCCCGGGTTTCAAGTTATAAGTTTTTGAGGCAATGCAGTGATTGGCTTAACTTGGATTTGGTACCCATCCTTGGACCAGTCAATGAACCCGGGTGTTGGATTATAATAAGTGGACAATTTGGGTCAGAAAACCAGGTAATGGATCTTTCAGAAAACAGAAGCTTCTTTTCAAACAACTGTTCTGGGCTGACAAAGAGCAAACGTCAATTACAATTTTTTTAATTACCTGTAGTTGCTTCCAAAGAAAAAGACAGATCTGTGTCATGCAAGGGATGTAAAATTTCACTGGCGTCATAAGAAAGAAAACTGCTTGCGTTCAGATTCTGGCTCTATCACTTACTAGTTGCGTGACCTTGGACAAATTACTTACTGCCTCCTGCTTAAGTTCCTTGTCTGTAAAATTGTAATAATAATGTTATTTACTTCATAGAGAGTTTGAAATTCAGTAGCTCCAGAATCGAATTTAGCTTCTTTCCCTGAAACTGACACTTGCTCACAGCTTCCCTTTATCAGTTAATGGCACCTTCAATTCCTCAAGTTTCCAGTTCCAAAGTCTTAGAGTTATCTTTGAGACTTCTCTTTCTTCCATGCCCTATTTTCAAACAGTCTGCTAAACTTGTTATTTCTTCTTTCAAAATGTCTTTTATAGCAATCTCCATTTCTCCCTTCCAACTGCCACCATGTCACAAGAGGCCCAATCAGCATTTATCTGGATTACAGTTATAACCTCCTAACTGGTCTCCCTCTTTAGAAAGTCTAAACTTTTCGATCCATTTTTGAAAGCACTTCCAACTGACTTTTTCATTCTCTTTGAAATAGTCTTCAACTCAATAGTCTGAATAAGAGAAAGACAAAATTATGTTTTCTGTTATCCTAAATTGTTTGATTTTTGGTTTCTTGAAGTTCTTAACTCGAGAAAAAGAGTGAATGTTGGGTTGATGAGAAAAAGTATACATATATATGCAAAAAATCTATAGTTTAATAAACAAATTTATGTTTATAAAATAATGTATGCACCATATTAAGACATTATTTTATAAATATGTTCATTATATACAATTAACAGACTACCCTAAGAGCATTACTTTATAAATAAACTATAGTTTTATATTTAGGTATTAATATAAATATAGTATTAATATAGTTTATTGTAAGTTATTTATTTAAAGGCCAGATTGTTAATTACTTGTATTTAGTTGCAAATAATTTCATGTTAGTTAAATTTTGTTTTGTTTTGTTTTGATTAAGTGGGATTTGAAATATTGGATTGGGGAAAGGAGTTACGGAATTTTTAAAGCAGAACAGTTGTATCCAATTGTGAATGTGCTTAATAAGAAGCTGATTTTATTTGGATTGGGGTGTTGGATGGAATGGAATATTTGGATAAAGAGAGCAGGTCAGGTGAATCACCAAACAGAAAAAGATCATCACATTATTTTTGCACTGCTGTGTTTTGTTTTTCATTTTAAGATTTTTTTGAAAGAAGACACACTGAAACTCTAGTTTTGATGTATAAAAAATGGGCCGGTTCTTGAGTAATTAAAAAAGAAGGAAGATAATTGTCTTTGAGGCAGTGAGATTTCAAAACATGATTCTAAACAGATTGTATAGGAACTTAAAAATCCCTAGCACTAATCTAGAAAATATGGCATGTGTATTTATTTATTTTCGAAGTTATTTAAAGTGACTTTAGTGTGAATTTGTAGGTTATAAACACAGGTACTTGATACCACTTGAAAAACTCACCTATTGTTCCAAGATGTTGTATCTCTTTGAAGTCTGGTGTAAGTGGCATAACATCCTCTTAAATATGTGGAGTGTTCAGTAAACGTTTACGTTTTCCTGTGCTTATTAGGGTTTCTAGTAAACATATAATTGAATTTAAGCCTTGTTAATATTAAGTAATGTGGAGTAAATAATATGAAATATAGCAAAGAAGTGCTGAAAAGTATATCTTCTCTGTAGTGTAGGCCATGGAGCATGCTGAATGCTCTGTACTTGTATAGAAGTAACTAGCTTCGTGAGTATCATTCAAATCTTCATTTCATAAAGTGGTGGCACATGGTAGAGTTGCTTTACATCCAAGAACCACTTTGTTGGTTTTATTATATTTCTTATGAACCAGATAGTGAAACACAAACCAGCCTTTTCTGTATCCTGATGTACACACATACACACCCAACTCAACACACATCACGCACACCAGTGATGTAAGTAAAAAACGAACTGAAGAATCATTTGGTGACTTTAAATCAATGATTTTATGACCACTTTCTTTGATCCTCATTTTTAAAGTAAGTTTACATACCATCATGTCCCTTTCCAATATCAGGTCAGTGCCTAATGCTTAAAATACATATTTAAGAAGATGTTATGGAACTTACAGCAAAATTTAAAGAGATACAACACCCTGAAAAAAATGGGTGAGTCTTTTGGTAATTTTCAAGTGGTATCAAGATATAGCAGACATACATCTTTTGATTCTAAAGGGTGTCATTTTATAAAAAGAGAGTAATATGTGGAAAAACTACATGATGACCATGGTTCCTTATTTACACGGTTATGTTACAATTTGTCCACTGTACAGTGAGATGTGAACAGGCTGAATTAAGAGTAAAAGAAACCCCAATGGTTGTAGCACATTTTTGTGGTCTGTTCCTTCTGTGAATATTAACCTATAAAGTATAGGTATGCTTTTCTTTGTAGGCAATGGTGATTGAGATAAAGGAAGGGTACTGCGTGAGCTTTAACATGTGTAGTGTTTTATTTCCTTTTAACAGTTAGGTAGTAAATATTAAGATTGACAAAATTGGGTGATGAGTACCTGAGCTTTGTTATATTATACCGTATATTCTCTATTATTATACTCCTCTATTTGTTTAAAAATTTTTTTCTAAGAAATTAATAGAATCTTCAGACTTGGCAAATAGTTTCCAGATGCTGAAAAAGTAAGACCCAAGCTTCTAAGCAGGGCAAACAAGCTTGTCATTATCTAGTTTCTCCCTGCTTCTCTGCCCTCATTTTCCTCCCTCTGGCCTCTCCAGAATTGCCAAATTATTCACAGTTCCTGAAAGATACAAGGAACTATCAACACATTCTATCCCTCTATATGCTCAAAAAGTGTTGTTACTTCTGCCTGAAATCCCCACCCCAGCCTCATTCAGTCAGTTTGTTAAAGTCCTTTTGCCACTTTAGACACTTGTTTAGGCATAATTCCCTCTGGGAAAGTCCTTGTGACTTTTCCAGGAAGAATGAAGCACCCTTCTTCTCGACATTATCTTGGCACTTTCAATAAACATGTTATTGCATTTGTCTATGTATAATTTATCTCCTCTTGACAATGAGTTCCTTGTTGTCTAGTGGTATAATATCTACTCCTAGCACTGTCTGGCACAAGGAGAATTTAAATATTTTTCATTAGTTGTTATTCTCACCTTTAAGGTAAAAAAAAAAAAATCCCATTTAAAAAATCTCAGCAATTTAGAAGTGTATAAGGTAAAAATCTGTCCTCTTCTCCATTTACAACTTCCTATTCTTACACCCGTGGTTAATTGGATGTTATTTTTATTTCTATATAACATAAAGAAAGAAATATTCTTTGCATATACAAGGGTATACATGTATAAACTAACATATGAATACATAAAGGCTTATAATCACTTTTATACACAAATAGTACAGTATTATACAGTGTTCTGCATCTTGACTTTTAAAATATAGCAACTTATTAGTATATACAGATTCACATTATTCTTTTTACAACCTGTATCATATCCCATATTATGTTTATAATTTAGACTGACTTGAGAAGCAATTAACATATAACCTGGTTGAAAATGTAAAGAGAATGTAGAGGTTTGTTACTTGGGAAGAATATAGGTGGGGCGACTTCAGGGTTGGTTTGAATCATAGGATCAATCATGTCATCAAGGACTCAGTTTCTTTCCATTGGTCTGCTCAGCATTCCCTGGTATCAGCTTCATCCTTGGATGACTTTATGATGGATACAAATTGATACAGTAGGTCTAGTTTTCACATCTAAAACCACACCATCGAGAACAATACAGTACGTGAATGTGTGCTTTTCTCCATCCTCACCAGTGCCAGGTTTTAACATTGGATCACAAAGCATATTCTTATTGCATATTGTTGTTCAGAACTCTTATACTCTTATATTTAGTACCTTGTAGTATGAGTCAGAGATTAGTGTGAAGAAATTAGGTTGATGTGTGGTTGAGATGATAGTTTTGATGATGGAGGTAAAAATGCTGGGTCTAAGGAAAAGTTCCACTGGTAGCTTGAGATGTTTTGTCAATTTGAGTTGAAGACTATATTTCTGTTAATGTGGGCTGGTATCCTAAACAGGTGAGTCAAGAAGTCTCAGGTGAAAAAAAATTCTCCTTTCTCTGCTGGCTGATGTTTAAAACGTGACCACAAGACATTTGATCCTTCATCATGTGTCTAATTTTTGTTAAAATGTTGATGTAACGTGGAAAAGTAGTACGTTGTATCATTGTGAGCCCAGGATAGTCTACTAAAATGAATGAAGCATCAGACAACAGAGAGATTGATGCCTTGTGGACAACTGGACAAGTGGGGACGGGAGGGGAATGCAAGGGTGAGTGGAAGTGGCCTACCAGGGAAGGAAAGAATTTTAGACACGAACTGCCTTTTTCACAGTCTTGCCCAAATGCTGGAGCTATAGAACATTTAGTCTGTGAAGCCTTCAAGACAGAACTTAATTCAGTTCTATCCAGAGAGAAAAAGTGCCATTCAAGGCGGTAACTAGGAGAGAGTAATACGGTCTGCGTGCTGGGGAGCTTTAGAGAGGACGGAAACTCAGAAAATTAAAAACGTTTCAGCTCAAGGAAACTTTCACAGTAGTGACACACATTCGCATACACAGACAGACTTAGGCCATCATATTCAGATTAGTAACACATACACATACGTACACAGAAGTGAATCTAGAATTCTAAATCGTCATACTTAGCTAGTGATGTTAATAATATAGTAATAATAAACATTCTTAAATTGTAGTTGAGGGACTCCACTCCTGGGAGGATAAAAGGCATTAAGGGCCTGCAGTTAAACCAGAATAGATTTCATTTTCCTAGTATGAACTGGGTGTGGTCCTGCCCCTAGGCAGTGAAACAGATTCAAGTACCCACCTGTGAGCATAGGTGCAATGCTTTCCTCTGTAATGTGGGCACGTTTGGAGAATTACTAGGATGGTATCTGTAAGGAATTTGAACTCTTAAAACAGGCCAAAAACAAACTCTGTGCTATATGATTATCACCCTGTGAATCACTCAACAGAATTATAACCAATCCTACTATGGTGAGGTCCTGGAACCTCAACCACAACAACAAGTGAAACTCGGGACTTGAATTTGGCTGACTAAAGTTAACCAAATCTTGCATTTATATATAGCCCTTGTCGATTTTTCCAGAGTGTCAGTCAAAGGTGATTGTTTCACCAAAGGCAAACCTTCACAGTCTCTGCTCACCTCCCTCCCCAACTGGCTCCCAAGGCAGAGAAGAGTTGGGCACAGAGAAAACCCTCCAGCCCCACAGAAGAGGGAACATTCTGAATGTAACTAATCACAACATAGCAGCCAAGTGGCTGGAAGCACCAAGAGAATTACAGGCAAGCACACAGGACACAGAAGGTCAACAGGTGAATGTGCTGGGCAGACACAGTTTTGCAATCAGCTAAAGAAAAATGCAGCTCTCCGTTTCAACTAAGAATTTACTAAGACTCCAACTTCTGTTTCTCACTTGGTGGGACTGGGAGATAGCAAACATCACATTTTTTAAGAATCTTACTCTCCAGTTCCCTTAGAGCTCCTAAAAATGGGAGTTCTCTTAAAAATTAAACATATTAAACTGAATATATGTTGTATATAGTGAAAATACGAGACTCCAATATTCATTTATTCATGTATACGTGTTTTTATTCAATCAATGGCACATTATCATGAACCTATTATATTCCAGACTCTGAATTAGATGTTGGGGATACAGAAATGTATACGCTCCTATCCCCATGATGTTTGTTCACAGTCTAATAGGGAAGACACATAAGTAAACAGATAAGTACATACAGAATGGTCATGGCAATGATGCAGGTCCAGGATACTATGGGAAGACAGAAGAAGTGCATGCAAGTCAGCCTGTGGCTGCGTAATGCATATGCAGGTGTGTATGTATGTGTGTGTGCACGGGGTGGGGTGGAAGTGTGGAGAAGGGCAATTCAAAGAAGGCTTCCAGACCTGACAATTCTTCAGTTGTACTGGGGAAAATGAATAGGAGTTATCCAATTAAAGGGGGGGCCTGAAAAATGTACAAGGCTGAGGAGGTATGCAGGTCTGTATGTGTGGGAAAGTAGCTTCAAGAGCCTGCAAGAGCCTGCAAGTGGTTCCAAATGACTAGAACATTCAGTGCATGTGGGGTACACTGGAAGATAAAAACAAAGGAGAAAATAAAGAACGTAAGGTTCCTTGCACTCGATGATGAGTAGATTGGATTTTATCATGACTCTGAGAGGGAGCCAGGGAAGGGCTTTTCAATCATTCAAATATCATTCTGGTGACACCAAGCCAAATTGGAAGTTGTTGCCTCATTTTAGGAGACTACAATCTTAATCCAGGTGAGAAGAGGAAGATGCCCAAATTAGAACAGTTGTGGTGGGACTGGAAAGGAGAAGAAAGATGAGAAATATAGAGAAAATGATGCAGACAGACAATCTTAAAGGGCTTTTGGAAAAGGGGATGTGTAATATGACTATTTTATTTCTGCATTGGAAACTAGATTTATAGTGCCTTTACCTGAGACGCTGAAGATGGTCAAGAATGAAATTAGTAGGATGAAAATAACAAAGTTGAAATGAAGAGTTAGTGGATGCATGGGCTCCATGGGAGTGGAAGAGATTTCTGTACTGTATAGGTGCATTTGGTGATCATCAGTATCTAAATATACTTAAAACCATGGGTATGTGTAAGGCCACTGAAGGAAAGTAAATGGAGTGAATAGAGAAAAGGGATAAGGAGGAAATTAGAGAGAATATAAAAATGTAGTAAGTAAGCAGAGATGGAAGAGTAAGTGAAGAATATTAAGAGGCAAAGTCAGAGAGGTAGGAGGAAAAACAGAATAGAGTAGTACTCTCGGAAGCCAAGAGAGCTGTTGCATGGAGGAAGTGGTTAACGTTGCCCAATGTTGCCAAAGGTCAAATAAGATTCTAAAAGTATGAGTTGGGATGTCAGAGTACCTACTAGATATTGGTGGAGGGATAAAGGAAATAAGTTATTCAACTCTTCAAGAAGTTCCTAATCTTCCCTCTATATATTTGCCATACATATATATTGTTTACTGTCCATAAAGAGTTAACTATAATGCAAAAAAGAACCAGTTAGGAACTGCAAAAGAGTCCTTTTCATGGGTATTACAATATTGTTGTACTGACCCACAAATTTTGATAAATAAGATGCAGGAGACCGCCTCTAAGGTTGCCCTCAATGATCCCCACCTCCTGGTCTTCATGCCCTTGTGTAATTCCCTCTCCTTGAATGTGGCTGCTATCAGTGACTTGCTTCTAGAGAAAAGAATGCAACAGAGGTGATGGGATGACACTTCTGAGAGTGGGTAACAAAGACTGTGGCTTCCACCTTGGGGCTTTCCCTCTCTCTCTCTCTCTCTAAGCTCTTACCCTGGGGAAAGCAAGCTTTCATGTTGTGAGGGGCCCTGTGGACAAGCCTGCAGGTAAGAAACTGATACCTCCAGGCAGACGCTAGCGAGGACCTGAGGTCTACCCACAGCCATGTGACTGAGCTTGGGCATGAATCTGAGGGCTGCCAACAGTCATATGAATGAGCTTGGAAGTAAATCCTTCCTAATTTGAGCCTTGAGATGAACGCAGCCTCAGCCAACACCTTCTTTGGAGCTTTGTGAGAGACGCTGAACCAGAGACACCCAGCTAAACTACACCTGGATTCCTGATGCATAGAAACTGTGAGATTTTTTAAAAAGTGTGTTTTTAAGCCACTAAGCTTGGGTGTAATATTTACCTAGCAATAAGTAGCTAATATCTAAATAAACATCAGGTATGTATGTTCATCAAAATGAATTTCTCTGTCCTAAAATACGCCTTCAGCTATAATCTCAACCATGAGTAATAGTACTGTAATACCAGCATTTCTTAAAGGACGCAGTTTGCCTCATACTTTTTAGAATATGAAGTAACAACGGTCCTACTTAACCAAAGTCAACAGCAATTACAGAGTTTTAGAATTTCTTAACATTATAGTCACGTACGTGCTCAGTTCATAATGGAAGGTTAGAGGCTCAAGAGAGGTCATCTTGGTGCATTCATTCCCTGCCAGCCAGGAACAGAACTGGGCTATTATCTCCCTGCTTTCCTGGTGACTGATTCATCACATCTGTCTTTCCTATCCCATACCTTCCTCAGCTGCTTTCTGTTTACTAGACTCAGAAATGCCTTGTCTCCTAATCCTCCAATCCTCATGTATAATCCTGTGCTCAACTCAAATGTTTCTTGATTGTATTGGATGTTATCACATCCTATTGACTGCCTGGAGTTTGCTGTTATCTCTGGAGGGTGTTCATCCTTTTGTAATTAACAGCTTATTTGATTCAATGGTAACAGAGGTCAGGCTGTGTGTATTTTACCATTCTGAGTTTGCAGGGGTATTTGCCCTCCCCTTTGATATCTTTATTTTAATTACTTCTGAGATTTGTGTCTGTATCTGTAGGATGTGGAGTGTGAGTTATTTTAAATATTCCTCTTCTTTTTAATATAGTTTGTGAATACTGTATTCACTCCTGGAAATGCCAAGCCAGGTTTATCAAGCATTTGATTCCTTTACTGATTTTTATTTATTTCGTATTTTTTCATTCAGCTCCATTTTCCTCCAACTTTAACAACCAATTTTCAGTTTGCATATTTTGATGCAGACATCACAAAGGGCTAATAATTCAAAGACGGGTACACCGACTTGCAAATGAACATATTTAATTTTGTAAACAATTCATGATATTATTCTAGATCATTAAGCAGGACTTATAAGTTGGATGAGGCATAGGTATTTAAAAGTGGTGGGGAAACCCAAGTAGGTAAACAGCTTGAAACAAAGAACCAAGAGAAAATTTCAAAAGCCAAAGAAGCCATAGCCATGATTCCAAGTAGTCAGGAATTATTATTTTCCATTATTTTCCAAATAATGGAAAACTGCCTACAAAGTCCAGAAGGATGATGAAAATACAGACTGCTGACTTAGTTTCCCTAATGTAACTGAGATGAGGACGGTGCAATGAAATTTGCATTAATATATTTTTATTTAGTAATTTTCTGGGCAGCTATGGCATTCTACAGAGAACTACCCCACTGACATTCTTCTGGACTATCAGCTAGATAATTGCAGACACATTTTTATATTCAGATTATGCTATAAGTAATATAAGTGAACTGTATTTCCTACTCCCATTAGTTTCCTGGATGTTGCTAACATTTTTAAATAGTCAAATTATATGCAAAACTAATTAAAATGTCTCAATAATTCAATAGTATGGTACTGGTACATCAAAACAATGTTACAGTGTTAAAGAGATACAGTGGTTTGCCCAAGATGACGTGGTGGTGCTGACAGCTCTGTAGTCTAGACTCCTGTTGCAGGATTCCTGGATTCCATGCCTGGTGGGCTTTCCTTTGCACCACACTGTTTTCAACAACAATGATATGGCAGAAACGGCAAGGCCCTTTGCAGACGAGGAAACAGGACTTTCATAGGCAAATAGGTTTGGGCAAATGCTACATTTCTTTCTCAAAGGGTCAGTGCACATAAAACCTCTTCAAAGTCTTGTAATAATGAGGCCTGTTTTACTTTATTTAATGCAGCGTTTCCAAAGAATCCCCTTTCCATATAACATCCATTAACACTGCTGAGCAGAGCACACTTCAGAAAACTGCTCTAGATTCAGGCGAAAGAAGAATAATTGCCCAAAGTAGGCAGACAAGGAAAGAAAGTGGGGGTTAAGATGTTGTTCTTCCCAAACTCCTTGGGTAATTGCCTCAATTCCCCATTTTGCTTGGTAGTTTTAGGCCTGTAAGTAGATGTGTTCTCATGCCTCTCCCAGTAGCACGCAGCTGAGTCACTGAAGCCTCCCACCTGCAGTCTGGGACCGGCCCAGGTTCTGAACCGAGTCTTCAAATGACAGGGAGTGTGTCAGCAACCCAGCCCTCCAGACATGGCATGTGGAGTTAGTCACATTGACAGTGATCTCACTGAGTCATATGTTGCTAAACTCCCTTGCTATGTTGGCTGAAAGGGGGGGGAGGGATTCCTTAATGATTATTGTAGCCATCTTAGTGGGTGTTAAGTGGTATTTCATTGTGGTTTTAATTTTCATTTCCCTAATGATTAATGACATTGGGCATCTTTTCATATGTATGTATATCTTATATGGAGAAATGCTTATTCAAGGACTTTGCCCATTTTTTAATTGGGTTGTCTTTTCATTGTTGAAATGTAAGTTTTTATAGAATCTGGATACTAGACCCTTATGAAATGTATGATTTGCAAGTATTTTACCCAATTATTTAGGTTATTTTTTTCACTTTCTTGATAATATCTTTTTATGCATTAAAGTTTTAATTTGATAAGGTCCAATTTAATCTATTTGTTTTTGTTTGTTTCTTCCACTTTTTGGTGTCATATCAAAGAACCCATTGCCAAACTGAAGGACATGAAGATTTACTCCTATCTTTTATTCTACGAGTTGTGTAGTTTTAGCTCTTACATTTAGGTCTTTGATCCCTTTAATTTTTTAATGTAGTATGAGATAGAACACGAAGTTTATTCTTTTGCATGTCGATAATCCAGTTGTTTCAGTACCATTTGTTGAAGACAGTATTCTTTACCCATTGAATAGTCTTGGCACCCTTGTGGAAAATTAATTTTTAAACTTGTCTGGTTTTGTATTAACAGTCCCATAGCTGCACAAAAGGCCACTGGGCTTTTTTATATATATATATATATATATATATATATATATATATATATATATGTTTATTTTATTATTTTTCGCTGCATTGGGTCTTCATTGCTGCATGCGGGTGTTCCCTAGCTGTGGCGAGTGGGAGCTACTCTTTCGTTGCAGTGGGTGGGCTTCTCATTGCAGTGGCTCCTCTTGTTGTGGACCACGGGTTCTAGGCGCCCAGGCTTCAGTAGCTGTGGCTCGCAGGCTCTAGAGCGCAGGCTCAGGAGTTGTGGTGCACGGGCTCAGCTGCTCCACAGCATGTGGGATCTTCCCGGACTAGGGCTCGAACCCGTGTCCCCTGCATTTGCAGGCAGATTCTTAACCACTGCACCACCAGGGAAGCTCTGCCACTGGGCTTTTGATAGGGTTTGCATTTACTCTGTAGATCACTTTGGGCAATAGTATTAAATCTTCCAGTCCATGAACATGGTATGTTTTTTTCATTTATTTATATCTTCTTTAATATTTTTCATCAATATTTTGTAGTTTCAGTGTAAAAGTCTTGCACCTCCTTTGCTGAGTGTATTCCTAAAGATTTTATTGCTTTTGATGTTATTAAAAATGGAATTATCTTCTTAATTGTTCATTGCTTGTATGTGGAAATACAACTGATTTTTAGTTTTGACCTTATATTCTAACAACTTTGCTAAGTTCATTTATTATATCTAATAGTTTTTTGGTGGATTCTTTAGGATTTTTCTATGTATACAATATGTCATCTGTAAATAAAAATAATTTTACATTTTTCTTACCAATTTGGATGCTTTTTCTTTTTCTTGCTTAATTTCTTGGCTATATTTTCCAGTACAATGTTGAATAGAAGTATTAAAGGCAATCATCTTTGTCTTATTTCTGATCTTAAGGGGGAAGCTTTAAGTCTTTCACCATTAAGTATAATGTAAACTGTGGGTTTTTCCTAACCACGCTGTAACATGGTGAGGAAGTTCTTTTCTTTTATAGTCTGTTGGTGTATTTTTTAAATCATGAAACAGTGCTTCCTTATGTCAAATAATTTTTTCTGCATCAATTGATGTATCAGGGTATTGCTGGCATCATAGAATGAATAAGAAAGTGTTCCCTCCTTTTCTTTTTGAAGAGTTTGAGAAGGATTGGTCTTAATTACTCATTAAATGTTTGATAGAATTCACCAGTGAAACCATCTGGTTCTGAGCTTTCCTTTCTTGGGAGATTTTTTGATTACTGATTCAATCTCCTTTCTCATTATTGCTCTGTTCAGATATTCTATCAATACTTTTTCATAATTACATCTAGGTAAGTTGTATGTTTCTAGGAATTTATTCATTTCTTCTAGGTTATCCAGTTTATAGATGTATAATTGTTCACAGTTGTCTCATAATCTTTTGTATTCCTGTGTTATCAGTTATAATGTTTTTTTCTTTCATTTCTGATTTTATTCATTTGAGCCTTGTTTTTTTTCCTTAGTCAGTCTAGCTAACAGTTTGTCAATTTTGTCTTTGCCAAAAATCAGCTGTTAGTTTCATTAATCTTTCTATTGATTTTCTAGTCTCTATTCCATTATTTCTTCTCTGATCTTTGTTATTTCCTTCCTTCTGCTAACTTGGGCTTAGTTTGTTCTTCTTCTAGTTCCTTGAGTTGTTGTAAAGTTACATTATTTATTTGAGATTTTTTTTTCTTCATGTATGTGTTTATCACTATAAACTTCCCTCTTAAAACTGCTTTTGCTGTATCCCATGCATTGACATTACTGTCTATCTAGAATATTCAAAAGAATCAGCCCAAAACCTCCTGAAACTAATAAGCAGTTATAGCAAGGTTGCAGGATACAAAGTTCATATACAAAATGCAATCACTTTCCTACATACCAGCAATGAACAATTGGAATTTGAAATTAAAAATACAGTACCATTTACATAAGCATTCCCCAAAATGAAACACTTAGGTATAAATCTAACTCTCTCTCTCTCTATATATATATATATTCTTATGAATATATATGAATATTCTTATATATATATTCTTATGAATACATATGAGGAAAATTACAAAAACTCTAATGAAAGAAATCAAAGAGGAAGTAAATAAATGGAGACATATTCCATGTTTATGGATAGAAAGACTCAGTACTGTCAAGATGTCAGTTCTTCTCAACTTGATCTGTGTATCTGATGCAATCCCAATCAAAATCCCAGCAAGTTATTTTGTGGACATTGACAAACTTATTGCAAAGTTTATATGAAGAGGCAAAAGACCCAGAATATTGAACACAATATTGAAGAAGAACAAAGCCAGAAAACTGATGCTACTTGACATCAAAACTTACTATAAAGCTACAATAATCAAGACAGTGTGGTATTGGTATAAGAATAGACAAATAGACCAATGGAACAGAATAGAGGGTCTGAAATAGACCTATATAAATATAGTCAACTAATGTTTGACAAAGGAACAAAGGCAATAGGAGGGAGAACAAACAGTCTTTCAACAAATGGTGCTGGAACAGCTATAGAGCAACATGCACCAAAAAAAAAAAAAAAAAAAAAGTGAATCCAGACATACACTTATACTCTTCACAAAAAATAGCAAAAAATGAATCATATACCTAAATGTAAAATGCAAAGCTGTAAAACTCCTAGAAAATAACATAGGGAAAAGATCGTCTAGATTATCTTGGGTTTAGTGATGACTTTTTAGATTCAACACCAAAGACATGATCCATGAAAGACCTAACTGATAAGTTGAACTTGATTAAAAGTAAAAATGTCTGCTCTGTGAAAGACACTGTCAAGAGAATGAGAAGACAAGCCACAGACCTGGAGAAAATATTTGCAAAAGACCTAAGAGATAAAGGACTGTTGTGCAAAGTATACAAAGAAGTCTTAACATTCAGTGATAAGAAAATGAACAACTTGATTTAAAAATGGGCAAAAGACCTAAATAGACACCTCACCAAAGAAGATATACAGATGGTAAATACGGAGGAAACTTAAATGCAAATTACTAAGTGAAAGAAGCCAATCTGAAAAGGCTGCATACTGTATGATTCCAAGTATATTACATTACGGAAAAGGCAAAACCATGGAGACTGCAAAAAGATAATTGATCACAAGGCGTTTTGGGGGTGGGAGGGACCAGGAGGCAGAGCACAGAGGATTTAAGTGGATTGAAACTATTCTATATGATACCATAATGATAGATATTTGTCAAAACTCATAGAATGTACAACACCAAGAGTGAACCCTAATTAAACTATGGACCTTGGATGATAATGATGTGTCAATGTAGGTTCACTGATTATAATAAATGTAGCACTCTGGTGTGGAATATTGATAGTGGTGGAGGCTGTGTGTATGTGGGGTCAGGGGATACATGGGAACTTTATGTACTTCCTGCTCAACTTGGCTATAAATCTAAAACTGCTCTAAAAAATAAAATCTATTTTAAAAAATGCTGCTGCTTTCTCTCACTGCATTGCAGCTGCTTCTTTCTGCATTCATTGCTGT
Organism: Leucopleurus acutus; assembly: GCF_964270905.1. Classification (NCBI taxonomy): domain Eukaryota; kingdom Metazoa; phylum Chordata; class Mammalia; order Artiodactyla; family Delphinidae; genus Leucopleurus; species Leucopleurus acutus. The sequence goes on from NC_139150.1 coordinate 41,125,274, forward strand.
TCACTGTTGTGTTTATGACTAGGTTCTAGAATTCTGCACAAGTTGACTCTGACAGTTTTTGCCAGCTTATTCGTTGCTTTTGTGGAGGGATGGAGACCTGGAGTTCTGTACTCCAACACTCTCAGTGAATTCTAATGGCCTTTTATTTTGAGTGAAGTTAGGGAGCCACTGGATAGTTCTGAGCAGAGGAGTGATTTGATCTGACATTTTAAAAGGTCCATTCAAGCTTCTATGTCAAGGCTAGACAATATGAGAACAAGTGGTGATACAGGGAGACCCGTTAAGAGGATATTGCATAATCCAGGAAAAAGATGTTGATAGCTTGCAGCAGCATAATAGCAATAGAGAAGTGATTGGACTCTACATATAAATGCGTAGATAGAGCCTAATGGTTTGAATGTGAGGTATGAAAGAAAGGGAGACATCCAGGAGGACTTCTTAATCTATTGTGCCTTCACCACATATTAGAATCTTTTTAGGCATAGTATGGTGTGTTGAAAAGTGTGAAAGCTTTGAAATCAGGGGCAGCTGAATGCATTCTTGTTACATTTCTCACCATTAATGTACCTGCCCTAGTCTCAATGACTTCATCTGACATGGTATAGGAACACCAAGCTCTCAAAAGTTGGGTCAAACAAGACAACAACATAACGTATCTAGCTTTGTGCCTACATTGCAGTAAGAAATGAATAAGAGTTAAATTTGTTTTATTTCTCACTCTTTTCTAAACCTGATAACAGTAGGCCCATTTTAGAAGTTCTTTGTAATTAAATCAAGCCTCCATGGATGGAGTTTTTGTACATCTACTTCTGTATACTTCCTAGAAAATTTCAGTCTGCTCTCTTCACAAACACCAAGAATCCACTTCCCCTAGGATGTGAAGCAGACATCAGGTTTGACTCCTAGAATCACGGCCTGTTATAAATTCGAATGATCTCATTTCATTCTAATATGAGACAGCTCCACAGGGGATTACACTGTGGAGATTTCTCTCCCGCCCTTTTTTATCAAAGAGACCCTGGGAACACATTCACATTTTTTCAGATCTTTTCCAATCAATAGTGAAAGCATAATTTTGTAAACCGAGGTTCTTGCGCATTTTCACAATGATTACAAAGAGCTGACTGAGAGAAAAACATTAACCAGAAAAAGAGGGAAAACATACATTTTCCATCAGTGTTGGTCAAAGACATGAGACGTTTCTAAATAAATATGCTATACCGATCAGGGACTATGGCATTCTCAGTGAAAGAGAATGCTTCCCTAGCCATCAAGTTTCAGCCATCGAGTTTCTACAAAGATGAAGAGCTACCCTTGATGGACACAAAGATTATGACAAGTCCATCAAGGAGCTCCTGTTTACCATTCCAGGAACAAGTAGCAGGTAAAACCACAGGAAATTCCTAACTGTTTCCTGGGAGATTGACTGACTCAAAGTTCATTTTTCCAAGCATTTTGCCACGCTAGCCAGCCTCAGGCCTAAGGTGAGATCTATGCCTGCTGCTCCCCAAAGTAGATCGACTAACTAAATTTTTTTAATTAATTAATTTAGTTATTTTTAATTTTTGGCTGTGCTGGGTCTTCACTGCTGCGCACAGGCTTTCTCTAGTTGGGGTGAGCGGGGGCTACTCTTTGTTGCAGTGTGCAGGCTTCTCATTGTGGTGGCTTCTCTTGTTGCAGAGCACAGGCTCTAGGCACATGGGCTTCAGTAGTTGTGGCACACAGGCTCAGTAGGTGTGGCTCACGGGCTCTGGAGCGCAGGCTCAGTAGTTGTGGTGCACGGGCTTAGTTACTCTGAGGCATGTGGGATCTTCCTGGACCAGGGATCGAACTGTGTCCTCTGCATTGGCAGGTGGATTCTTAACCACTGGTCCACCAGGGAAGTCCTAGACTAACTAAATTATATAAATAATCCTGGGATATATTTACTAGGTAAGAAATATAGAAAGGTCACAGTTCCTTCTTTTTTAATTTTCCTCACTGCTTTCCCATGATAGCTCTTCTATCCACATGCATAGATAAGGACACGAAATCCAGCCACAAGTTTGATTTGTTCTATGGGACTTCTCTCTGGGGTTGTCACAGCCTTGGATTATCTCTGGTTCATGTAGAAAATGTGCTGTCTGGGTGTGGAGGACTCCAAAGGTAGGAGACAGGTAACCCTGAAGCTCCAATAGGCCTGTAAGAATTTTACACACAGGAGAAGCACTGAGCTACTTGGAAATTGATGGGATTAAATACAGACCTGAAAAGGCAAAGGGAGGAATATTTTCTGGCCCCAAGGGAAAATAAAAACTGTTTAAAATGTGAGATGGCATCCCTAGAATGGATTTTTAATCAACAACAGTTCTCATGTAGTCTAAGAGTGAGCCAATGAATAGACTAATACTACTGACTGACATTATGGCCCATTTGTCTGCTTAAGTTGTCTGAAATTTTCAGCTGCCAGCAAAGGATTAATATTGATTTTCAGGCTGTCTTCGTTAAATACCTGCTATAGAGTACCACTCTGTTATTCTCCTTGCCAACTCTTCCCCCCATTGTCACTAGCATTAAAATGAAACCTACCTATTATTACATCAATCATGCCTGGCAAAACTATTCAAAAAGATGAGAGAATCCATCATCTTCACCATCAACAGGAAGCTTGAATTTTTTTTTCCTTTTTGTTGGTCAACATGGAATGCATGGTACAATTAATTAAGATTTCCTTACAGAACCAATGTAAAAACTGAATGTGAAATACATCTGTGGAAGGACAGTGAGTAGAAGGGGAGGCAAACTCTTAACACTTTGATGGATGCAGGAGCGTGGCTCCACCTTGAGCTGCTACCAGCTCAAGCCATGGGAACAGGCTGCCACATCTGACTCTAGAAGGCTGGGTTTGTCAAATCTGGGCCCCAAAACAGCCTGTGTGAACTTGAACATAATGACTTTGATGAACTCATGACCCTTTTCTGCTCACGTTCTATGGTTGTGCTGTTCCAATTCTCCAAACACGGCCTTGATATTTCTCATCCCTGCATCTTTCCACAGGTTGTTCTTTTGCCTAGAACACTCCCAGTCTTGTGCTCCTGGTAATATCCTCCTCATCCTCCACGACAATTCCTCAATTCCTCTAACTAAGCAATTCCCAGGCCAACCTGGGGTAAGCTGGGGACTCCCTGAAGGTGACTTCACTGTCTCTCATTCAAACCTGTGGCATGGTCCTCACCATGTTGAATCACCCCCTAAAAGGCTGTGAACTCACTGAAGACAGGAGCTGTCCTCTTTTCAGCTTTGAAACTCCTGAAAGGCATTGTTGAAAAACCTCACAGAGTGGGTATATGATAAATATTTACTGACTGACTGAGTGGGCTTGGAAGTACATGATCCCCACCTGGTTTTCTTGTACAGAATATGCATTTTCTGAGTCTATTTAAAAGGCAGTAAATCGTAATGATTACTAAGATCTTAGGCCGTAAATCAAGTTCTATCACTTCTTAGCAGTGACGTTGGGCAAGTACTAAAACAACAGCTAAACATTGCTCAACTGGACCTCAACTTCCTTGTTCTTTAAACTAAGGTTAATAGTAGTACTCAGTAGGGTGAATGTCTAGATTAAACAAGAGAATCCAAGTAACGCACAGCATAGTGCTTGTATATATTGTGATGCATATATTAAACACCCAGCAGTTATTTCCACCTGGAAGCCTTGCAGTAACTTTGCTGCATGTTTAAGGAAATTCATTCTTCTTGTTGCTCTAGAACTTGTTTATCAACAACAGGAAGCCTGAATTTTTTTTTTTTTTCCTTTTTGTTGGTCAACATGGAATGGGTGGTACAATTAATTAAAATTTCCTAAAGGAGTAGTCAGTAGTCCCCAGCCAGTAGTCCGAAAGGATATATTACATGGGGTAATTAACATAAGTTTATTCCTTATAGCAACAAAATGTATTCATTTAGGAAGCTCCTTTCAACAAATATTTATTAATTACTTGTTACCTATTATATGTAGCTTTGTGCATTCAGAGGTAAACAATACACCGCCCCAGCCCTGAGGCAGCATACAGTCTCCAAAGAGATTGTTACGAGAATATATTAAGTGGCTTAGAAAGTTAGGAAGTTGGGATACAAGTTACCTGGTGCCTTTTCTCTTTTATATGTGAGCACAGGCAATGTTTATAATAAGGATTTGCACCATGCGAGTTTTATACAGAAATATCAGTAAATAAATGTAGGCACACTAATTTAAGACATCTTAATGACCGCTGAAATGATCCATAACAAATAAAAAGGACTCCCGTTATAGTTTAACCATCACATTCTGTACATCTAAGGACGGTTGTGAAAGAAGAGGTGAAAACAAATATTTACTGTTATTTACTATCTGATTACCAAAACATGGCATGCCTTATTTAGAATATAAATTTAAAGAATTCAAGGACATTCTAAGGAAGCTTTACTGCATTGAATACAGAGTTCAATCTGTATTTTTAAAATGTTAGTATTTCAAATAACAACTAAAACAAAACAGGTTTTTATTCTTACTTTCCCCATTTTGGGCTCTCTTCTCTGGCAATGCACTAACTACTTGAGGGTGTATGGGCTTTGAGGCGTGCTTGTTTACTCATTTTCTCCTTTCCCTGATAAAAGAAATCTTAAATGGCAGTAAAGAGAAAACAAAGACTTCAGGAATACAGTGGCACCTTTCTACTTTACAGACAGTAACAGAGTGTATTCACCCAACAGAAATAGAGTGTATCTATAAAGAACCTAAGCAAAATCTTATGTCTCAAAACCATTTACCACTAATTTTCATGATCAAATTATGTTGTCCTAGGACAAAATCAGGTATAAGGTTAAAAGTAATCATAGAGAATTTTGCAAACTTTTAATCACCAGTATAGAAAGTTAATTATGTTCACATGGGATTCATATTTAATACATATCAGTATGTTTTAGGTAACAATGAGGATAACATTCAGTGTTGGTTTCCAGGTGTAAATTCAGAGCGGCAAGGCATATTTTTAGTTTAGTCCAATTGATTGAAGTCTGAAAGGAGACCAGCAGTATTAGCTTAACTAGACCCAGCATCTGGCTAGAGGCATCATCTGACTTTGATGTATGTCCCCAGTAGTAGGATTCCCTGTAAATCTTCTCAGCTGGCAACCTCTTGAGCTGTCCTTTCTCTACACTGGGACTATTGGAATCTGTTGGCTTTTAGACCTACCTGAAAAATTTTTATTAAAAAAAGAAAACAGCTTGGAAACAGATGCTTAGGGATAGGAAAAGTTGAAGCTACACCAAAAGTTTACTCCAGTAAATCATGTCCAGATGTGTCCTCCCTGAAGTCCCTAAAGGTAAATGTCTCATTTGTCTTCATATCACAGTTGCTGTTCTTATGACTGTTACTTTTACCCCCAAATGGGATTAACTGTTGTGAGAACAGACATAGAAGTCAGAATTCATTCTCTCTGTGTTTCATCCATTTACCAAATAAAAAAAAAAAAAAGTCATTGAGCATCCACCATTAATATGTAACTATGGTGGATAAAGAGATGAAAAAACACACTTATCACAATATCTAACCTCAAAGAGCTTACAAACTACTAGGAGAAATAAATCTTGTAAACAAACAATAACACTGTAAAGCTATATGGGAAAAACCCATACCAAAACATAAGCATAATAATAATAATTTATCTAGTTTAGTTTTCAAAACAAACATTTGCTGAAACTGTTGTTTCCCTTATTTAACAGACCAGGATATTAAAGTTCAAAAAGGTTAGGTGACTCGTTCAAGATCACACAGCAGTGGAGCTTGGATTTTAATCCAGATCGCAGCTCCAGAATCTGTGCTTGTTTCTTCTGTTTTTTCTTCTGTTTTCTTCTGTTTGTTTTAATGATACAGGGGTTATTTCCTGCTTGGAGAGTCAAGAAAGTCATCATGGAAAAGTGAGGTATGAATAGGTCCTCAAGAGATGGGCTGCATCTTTTTCCTTCAGCTTTATTAAGATATAATTGACAAATAACATTGTGCAAGATTAAACTGTACAATGTCATGCTCTGATACATATGTATATTATAAAATGATTACCACAATAAGTTTAGTTAACAAATTCATCATCTTACATAGTTATCTTTGTGTGTGTGTGTATGTGTGTGGTAAGAACATTTAAGATCTATTCTGTTAGCAATTTTTAAGTATATAACACAATATTATTAACTATAGTCACCATTATGCTAAGTGAAACAGGACAGACAGAAAAAGAAAAATACTGCATGATCTCACTTATATGTGGATTCCGAAAAAGTCAAACTCATAGAAACAGAGAGTAGAATGGTTGCCAGAGGCTCAAAGACTGCATCTTAATAATTTCTAAGATGGTAGAATAGTATGAACAAAAGGCTTGGAGGCCAGTATGTCCCCCTAGTGCTCTAGAAAGAGTGAATGGTCTGGTTTGGATGGGGTGTAAGGTACATGTACAGGGTAGCAGAAATATAATATCAGAAAGGTAGGTTGGATTCAGATTATTATAGAATTTGAAAAACTAACAAATCAGATTATTTTCTTGAGCAATGAGACACTATTACGTTTATTTTCTTCTTCACCACTGTCCCAAAGGCATTCTTTCTGAGTTAAGAATTCATGTGCAAAGAAGAGGATAAAATGGTTAAAATGAGTGAGTAAAATACTGTATCAAAGAGTGGGTAATCTCACCACTGATAAAGTCCACCAACAGCTAACATAACTGATTTGCAACTTTAGTTTTAAAACGACTTGCTTAGCAGATAAGACCGCTTTCATGTTTACTTTTTATTATCCTTCCCATTGGTATAGGTACCAGTCATCCAAAGAAAGAGATGAACTTTCATTCTAAATTTAGCAAGAGAGCAAGTAAATAAATTAATTGGGGATAAATATAGAGGCAATTAGAAAGAATGTTAGGCCTAATATTTACATACCAGTTTTTAAACGATCATTTCAATGTCTACTTCAATTGGGAAAATGTATTATGTATTATGTTCTGTTAAGGGACATAATGCTTTCTGAAACATTGTGGAAGCTCTAATAAAAATTGGGAAGTACTATTCTATCTGCCATAGACCTTAAGTACTATGGGGTTCAACATTCAGGATATATTTGCAATGGTTACTAGCTTAGGGTGTCAGCTTATTTCCTATATTAGCTGAGATGCAGAAAGTGTAACTGCATAAATAGTCATGGTTGACAATGACTTTACAGCTGTGGGATTTCCCCCCTCATTCCTCCATTTTTCTTACTTCGTAATGCTTGAGTGTAACTACTTATATTAAACTACATCATTCAGTAGACTCTCATTTTTCTCACATTATAGTTCCAACAGAGGTCAAACAAATGCAACTCTTAAAGCTACTTTCTTCTTTTGTATGGCAGGAAACGGAATTATCATGGTAATTGGGAGAAGAGGGAAAACTTTCCTAGCTTTCATCCTTGCTTTGGAGGCGGGAGTAGAAAGGGAAAGAAGAGGGGAGTGACGGCTATACCATTACACAGAAGCAACTGCAGTAGCCAGTTACTACAGAGTGTGATTTGAGGGGCCTCTGACCCCCAAATATCTTCCTAATTAGGCACTGAAATTGCCACAAGTAGAAGTTCTTCCTAGGGGTTTTTAGGAATCCTTTGCATCTTTACTGTTTGAAGCATTTTATTAACAAGAAGATCCAATATATAATTAAAATGCCAAGAGAAGAATATCTTATTTTAAAAATATACTACCACTCATTGTCATTCATCAGAAACAAGAAACCATAAGAAAGAGATTGGGAAGGGAGCCAAGAAGAAGAAGGTAATGCAAGGAAAGCATGAGCAGTGTAAGCAGGGGTGTGTGTGTGTGTGTGTGTGTGTGTGTGTGTGTGTGTGTGTGTGTGTGTGTGTGTGTGTGTGTGTGTGTGTGTGTATGTATGTATGTATTTGGTGCAGTGGACAGAACATAAAATGATTAGTGCTTTCAATGATGTGTAGTGTATTAGTTCAGGCCTGTCAAGAAGCAGATATCCAGACAGGACTAGACAAGCAGGAGGTTTATTAGGGGAGAGAATAAGAGAAGATGGGGAGAGGAAGCAAGAAAACCATAATGTAGGTCTGACACCTATGGAAGGACAAAGGGAAGGAAGAAGGATAGAGTAGGAAGAGTTGTGAACTGCAGTGCGGTTCCAGGAAAGATTCAGCCAGGCCATGGGAAGCCCTTAAGCCGAAGTCACTATATCAGGAGTTCTGCAAATCTCACTGGGATAATCCTGCCTTAATCCAAAGCTCAGGCATTGGCTGGGAGTAGCTTGTGAGAAGTGTGGCTTTGGTGCAAATGTGATTGTTGATCCCGAGGGTCAGCAGATGGGGCCATCAGTCAGTGATGCTCTCTAATATGAGTGGTCTATTTTCATAGCCACCCAAAGTAGCAATTAAAAAATTAGCATTTTCTATACTAATTTGCCCCTCAAAATTATTATGTTGAATATAACCAGAAAAAAGCTTGTGATATTTATTATATCACATTTCTACTATATAAGAAATTTATTTAGTTTCTGTATTATCATATACAATTACCTTTTTATAATATAAAAATGAATTAAATGTGTAGTGTCTTTTTTTTTTCTTCTAACTACTTGCTTTGAAGAGCATCACAAAACCCAAGGGCTATTGTTCTCAACATATTCAGACTTCAACACATTCCTGGGAAAGGAAATCCCCCATCACTAATAATGATTTTCCTGGAAGTGATTCTCAGCCCTTGTGGTGGAGATACTCCTCAGATATTATAACATTATTTCCAAATTGGCATGTGGTGGGATAATTTGAACTCTACTAGCTATCACCATCACCACCAAACCTAATGGATGAGTTGCCAGTTGTACAGTGACTGTACCTGCATTTTTTTTTTTAGAATTTTTTTTTGATGTGGACCATTTTTAAAGTCTTTATTGAATTTGTTAAAATATTGCTTCTGTATTATGTTTTGGTTTTTGGCCCCGAGGCATGTAGGATCTTAGCTCCCCGACCAGGGACCAAACATGCACCCCCTGCATTGGAAGGCAAAGTCCTAACCACTGGACCGCCAGGGAAGTCCCTGTACCTGCATTTTTAGGAAACATCCCAGGTTTGTGCACATCCCTACTGAGGATTACTGCTCTAGGGAAGTTAAATTCAAATTTGAACGTGCATAAAAATAACAAGACAGGGAGGCTTGTTAAAAACACATCTGTTTCAGTAGGTCTGGGGTAGGTACTATTAATGAGCATTTTTAGCAAGCATCCTAGATGATTCAGTGTAGTAAGGTGGGTCACAGAAACATATTTCCAGAAACTCTACATCAGGGACATGGTTGGAATATCCCTAATTTATAATGAAAAAAGTCATCTAGACCCAGTGAAGCCATGTAGTAGAACGGGGCATGGGCAGGGTGCAGAGTGAGGGCACCAGCAGATGGAGAAGTAGCAAGATGGTGAAACAGAAGGAATGAGAAAAACCAACCGAAGGATGGAGAATACATATGATCTATGTCTAAATTCACCAATATATCTATATATCCTATCAACAACTTCATCAGGAAAATCGATTTCAGTTTGGAGAATGGAAAGTAATGCATCAAAAAATAGTTATTCCTTTACATCTTAGCGTTTTATTTCCCTCTGGACTAAAATAATGGAATATATATATATATTATATAATTACATATATTCTCGGTATATAATTTGTGTGTGTATATATATACATATACACTGTTTTCTAAGGTTTTCTTAGCTTTACTTTAGATATAAAGGAATGGTGCTGAGCTTGCACATATATTTTATTATTTATTGTCATATAACATATTATGTAAATCTGGCCATTTGTACCCCTATAGAGTAGAAGGCAAGAGCTGTAATTATTATGCAAAAGTACCTGCACAATTACATTAGCGTAAGTGTAGCTTTATCCTTGTTTTTACATTTTTCAAACTATAAATCAAATATGAGTGCCTGATGAAAAGCTGAGGATAGCAAGCAGATGATAAACCATTTTACCAGAGGGGCAGAGATTCATTTTTATTTTTTAGTTTCTATGTTATTCCCAAGCACCTTTTTTGAATGCTGATACAGAAAATAACACTATATGCTGCATGACAAAAGTGTTGACATGTCCATACCCCTTGGCTTGTGTCCCCGCTGCCATCACCCAACTGATATTATTGCGACATTTTGACATTGCATTGTGACACAGTGACCTGGTGCCTCCAGCAGCCTAGAAGGACAAGCTGATGAAGGCACATGGCGCATTAGGAAGCAGTGAAGCCATTCATTACTGTTACGGAGAGAAAGTCTGCTCTAGAGACAAGAATTCTTATCTAACGCATGAGACACCCTTGATTCTCTTTCCTGCTCTGCTACTGATCTACTGTGAAATCTGTAACGAAAAATTTTTTTTTAAACATCTTTACTGGAGTGTAATTGCTTTACAATGTTGTGTTAGTTTCTGCTGTATAACAAAGTGAATCAGCTATACGTATACATATATCCCCATATCTCCTACCTCTTGCGCCTCCCTCCCACCCTCCCTATCCCACCCCTCTAGGTGGACACAAAGCACCGAGCTGATCTCCCTGTGCTATGTGGCTGCTTCCTTTAGTGATTTATTTTTTCTGTCTGTGAAATGGAAATGACCCAACATACATGATTTTTTTTTTTTTAATTCTAGGGCAGTGATTGCATTTCCGCCCATTCTTGGTAAACAGAAATTTTGGAAGGGCACACTTTGAGGAACTAAATTAAATGATGATCCTGAAACAGGAGCGAAGGAGACAGGGCACAACCTTTTAAAGAATGACATAGTCCAAGGACATGACATAACCTGATTAGAACCAAATAGGTCCAAGATGGCAGATGAGTCGACCTCCATTAGACCTCGAACCTCAGTATACACTTATTTTAACACATCAGCTAAATGACACACCCACCAGCACCATGACAGTTCTGAAGCCGACCAGTCAAAGATGAAAAAGTGGGCGGTGGCCCAATTCCTGGAAATCCCCACCCCTTCCCCCAAATAACTGGAATACTCCTCCCACTCATTAGCCTATGAAATTACCCACCCCTATGAAAACTGACAACCCCATACCCGGGTGCAGCTCTCGCCTTCTGAGATGGCCCACACTCTGTCTGTGGACCGTGTTTCTCTCTAAATAAATCCACTTCTTACCTATCACTTTGTCTCTCACTGAATTCTTTCTGCCATGAGACATCAAGAACCTGAGCTTCATTAAGTCCTGAAACCAGGTGTGTGAACTCAGTTGGAAGACTGTGGGTTTTGGCCGGGTTCGAGTCCCGGCACGTGGGTTCAGGTCCCAGTCTGAGTTGCATGGTTTCAATCACACATGACAGACTTCAGTACTGTCATAGTTTGGGAATAACTAATTACTGTCCTGACTTGCTCTCATCTATGCCCTATTTTAAAGGTTTCTCATGATAGTCTAGCCATGAAATCCTTCTATGGTCTGCTTAATATTAAACCTTGCCCCTTATACATTAACAACAGCAAGCTACATCTCACGCTACATGGCATTACATATCACACTCAGCTCAAAATTCCACCTAACAGATCTTCTTTGGCAAAATGCAGCCTCTTCAACTGTCATAAAATGACTATTCGTTGGTTCTGGCAAGCAAGGCTGGTCTTGGAGATCATGTCACAAACTCAGACGGAAGTCTCCTTCTGAAGCCAGGACTTTTCTCAAGTGCCTATCGGTCCAGCTTATGACCTATTGTGCAGACTCAGCCTTTCCATATGGAAAATGAGATCAGGGACCTCTGGGCTTGAAGTCCAAGCCATCTCAGGTCATCTGAGAGCAGGAATATTTTGGAGCCCACAGTCCCTTAAGGAGCAAATGCTGTCAGTAAGATCAAGCCCAGTCACTAAGAGTGTCCATTTATTCCGCAGCCAGTGGCAGGGCTGAAACTTGGACCTTTCGTTCCTCAGCATTTCAGAGGCAGGGTAATGAGCCATGGGGGTAACCGCAGCAGGAATTCTGTAATCAAGCCACAAGGGGGCAGGGAAACATGCTGACTTGCCACCTCAGCCAGGGGAACTTGGTGTAAGCTGTATTTTGATAGCTTTGTTTGTTTTCTTAGCTGTCCAAAGAGCATGCTAATAAGCGCAGTCACAGAAGAAGGGGAAGATGGGATTAAATACCAGGGAAAGTCATCAAAATGAAAGAATGGGATAAGCCTCACAACTATTTCCAAAGCTTAGCTATTTCCTGTCCAAAGCCAAGTTCCCTTTATTCTGTAAAAGATGAGTAAAATGAAGGCAAAAGCATGCTTATTCCCTTGGCGCCCTGTATTAGCCAAGTACTGCTAACAGCAGAGTTTGATGAGATGAATTACTAGATGCCCCATAACCCTTTTCTCTTTAACATACAAACCTCATCTAGTTATTTTTAAAGGGGTTCTGTGCCTGTTTCTTAGTGCCTAAAACTCACTGCTTCCAACCACAACAGCAAAAACAAGAACAGCAGGAAAAAAAACACAGTTAGATCCTTACAGGAAAACATTGTAGAGCTCAGTTACCATTGATGAAGGAGTGGCACTTATCAGGGGAAAGCTGGACTCTTGACTTTTTATTACCAAACCAACTAGGATACGTCACAAATATCTTATATTGGTCATGGAAGAGATTTCATTATTTATGAAATATTCAAGAGTGCCAATAATAATGTTTATATATTCCAGGATAGAACCATGTTCGCTGATTTTTATTTTGGTATTTTTATATTTAATTTTCTTTTTAATTATAGAATAATTTAAAATATAGAGAATACCGAATATAATGAACACTCATGAATTCATCATCCTGAATTAATAGATGAATATTAACATCTGCTAGCTCTGTTGCTCCAGGGCGCTATTCCTTTTCTTTTCTTAAAGAAACGATATATTACAGCTACATCTAAAGCTCCCCATCTGCCTCCTTTTCTCCTCTCGGTCCTCTCTCCAAAGGAAACCACTTTTAAGCTTGGTGAGTATCATTCCTATTCATTTGTACATTTGCACAGTAAAAGCACGGAAACACCCAAACTGTCCCTGGACACCAGAATGGAGAAACAGACTGGTTTATTCATGTAATGTAATGTTATTTAGTAGTTAAATAATGGATGAGTCCCAAAATCCATAAATAGGAAAAAGTTACAAAAGGATGCAAAAATATACTGTTTATGTAAATTTTAAAAACATATATCAATAATATAATCATTTATGAATACCTATATATGTAGCAATACTACAACAATGTGAATGTGTTTATTTTTCAGTGTAATGTTTAATATTCTTTTATGTGATTTGGTTTTGCATGGCTGTTACGTACTGCTATAGACTGAATGTTCATGACCTCCCAAAATTAGTTAGTTGAAGCCTTAATCCCTAATGTGATGGTATTTGGAGGTGGGGCCTTTGAGGGGGCTCTGCCCTCATAAGTGGAATTTAGTGTCCTTATAAAAGAGGCCCCAGAGACATCCCTCATCTCTTCTGCCATATAAGGTTACAGCAAGAAGACAGCAGTCTATGATCCAGAAAGTGGGCCCTCACCACACATGGAATGTAACTTGATCTTGGACGTCTCAGGCTCCAGAACTGTGAGAAATAAATTCCTGAGGTTTATAAGCCACCCAGTCTGTGGTATTTTGTTATAGCCGCCTGAACAGACTAAGACATGTACTCTGACAGGAGTTGTGGAGGATAAAACACAGATGATTTAGGATCCCTACCCTCTAATGTGGGCAGTAAGATTAAATGCAAAGTAACAAGTAACATGAAAGAAAAGAAATTAATCATCACATCAGTAGGGTAGCACCTCAAAGTCATTTAAACAAGTCTGAGCAAGTAATGTGGTATTTAATAAATGTTGCTGATTATTACCCCACTTAATAGATGAGAAAACTGAGGCTTGACTAAATTAATATACCCCAAATCAGTGTGAGCAAAGGGGCAGAGTCAGGATTGAAACCTGTATTTATCTGACTCCAGACCTGTTCCTTTAACTAGATCTTATTGTACTAATTGGACCTATTTGTTAGTTCTGGTGAGAAAAGACAGGTTGTTTTTTTTTTTTTTTGCGGTACGTGGGCCTCTCACTGCTGTGGCCTCTCCCGTTGCGGAGCACAGGCTCCAGACGCGCAGGCTCAGTGGCCATGGCTCACGGGCCTAGCTGCTCCGCGGCATGTGGGATCTTCCCAGACCGGGGCACGAACCCGTGTCCCCTGCATCGGCAGGCGGACTCTCAACCACTGTGCCACCAGGGAAGCCCGAGAGTTTTTTTTTTTTAATTAAATAAATCTTTCAGGACTAAAGACAACGCTATAGGGACAGAAAACAGATGAGTTATTGCAAGGGATATGGGTGGGGGTGGACTATAAAGGGGTTCCAGAGATGTTGGGGGTAGTCAAAATGTTCTATATATTGATTGTGGTTTCATTTGTCAAAACTCATAGAACTTTAAAAAAAAAAGAATGAATTTTATTCTAGGTAAATTATACCCCAATAAAACTGACATTAAAAAAACAAAAACAAGAAACCAACATAATCTCCAAAGGCTCATGAATAAACACCTTGTTCTGGGTACAGAGACACTTTTCTCTTGATCACTCTTGACAATTTATTCCTGCTAAAAAATTTGGGCAGAATTTCAGAGAAGAGTCCTAGGTCAGTGCCCACAAAGTCAAATAAAATCTAGCCTGTTTCCACAGCAGCTTCTGTTTGACAAATCAAGAAAAGTGGGCCTCCGTTAAGTAAGACCTTTCCTTTTGTTGAAGGTGGAGGGGAGAGCACATCTGAGAAGCCCTGCAGTGTTATCCAGGGAGCCCTTCCAGTTGAGCGGACCTCAGGTGTTCAGACGGCCTTACTGCCTCAGAGAAGGGAGGCTCCCCACGCCCCAGGAGCCATAGCACACCTGAGCTGTCCTCTTCTGAGTCCCCATCGGCATGGTCCCTGCAGATCGCACACTGAAAAGCATATGCATCTTGCAGGAGGAAGGAAACCTCTCTAATCTGCAGCCTGAATATCCCACAGAACAGCCCTCAAATCCTAGTGGCCTAGATCCTCTGATGATTGCTGGGACAGAGGCAGAAAGACAATGTGGGAAGCAATTTAATCAAGGCAGTCAGAGCTATCGCCACAGACTAAAGTCATTCACAGTGCAGCCCAGGACTTTTGGTCTTCCTCCCTCTAAGCTGCATTTCTTTGTTATGCTGGGTTGAGGAGTCTTAGCCATTCTTTGAGTCAGTCGTAGAACCTAGCAGGCTAAGATATTAACAAGCATAAGAGGTATTACCTGCCTCCCCATATCAGGAGGCTTGCACGACTCTGGAGGCTTCACGTATTTCTTGTACTTTCCTGCAGGAATTCGTTAAAACTGCCAAGGTGAAAAGTATTTGATTTAGATTAATCTCACTTTTCTAAGCAGGAGAGCCTCATTACTCTGACTGGTTGACCTAGCCATGCTGCCCTTCTTGCTTGAGGAAGGAGGAGAAAGTTTCTGGTTCATAGATCTTGATGGATAAGTAAAATAGGTCATTATCATCCTTTCATGAAACCCATGAAAAGCATAGAAACCAACTGGTTAGAGCCAAGTCAATGCAAGGGATGGTAAACCTACAACATTTCACCATCTTCGGCAAGACCAGAAACACTGAAAAGAAATATGCAAACACCATGTCCTCTGTGCATTAATTCTTCCAGGACTCTGGATCATGACTGGCCAATGTTTTAGGTCCAGTTAAAACCAGCTGGAAAAAAGGCACCATTAAAGATTTCAGAAGGCTTTATTCTTTACAAAGAGGAAAACGACTACAACCACAAAACTTCTTTGAATTGATTCTAAGTAAGAGTTTGCTTTATGAACTGTCTCTAAACTGAAGCTGGAAGGATGCCCTTTTCAGAGAAAGTAAATTACCAGAGATAAGACCTAAAATGGTAGTTCTCAAACCCAACGGTACAATCCAATCTTCTGCAAACTTGTTAAAATGCAGATTCTGATTCAGTAGGTTTAGATTCTGCATTTCTGACAAGCTCCCAGGTGATGCTGTTGATCTACAGAAACTACAAGAGATCTAACTGAAAAGCTATTTGCAAACTGAAGGGCCTGAGCCATGCAAATTATTCACTGTAACATAGACATTCACTGTCGATTTGTATTCATATTTTTGCTAAAACCTGGTATTAAACTTCTTTTTCTTTCACTTATCTGATAATTTATGGACAGCTATGAGGTTGCCTGGCGCAGCGCAAAGAAGCTAAAATAATCTTGGCCAGTCACTGACTCCTCACTTACTTTGACATATGTTTTTTATTTCCTTGTCATGAGGATAAGTTCACAATGATATCACCTTTCTAAATGCATACGAACATTTGTCCAATCATCACTCCTTTCCCTCCCAAATCAGAACTGCTTCTCTCCAAATCTTTGAAATTTTTGCCTCTGGAGAAACCTGTTTTTTAAGAAAGTGCTATAAAAACAATGTGGTCAACCTGCCTGAATCCATTAGAATACTGCTCTATGTGGCCTGAACGTGGATGACTCAGATTTTATAAAAACATTGACATAGATGAATTGGAAAAACAAAGAAACAAACAAAACCCCATAAATTAACCAATATTACAAATTAGTTGTTTATTTACTTAGAAAGGGACAGGCTATGAGAACAGACAAGTGTTCAAAGATTTTATTTTAATTGTATAAAATCATTAATAGGTACTATTTCTAGGCATAATTACATATTATAAAACCAAGGAGAAGAGGTGGGTGTTTCTGAAATCTTGAGCAACAACTGGACCCAGTTTTCGTGGTTTAGACACACATAATTAGCAGTTTAATTTCCGCTGTGGCTAAGTTAGCCTTAAGATTTCATTTAATAACAAGCAGTTTTACAGCCAGAAGCAAGGTTCCAGCGCCAGCTTCAGCTCAGCACTGCCCTCTGCCGGTCCCCGAGCGATTCACGCCGCCCTGCTCCACGTAAAGGCATCAAATTGCAAATTGCAATTGGGCTGCCCAAAAATTAATTGCAAGAGAAATGGAGAAGTATAATTCATTTAAAATTCACTTTAATGAGACTTTTATTTTTAGCTGAACAACAACAAAAAAGCATGAAAAATTATATCGCTAACTGCCTTTTCTCCAGTCTCCCAGACAATCCTCATTATCATATTAGCCTTGAAGTAGGTTTCCCTTTCACACTACTTGGCACAATTATGTCGACTACCTCCGTGCAAAGGATGGCCGAAACAACTGTTGCTCTAAAGAGCATTTTTTACCTGTTAAGCAACCAAATTAAGCATGGGCCGTTTTATGCCTGGCAAGCTCAGTTTTGACCTTATATCCCAATCTTTTTATGCAATTATTTTGTAAGGGGGGGATAAGGTTTCTTCTTTGCCCACAGGGCCAGTCATGTTGTGTTAACACAGAGCATGACTGGCCACCCAGAGTTGGAGATGTGTCTTGAAGATTCCTGCTAATGAGCTGACAAACGTCAAAGCTGCTCTGTTCAGTCTGTCCTCCTAGTCTTCACTTTTCATCAGAACTGAGAGATTTGACAATTATATCAGTCTTTCCAATCAAAATTCCAAAAGGGCTATATGGCAGGTACAGAAATACTATTGCTGTGTTATGTAAAGTATTCCCATTCCGTCTGAAATAGGAATCAGAAGACTTCACTAGGATTTGGAGACAACAAATGAATATTCCTACTGGAAGTGCAGGTAGATTGAAGTACAAGAAACAATGGTGTCCCAAAGCATTGATGCTACATGAGGCTGTATCCTTCTATGTGCCCCGCCAGCTGCCTCCGATAGAATTTGCTGGGCCAAGATTCTGCAGATAAAGAATCCTGTCACTAAAGCCTATTATTTACCAGAATTTATAAAATTTGGACTTTGTTTGAGACTGGGGCTTATATGTCAGCTCTGGTGCTTTATTAGCCATGTGGTTTGACCTCAAGTAAATGTCTTCCATTTCATAAGTCTTGGTTTGCTTATCTGTATAAGTAAGGTGATAATATGACTCATGTAACATAGTTGTTAAATTAGATAAATTGTGAAAATACACAGAGTCGAGCACCTTAATATTCATAAATTTGGAACTGGAGCTACAAGATTGTTGGGAGAGGGATAGAAAATTAGGGCTGCACTGAAGAGGCGGATATATCCAAGAGTCTGGGCTTTCTGATGTCCAGGTCAGGATGTGAATCCTAGCCCCACCTCTTTCACTCACTTTGGGAAAGTTATCTTTAACTCTCTTAAACCTCAGTGCCCCCATCTGTAAAAGACGGATAATGGTAATTCAATATCATGGTGTTACTGTGAACGATAAAAGGAAAGTCACCATCATAGGGCCATATTTACAGTAAGTGTTTCTACAAGTAGTAGATGTTTGTATGGAACTCGGCTGATTTGGGGTCCTTTCTTCAAATTACAGAGACAACATTTTGATTGGCTTTACGTCCTTGCATATTGCAGAGCTAAATGTTGTAATCACATTGCTCCATTTTAGTTCGTAATAAGGTTAACAATATTTTGTCTAACAAGTTAATAGTGACAAAGAGGAAAAAGAGCTGCTTAGGGAAAAAGTCTAATCTGTAGATGGAGAAAGTCAGCCAGTGTCTGTCTGTAGAGCTCTTAGGCTCTGTGCTGGGAGGCTAAGGAAGAATCTTTATAGCTGGTTCACAGAATTCATTGGATGCAGAACAATGACCTTGACTATTTTCACCTCATATTTTCCTCCTCTTTTAAAGGGCAATGACCCAACTAATTTATAGCTCTGATTCCAGGGTACCTGAGAAGGGAGAACATCACTGCAGCTTCTGTCCAGCATCTGGTACCAATGTTACTTAAGGAACAATTCAAAAACCTCCCGGGTGGAGAAGGGGCTGCCTGTTTTCCTGCACTGTCTCCTTCACATTAGCATATTCCAGGAGAAAAAGAAGAGAAGGAGATAGATGCACAGACTGATGAAGTTTTAGAAGGCCCATAAATGATGTTTTTCTTCCCTGCCTGAATTTGGAACCAATTAAGAAACAGATAGGAGACAGACAGCTAAGGGAAATGAATTACATTAAAATCCAATTACCAAAATATTTTTAAAAATTTGAGATATAATAATATGTGTGTTTCTTCATTAGCACGTTAATGATAAGATCCAGCACAGGCCTAATAATTACCATATTTCAAAGTAGCAATGAGTGTTAGTGACAGTTTGAGATATCTGCAACCACTGACATGAGATATGAAAATACCTCTGATTTCTACTGGTGATGTAAATAAATGCTTAATACCACTCTGGCTTATTGTCCATAATGGAGGGAAATGCTAAATTTCAGTTAGAGATCAGTGAAAATAAAGACCAAATTCTTTTTTTTTTTTTTTTTTTCCCTCATCCAAGTTCATGAACACTCAGTTAAGGACACTTGAAGAACCATTTGAGATCAGTGGTTCTCAAACTTGAGAGTATATTAGAATTACTTGGAGGAGTTGTGAAAACACAAATTGCTAGGCCCCATGCCCAGAGCTTCTGAATCAGTAGATCTGGGTTGGGAGTTGAACACTTACACTTCTTACAATTCCCAGATAATGATGCTGCTGCTGATCCAGAAACCCCCCTTTGAGAACACTGCTCTAGATGAAGGTCCTCCATGTAGAAACCCTTAGAATGGGGAATGTGTTCTCCCTGAAACTGTCAAACCCTAGCATCTCAGGGATCCCCACCCAGTTTTCAAAGACAGTAGATAGAATACAGATGGATATCAGTACCATTACAGCTACACACTTTCTATTTTAAGAGCCAGCTCAAATCTTACCTCTTCCCCAAAGCATCCCTAATAACCCTAGGTTGAAGGGACCCTACCCCTCTCTCAACTCCTCTAAACCTTTAGCTTTTGTTCTGTACCAAGGCCTTGGGAACACTTAGTATCAACTGGCCCATCTGCCTTTCATTTATCCTGGTAGTTTATTCCCCTTTCCTTAACTAGATTTTATGCTCTATGGAGAATTAGTCCCTGTACTAACATTAACACTCTCCACATTTCCCTGTGCACAGATAGTTTTGAGATGTACTTGTTGATTATGCTGTCTTGTGAACCTGCAGTTGGGTTCAACCAGTCAACCACACTGTGGGTTAATTTGCGCTGATACAAAAAATGTACAGCTAGATCTTGTTGAGACGTTTAGGTTGCAAGTGACGGAAAACGTAATTCAAACTGACTTAAATTTAAAATGAAACTTAATGATCAATTATACATATGCCTTCCGGTGCAATTTAATGCTGAGATTCTCGGTGCCATCAAGCCTCTGTTTCCCTGTGCTTCACTTTTACGTATTTTGCCCTTCTCTGTACATTCGATGGGCTGGAATCAGAAAGAGAAATGGTCATACTAGTTCTAGAACTCACACTTCAACTCCATGCCATCCAGAGGAAGAATGGCAGCCTCTTCTTGTACCTTTACCTAAAGTATGTGAAGACTTCTCTCCCAGAAACCCCTAGCAAATGCCTCTTCATATCTCATTTGTCCACATTGGGTCACAACCTCACAAGTAAAAATATCAGCCAGCATGAAAGGAATCTTTTTGTAGTTAAACTCCTCTACTTTTCCATGAATGGGAAGGAGGAAATGCCCAAATCAGATCAGCCTGCTGTCATCATGAGAAGGGGGGAGTAAATCGATTTTGGAAAATTAAAAATAGCAAATATCTTCTACCATAGCTTTCTAGTTTCTAGCTTTATATTTTAAGCTAGAAAACAACCCATGGACTAAAAGAACTAGAAGGTCCCAAAGGAAAGTACTTTGATCAAATTCATGGCTTCAGACAGGTATGAACCTAAACTATAACAAATCTATATTCCCAGGAGTGGAGACTTGACCACTGAAAGCCAGAAGATCTAGGACTGAGTGTGCCTTTAGCCACAGGTAGCTGAATGACTCTGCATGTAGGAATATATCACTCTGTACCAGCCTTTCTATCTTTAAAGTGAGGATGTGACAGTGGAGCATGTCTAAAGTTTTAGTCTATGTTAGGGCAGCTGTTAGTCTAATCTATGCTTGTGTGTGTGTGTTTGTGTGTGACGTGTGGTGTGGTGTGGTGTGTGTGTCTGAGTGTCTATGGTGGGGGTGGGTGGGTGCCCTTGTGAGATTTTCCCCATTACTGGAATTTTTACTAATCTCTTTCACTTTATCTTCTATGAAGAGCCATCAGACATATGATTAGCCAAGACATATGTTTCTGAAGTTTGTCTTTGCTGTTTTCAGCTTCCTGAGTTGTGTCTTATGCATCCCCCGACTCCTAATTGGTCATCTCTCACCTTTTTTATAATACCCTTTTCTCCCTCTAGGTTCTGAGATGATTCTGAAAAATATTCACACTAAAGTGTGAAGAATTAGTCACCAATAGAAATGCCAACTTTCTCAAGGTATAAGAAAATGGTAACTTAAAAGACTGGTTTTTCAATGTGATAAAATGGAAAGAAGGCAGGTTCTGAAGCTGACAAACCCAGCTTCAAAAACGGGCTACACAACTGATTTTGTGACTCTGGGTAAGTGACACGGCCTCTCTCAGCCCCAGTTCCTTCACTGTAGGATGAAGGGGATGGTGACTTCATGCAGGGTTCTGTAAGAAGGTACAGGACATGAATGATGTTCAGTTCATACAAATGGCTCAATCCATCTTAGTTCCCGTTTCTAAAAAGGGAAATGGTAAAAATTCAGATATCATTCAGCAGTTACAGCTGGGAGTTTCTGAGATGATAGGTATGGTTAGCCCCCTTGGAATCATTCCAAGCAAGTTATTTAACATATGTATACATTGAGCTAATCCTACATCCACTATCCAACTCTTATTGTGTCCAGAATCCTGCCCTTATTCTTCTTGTATACATGAAGGACAAACAAAATTTGTTCCTTAAACAACTAATTTTTTTTTTCCATTCTCAAGTACTATCAAGTAACTCAAACTGAGTGAGCTCAAATATTTTAAGCCTATCTTAAACTTTGACATGAAGCCTGATGAGGATGGTGGGAGGTGGTATTATGATTTTAGTTTGGGAATTCAGCCAACTTTCACACTTGTGTGAATAATAACCTCTGCAATCGGCTTATTCCCATGGTCTCATCTGTCTTGTGCCATCTTGAATCTTCATCTCTCATTGTAGACCCCTACCCTTTTCTATTTCAAGTACGTTTAAGAAGGAAGGACATTTCCCTCACTATCATCATTAACTTGAAATTGTATTAGCAACTCTTCCCACACAAAGAAGCAAAGGTTTGTCCTCTCCTCAATGGCCGCTAGGAAAGATATTAACTAGATTGACCACAGGGGAATCCCCCTCACTGTTTCCTTTCAGTTTGGTCACCTTTTGAGTACAATCTTGGAGCTAGCCTGTATCTCCTTGATTTGTTAATAGGAATGTCATGTAAGATGAAATCAGAATCAAAACTCCAGCTGAAGTCCAGGTAGATTACAACTGTTGCTTTCTCCTTATCACCCTGGCATGTCACTCCAGCACCAAAGAAAATGAGATTGGTCTGGACAATCAGATTTTCACAAAGCTGTTGTGGTTGCAACTCAGGATCATGTTTTCTCAGAGAAGGTTGCAAATTGATAGTTTATTTCTTCAAGTACCCTTCCAGACCTGGAACTTGGAGTCACCAAGGATAATTCTTTTTCTCTTTATTAAATTTTGGCAACTCTTTTTTATTTGCTGGCTTTCAGAGTTTTTTTCTCTGTACTCTACAAACTTTTATAACAAGGTGGAAAAGCTGTAGATACTCTCTGTTGAGAAGGCACAAATATCAGAGTTACAAGTTATGTCAGTTCTGCCTTTTCAATGTTTTGCAAAGTGTTCTCCTTCTTGTCTTTCTAATTTTAATGCCTTAGTTTAGGCCTTAACCATCTCTCATCTCTACGCTGTATAGTTGATAATTGATCTTCCTCCCACAAAATTTCCCTCAATGCAGTCCATTCTTCACACTTCAGACAAAAAAACTAAACTAAAATTAAAAAATAAAATCCCTAAACCAAAAAACCAAAACCCAACACCCAAAAAGAATAACAGGGAGCCCAATCAAGTTATACCATGACCATGTTGAAAGGTTTCCATCGCCCACCCCCAAAAGGCTTGTAATGCAAGGCGCGAACTTCCTGGCATGGCAGATGTACCGTTCAATATCTAAATGTGTGACCTTCTCTTCCACCATCCTTCATCAGCACCATACACTTGAGTCAGGCCAATTTTTTCCCTATTGACAAAGATATAATACTGCAGACATTTCTTCAAGTTTCTACAAAAAGGTGGGGGGGGGGCGCTGTTCTGTTCACTTCTGTCCCTTCACAACTTGTCCAATACCTGGGGAATACTAGACACCATGATAACAAACCTGAGGATGAATAACCCAAGCTAGATAACGTACGTTTATCAGGCCCAACTCAATGGATACATTCACTCAGCTCTTTAAGGCATATTCAACTAGAGTGGTCTCTGTTATAGACTGGTTTTCTCTCTCCCGTAACTCTGTGTGATGATTTGATTCGTTTTAACTTGGCAGGACTGAGACATGGTGGAGAAGGAGGGAGAAGATGGCTACCTGCGATGAATGGGAAGGTATAAAATATATTTCATTGGCTTCACAATTTCACTCTGGGTCCATTTGAGGATTCAGGAATCACAATTCTGATCTACAGAAAATGACATTTAATGAAGAAAAATCTACGTAAGTGAGTATGTAGATGGCTTCATTCTTTTTTAAAAAAAATTTTATTGGAAGGTAGTTGATTTAAAATGTTATGTTAGTTTCTGTTGTCCAGAAAAGTGAATCAGTTATACATATACAGGTATCCACTCTTTTTTAATATTATCTTCCCATAGAGAAATGCAAATCAAAACTACAATGAGGTATCACCTCACATGGGTCAGAATGACCATCGTCAAAAAATCTGCAAACAATAAAGGCTTCATTCTTTCTGACCACCAATTCAGAAGAGGCCAAACAGATCTACAGTCACAAGAGCCTGAGCTGCTCCAGTTTTGCCACTTTCGAGGTAAACTTATTCTTGCTGCAGTTTGGGGTTGCCTGCTAGGCTGTTGTGTTCACCTCAGGATACAGAGATATCATGACAAAAGTTGGCTCTGAGAATTCTAACCACTGGACAACTCTGGCTTCTACAAAAACAGATAGAAACTAGTAAAGCAGGTGCATGTCAAAGTTGGTATTAAAGCAGTTCAGCCCCTTTATTTAATGAGGGTATGACCATATCTCATTAATCCTTCCAGATTTTAACATGGTTCTACTTTGGATGTGACAAAGGCAAAGAAAGCTTGCTGTGAAGGCGATAAAAATGGAATCCCCTTTTGGGTTGGAAGAAGAGAGCTTTGGAGGATGCTATGGGCCTAGAACCAGGTCAGCTCTTCATTGAACTGCATCTTCTCCCATCTCTCAGGGGCCCAGTAAGGAGGGATCTTTTGCTTCTCTTTTTCATTTATGTGTAAACAGATAACTTGGCAGCAAGGGTGTTGGGAGGGGAACTCACAGCGGGGCTGTGAACCCAAAGGGACGGCTTTGGGCTTCTTTGCCTGGAATTTAGCCTCTTGTTCTGTTTTCCTTAGAGGCAGCATATAATTCCTTTTTATTTCCTGTGTGACCCCCTGGGTGTACTTGAAGACCTTTGTTCCACTACCCTCAGCCCTTCCTGACTACCTAATTAACCCTTTTTAGACTTCCCTCATGGGTCTTAGTCCTACCCTTTAGTCACTGCAGTTCATACTTCCCTGGATCCTCTCCAAATAGCTCACAAAGATGGCTTACAAAACAAGGGCTTCCTGCAAGAGTCACAGGTAGCCTGACGTCTCAGGGAGAGAAAGAAGAGTACAGAGCAAAACAAACAAAGGTACGCAGCCTGCCACTCAGGGCTACAGCCTCCTATGAGATCTGATCCCTCATGGCACTCCCTTAGCGTGGCTTGGCTATTAGGCCGACTGGGATTTTGTCCAGAACTCTCTCCACGTAAAAAAGCAAGCCCTGCTTCAGGCTGAGGAGGTGCCATTAAGTCATTTTCTTACTGCCTTTCAGATCAGCTTTGAACTATAAATAAACCAAGTGCCCAGGAGTAGCCACAATGCCTGCTGTAAGGTTATTTGCATCCCTGCTCTATCTGAATTCCCCTTATGCCAACGCTCCCTTTCAGAAACCTCACAAAGCTGGCAGGTCCACCACTCCTGCTGCCAATGTCAGTGCATTAGCACTTAGCTTAAGTGAACACATATGCCAGGCAGGCTCCCAGCTTCCTCCTCCCACCTTTCCTGATGGAAATACTTCAGATAAAGAATGACACTGCTAATATATTGCATATGCTTATTCTATTGATCTTATTTTAGACTACTAATCCTCGAAGATAGTAACTAAATTACCTAAGATGTAGAGCGACGAGCACAGGCATATAATCATGATGGCAACAACAAAGATAATGATGATGAAATAATAATAAGGACAGCAGTAGCGCTGGTGCTAGTAATAATAACAACTTAGTGTTTATTGAGTGCCTGCTACTGTTGATCAGGCATCAGAACTGTGCATTTTGTATGACACATTGTATGTGCTGGTTCTAATCTTCACAATAACCGCGGGAGTTTTCATCTTGAGCTGGAGAAAGGGAGGCTTGGGGCAGTGAAATTCCTCATCCAAAGGCCCATGCTGGGCAAGCAGGACAGTCTGTTTGACTCCAATGTCAAGTGGCCTTTCTGCTCTTCACAAGTTACCTCTACCTTTAACTACATGTGACAAGGAAAGCCAGCAGGATTTAATGTTAAAATTCATTCAAAAAATGTTAAAGTAGTCTCACTTCTCTTAGATTTCATTGGAAAGCCACAGAGACAAAACATTTCACAATGTGAGATAGCATACTGGAAGCTAAGGCCACCTTTCAGTAGTCTAAGGTGGCTTTTTTCACAATCATGACAGCTAAACATAGAACTTTTAATATTCTCTCAGCTCCACTGTCAAAAGTATTTACTCTCTACTACCTCTTTTCTTGTAAGCCCTAGAGGTGTCATTGATAATATAAAGAAGGGAACATTCCAAAGGTTTATATGAGTTTAAAATTCCATTTCCTCTCTTTCACAATTATTTTCACTGTGGAAAGAACAGAGTTACTTTCTTAATCTCTTTGATTACATGGATCTGGGGGGGGGGGGTCTGGTTTTTTGTGGTAAAACCAAAAGAGAAGGATGAGCTTGGAAACATTTAGACAATCTGTGTGAACTTGAAAAAAATAATCAACTATATTTTGACCAAAGGCAGAATAAACTTGAATATGACAAGAACAGATTAAGAACCCAGTTACCTATTCAAGATTTAATAATCAGTACACTGCCCATGGGGCCACTTTGCATTTTGCCACCTTGGTTCACCAGTAAAAGGTTAGACTTGCCAATGTCCAAGCCTTGATAAGATGCCCAGCTTCCAATGATGGCAGGGAACCAAACCAGTATCATATCTAAGGAGGAAATATTGGCAGGAAGAGGAGATTCTCTAAATGTTGTCTTATAAAAATAAGACTGTTGACCATATCACTCATTTGATTTTGTGATTGGAAATATCCGTGTTTAATATCAAACACTGGTTCAGAAAGGGAGGAACTAAGAATTATTAAACACTTTTATGACTTGCTTCCATGTGCATTCCTCTAAGCGATTGACATAATTTGTTTCTACTGAGTCTTGACAACAACTCTCTGAATAGTTAATATCATCATTCCTATTTTATACATAATGAAACTGAGTCACAGAAGAGTTAAATCACTCAATCTAAGTTACATCTTTTGAGGAAAGGTCACTCTGGGATTTGAACTCAGGGGATTGGGCTCTAAAGACTCCACTTGTAACACTCATCTATGCTGCAAGCATCCATGAGCACAGAGAGTGAGTTCAGGCTGCCGAAGAGGTCTCAGGTCTAGGGAGTGCAGGTACTGAGCTAAGTTCAGTCTTCCTCTTTGTGTGGCAGGAGATGCCTCATCTCACAACACCCTCAACCCACAGCTCTAGACCCTGAGCTCCCTGAACGTCTTAGCAGCATCT
Organism: Leucopleurus acutus; assembly: GCF_964270905.1. Classification (NCBI taxonomy): domain Eukaryota; kingdom Metazoa; phylum Chordata; class Mammalia; order Artiodactyla; family Delphinidae; genus Leucopleurus; species Leucopleurus acutus. The sequence continues at coordinate 41,152,371 of NC_139150.1, forward strand.
TCCCATGGGATCATTTGCCTGGCCTACCAGGCAGAGTCCTTCTAACCCTGCTAGGAATCCAGGATGAAGGGATTCTACAGTTCTCTCAATCTTCCCCTTTCTATAGATTTTAATGGGATTAAAGACTTACCCTAGCCTGATTGACAGGAAACTGAACTCTGAGCTTGGCAGATGCTGGTAATGGACTTCCCAGGAATACTGAGCAGTTCTTGGAAAAATTGGCCACTCTTGATGCCCTTTCTCCCTTTATGCAATCACATTAGAACACTGACAAATTGTGGCAGCAGGCAGTGCCCTTTAAACCTGAGGTGACACAGTGCCAGCACATGAACTTCCCTCCCCCAAGTCACCTGCTCCTTATTCCTAGGCACTAGTGGCAACTCTTTTCTAAACAGAACTCCTTTAAATTTTTCCTTCTCTAATCAACAAGGAACCTTATTATGACCTTCTGCATATGTTAGCCTCTGATGACAATCTTCTTAACATCCTTTGAGAAGATTTCTGTGCTTTTTTCTTTTAAACAGCTACCTACCAGAGGTGGACCCATCTGACTTTTAAATGAGGAAGACTCAGCCGTGACACACTCACACCAAAGCACACTGCAATGAGGACCTGCAAAGAAATAACGAGAGGGCCTAACCAGGTCTGTGCTGCCTTGATAGCCATGGATGAAAAGGGCCAGAGAAGCACAGACTACCATGTATAATTCAGTGGCATTATTTTACTATGATCACCTCTGCTTTCCTAGGTTTGTCTCACATCCTCCTTGGCATTTTAAACAAAAAGGTACTTCCCTCCAATTCTCCTTCTCCTTTCACCAGGTCATGTTATGTCTTGTCATATCAAGTCATGTTTGATGTGACACGACATGGGGTGCCATGTAATTCAACCCAATCAATAGAGGCATGAAGAACAGCCCTGATGGAGATTTGCATCAAAGATGGGGTCTAGCACTGCTGACTGCTTTTTGACAGTTCTTTTGGTAACCAACTAGGACAGGGGCAGGAATATCCTCGTAAGATGTGACAATATTCTCTCTGTTGTTTTCGCAGCTCGGGAGAGCTGCGAAGATGATATTTTTCAATTGCACATTCTCTAACTAGATAGCTATATATTGTCCATCTAGGACATAATTTGTGGGACCTAGCGTAAAGTGAAAACGCACAAGCACTTGTTCAAAATTATTAAGAATTTCAAGTTCAAGACGGTGACATCAGAACATTTAATCAAGCCTGCAGCCCTTCTTAGCACTGGACCCTGTGTGATACAGGATACATGTTTCATACACACAGAAGGCTCTGGGTCTAGGATCATATTCAGGGGGTCTTCCTGTCTTTAGAAAGTATATCCTGCACGACGGTGCACATTTCCGATGATGGCTTATCATGCTAGACACAAGAGGGAGAAGAGGAATGTCATTAAAACTGCATTCAGGGATATTTCAATCGGTGCTGATTGCTACTTCTTAAAGCGCAGCAATTTACTGTGCAGATTCTGTAGCGGTCGAGCGGCATCCGCTGCCATTTTCTACCTCTGTCTACCTCCCTCTTCTCCTTGCAATAGTTCCTTTATTCCTTTTCTTCTGTTTTGGGTTGGTTCATAATGCTTTGGGCAAAGACTACTTCCTTTACATTTCTGCACTGGAGCTTTTATTCTCAATGAAATCTACCTCACTGTATTTTGTGGTATTGTTCCTCTGCAAGATGCCAGCAGCATATTGCACAATTAATTGGTGCAATCTGTGGACTCAAAGAACTGACCCCTTTCCTTTGAGCTTTAAGTTTTGCGTGTGTGTGTGTGGTGTGTTTATATTTACATCTACATCCAAACAAATCTGCAAACTGCAAATGAACCAGAACAAATTCATTTGGTATATCTTCACATGGTTTTGAAGTTTGTTGAAATCTCTAAAAGTGCAGCGAGCATAAAACAGGGGAGAAAAACTAGGAGAGAAAATGGAAACCAAAAGGACTTTTTTTTTTTTTTGCGGTACGCAGGCCTCTCACTGTTGTGGCCTCTCCCGTTGCGGACCACAGGCTCCAGAAGCGCAGGCTCAGCGGCCATGGCTCACGGGCCCAGCCGCTCCGCGGCATGTGGGATCTTCCCGGACCGGGGCACGAACCCGTGTCCCCTGCACCGGCAGGCGGACGGACTCTCAACCACTGCGCCACCAGGGAAGCCCCAAAAGGACCTTTTAAAGTAAATATTTCCTTCTTCAAACAGGTTGGCATAATAGACCCAATGCTCTGTTTTAAAACAAGTTAAGTGAAATTATTTTTAAGTCCTCAAAGACTCAGTCCATGAGTGAGTCCTGGGTTCTCTTGCAATTGTCAACATTTCAATGCCAGCTGGCACCAGAGGCCCTGCTCTGAGGTGCCTTTGATGCGGGAACCCTGCCTTTGGAGATCTAAAAAAAAAAATTACCCAGTTCAGATGTAATGGTCCTCCAGCCTTCGCAGGCTGTGAATGAGAAGAGGCATGTTTACAGTCGCAGTGCACCATGCATTTTATACGCTGTGTCAGACCAGCAGGGCTACACTAGCCAGCACTGTCTGGCAGGGCGCCACACGTGCACACGCACGCCAGGGTGCCAGGACACATGACCAGGCTGGGTCACACTGTCAGGGGCAGTTAGGAAGATGTTCCCTGGACATGGGATTGCGGGGAAGAGGTAGTGGGACGTAATGGTGCTGTAGGGCTTACCCACGATGGTTATTATCTGTCCCCAAAGAGATTCCACTTATCGAAAGCTAAATATGCCTTTTTTTTTTTAAAAAAAAGGCTTTATGTAGGCAGCAGAGGTATTTTTACAGACTTTCTAGTAAAGTTAACACATACTAAATTTTAAAGGCTCACAAGGTTTTAAGTGATTCTAAGGTGACTTGGTTTGAATTGTACCATGCCTTCCCTGGAAAATTTCATTTTTTTCAAAACATGAACACTGTTTATGTTCAGGAGGCCTGAAGGACCTCTGAAGGTTGGGGATGATGTGGGAAGATGGTCTAATTATTCCTCAGAATCTCTTTTCTCATTCTTCTTTCCCTCTTTTGCCTGAACAAGATCAAGGAAATGGTAAACAGAAACAACTTCAAGCCTGTAAAGAGGCAACTTTCAGTCTTTTGCTTTGGGAGAGGACAGAAGCACAATTTGGTGTGCATGCAGTGCATTCAATAATCCAAGGCTGCCTCAGCCCCTTCCCTTTACAGATGATACAGAGGAGGTCTCACTTGGCCAGATAGACAAAAGCAACAGCATCTGAAACAGGAAAGGAGAAGAGAATTTCGGCCAGGTGAATGTGTCCCATGAAAGTACAGTGAGATTTTGTGTGTGTGTGTGTGTGTGTGTGTGTGCACGCGCGTGTGTGTGTATGTGTTGGGAACGGGAAGAACAACGTGGGAGAAAAGACAAGGGCACACAAGCAGCAGAAGTGCCTGCTCAAACACACTCTGAAGGGGTTTCAACTTTTCTGTAAAACCATTAATGTTTTACCAATCTGTGTTTTAAAATTAAGATTCTCTGAACTTCTGTTGTTCAGTACGGTAGCTACACTCAGCCCATGTGGCTGCTGGGCCCTTGAGTATAAAATACAAACGGAGATGTGCCCTTCAGTATAAAATACATACGGGATTTCAAAGACTCAGTATGATAAAGAGAATGTAAACTACTGTATTAATGTTTACATTGCTTAATGCTAACCTGATAATAATTTGGATATACTGAGTTAAATAAAATATATTCTTAAAATCAGTTTCACCTGTTTTTTAATACTTTTGTAATGTGGCCCTGAGAAAAAAGTTAAATGACATGTGTGGCTTGCATTATTTTCTATTGGACAGCGCTTCTCGAAATATTTCAGTCTCTGATATATTTATGTGGGTGCGTGGGGGGAGGGTGGTGGACCTCGGAGGGAGGGCTGTGAGCTCCCATCCACATATGTATAATTCTTTGATCTTAGTGTCCTAATCACCCAAAAACTTCTCACTCGATTACCCCCAGCCCAGGAAGATATGACACATTCCAGAAAGGACTATCTACGGTTGTCAGTTTCTCCATGTCCTGTAATCTTGCAAAGGAAATATATTTACAAGGCACTTACGCCTGGCAGCTCTCTTATCGTTCTTAAAAAATGGGTGAGGAACTAGTTATGTGATAGAGCACAAAATGAGCTCTTTCACGCCATCTTCCAAGCAGGTGGTATTATGTGCCAGGCTATTTATACAGTGAGTCCAGAGCCCAAATAGAAAAAGAAAAAAAAGAGAGAGAGAGAGAGAGAGAGAGAGAGGAAAAAACTCTTTACCAAAAAAATCCCTGCTTTCTCCAGGACATACTGAGAAAAGAAAGACATTTGGTGTCAGCAGTAGTTCATTATCTAAATCCTTTGTAATTACTCTAAAGCTATCGTTAAAGATAAAAAGTGATAATATTAATAGTATTACTAATACTAATAATAGTAATATTAAGATAATATTAATAGTATCTTTTTGTATTTGTGTAGCTCTTTATAATTTAAAAAGCATATCCTCAGCTATCATCTGATCTCTTATGAAGACTCCATGACTTAGATGGTTTTATTCCCATTTGCAAATGAGGAGACACAGGCCACATGAGCTACTGAAGAACAGATAGAGTTAGCCACAGAATCAATAGAATCCAGTATCGAAACAGATTCTGACAGTATTTTCCCCTCAGTTCCCCTTACACTTAGGGCTTGGTTGGTCTTGCTTAAAGGTACTTTAAGGTGTTCTTTGCCCAAAACTCTAAGATTCATAAGATAAGAATGAATGAACTCTGGTGGGGGGGGGGGGTGGGTACACAGATCACTAAAGCCACTTGTCATAGACGTGGCTTTGTGACTTGAAATCAATTGGTTTCACCCATGACTGTAGATGCAATATAGCTTTAATCACCAGAATGGGCTAATTGTGAACAAACTGAGGTTCAGAACAGTGGTCCAAATAGCATCAGAATCACCTGAAGGACTTGTTAAAATCATACATCACTGGGTCTCTGCTCTCCAGAGTTTGTGGTCCTATATAGCTCTGGGGTTATAGATAGCCCCTGATAATCTGCATTTCTAACTAGTTCCCAAGTGATGCTGATGCTACTGGTCCAGAGACCACACTTAGAGAACCACACTGTCTTAGGGTGTTAACTACAGGGACAGAGACACACAATTGCAGTGATGGGAAGAAGTCAGTGAAAATGGATGTTTCAAAGCTGAGCTGGGTTTTTTTGAGGTCCTTTTGGGTTCAAGAGACCTTATATTAGTGAATTTCTGGTATATTCAGGGAATTGGATTAAGAGGCAGCAGGGGGTAGATGACAATAGAGGAAAGAGAGACAGAGACAGACAGACAGACAGAAAGGAGGAGAGACACAGAGAGGCAAAGACAGAGAGAGACTGATTGATTCAAAGCAAAGAACCTTTGATAGTCAACTTACCAGAAAAGACTAGAAGAGCAAATCAATACCAGTTTCCTGTTGTACACATATTAAGAATAATCAAACAATAAAAGGTCACTAGTTAGCTATTTAAATGTTTGCAGTGTCTCCCCTATGAAGGGGAATGATCATTTATCATCATGGCTGAAGTCACTTAAAAAGTCTAAACACACAGTTATCCAAATTGGCAGTGCGGATAGACACTCTTGCCTCTCTAAATTATGATCAAGCAGTAGAACTTCAAAACAGTCTTTTATATAAAATTCTAAAAGGGAATTACCATTCAAGAAATGCAATTAACTAGAGGTCTTTTTCTTATGACGTAAGTGTTAAGTAAATAAAAGAGATAACCCCATTTCCCCCCCTCCCCCCCAGGGCAGGGTATGGAGAGTTTCACATTCTCTTGAAATGTCCTCTTCTATCTTTTTTTTCCCCTCACATGCTCATTTGTTTTGTCTAGATAATTCTAAGTTAAAAAAAACAAAAACAAAAACCTGTAGTGGAATGTCAAGTATTATGCAGCAATGGTCAAAAATTAAATTACCCAAAGTATATTAATGAAAACCCTTGCTTTAAGAAAATTACTCTCTTATTTAAAATCTGGGACAAATGAAATTTTCAGCCAAATCATTTTTGAGGCATTAAGTTGTTCACAGTGACAGAGTGAAACAGTTGGATAATTATAAAGCAGTGTGTCACTTCGGAGAGTAATTTTCCATTTAAAAGAGAGCAAGGAGCCGGTTTTCACAGGAAGTGCTTTCTGAGTCTGTGGTTTGGGTCAAGAGAGTAAAGTGATGTCTGGCTCCTGACTGCCATGAATCCATACCTGAATACACATTGCTCACACTTGCACGGTCTCAGCACAATTTTGGAACAGGTCTCCTTTTTGCCCTGCTCAGTTAAAAGTTGGAAGGAGTGCAGCTGTAGAAAGCTATGGCTAGCACATTTTTTTAATGGGTAAAATTTATAGAGTAATATATCTACTTTTAGCATGACTACTGTTAAACCTGGAGATCAAGCAAAGTGACACTGAGTATACTGCTTTATCAATTGGATTCGTTCAAGTGAAAAATGCTGATCAGGCCATGTCTATCCCTTGGGTGCACAAACCCTCCTTCAACTCTTGAATGGTCGATACATAAAAGTCAAATTCATTATAATTTGTAGCTTTTTTTTTTTTTTTCTTGAAGAAGCACACAGTTCTCAGTACATCAATATCAACTCTTAAATCCACATCGGATGGAGAGGGTACAGCACAGTAATTCAATCTCTTTACACTTAATACGGCCAGGAAGGGAGAATGAAAACAGCCTCTTGTAAAATGATGGAAAAAACAAGATGCAATCACTCTGATGGAGCGGTGCAAAGGAGTCATTTTACACCATCCGTTACCAGGGCAACAAAATACGGTGAGCCCTATACAGCTAACAGGTGACATTTTAGCTAAGAAATTGCTTCTTTGGTATTTTTTCTGTCTATGAAAAACAATGTTACCAGCGTTTTCACTTGTCATGTACTATAGGGCAACATATTCCTGCTGACAGACCCATAATGGAAAAATGGAGCAGTTAAACAGTATTACAGTCTAACTTTTTGGATACATGTTAATATGCTCTTTAAAGAAATTTCAGACATTTTTAAACACCCTGAAGATTCAAGGGACTGGAAATCTCTGCATACATCTATGCATTCGACTTAAGTTTCTAGATGAGGAGAAAGTGTTGTGTTGTGTTTCCAGAATATGGCGTAAAGTACTAGACACTTTCAAGAAAATACTTTCAAGAAAAGTAATTAATAGAATTGTCTCATGTCATGAGGCCCACTACCTTGGCAAACTTAACATTATGTTATGTATGCCCACAGCCCTTTCTTAAGGAAAAAGGAAAGTAAGAAAGTGATGTTTGTACAGCAGAATAGTCTTTTCCGTCTACCCTGAAAGTTATCTGGTACTGAAAGAGTAAGAAATGGGGAAATTAATTTCTTCAAGAAGACCATGAATAGTTTTATAGAATTTCTTTTTCTTTTTTTTTTTTTTTTTTTTGCGGTACGCGGGCCTCTCACTGTTGTGGCCTCTCCCATTGCGGAGCTCCGGACGCGCAGGCTCAGCGGCCATGGCTCACAGGCCCAGCCGCTCCGTGGCATGTGGGATCTTCCTGGACCGGGGCACGAACCCGTGTCCCCTGCATCGGCAGGCGGACTCTCAACCACTGAGCCACCAGGGAAGCCCTAGTATGTTGTTTTTTTAAAGTACCTACAGAAGATGATCACTTCCCTCCTTGCCCCCCAAATTCATGCAGGGTGATCATTAAAAAAAAATGGGTCTTAGTCCTGCCTTGGATTTTGTTTTATTGCCCATATAAGGATTCTGTTACTGCCCCAAAGCTACTCTAGTACTTCTAGGCTTAGATTCCCATACTAAGTATTCAAATTTGTGGCTGGGTCATCATTTTGCCTTCTCATGGTGTTCTTTCAGATCCACTGATGTATAAGAATAGAAATTGAGAGCTAGGATAGAGTTTAGAGAATACTTAGTCCAAACTTCCCTCTTTACAGATCAATCAATCAATATCTGAGGAGGGCAGAACGTGGTGGAAATGGGACTAGAACAAAGGTCCCTAATGCTGGGGCCAATGCTCTTTCGATTACAGCAATGTCTCATTTAAATATTTACTGAGCACCTGCTACATGCCCAGCCTTCTGGGATACAACATTGAATAGAACACCATCCCAGCCTGCCACAATCAGGTGGGGGAGGAGGAGAGACAGATAGTTATAAATACAATAGGCTAAGTGCTCCAACAAAAGTACAACCTCTCTCTATTGGGAGACAGGGGTGGGAAAGCTCCTGTTTAAAGCAAAGGCTGTAGGTTAATTATGTGGCAATTTGTCAGCTATCACAACTAAACTGCCCAATAATTGGGCTCAATGGGAAGTGACATAGAAACCAGCACACCTGCGTCTAGGATCAGAAATGTATATATTTCCTTCTTCTTTTTTTTTTTTTTAATTGTGGCCAAAAAAAAGTTAACATAAAATTTACCACCTGTCTTAGTGCATTCAGGCTGCTCTAACAAAGATACCATAGATTGTGTGGATTATGAAGAACAGAAATTTATTTCTCACAGTTTTGGAGGCTGGAAGTCTGAGTTCTGGTGAGGGTCTTCTTCAAGGCTGGAGACAGCCTGCTTCTCACTGTGTTCTCAGAGGAAGGGGTGAGGGAGCTCTGGGGTTTTCTTTTATAAGGACACTAATCTCTTTCATGAGAGCTCCACTCTCATGACCTGATCACCTTCCCAAAGACCCCATCTCTTAAGATCATTATATTGGGGGTTAGGATTTCAACATATGAATTTTGAGGGAACATTTTCAGTGTATAGCATCCTCTTAACCATTTTTAAGTGTATAATTCAGTGGTGCCAAGGATATGCACACTGTTGTGAAACCGACCTCCAGAATTTTGCATCTTGCAAATTTCAAACTCTATACTCATTCAACAACTCCCTTTCTTCCCCTTTTCCCCCAGTTCCTGGTGACCACCATTCTACTTTCTGTTTCTATGAATGCGACTACTTTAAATACCTCAGATAAATGGAATCATGTTGTATTTGTCTTTTGTGACTGGTTTATTTCACTTAGTACAATGTCTTTAAGACTCATCCAAGTTATAGCCCGTGACAGGATTTCCTTCCTTTTTAAGACTGAATAATATCCAAATGCATGTATATTCCACATTTTGTTCATTAATTCCATCAATAAATACTTGGCTTTGCTGCTACCTCATGGTTATTGTGAATACTTCTGCTATGAACATGGGTTAGAAATATTTTAACAAGGAAAGAGGCCATAAATGGCAAGGAGGAGCTCAGAAAAGAGGAGGAAAAAGAAGAAAAAGTGTGTGTGTGTGTGTGTGTGTGTGTGTGTGTGTGTGTGTGTGCGCGCGCGCGTGCATGCGCATGTGTGTGTAGGTTAAGTAGGTGAAATAAAATGTCAAAGCAATCACCTTAAGAAAATATCCCTGACTTCAACGTGGGATAAATCAAATGATCTAGATTTTACCCATTATGGTCCCATCAAATGAAGACAAATTCCGGAAAATTAAGGTGAAAACAATCAGTAAATTAACATGCAGTAAGTTGAGAAAAGCAAAAAAAGAAGGAATTTTCTTATCTTATGGCCTATGTTAAATACTAAAATATCCCAAGAAACAAAAAAAGCCAAGAAATAGTAAAATGCCTGAGAGAATATGAAAAGCAAGGAAGCTGTGCCCTAACTGGAAGGTAGGGGGTGGGGAACAGAGAAAAAAGTGGAACATTTTAGATAAATCGTCAAACCTATTTTGCCCTTTGTGTGCACTGTTGAAAAGTCAACAGTCTTAGCTGTCAAACATAATGTGACTAAGGTACTTCTGGTTATGACATGGGGGATTAGAAAGACAATATGTATGTATAATAGAAATAGAATATTTATATTCAATTCTATAATAGAATATTCTATTCCTATAATATATATATGTATATTCTAATTCCCCATGTCATAACCAACAGTTATATATATATATATTCTATATGTATATAACAGAAATAGAATATATATGTTTAATATATATATATGTATGTGTGTGTATATATGTGTATATGTATAATATATATATAAACAAACAGGGCAAGAGAAAAATCAATGGATTTAATACTGCATTATGGAGCTAGAATTATTCAGAAGAGAGAGGGAGGTTTACAGGGTCAGAGCTGAAACCCAGAAACCCAAGGAACAGTTACATATGATTACAAATGAGAGCAGATGTAATAAGGCCCAACTAGACAAAAATGCAAATATCTTTTAAAAATTAGAAATAATTAAGTACTGGGACTTCCCTGGCAACAGAGTGGTTAAGAATCCACCTGCCCATGCAGGGGACATGGGTTCGAGCCCTGGTCCGGGAAGATCCCACGTGTCGTGGAGCAACTAAGCCCGTGCACCACAACTACTGAGCCTGTGCTCTAGAGCCCGCGAGCCACCACTACTGAGACCGCATGCCACAACTACTGAAGCCCGCGCACCTAGAGCCCGTGATCTGCAACAAGAGAAGCCACCGCAATGAAAAGCCTGTGCACCGCAAGGAAGAGTAGCCCCCACCAGACGCAAATAGAGAAAGACTGTGCACAGCAATGAAGATGCAATGCAACCAAAAATAAATAATTTTTTTAAAAAAAGAAATAATTAATTACCAAAGTAAGAAGGAAAATATACTATTTTTGTGCAATTTTCCATGCTGTGTTTCTATCATTGTCTAGAATGTCCTTTTCTGTTTCATGTACATTTGTTTTAAGTAGCTGACCTAATGTAAAAACCTAAGTCTTCCCTGTGCGGTGAAAAGCACCCTGCTGTAGGACTGGAGAGGTTTTGGTGTTCACAGCATCTGTAGGGTTAATGACTTCTGTTCCCTGGGTTCTAAGGTCTCTCTGGACATGGTGTCTCCTGGGTCAGCATCTGTCCTGTTTAGAATCACACATTGTTACAAGAGACTGATGGACCTGACCAGCACTTGGATAAGTGCCAGAACAACATGCTGAGTTAAAGGAAAGACGTAAATATGGCATGGCAAATAAATGTAAAATGATTTCCCACTGGGGTTATAGCCAAGAATCTAGAAGACAAAAATTTGTGTTTCCTGAATTTTAAACCATGTCAGTCATTTACCTTTTGTTTTTAATATCTGATTTAGAAAGTTTAAGTAGTTTCAAAGTTTGAGTTTAAAAACTGGGATGATTTGAAGTTAAAAAGAACAAACAAAAATAAATTAACCTAAAACAAAAACAAAAAGACTTTGATGAGAGATGGTTTCTTAAGTAGGACTTGAAAAAGAAAGATGTAAATGCTAAAATGGTTGCTACTGTGTAACAGGTATACTTAAAACTTATTTTAAATTAAAAATATCTGAAGTAATTGTACATATTGTACCCATTTGGTGTATACAGTTTTTTTTATCCATCTTTGTTTCTTCGTATTAAAATATATGGCCTTCATGTGTCATTCTGGATTCTTTACTAAACATCACTTGTCATGTCTATACTATTCCATTAACTGGGTGGATGATAATGTCTTCAACCCATACTCCATTATTGGCTGTTTAGGTTTATTTTTATATTTCTATTAAAAATGATGCTGTGGGTAGATGTGAGGTTTATTGCTTTATTTTGGTTTTTTTTTTTGATAGCAAATAGAAGGTATTAATTACACAGTCAAATCTATCAACACTTTCCTCTGGGATGCACTCCACTGATTCTAAACTTGGAAAGTTCTCCACATTTCCAGAACTATAATAAAAAATCAATGTCTTTTCATTTTAGTTTCTTTTTAATACTCTGAGTTTTTTTTTCTTTTACTTTCTAAACTATCTATAACTTTCTATGCATCCTGTGAGGTATGTATTTAGATAATTCTTTTTCCCTAAATATATAACAAATTTTTCAGTAATTGTTTATTGAATAATCATTTTCCCCTATTGATTTGTGACATTATCTTCTACACATATCATATACAAGAGTCTTTTTCCTAGAGTCTTTTTCCGAGCAAAACAGCTGCACTTTGGATAGCCACCAATCTATTAAATATATAGGTAAGAAAATATTCTGAGTGAGATAACACAGCTTTAGGTGTTATTAAATGAGACTTAACTATCATTCATCTGGGTCTTAAATATTTTTCTTTTTTCTGAGTAAACAGTAATTTTACGAACCTCAGTTTGTAAACTCTAGTCATAAGAAGTTCCTTGTCTCTCAGGTTTAGCTTTTATTTTTTGAGGTATAATTCACTCACTATCCTCTCAGGGTTCTTGCGAGCAATTATAGATAAAATATTCAGCACATACCTGAATATAAAAGGTGTTATATGAAAATATAATCTATAAAATAGCAACAGTAGTATCTGTGATGAGACATAGGTAAATCTGACCACAGGTCATATGAAGACCAGAATGTCAATATAATAGGAAAGTGCGGTACTACCTAATCTATTATTCTTCAAAGTTTTTATAGGTTCTCAAAGGAAGTTGTAAGAGAAGTGAAAAGTGCCGCTGGTCAGAAAACAAGATGATACAAGAAGAAGGGAGTAGCTCATAGAATACAATTCAACTCCTGTAAAAGTTGGGTAACTGATTTCCATTTTCAGGGGGAGGGAAAGGTAGCAATATTCATGGAGGAAAAAAATGAAAGTAAAAGTTAGGCTACAATCTTTAAATTGTATGTCAGTGAAAATATTATTATAATTTTTTTTTTGCGGTGCGCGGGCCTCTCACTGTTGTGGCCTCTCCCGTTGCGGAGCACAGGCTCCGGACGCGCAGGCCCAGAGGCCATGGCTCATGGGCCGAGCCGCTTCGCAGCATGTGGGATCTTCCCGGAGCGGGGCACGAACCCGCGTCCCCTGCATCGGCAGGCGGACTCCCAACCACTGCGCCACCAGGGAAGCCCTCAGTGAAAATATTTTTAATGTTGACATTTTCATACAAGAAAAATGTATAAGGATACAATCTTTACTTTTAACTTTCATAACAAATATATAATTCTGTTAGTCACATCAATAATTATAAAAAGTAAATGATGATTGTTTATAATTAAACCAATATTTCCTTCCTTTCTTACATCACTTCTTTTCTGTCCAATTTTGACTAATTAAAAAAAAAATCCCTACCACATTAGAATACAAATAGAGATAGATTAATCCCTGGTGACTATTTTAATAACCTTAACACTAGTGCTCCTAACACTATGGCCACTTGCCTTTCTAACACTTCCTCTCTTCTGCTAAAGGAGTGAATCTGTATGATTCACAAATCTGTCAGTATTCCACTTATTTAAAAGAATAAAGTCCAAATGCCTTGGGTTCATGTATATATAACCTGACTGTTAGCTACTTTCTCACCTTGATCTCCAATTCCTAACAGGTTTCTACTCTACCCACTCTGAAAACCCTGTGTTCTGTGCACAGGTCTTTTTAAACCCTGTGCCTTTGCTTATCTTTCTACTTGGACTGCTATTCTGCAAACCTGTGCTCCCGGAGAATTGCTGATGGGATGTAAAAAGAAATTTTTAAGTCTTCTAATAGTGCATTAGAAATAGACATAGCAAAGAAAAATCAGCCTTGCCAAATAAGCTGAACCCAAAGTACAAGGACAGTGAAAAATAAAAGTCAAGTCAGCTTAACCCCAACTGGCATTTACAAGATTAACAATATGGTTTGCAGTGCACTTGGAAGGAAACCAACCAGCTTTAAGATAATTAAGTGCTACCATCAAGGAAGGAGTATGCAGGTGCCAAATAAGGTTGTCTGGGACACTAAATCCCTCTCTGTGTTACAATGCCATACAAATATGAAGAACTTGGAGAAGCATAGTCCTAACAGCCTTTGTGATATTCTAATTCTAATTGAAGGAAGACCTAGGAATCTAGACGGAGGAAAGAAAGCAAACAAAATAAGGGATACATGTTTTGTTTTTAAAAATTTTAGTATGCAAATCCAAGAATTTTCTGAGTACTTAAGATCTTTTTATTCTCTCTCTGGCTCTCACTGATTTCATATAGGCAATAAATCCTGTAGCTGCCCACCCACATTGTCTTACCTCTTCTGCATAAAAGAGAATATAGACCAAGAAGGAAAAAGCTAGCTCTTCTGGTATGAAAAATGAGAGCAAGCTTTTGGCATCCCCTTACCAATGCCCAGGAAGGCTGGGTCCACCCAGTAGTGTTAAGTGTAGTAGAATCAACTGCTACTACCTCATCCTTTAGAGCCAGCTTGAAAGCAATTTGCTCTCTGGAGTTTTAAGCATTGTCTTTGATTCCTACAGACAGGTGTAATTCCTTTTTACATTTGTCTGTAGCACTTCATACAAATCCACGACACAGTATTTTGCATTATATACTTAAAAAAACTATTTGAATTCTTTAAGGGTAGAGTCTAGCTTTATCTTTTACAGTTCCAATGCCTTGAATAGAGTCTGCATTAGAAAAATGTTTTTAAATGGACTTGTCAAATTAAGCTATGAATCGAAAAGTTTCTAAGCCGTGTTCAATCCTCTTCATTCTTCAAGTTTATTTCAATGATTTTATGAAGTCCTTCTTTTGCACTGTAACCTGTGACCCATGACCTTTTTTCTCTAAACTCCCTTTGAATTTTATTCTTAGTACCTTATAGTTTAGAGCTTAATTCTTTCTCACATAGTTATTCTCACTTCCTTGGTAGATAATTGGGTTCTTGAAGATAGTAATCAAATTTTACCCTAAGAAATGTCTAGCACAACACTGACACCTGAGAAGTATTCAGTGAATACTTCTTGATTGGTGTATTCAGATTATAATCATCCTAGTTTTCACCCAATATATTAATATCTAATATATAAATTTTAATAGTAGTGGTTAACAACAAATGACCTATACATCAAAGTCAGATATTATGAAATTCTGAATTGCTTCCTCTTCTGGCATCATGGTTAAGAAAAACATTCTAGAATCAAACTGACATTGATGTGAATCACATCTCTGACCCTTGCTACTTTTAGGACCTTTAATTTAATCTCTTTAAATCTCAGTTTTCTCATTTATAAAATGAGGATAACAAAAGTCACCACAGCACAAAGTTGTTGTATGGATTGAGATAACACATATAAAGCACACAGGCAATGCCTAGCACATAATAATTGCTTCAGGGAAGACAGATCTTCTTCTCCTTCTTCTTCTTCTTACTATTACTACACTTAAAAAAATAATCTATCAGTCCAGGGAAGTTTGAGCAGACCTTTAATTTGCTTATAATGTTTTTCACTTAAAATCTTTTTTCCCCTCTAGAAAAATACAGGGAAATGAATGATGTAAGGCCACTGGAAATAGAGGAATAGAGTTGACCCTTGAACAATGCAGAGGATGGGGGACAGTTGAAAATACACAGATAACTTTATAATCAACCCACTGTATCTGCAGTTCCACATCCACGGATTCAACCAACCACAGATCATACAGTACTGTGGTATGTGTTTACTGAAACAATACACATGTAAATGAACTCATGCAGTACAAAGCTGTGTTGTTCAAGGGTCAACTATATTTTTATTTTAAAAAATTATACAAAGGGAATAATAGCAAATAAAATAGTGATATAAAGAATTCCAAGTCCACCTCTTCATAAAAACAATACAAAAACCAGCAAAAATTCTAACTATCAACATTTTTGGAACTCTGGAAACTAACTAAAAACTTGTAGCAACTAAGGCAGAGCTTAGTTAAGAAACACGGCTGAATCTCATTAAGAACAGCAAGCTTTGTCCCATTTCACTTACTCTATTTGTACATGCACAGTGATAAAAATTTTGACTTGTCCAATGCATACGTACCCAGCTGAGGTTGAACAGGCAATTTTCTGCCAACTCTTTGTCAGCTCTGACATTGTAAACAAGGGTCCATTTTGTGGTATATTTAGTGCCACATTTTTTTCATCTTTGCTATATTATTTTTGTACCTGGGGTCTTTTTGTGGGTGATTTTGCTCTTTAAAATGCTCCCCATTTGTAATAATGAAGTGCTGTCTAGTGTTCCTAAGTGCAAGAAGGTTGTGATGTGCCTTATGGAAAAAACCAATGTTTTAGATAACATTTGTTCAGGTATGAGTTATAGTGCTCTTGGCCATGAGTTGAATGTTAATGAATAAACAACATATATTGGAGATTGGTTCAAGATGGTGGAGTAAAAGGACGTGCTCTCACTCCCTCTTGCGAGAACACTGGAATCACAACTAACTGCTGAACAATCATCAACAGGAGGACACTGGAACTCACCAAAAAAAAATACCCCACATCCAAAGACAAAAGAGAAGCCACAGTGAAATGGTAGGAGGGGCACAATCGCAATAAAATCAAATCCCATAACTGCTGGGTGGGTGACTCACAAACTGGAAAACACTTATACCACAGAAGTCCACCCACTGGAGTGAAGGTTCTGAGCCCCACGTCAGGCTTTCCAATCTGGGGGTCCGGCAACGGGAGGAGGAATTCCTAGAGAATCAGACTTTGAAGGCTAGCAGGATTTGACTGCAGGACTTCAAAAGGACTGGGGGAAACAGAGACTCCACTCTTGGAGGGCACACACAAAGTAGTGTGCGCGTAGGGACCCAGGGGAAGTAGCAGTGACCCCACAGAGACTGAACCAGACCTACCTCCTAGGGTTGAAGGGTCTCCTGCAGAGGCAGGGGGTGGCCCTGTCTTACCATGAGGACAAGGACACTGGCAGCAGAAGATCTGGGAAGTACTCCTTGGCCTGAGCCCTCCCAGAGTCCGCCATTAGCCCCACCAAAGAGCCTGGGGAAGGCTCCAGTGTTGGGTCGCCTCAGGCCAAACAACCAACAGGGAAGGGACCCAGGCCCACCCATCAGCAGACAAGCAGATTAAAGTTTTACTGAGCTCTGCCCACCAGAGCAACAGCCAACTCTACCCACCACCAGTCCCTCCCATCAGAAAACTTGCACAAGCCTCTTAGATAGCCTCATCCACCAGAGGGCAGACAGCAGAAGCAAGAAGAACTACAATCCTGCAGCCTGTGGAACAAAAACCACATTCATGGAAACAGAGACAAGATGAAAAGGCAGAGGGCTATGTACCAGATGAAGGAACAAGATAAAATCCCAGAAAAACAACTAAATGAAGTAGAGATAGGCAACCTTCCAGAAAAAGAATTCAGAATAATGATAGTAAAGATGATCCAGGACCTCGGAAAAAGAATGGAGGCAAAGATGGAGAAGGTGCAAGAAATGTTTAACAAACACCTAGAAGAATTAAAGGACAAACAAACAGAGATGAACAATACAATAACTGAAATGAAAAATACACTAGAAGGAATCAATAGCAGAATAACTGAGGCAGAAGAACGGATAAGTGACCTGGAAGACAGAACGGTGGAATTCACTGCTGCGGTACAGAATAAAGAAAAAAAGAATGAAAAGAAATGAAGACAGCCTAAGAGACCTCTGGGACAACATTAAACGCAACAACATTCGCATTATAGGGGTCCCAGAAGGAGAAGAGGTAGAGAAAGGACCCGAGAAAATATCTGAAGAGATTATAGTCGAAAAATTCCCTAACGTGGGAAAGGAAAGAGCCACCCAAGTCCAGGAAGCGCAGTGAGTCCCATACAGGATAAACCCAAGGAGAAACACGCCGAGACACATAGTAATCAAATTGGCAAAAATTAAAGACAAAGAAAAATTATTGAAAGCAGCAAGGGAAAAATGACAAATAACATACAAGGGAACTCCCATAAGGTTAACAGCTGATTTCTCAGCAGAAACTCTACAAGCCAGAAGGGAGTGGCATGATATATTTAAAGTGATGAAGGGGAAGAACCTACAACCAAGATTACTCTACCCAGCAAGGATCTCATTCAGATTCAATGGAGAAATCAAAAGCTTTACAGACAAGCAAAAGCTAAGAGAATTCAGCACCACCAAACCAGCTCTACAACAAATGCTAAGGGAACTTCTCTAAGTGGGAAACACAGAGAAGAAAAGGACCTACAAAAACAAACCCAAAACAATTAAGAAAATGGTAATAGGAACATACATGTTGATAATTACCTTAAACGTGAAGGGATTAAATGCTCCAACCAAAAGACACAGGCTTGCTGAATGGATACAAAAACAAGACCTATATATATGCTGTCTACAAGAGACCCACTTCAGACCTAGGGACACCTACAGACTGAAAGTGAGGGGATGGAAAAAGATATTCCATGCAGATGGAAGTTAAAAGAAAGCTGGAGTAGCAATACTCATATCAGATAAAATAGACTTTAAAATAAAGAATGTTACAAGAGACAAGGAAGGACACTATAAAATGATCAAGGGATCAATCCAAGAAGAAGATATAACAATTATAAATATATATGCACCCAACATAGGAGCACCTCAATACATAAGGCAACTGCTAACAGCTCTAAAAGAGGTAATCAACAGTAACACAGTAATAGAGGGGGACTTTAACACCTCACTTACACCAACGGATGGATCATCCAAACAGAAACTTAATAAGAAACACAGGCATTAAATGACACAATAGACCAGATAGTTTTAATCGATACTTATAGTACATTCCATCCAAAACCAGCAGATTACACTTTCTTCTCAAGTGCGCATGGAACATTCTCCAGGATAGATCACATCTTGGGTCACAAATCAAGCCTCAGTAAGTTTAAGAAAATTGAAATCATACCAAGCATCTTTTCTGACCACAATGCTATGAGATTAGATATCAATTACAGGAAAAAAACTGTAAAAAATACAAACACATGGAGGCTAAACAATACATTACTAAATAACCAAGAGATCACTGAGGAAATCAAAGAGGAAATCAAAAAATACCTAGAGACAAATGACAATGAAAACGTGACGATCCAAAACCTATGGAATGCGGCAAAAGCCGTCCTAAGAGGGAAGTTTATAGCTATACAAGCCTACCTCAAGAAACAAGAAAAATCTCAAATAAAAAATCTAAACTTACACCTAAAGGAACTAGAGAAAGAAGAACAAACAAAACCCAAAGTCAGAAGGAAAGAAATCATAAAGATCAGAGCAGAAATAAATGAAATAGAAACAAAGAAAACAATAGCAAGGATCAATAAAACTAAAGGCTGGTTCTTCGAGAAAATAAACAAAATTGATAAAACATTAGCCAGACTCATCAAGAAAAAGAGGGAGAGGACTCAACTCAATAAAATTAGAAATGAAAAAGGAGAAGTTACAACAGACACTGCAGAAATACAAAGCATCCTAAGAGACTACTACAAGTAACTCTATGCCAATAAAATGGACAACCTGGAAGAAATGGACAAATTCTTAGAAAGGTATAACCTTCCAAGACTGAACCAGGAAGAAACAGAAAATATGAACAGACCAACCACAAGTAATGAATTGAAACTGTGATTACAAATCTTCCAACAAACAGAAGTCCAGGACCAGATGGCTTCACAAGTGAATTCTATCAAACATTTAGAGAAGAGCTAACACCCATCCTTCTCAAACTCTTCTAAAAAACTGCAGAGGAAGGAACACTCATAAACTCATTCTATGAGGCCACCATCACCCTGATACCAAAACCAGACAAAGATACTACAAAAAAAAGAAAATTACAGACCAATATCACTGATGAATGTAGATGCAAAAATCCTCAACCAAATACTAGCAAACAGAATCCAATAACACATTAAAAGGGTCATACACCATGATCAAGTGGGATTTATCCCAGGGATTCAAGGATTCTTCAATATACGCAAATCAATCAATGTGTTACACCATACTAACAAACTGAAGAATAAAACCATATGATCATCTCAATAGATGCAGGAAAAGCTTTTGACAAAATTCAACACCCATTTATGATAAAAACTCTCCAGAAAGTGGGCATGGAGGGAATCAACCTCAACATAATAAAGGCCATATACGACAAACCCACAGCAAACATCATTCTCAATGGTGAAAAACGGAAAGCATTTCCTCTAAGATCAGGAGCAAGACAAGGATGTTCACTCTCACCACTATTATTCAACATAGTTTTGGAAGTCCTAGCCATGGCAATCAGAGAAGAAAAAGAAATAAAAGGAATACAAATTGAAAAAGAAGAAGTAAAACTGTCACTGTTTGCAGATGACATGATACTATATAGAGAGAATCCTAAAGATGTCACCAGAAAACTACTAGAGCTAATCAATGAATTTGGTAAAGTTTCAGGATACAAAATTAATGCATAGAAATCTCTTGCATTCCTATACACTAATGATGAAAAATCTGAAAGAGAAATTAAGGAAACACTCTCATTTACCACTGCAACAAAAAGAATAAAATACGTAGGAATAAACCTATCTAGGGAGACAAAAGACCTGTATGCAGAAAACTATAAGACACTGATGAAAGAAATTAAAGATGATACCAACAGATGGAGAGATATACCATCTTCTCAGATTCGAAGAATCAATATTGTGAAAATGACTATACTACCCAAAGCAATCCACAGATTCAATGCAACCCCTATCAACTTACCAATGGCATTTTTTACCGAACTAGAACAAAAAATCTTAAAATTCGTATGGAGACACAAAAGACCCCGAATAGCCAAAGTTGTCTTGAGGGGAAAAAATGGACCTAGAGGAATCAGACTCCCTGACTTCTGACTATACTACAAAAGTAATCAAGACGATATGGTATTGGCACAAAAACAGAAATACAGATCAATGGAACAAGATAGAATGCCCAGAGATAAACCCACGCACCTACGGTCAACTAATCTATGATAAAGGAGGCAAGGATATACAATGGAGAAAAGACAGTCTTTTCAATAAGTGGTGCTGGGAAAACTGGACAGCTTCATGTAAAAAAATGAAAATAGAACACTCCCTAACACCATACATAAAAAGAAGCTCAAAATGGATTTGAAACCTAAATGTAAGACAGGACACTATAAAACTCTTAGCAGAAAACATAGGAAGAACACTCTTTGACATAAATCACAGCAAGATCCTTTTTGATTCACCTCCTAGAGTAATGGAAATAAAAACAAAAATAAACAAATGGGACCTAATGAAACTTAAAAGCTTTTGCAAAGCAAAGGAAACCATAAACCAGATGAAAAGACAACCCTCAAAATGGGAGAAAATATTTGCAAACGAATCAATGGACAAGGGATTAATCTCCAAAATATATAAACAGCTCATGCAGCTCAATATTAAAAAAACAAACAACCCAATCCAAAAATGGGCAGAAGACCTAAATAGACATTTC
This sequence comes from Leucopleurus acutus, assembly GCF_964270905.1. Lineage (NCBI taxonomy): Eukaryota > Metazoa > Chordata > Mammalia > Artiodactyla > Delphinidae > Leucopleurus > Leucopleurus acutus. Next base: position 41,173,615 of record NC_139150.1, read on the forward strand.
TCCAAAGAAGACATACAGAAGGCCAAGAAGCACATGAAAAGCTGCTCAACATCACTAATTATTAGAGAAATGCAAATCAAAACTACAATGAGGTATCACCTCACACCAGTTAGAATGGGCATCATCAGAAAATATACAAACAACAAATGCTGGAGAGCGTGTGGAGAAAAGGGAACCCTCTTGCACTGTTGGTGGGAATGTAAGATGATACAGCCACTATGGAGAACAGTATGGAGGTTCCTTAAAAAACTAAAAATAGAATTACCATATGACCCAACAATCCCACTATATACCCAGAGAAAACCATAATTCAAAAAGACACATGCACCCCAGTATTCACTGCTGCACTATTTACAATAGCCAGGTCATGGAAGCAACCTAAATGCCCATCAACAGATGAAAGGATGAAGAAGATGGGGTACATATATACAGTGGAATATAACTCAGCCATAAAAAGGAACGGAATTGGGTCATTTATAGAGACGTGGATGGATCTAGAGACTGTCTGTATACAGAGTGAAGGAAGTCAGAAAGGGGAAAACAAATATCGTATATTAATGCATATATGTGGAACCTAGAAAAATGGTACAGATGAACCGGTTTGCAGGGCAGAAACTGAGACACAGATGTAGAGAACAAACGTATGGACACCCAGGGGGGAAAGCAGCGGGGGTGGTGGTGGTGGTGTGATGAATTGGGCGATTGGGATTGACATGTATACATTGATGTGTATAAAATGGATGACTAATAAGAACCTGCTGTATAAAAAAATAAATAGAATAAAATTCAAATTTCAAGAGAAAACAAAGCAAAACTTAACAACCAAAAACCAAACAACCTGATTCAAAATGAGCAAAAGACTTGAATAGATATTTCTCCAAAGAAGATATACAAATGGCCAATAAGCACATGAAAAGATGCTCAACATCACCAATCATTAGGGAAATGCAAATCAAAACTGCAAAGAGATACCACCTTATATCCATTAGGATGGCTACTATCAAAAAAATAGAATATGAGTGTTTGCAAGGACATGGAGAAATTGGGACCCTGGTGTACTACTGGTGGAAATTGGTACAGTCACTATGGAAAACAGTATGGTGTTTCCTCAAGTAATTAAAGATAGAATTACTATATGATCCAGCAATTCCACTTCTGCGCATATACCCCGAAGAATTGGAAGTAGGATCTCAAAGAGGTATTTGGACACCCATTTTCATAGCAGCGTCATTCATAATAACTAAACCATGGAAGCAACTCAGGTGTCCATCAGTGGATGAATGGATAAGCAAAATGTGGATATACATGCAATGGAATATTGTTCAGTCTTAAAAAGGAAGGAGATTCTGCAGTATGTTTACAACATGGATGAATCTTGGGGATATTATGCTAAATGAAATTAGCCAGTCAGAAAAAGATATATACTGTATGATCCCACTTATATGAGGTACTCAGAATAGTCAAAATCATAAAGACAGAAAGTAGACTGGTGGTTACCAGGGGCTGGGGGCATGGAATAACAAGGATTTATTGTTTAATGGGTATAGAGCTTCAGTTTCACAAGATGAAAACAGTTATGGGGATGGACAGAGGTGATTTTTGCACAACGATGTGAATATATTTGATACCGCTGAACTGTACACTTCAAAACTGGTTAAGATGGAAAAACAATTGTTTTTCATGAAATATATCAAATACAAGTGTAAATAAAATACGTATGCATAATTTAAAGAATAAAAAACAAAAAAATAAACAACATATATTAAATAAGATGTCTTTAAACAGAAACGCACATAAAACAAGGTTATGCATTGATCAGTTTTCATCAGTTGATGAAAATGTGACCAGGGGTTCAATGGAACCTAACCCTCTATTTCCCCTAGATGCAATGATTCAGCGTTCATTAACTCAGTGTTTGCAATGACTTAAAAGAACATAACTACTGCAAATAACAAGAAACAACTGTGTGTGTGTGTGTGTGTGTTTGTGTGTGTGTGTGTGTGTATTTTCTGTTTCTTTTGATGTTATCCATACAATGATAGTACTGAGAACAGAAAATCAGAACATGTTAGTAAAAATATGGATGTTTTAGACAGAATACCTGTATTAAATCTTAGTTGTTTTTTTTTTTTCACTTGCTGGCTATGAATGTATAGACACTGCTTATATCCTCTGAATTTAAGAGCCAATCTTTGTAAAATTAGGATATTAGTAATACCTACCTCAGAGTTTGTTATAAGATCTCATTTAATTCTCAAAAGTGCAAATGCTTAATCAATAAAGCATTCACTAAATACACATTTTTATAAATGTATACACATATATACATATATAAAATCATTGCCCTTTACATTCCTATGAGTATGCAAATTTTATATGCAAACTTCTGATTTCATATTGCATAGTCATGAAGTTTCATACAAAATAAAAAACAGTAACAGAAATAGCAGCATCATTACAATCCACAAATAAGAGAAAACAATTGGCCAAGATCTGGGTGATATTCCTATTAAAGTCATTAATTATAAAGATAGATTGAGAAATAATTTCTAAAATTCAACTTTTTTCTCTGATTCATATACTTTTTTCTCTTATTCATCCATAAACAGCATTAATATCTCTTAAGAAAATAGGCAAAATCGTTGCTTATTATATATTTGTCCCTAATCCCGAGATTAAGAGACAGCAATAGCCAAACTATTCTGCTTTAACTAGGAGCATCCCTACATCTTTCTTTTATATTCTCTTTATATGGATACTGGAAATAACAACACCTAAGACACAATGTCCTACAAATTACAGGGAGGCAGGCAAAGATGCTTAACCCCTAAAGAAATGTGTTGTAAGCAGGACTAGAGATGGAAAGAGAACTAGGGACAGTTGAGGGCATAGTCTTTGATTGATGGGAGTCATTTATTAAGGAACATGTGTTGAATACCTTTACATGCCAAGTAGTATTCTTCTAGGTACTAAGGGTATGAGGACAAATAAGGTCGTGGTCCTAAATAAGTAGGAGACAGATAGTAAACAGATAAGTAAATAAGATAGGTTTAGACTGCAGTAAGTGCTAAGAAGAAAATAAAATGGGATGATGTAACAGAAAATGGGGAATGGCATAATTTGAATTATATATTTAAAGTAGAGGTACTCAATTCAAATAATAAATACCAAATACATATAGTTCTCTAGTTACTGAGAACACTAGAAATACAAAATGCAATGATCATTTAGTGATGTCTGCCATGGCCATGAGAAGGGCATCCCAGTATTAGAACTTGTATTGCTGAAACTACTCTAGAGGGGGAAAAAAGCTGTTAAAACTAGAAACAATACCTTCCATATTATTTTAAATTATTTCCAAAAAATTTGTTACTGGTACAAAGAAATAGATATAGCTTTTACTGTATCATTATATGTAGATCATAAAATTATCTATCTAGAAAAGCCAGAAGAATCATGGGGGAAAAACTATTAGAAAAAAATATTTTAATATGGGCTTAATGCAAATAAATGTACAATAATTAATAGCTTTTATATATACCAGTTGGAACATATGAGTCAAAATATCCTATCACATTAACAGTGATAACAAGGTAGCAGAGTATCAACAAGAATTATATGAAGTAACTCTACTATGTAAGAAATAAGGAAATTATTAAAGATATAGGCTAAGCTCCTGAACAGAAATAGGAATGTCACTAAATATTTTCAAATTAATTTGTCATCAATGCAATTCCAATTAAAATTCCAGAAAATTTCATAGAAGAGATTCTGAGGTACATTTAGAAAAATAAACAGGCAGGACTAGGAAGAAATTTTCTGGAAAAAACTGGGCAAACAGAGGGAATATTGCCTGCAAGTGATAAAACTTACAAGTACAATTATCAGAACAGTATATTAGTTATTCAGGAATCCACAGAGAGGCCAGTCAATAAGAATTAAGAGCCGAAAATCCAAATGATTTTCCATGTAAAAATTAAATGCATGATAGAGGTGGTATCATAATTGAGTGAGAAAATCAATCTTCTTTTTCCCCTTGACTTATCTGTCCTGGCAAAATTGAGCAGAATATGAAAAAAAAATGAAGACAGGTTCACACCTTATAATATATACTAAATAAATTCTGCATGACTTGAGGAGTCAAGTACAAAAATGAAAACAAAGAAAATTAGAAGATACAGACAAACCCTGAGTAGTCTTGCAAGGGAAAAAAAATAAAGCAATGGAAGAAGCCACACATTTAAAAAACTGATATATTATGTCTATATATAAAGTTTAAACTTCTGAATGCAAAAGGAAGATCATAAAGAAACTTAAAGGAAATTTTCAACATGCCACAAATTTGACAAATTAACTTGGTTTGAGATTCCTGTGAGATATATACACACATATATAAAGATGTAAAGAGCCCTTAAAAATCAGGAAGAATGTAAGGTGCAGTAAAAATTGGTCCAAATATGAAAAAGGAAATATAAATTGAAATGACAGACAAAAATATGAAATTATTTAATACTGACTCTTTGTTCTAAAAGGGAATAAGTATAAAGAACTAAAACAGGGTTCTGACAGAAGCTACCACCAGAAGGACAGGATCATGGGAAACAAATAGACAAGTTTCACCCTGTATAGCATCAAGAAATGATAACTTAAAGGGCATTTGCTGGCTTTCAGCATGGTTTTGATCTCAGAGGACATCATATGGCCTGGAAGAATATCAACTAGCATGAGAGTCATCACCACAAAGAACTTCAGAGGTACCAAAGCAAGCCTAGGTCACTAAAAAGCCCTCCCCATATAACAATGATAGCTATTGAAAGGACCCTACAGTGGGAACAAATACAGACCTATCATGTAACATGTCTCCAAAGGAGGGAACAAGTAGAAATCTAGATGAATTAAGGAATGGGAACATATGAAGTAGATGGTTTTTTTGGTGCATATAGATATGGGATTGCAAATACACATATTTGGGAACTTCTTGGTTTCCTGTATTTGTTGCCTCTCTTGCAAACTGAACAGAGTAAATAACTGTGAAGTTGAAGAGTCACTTCTCCCCAACACCACATGTGAGAAACGGTGGACTGGGAAACCATAAAAGCAACCTCTCCCAGTGCTCTGTGACTCAAGAGCACAGGCTTATAGTTCTCTTTTTGCTCTTACCATTGTCCAAGTGTGCAGTGAATTCTCCAGAGACAGGACTAGCATGCTATTTCCTGGCTTCTAAAGCGGAAATAATCCTACTTTTATCATTTGTGTTTTTCCCATTCCTAGACTTCACTACTGATCACCAAAATAGTAATTAAAACAATCATGTGCTACTTTTTCCTATGAAACTGGCAAGAAATTTGTAAAAGTATACAGACTTGGCAAGTGTGCACAGAAGCAGGCATTCTTAGTGTATTGCTTGTAATATATGTATAAAAGCTTTGTGTTGGGTAAAATATGTCAAGAACCATAGTCAAATCCACAGTACTTCCTAAAAGAGGAATTCATTCTAAGACAACAATGACAGCTGCAATAAAGATTGATGTTAAAGCACTTTAGTGTAAATTACTAAAAAAAAAGAAAATATAATAGAATATATTTAAATATGCCCTACAGAAAAGAAGAAAAAGGTTTCCTATAAAATTCTTTTCATTTTCTCATGTACATAACATATTTTAATTTGAAACCCCTCACTCATACTGCCTTTTCTCTCCCTCTCCAGTGGCAGTTACTATCATGAATTTTGAGTTTTATAATTTGATATAGAATTCATAATGAACAATAAGTCATAACAGTCTCATCAGGAAAGGTTTTTAAATATTAGGAAGCTCTTAAGCTCACAGTAGCTAATACAAGTTTTCCAAAATTCTAATTTTTGCTTAGAAATTTAAATTTTACCATTGGTACAAATATTATCCATTGTTTTCCTTGAATCAGCAAACTCTCTTTGTTGAAATTCACTTCCATGAAAGTGACTGCCAGATACCCTCTTGAATAACTGTAGTTTGTCTGTCAGTCATTCTTTCAAGTAAAAATGGTGTTCCATAAATAAAAAGCAGCTATTTCTGCTCATAACTCAATCACACGTGTTGTTCTTTGCTCTTCAATATGCAGCAGAAATACTTCATGCTTAACTGCAATTTTATCACACAGAATATTAAAAAGATGTTCACTCAAGAGTCAAGATTTAAGAAATTTAATACTTTTCACTGATTTATCAAGGACATTCTTTGGTGAAACTAGCTTTTTCTTTTTTAACTGCGAGTGCCTAGTGGTGAAGTATACAGTAACCACAATACATTTTGATGCTTCTGCCTTGATTTGTGTTAAGGCATCAGCAGTTTTATCTTTCGTTGCTTTTATACCACCAATGCAAACATCTATACAGACAAAAAAACAAATGAGGGCTTACTAATTATTATAAAAGTAGTTTTGATTGCAGACACCCTGAAAGGATCTCAGGGTCTGTGGACCACACTTAGAAAACTGTTGCTCTAAGATGTAAACCTAGAAAAGGACTTACTGGCGTAAAGGGAGAACTTGGTCAGCTTTTTTAGATTTGCTAAACTGAAGTGTATGTTTTTAGCAGCCACACTTGAATATTCTCTTTTTCTTTCCATCCTTGATAACAGTTGGTATTATCACATTAATAAAATTTTGCCAAGATGATGGGGCTATCCTGGAGACTATGTTGTTTTAATTTCACTTCTATGGTTGCTAGCTTTTGATAATTTTTATATCTCTATTATCCATTTGGGTGTTTTCTTTGAATTTTGTATATATAAACCATTTATCCATTTTCTTTTCTTTTTCTTAGTTTTCCTTTGATGTTTTGTATATGCTTTTCACATCTAGTTCTTTGTATGCTTTACATTTTGCAAATATATTTTTTCAGCATTTTCCACGCTTTACATTTTTATTATATTATGGTTTCCTTTATTTCACAGAAATTTTATATTTCGATTTGGTCAAATTATCAGTCTTTCTCAAACAATTTCCACTTTTTGAAATTCATTTAAAAAGCTCTTTATGATCCCAAGTTCATAAACATAATTCTCTTATATTTTAACTCTTTAAATCAACTAAACACACTTAACATATCAGTCTACTAATTATGTTACCCACACTGTATACTTAATATTTTTTGTCTGCTTCCTCTATCGGTTTCTGTAAAAGAAATTTTTAAATCTTTCACTATTATTGGGAATTTGCTTCTTTAATTTAGTCAGCTGTTGCTTTATACAGTTCAAGGTCTTGTTGTTTTTCTGTGTTCTTATGCTTCATGTGCTTCTATTATGAACAGCACATAGCAAAATTTTATGTATGTGTACATGCTTATCCAACTTGAGAATATCCACCTTTTAACTGGTGAGTTAAAAGACATTTACTGTGAAATTGATATTTTTAGATTTATTTCTATCATTTTTATTTAGTGCTTCCTATATACCATGCATTTTCATGCCTTTCCTCATTTATAACCTGATTTTCAGTAATTTTTTATTTTCTGTATTTTTCTTGATTTTTTCACTCTAATGTCAGCTGTGGTTTAGAAGTTATACAAGACATATCTACTCCTTTAAAAATAACCTTAGACACTTTAATATACATATTTAACTTATTAACATTCACATACAGAAGTTAATTAGTATACTTAAATTCTAAATATAAGACTTAAGAAGTTTTCTTTCCCTCACTCACTCTAGCCTTAAATAATACTGTCTCCAATATTTTAGTTCCATCTTGATTAATAACTCTCAAATTACTTAATATTATTATTCTATACAAAGTTTGTTAGACTTGTCAATGTTTAACAGTTTATTTAATAACCATTTTTTCTTGAAACTCAATTCTTCTCTCTGGGTCCAATCTCTTTCTCCCTGAAATATATAATTTTTGTAATTCCTTCCCCAAGTCTGTTGTTAGTAATGTCCTTTTAGTGTGTGTTTGCCTGAAAATGATTTTATTTAGCCTTGTTCTTTTTTTTTAACATCTTTATTGGAGTATAATTGCTTTACAATGTTGTGTTAGTTTCTGCTGTATAACAAAGTGAATCAACTATATGTATACATATATCCCCATATCCCCTCCCTCTCGCATCTCCCTCCCACCTTCCCTATCCCACCCCTCTAGGTGGTCACAAAGCACCGAGCTGATCTCCCTGTGCTATGCAGCTGCTTCCCACTAGCTATCTATTTTACATTTGGTAGTGTATATATGTCCATGCTACTCTCTCACTGCGTCCCAGCTTACCTTTCCCCCTCCCCGTGTCTTCAAGTCCATTCTCTACGTCTGTGTCTTTATTCCTGTCCTGCCCCTAGGTTTATCAGAACGTTTTTTTTTTTAGATTCCATATATATGTGTTAGCATATGGCATTTGTTTTTCTCTTTCTGACTTACTTCACTCTGTACGACAGACTCTAGGTCCATCCACCTCACTACAGATAGTTGTTTCGCTTCTTTTTATTTTAGCCTTGTTCTTGATAGCTTAGCTGGATATAGCATTTTGATTATAGATTATTTTTCCTCACCATCTTTTGGTATAATTTCATTATCTTCTGGCTTCTAGTTGAACTTCCTCTGTCTGTTTTCTGACAAACTGTTGCCCTTTGAGGGGAATCTCTTTTTCTGGTGTTACTTTTAAGATTTTCTCTCAGTCTATGTTACAAAGCAGAGTGAGTCTAGGAGTACATTTACTTTTATTACACTAAGGAATACCTGTGCTGGTTAAATACACTTATCCATGACTTTTCTCAACTCTAGAAAATAATCACTTTTATTACTTCTCTCCAATTCTTTCTGTTTTGTCCACTAAAAAATTTCATTAAAATATATTAAGTTTTCTCTATATATCTTTCATATATGTTAATCTCTTAAAAAATTCAACCTGACAGTTCAAAGTTTAAATTGTTCATGAAAGTTTATTTCATAAATTGTACTTTTCATTTCTAAAAATAATTTGTGCTTTATAGAGTCTCATGTTTTTCTATGTTTTTGTCCCTGTTTCATAACACTAACCTTTTTTACATATATACTTCATAGGCTCTCCTATGTGACATTTTAAGGGGTCTAATCCTGCTATTTGTGTTTACTTCCTTTTGTTTGAGGTGACTTGTTTTTGCTCATGTTTTGTGATACTAGATAGTAAGCTCTTCTCTAGTAAGGCTTCATCAAGTAAGATTTTGTGAGGAGTGTTAGGGTGTAGCCCTCTAGAACAGTTTTATATTTAATTTTTTCAAATGGTCCAGGGGTATTACAAGCCTAGGACACTTTTGGTGGGTTAATTTCTTAGACTTTGGACTCCACATTAAGTTTTTTGTTGTTGTTGTTTTGTTTTGCTGTAAAGCAAGGTTTTATTTTATTTTATTTTTTTGGCTGCACCACGTGGCCTGTGGGATCTTGGTTCCCTGACCAGGGATCGAACCCAGGCCCTCTGCGGTGAAAATGCAGAGTCGTGACCACTGGACCGCCAGGGAATTCCTCCACATTAAATTTTTATCTCAAAATCACATGATGGTAGGTCCTTGGTTATAAAATCTTATGGGAGATTTTTGCCCCCTACTTAGAACCCTATCATGACAGACAAACTTTTTCAATGTCTTTCTGAGTCAGCAATGGGTAGAATTGTTCAGCCTTCCTTTTTTACTGAGAAGACATTCTCTAGATTTATGGGAGTTTTCCATTTTTTTCTGACCAATTCCTCATCTCCTGTCCCTTTCTACACATAATGAAGTCTTTAGAAACCACACCCTGCTTCTTGGCATTGCTTCTAAAACATTGTACTTATCTTCAGGCTCTTGTTTCTATTTTGGTTTTGGTCCCTGGAAATTATTCCTATTTATGAATTCTACTATGTATCTTAAAAGATGTTTGCTGTATTTATCTGGAATATGTAGTTGGCTTTACAATTTAGGCTTTTTCATATTATCTAGTATTACCTCTTAAATATGTAAAACTACTGTTACTTTTAGTCAATAATTAATTAGATTTAGAAACATTTTCAAATGTTCATGCTTATCATTGTTTTATACATTCCATTTGTTTTCTATTATTCTTTTTTGCAAAGGTATATTCATTATATTAGGGTATTTTCAGGGTTTGTAGGAAATTTTTTTCAAGTATGAAAAACAAATGGTCATTATTTTGCCTTCACTCTTAATGACACTTTAGCTGAATATTTGATTCTCTTGACAGTATATTTTTCCTCAATACTTTGAAGATATTACTTCATTCTTTTCTGGCATCTATTGTTGCTAATAAAAATCTGCTGTCATTGTAATTGTCACTTTACTATATAATTGTAAAAGAAAAATAAAGATATAAAACAGCATTCATAATGTAATTCCAAGTTTCTGAAAATATATGTGCAAGAATGCTTTGTTATTTAATTCCTAAATTCTAATAGTGAGAGTTCAGATAGCAAAGAATATCCATTACCCGAATTCATTCTGTTCCCAAGTTTCACGGTGTAAGTAGTGGATATTTACATAATTTTCTGAAAGCCAATTTAACTATATGTCAAGGGGCTTCAGAAAGCTTAACCCAATAATGTCATTTATAAGACATAGACATTTATTTATAAAATGGGTCATTGCTAGATTCCATGTCAAAAAATGAAAACGATATAAAAGTCTAAAATATTTTAGTAGAATATTATGCAGCCTTTAAAATCATCCTTTTGAAAAATTATTAATTATATGTAGAGTCATATATTACACCATGAAAATTTTATTAGAAGTATCAAACAACAATTTATGTGATCACATAGACTAAGTGTAAGTATGCATATATTTCTATGCACGTATCTCAGCAATTTGTTAAGAATGCCTTTTTTCTGCATGCTGAGGTTGTATATAGCATTTGTTTTCTTTTTAATTAAAAGATATTTCTAAGCTCTATATAGTGAAGAGGTATTACTTTTATAATTAAAAAATAAGTTAATGAAATATATGCACATAATAACCCTTGCTACTAAGTAGCTTAGAATGTAACATTGTTTATCACATTATTAAATTATGGCAATGGGAATAAAGTTTCTCTACAAATATGAAGAATATGTTTTTCTCACACTTGAATGCAGGCTAGCACAGTACTTTTATGATGTTTCCACTAATGCTAGAAGTACATGGACCATTACATGCCCCCTTCACACACATAGGATCCTGAATCCCTGTCCTAACTTCACTTGTTACATGCCTTCTTACTTGATCTGTTCTTTGTTTCCTGCCCACCCTACCCACCCCCCGCCCCCGTCACGTAACTGGCATGCCACCTTCTACCTTTAATTCCTACTGCCTCAATTATGTTCAAGTTACTGTCCTTCTCAACTAAGGCTGTCCATCTCTACTTGGCTTTTCTTTTCTCTATATTTCTGGTTCTTCCACAGTTACCTAAGGCAATCCCCTCCTGGATAACCAGACTGTCTAGATCACCCTTGTCATTTTCTATTCCAATTTTCATCCCTTCTTTCCCTCTATCTATCTTTTCAGCTGCTATCATTATGGAATGGTATATTGGGCATAAAACCAAATTATCAACCAAATGAGCTTTTTTTAAATTAAATGCTTTTAACAAACTAAAGAGAAAATTACTTCATTCATGTTTCTATTTTTTATAAAATTTGCAACACCTTAAATTTTTAAAGTGCTCTGTCTTAAGTGAAATATATAAATGGAGTGAAAGATTTCATTTCTGTTAACATTATGAAACTTCTCATTTTTCTTTTTGCCAGGGTGAACTGATGTAATCCAGGATTTTGTTCTTTTCAAGAGAAGATGAGCAACTTTATAAGAAATCTTAAAGGAGAGGAAAAAAACTTGTATAACAAGTACAGCTTGAGTAACTGATATTTTTACATGAGGATTTTTGGCTCAATATAAGGAAGAGGATTTTTTAGCCCCAAATAGCAATCTGAAATCCTTCAAACTCATATGGACAATTTTGAATATTAGGAATTCTGTATGATTTCTTTTTAGAACTAGACAAAATTGAATTTTGATATCTTATTTTTTTAAATTAATCTGTCTTGAGAGAATACCAAATGATTACATCCAAACTGTATATAAATCTGAGTGTTTCAATGTTTCCTATTAAAAACTGCACATTATTTTGATGTTAATAATATTAAAGACTAGAGATGTACAATTTGGATTCAAGTTTTGGCTTTGGCCTACTTGCTGTATGCCCTTAATCTTTCAAGGTGCTTCTTTAGAAGTGACTATTAATATCTATCTTAGCTTCTTCACAGCATTATTGAGAGGGGAAAGAGTCAGAAAATGTATGTAAAATGCACTCTAAGCTTTCAAGCACTCTATTGATCCATGACTGATATCAGATAGGACACCCTTGCTTGTGAAATTTCATGTAACAAAAATATACCTCCTCCATATCCAACCAATTCTCCTTGGCCAATAAAACTTTCATGCAACTGGCTTGAATATTCAAACACCGATTTTCTTACTAGAAATATTCTATTACCTTCTATAGGGCAAGGAGGTTCTCCTTTAGCTGTCATTTCTCTACTTCCCAAGTAATAAGATAACTCGTAGTAATAGCAATGCCCCAAGGCACCATGATCACCCTATAATTTGCCTAGTGATGCTATTAATAGTCACGACAATAACAGTTAACCTTTGCTGTATGCTGCCTGTGCTTTAAACACTGTCCTAAACACGTGAACAGACATTATTTTATTTAATACTCAAAAACAGCCTATGAGACTGATATTATAATTATCCACTTTCACAGCAAGGAAACTAGAATTCAGGCAGTTTCGTTCATTTGTTTATTTAAGAAATGTGTGTTGAGTGCCAAATATGTACCAGGCACTGAACTAGACAGGGAGAAATAAGTAAGATCGAAAAGGTCCTGGAACCCATGGAATTTATATTATGGTGGAGGGAAAGACAAAACAAAGAAATGTGTACAGAAAGTTATAAGTACTCTGCAAAACACTGAAACTGAGTGGCTACATTAGGAAGTGGTTAGGGAAGACTTTTCTGAGGAAGTGTCCTGAAAGATACAGCTTGAATGTCAGGAAGAGGCCAGTCACTTCAAGAAGGTCAGCAGAGAGTCTACTGGGCTGAGAAAATAATAAGTAGAAAGGTCCCAAGATGGGAGTAATCTTGAGGTAATGATAATAATGGACAGATGTGGACAAAATGAGGATATGTTTTAGAATTAGAATTGAAGGATTTTCTCCCGGGTTGTAGATGGGAGAGAGGGAAAGGGATGAATCAAGAGTGAACACTTTGTTAGTTTGTTAAGATTAAAGTAGGTGCTCTTTGGGGAAGCTGATGAAGAATGGGCAGGTTTGGGGAAAGATCAGGAGTCAGCTTGTTTTTCCCCTTTTAAACATTCTTTTTTATTCTGGTAAAGCATACACAATGTAAAATTTACCATTTTAACCATTTTTAGTGTACAGTTCAGTGGTATTAAGTACATTTTCATTGTTTTTAAACCATCACCATAATCCATCTCCAGAACTTTTTCTCTTCCCAAACTGAAAAATCCATCCTCAAAAAATAACTCCCCATTCCCCTCTCGCTCCAGGCCCTAGAAACTACCATCCTATTTCCTGTCTCTATGAACCTGACTACTGTAGCTATCTCACAGAAGTGGACTCATACAATACGTCCCCTTTTGCAACTGGTTTACTTCACTTAGCCTAATGTCTTCAAGACTCATGCATACCTCAGAATTTCCTTCCTTTTCCTTTCTTTCCTTTTTTTAAAAATAGGCTTTATTTTTTAGAGCAGTTTTAGGTTCATAGAGAAGTTGCACAGAAAGTATATAGTTTCCAGATATTTCCTGCCCCTGCCATACACAACACACAGCTTCCCCTACTATCAACATCTCCTACCAGAGTAGTAACGGTTGTTGTAGTTGATGAATCTATATTCTATAGGTTAACAATCCTATAGGTTAAAAATTATTGGGTCCCAACTGGAGTGTAGGAAGAGCAGAAAGTTAATTAATAATGTTTTTGATTATTTTCTTTCTCTGTACCAGTTCTGTCCTATATAATGCCCACTAGCCACTGGTAGTTATTAAACAGGATGAAATATAAGTTAGTCTGATATGCTGTAAGTGCAAAATAAACACCAGATTTTAAATACTTAGTAAGAAAGCACATAAAGTATCACATTACAAATATTTTGTATTGGAAAATTATTGAAATGATAATTTATTTTCAATTTTTTAAATTATGATAAAATACACATATCTTAACCATTTTCAAGTGTGTACAGTTCAGTGGCATTAAGTCCATTTACGCTGTTGTACAACCATTACCATTATCCATTCATAGAACACTTCATTTTGCAAAATTGAAACTCTGTATCCATTAAACAATAACTCCCCATTCCCCCCTCCCACAAAGCCCTTGGCAATCACCATTCTACTTTCTCTCTCGATGAATTTGACTACTCTAGGTTAAAATGATACCATTTTGGGTTTATTGGGTTAAATAAAATATATTTTTAAAATTTAATTTTGCTTTCTTTTTAGTTTTGTTTTTCTAACGTGGCTATTAGAAAATTTAAAATCTCATGTGTGGCTCACAATATATTTATTTGGAACAGCATTACTTGCCTCATATGGCTATTTAAATTTAAATTAATTAACAGTAAATAAAATTAAAATTTCAATTCCTCATTTGCAGCAGCCAATATTCCTGTACACATGTGGCTAGCTGTTATCATACTGGACAATGCAGATATAGAACATTTTTATCATTACAGTAATTTCTGTTGGACAGTACTGCTCTAGCAAGCCCAACTAAAATGGAAACAACCACAGAAAAACAAGGAAGTCTGAAACATGGTCAGGGCAGTAGAGCAAACAGTTCATGCAGGCAACAAGGGAAAGTGATAATTAACTGACTATGCAAAGACTAAAAAGTATTGTGAAACTTGCAAGTTGCATTTTTTTATTCTAAAACACATGGGCAACAACAGACAGCTTCCCATGTTTTTCCGATGAAATTTTAGATGTTGCCACCAAATGCATAACACACTACTGTGTACTGTCATAAGTCAGCTAAAACACGTGTAAACATATGTCATGTCAGTCATTAAGAAGAAGGGTATAATTACACTTTTAAATGTGGCAAAGCATTTTGAAAGTAGTGTATAATTTTCTAGAGCAGGAACCTCTGTGAACATATGTTTCCCTAAGTGTTTATACAGCCTGACATCTTCAGGTTTGTTCAAATCAAGAGTCCCACTGTGAACAAGCTAGCAGCAGACAAAAGAAGCAATTTTTTTCTTTAGGTGCCATTTCATTGAGAGAACCAGAAAGAAGCAGTGAGGTAGGCAGTCACAGACAGAAAATCAAGACACGAGAGGGTACTACCCAATTACAGCAAGCAGCTGAAAACTTTGTAAGATCTGCTTATATTAGAGGAACAAATGTTTAATGATTGCTTATGAGCAAGATGCTAGCATAACAATACATAGTTAATCCTATAAAAATTGATGCCTTTGCACTTTTTAATTTTTTACAGCTCTGAGGTATTTCTGATACAAAAAAACTACATACTTCTAATACGTACAATTTGATGAGTTTGGATGTATGCATACACCTGTGATACCACCACTGCAATCAAGGTAATAAACACATCCATCACCTCCCAGAGTTTTCTTGTGTCCCTTTGCATTTTTATTGCGTGTGTGGTAAGAACACTCAGCATGAGATCTACCCTCTTAAGATGTTTTTAAGTGCCCAAAACTGTACTGTCTACTATAGGCACCATGTTGTACAGCAGATCTCTAGAACTCATTCATCTTGTATAGCTGTAACTTTATACCCATTGAACAACTTTCAATTTCCCTGCCAGCCCTTGGCAACCACCATTCTATTTTCTGCTTTTATAAGTTTGACTATTGTTAGATACTGCATATAAATGAAATCACGCATTTGTCTTATAAATATTAATGTGCTATATTAATATAGCATATTATTTTATATTAATTTATATAGTATATACACTACTATATAATTATATAATATATAATTATACAATAATATGTAATTATATATGATATATATCTATATCACATTTTCTTTATCTCAGATTCCTCTGAGGATACTAATTATACTTCTTCTAAACCCTCCCTTGGACTAGATTATGAATCATACTTTCTTAAACTTTCAGTTCTTCTTGTATTTTCCATTCAGTCTATTGTTTTTCCTAAAATGCTTGTGATTCTTGATCACATGCTTACCTTTTCATCTAATGCTCTTGCTGTGTGTATATTATTAAGGGTGGCATTTGGCACTCCCTATTTCTTTTACCATTATGGAGAAGATCTGAATAGACATTTTCCAAAGAAGACATAGAGATTGCCAACAGACATATGAAAGGATGCTCAACGTGACTAATTATCAGAGAAATACAAATCAAAACTACAATGAGGTATCACCTCACACCTATCAGAATGGCCATCATCAAAAAGTCTACAAATAACAAATGTTGAAGAGGATGTGGAGAAAAGGGAACCCTTGTATGTTGTTGGTGGGAATGTAAATTGGTACGACCATTATGGAAAACAGTATGAAGGTTCCTCAAAAAACTAAAAATAGAACTATCATATGATTTAGCAATTCCACTCCTCAGTATATATCCAGAAAACACGAAAATATAATACTAATTCAAAAAGATACATGCACCCCAATGTTCACAAAAGCATCATTTACAATAGCCCAGATATGGAAGCAACCCAAGTGTCCATCAACAGACAAATGGATAAAGAAAAAATTATGTTACAAGGGTTATCAAAGACTGCAGATCTGCCAAGTGCTTGGTCTGGCACATATAAGCTGTTTTAACCACATGGTTGGTTTTTGTCTTGTTTTTTTTTAATTTAATTTTTTTTAATACAGCAGGTTCTTACAGTTATCTATTTTATACAACACGTGGTTGTTTTTCATTGTGGTATTATCTGCTCTGTGCATTGGCATAAATGACTACAGGGAATCAGGTCCTGAGAAATGGGAACACTCACTCTATTCGTTGCCTATAGAAGTTGTCTTGAGTTAGGTACACTTGTAGCTACCCTCTACATGTACTGTTCTTCCCCTCTGTTCCCTTGCCATGTAGCAGGAAGACTGCCCCTTTCTGGGTTACTGAGAGAAGAAGAAGGTAAAGGAGAAAGAAAAAGAAAATTCCATTGTAGAAACCAAAAGTTGCATAATACTCTTGAAGAGTTTAGAAACACACTTTCCTTCACAAGCAGTGTTCTCTTAGCCTTATCTATCAGACATTAAGATTTTACTAAGCTATGAATCACATCCAAAAATTTCAAAATACTACTTCAACATTATATGTCCTTTTTTTTTTTGCGGGATGCGGGCATCTCACTGTTGTGGCCTCTCCCGTTGTGGAGCACAGGCTCCGGATGCGCAGGCTCAGTGGCCATGGCTCAAAGGCCCAGCCGCTCCGCGGCATGTGGGATCATCCCGTACTGGGGCACAAACCCGCGTCCCCTGCATTGGCAGGCAGACTCTCAACCACTGCGCCACCAGGGAAGCCCATATGTGTCCTTTTTTTGTTACAGAACAAATGTCTCTCTTCATCTTAAAGAATGATTTCTATAAGCATTCTGGTCAGAAATCTGTGAATTTTGGATGTAACTGGTTTCACAGCTTAGATCACAGTTTACCCTTAGGGAGGTGTATTTGAACCCTAGGAGCATAATTTTGTTGCCTATAACAGTCAAAGAGCCTCCTCAGTTATGCTTGGAGCATCTCCAAGGATATGTCAGTTATTGCAACAAAATGCATCACAATAGGACCTTTAGCAGAGATGAGTATCTGGATTATCTACAACTTCAAGTACATAGGACTATCTTCTGGAATCCCTCCTTTCTTTTCCCTTACATTGTCCTTGGTTGGTATTTTTATGGGGCGGGGGCTGAGCTATTGTCATGGCTATCTAACTGATATTCCCCCAGCTACTCTCCATTTTCTAGGTTAACCTATTTTTATCATACGGGTCTGCACTCAACAACCTTCAGTGGTTTCCCAGTGCCTATACATAAAAACCAAACTCTTTGCCCTGTACTGAAGTGGATGCACTAACCCCTGCTCCCTAAAATACATCTCTTCGCCAGTCACAGCTGACACTCAGCTTATTCCTCTACGTGCTGTAGTGTATTTTCCCTCCTTGCTTTCCTGGCACCATTTATTTGAGTGGAATGCTCTAACATATCCTTCCTATCTTTGGAAATTCTACCCACACTTTCAAGCCTATACCTTCTTCCCTAATCACCTAGGCAGTTATGGTCTCCAGTGATCTTTCTTATTAATTGAGGTGTGACTGACATATAATTAATATAAATAATGATTAAATATTTGTATACATTGCAAAATGATCACCACAAAAATTCTAGTTAACATTCATCACCATACATAGTTACAAAGTCCCTCCCATCCCACTGATCTCTTTTAATATCCTTCTACACAATACTTAATACAAAGAGCTTAAAACAGTGCTTCTTAATGAAATGCTCAATAATGGCCATATTTTATACTTAGTTTCTACTTTTCTCTCTTTATGGTTATGTGTTCTCAAGGGCATGACTGTCTCTAACTCATCTTTGAGCCAGCACAGTACATACCCAGTGCCTACTCATGGTAGTTCCTCAACAAAGATTTGTTCAGCAACGTAAATAGTGCCATTTGCTACTCACTGGCAATTGCTTCTAGATTTTCTTCAATGGAACAAATTGAAAGATATTTACCAGAGAGCTACCTGTTCATCGAATACATAGATAGATATGACATTGCTGTTGGCAACTAAGATTGTCCTTTGGTACCAATTCATTATATTGGCTGAGTCAAAATAACCCCTTTTTTTTTTTTGGCTCTGTTATTTATATCTTATTTAACTTTTGATTTCTTTAGTATCAACTATGTTCTCTTTGTATTCTCGTCTCATTCCTTGTATTTGATGCCACTATGTTTTTCCCCAAGAATGGCCTTGGCTCCTCCTAACTAGAAGTTGGCGGAACAGCTTTTTTTTTGTCATATTTCCCTTAGTCCCAACACTCTACATCCTCTCAAATCCCTCAATCCTTGTTTTCCCAGTGAATTAACAAACTTGGGAGAGCCTTACCTTTCCATATCTCTCAAGGAGGGATACCCCAGCTTTGTTTATTTCCTAGAACTATCAGGGGAAACAAATGAATCAACATCTAAGAAAATGTACAAACTCTAAATTCAGAGTTATACCAATCCAGGGTATTATTTTAAAATTATGCTATTAAACATATTCCTTGGTGACATATCTTCTGCAGCACCTAACAATGCAGGCTATCCTTAGCAAGAAACACATATAAAAAGAAATGTAATTTTTTATCTTGCAATGAAATTCTCTGTTTAGTTTTGTCTCCTTTGTATGGGCAGACCTAGGCTGCCCATTAGTCAAGGCAGTAATGACAATTACAGAAACTGAGAAAAAAAATGGGATTAGATTAATAGGAGAAAGCTTAAACCTCTGAAGGAAAAACTCTGAAAGTGTACGTGAAAATCCCTTTTACTGGGTCACCATTTCTCAAAGAAGGGCCTGTTGAAAATAAGAAATTCACAGCTGTCCTGCTGACATGGAGAGAAAGAAACCTTCAAACTAAACCTTGAAGAAATGATTTTTAAAGTAGTAGAGTTGAGGCTTGACCCAGTAATAGATTTTGAAAGGGTGTTTGGTATCTCTGTGGTAAGTCGGGTTGTCCAACAGACAAGGCTCCACACCTGAATACAACCAGGCTAGAGGCACCTTAATAGTGATATTGATTGACTATAAACAAAGACAGGAAAAAGTAACCAGGATAGCAGAGAAAAATGTATTTGGGGGAAAAAGGTTATTATCCTCCTTCAGGATGACTAATACCAGAGCCATAGAAATTCATTTTACAACAAATATTTTTTGAGATCCTACAACATGCCAGGCACTGGATAAAAGACACATTTCTAACCCTCAAGGCATTTTCAGGCTTGTTTATGTGTTTTAGGGAGGTTGGTGGAAGGAGGGAAGAATCCATGGCTTATACACAAAAATCAAACCTGCCACTTTAGCATTATCAGTAACCCACACTCTACTGAATTGCTCTGAAAAAAAAACCAAGAAAAAACTTTGCCACACAGAATGTCTCTCATTTTGTTTCTGTCACAAAATAGCTGGGTAATTTAGAGCAGTCACTTCATTTTCCTGAGTCTTAATTTCTTCTTGGCCAAATACAGGGGGCAATAGGGGGATGAAAAAGACAGTCAACAAAAGCTATTTCTAACTCTCCTTCTAATTCTAGAGTTTAAATTTGGTTGGCAATTGATATGCATCTGAAGGTTAGGATGTGATCTCTAATGATCTCCGTGAACAGAATACAAGCTCTCACTCCTTGTAAGAAACAATTTGTAGCAAACCTGTTGGTGGACCTATTGAGGACAGGTGGGGATTTTGCCGCAGGGCCATTTCCGTGTCATCAGCACACCTACCACTGGTTTCAGGCTTCCCGTCTCTGAGACAGGCAGAAGCAGCTCAGGATCAGCCAGGGGGAATCGTGGTGCCGAGTGAAGCCCTTTTCCTTTGCTCCCCTTGAAGGATGAAGACTTTCCAAAGACTAGGATTTAATTGATTATTTTGGAGTCATCCAAGGTGGAGTAACTCTACAGAACAGGATACTTACTGGTGGCTGAGGTTTCTTTTGATCCGTGTATAGGATTACCTTCCAGCCCTTGCAATGGTCTTTGGTCAATCTGCTAAAGCTAGACTAGCACCCCTTGTGCTCCCAAGCAGCACAAGGGGTGAACCGCAGCAATAAAAGTAGGGAAAACCCAAAAAACCTAGTTGGGTGGGACCACTGTCTTTAAAAGGCACCCTTGTACATCACAGGTATTTAGGACTTCACAGTCACTCCAATTTAAAAATGTTTAAGCACTTAATGTGAGGCAAGTAGCGTTCTAGGGCTGAAGTGATGGGCAGGAAAAAAAAGACAATTTGATCTTGCCACCTAAAGGGTGAGAGAGGCAGTACACACATGTGAAATCCAATTAAAAAAATAACCTTTGATAGCAGCAAGTACTATGACAAATCACAGCTCCACACGTGACTCTGGCTTTGACTGTGGCAATGGCTTCTACGCGAGCTTCAACCACCTTCCTACAAGCACAGCTTGCTGGTGTCTCTCCTTGGGCCTGGTGCCTGCTCTAGAGCTCCTCGGCATGGCTGCCCCTGGTAGCCTGCCAGGCACTCGCTCACAGAATTGCCACCCTGAACAATGGGTGAGGGATGATAAATGTGCTTCCTATTTCATCTCCATAGGGGAAAGTTCTGAGCTGCATTTCATTAGGTACCTCAAGAGCTTTGACCAAATTGAGAAGTGCATTCTCATATGTGCTTTCCTTCCCTGTTTCACTCTCCTGTCCCTCACTCCTGCTTCCTGAGGTCATTCCCGAATAAACTGCCTTCATGCAAGCTTCTGTCTCATGTTCTGCTTTAAGATGATAGCTCGGCTACTGTATTATACAAAATACTTGTGCTTCTTTTCTGCAGCTCTGTCTACTGGTGAACTCCTTTGAGTAGAGCAGAATATACTTGGGGTAGGGGTGGTATAGGGTGGGGGGTCGGGTGGAAGAGAGGGGAGGTGTGGTGAGGGGTTGGAGGGAGAGATTTGAGGATTGTGCTGCAAGAATGAAATTTCTTTGAAGTCAAGTGGTATATGTTAAAAATTCATGTGAATTTTGCCCTCTTCACAATATTTCCATGTATGTTTTAATGTAAAAATATTAACTTTACAACATCTCCATAATAACTAAAGTCCTGCAACAGCTTATTGGTTGGCCTCGCTGTTTCCAGCATTGCCACAGCCAAACCGTGCTTCATAACACCCTAAAGCACAAATTTGATCAAGTCATTCCTTGGCTTACAACTTTGAAAGGGACAGACCATTTGATGAAGTCCTAATGGAGTTCAAACTCCTTAACATGATTTATAAGGTCTTGCATAATTTGGCCCATGCTTCCCTCCCCAGCCATTTGCTATCCTCTCCTTGACATTTATCATCCAGCCATAATGAATTTCATTTAATCCCTTAAGCTCTCCATGCTCTCTTGCCTCCAGGCATTTGCTCATTCTGTTAAATCAGTCTGTAGTCCTCCCCAATGCTCTTCAACCTGCCCTTCCACCAGTTCTTCATTCCTCAGCTTCCTCCTAGAAAAAAGAGTCACCATCTTTGTTTGAGTTAGATGCTTTCCCTGCACTCCTGTTACATCCTAATCTTCCCCATCACAGCTCATGTTTCACCCTTTTGTTCTTGCCTATTAGTCTGGATCTCCCATGGAACAGAAGCCTAGAGCAAAGGTCACTTCATTTGTCCCGTTGCCTAGTGCCTTGCACAGTCCTGGGAACAAAGCTAATGACTGTCAAGATAGGGTCCTTAGAGTCACTGAGTTCAAATATTGCTCTTTATACCTGCTAGCTGTAGGACTGGGCAACTCTTATAAGCTCTTTTAGTCTTAATTTCTTCATCTGTAAATTGTGGAAAACAATAATACCCTGATTATAGGATCATTAAGAATAAATGAGATAATTCATGCAATTTTGTACAATGACCCACAGAAAGCAGTTAAATGACAGCTACTATTATTCTAATAATAATAATTACTATAATTATCAAGTATTCAATATATAAGTGTGAAATTACTGAATGAATGCAAAATAAAAGAGAAATATTTCATACCTTTCTCATTTGTTAATGAGCAATTTAGTTTTCATTGTCTATCGATTTCTTAGAAAACACAGTGCAAGAAGAAGCTAATAAAGCATGTAAGAGTCAGCATCCAGGAAGTATTCCTTCACTGCTCCATTGTCACAAATGCACATACACATGTGGATGTAACTGGCATTAGTTTTTTCAGCCTTTTTATTACTAGGTAATTAGGAAAACAAAGAAGGGTGTGGTCAGCTAAATAATGCTCTGCTCCCCCAAAACTTCCATGTCCTAATCCCTGGAATCTCTGACTACGTTATCTTACATGGTAAAAGGGACTTTACAGACGCGATTAAATTAGAAATCTTGAAATGAGGAGATTATCCTGTATTACAGCATTCCCCAATCTTTTTGGCCTCTTTCCATAGACTGGGCGGGTGAGGAGGTGGGGGCGTGGGGGGGGGATGGTTTCGGGATGACACAGGTGCATTACATTTATTGTGCACTTTATTTCTATTATTATTACATTGTAATATATAATGCAATAATTATACAACTCACCATAATGCATAATCAGTGGGATCCCTGAGCCTGTCTTCAGTTGCCACTCACTGATAGGGTTTTGATATGAGTCTGCAAGCAACTGATTTATTATGGTCTCTGTGCAGTCAAACCTCTCTGCTAATGATAATCTGTATTTGCAGCCGCTCCCCAAGGCTAGCGTCACCACCTCAGCTCCACCTTAGATCACCAGGCATTAGATTCTCATAAGGAGCACACAACCTAGATCACAGTAGGGTTCGTGCTCCTATGAGCACGAGAACCTAATGCCACCGCTGATCTGACAGGAGGCAGAGCTCAGGCGGTAATGTGAGCAATGGGGAGCGGCTGTCAATACAGATGGAGCTTCACTTGCTTGCCCGCCACTCACCTCCTGCTGTGCGGCCCGGTTCCTAATGGGCCATGGACCAGTACCGGTCCATGGCCCAGGGGTTGGGGAGCCCTGCTGTATTACATAGGTGGGTGCAATATAATCACAAGGATCTGTTTAAGAGTCAGGCAGGAGGATCAAAGTCACGGAGAGAAGGTGATGTGATGACAGAAGCAGAGGGCAAAAAATTCACAAGAATGTGGGGCCAGAAGCTGGAAGAGGCAAGGAATAGATTCTCCCTTGGAGTCTCCAGAAGGAATCAGTGCTGCTGACACCTTGATTTTACCTCCGTAAGATTTATTTTAGATTCTGAACACCAGAACTCTAAGAGAACAAATGTGTATTGTTTTAATCTACTAACATTGTGGTGATTTGTTGTAGTAGCAACTGGAAGCAAATACAGATTTGAGATATACAGTATATTGACTACAAAGTGGTCTAGCACAGTATTTTTGGACTTCTGAGGATAGAGAGATTGACAAGCATAAATTTATACTGAAGGGATAATCTCTTATTATGTAAAGAGAACAGAAGACACTCTGGAAATATAATTCCATCTTTTGCTGGCTAAATAAATCAGTGGGAAGTGTTAGCCTTTTCTTATTCTAAACTCCAATATACATTTACATATAGTTGGATCTGTAATCATGCTGTTTTAAATATTGTGGCTTTAAAATATATTTTATTATAATGGTAGAACTAGTCTTAAATCATTATCTTTCTTCCAAAAGTTTCCAGCTATTGTACATTTATGCTTCCAGGTTAATTTGTAAATATTCTTACCATCTTAAAATAATAGTATTTTAATTTTCTTTTGGTTTTATTTGACTTTGGAGGATTTTTAGGAAGTATAAGCATCTCAATTATATTGAGTCTTTTATTAACAAATAAAGTATATTTATACATTTATCCATTTTTTTTCTCCCAGCCACTGACGTCCTTCCTAGATTTCCCCCTGCTGTCCTTCCCTTTCCCAGATTACTACTATTAGTCACATGTGGATATTTTGAAAGCCCACATATGCCCAATGTTATATTAAGTAGCTCTGTAGAGGTCTCAGAAGCATAAATTCTTGACAAACCTAACAAAGGTAGTTGTGAATTTTACTCAATTTCTTATAAGGCTTACAAACTTTTCTTTTAAAACCATGTGGAAACACTGATTCATATTATTTATGTCATCAAATTTGCATGTGCATGGTATGATAAAAATAACTAGTGAAATCATGACTCATCAGGAATTAGGCAGTAAATTTTTCTGTGTAGCAAGCTGTCTGGAAAGTGGAAAGGTTACCTCAATGGCGCTCAAAATTTTTTGGCACTTAACACACACATACCATACTCCCTTCAGCCATGTTTTAGTACATACAGTAACTGTGAACAACACATACTCAAAATTTTTGAGTTGTCTTCTTCTATTTAAAATGGATTTATGCTCATTGTGTGAAATGCTGAAAATAAGAAGGGAGGAAACATGAGAATCCCACTAATGAATAATTTTTCCTCTGTGTGCCTCAACAGAGCATTATCTTTTCTTCAAAATGGGTCTGCATATTTAACATTTGATTTATTTTCTAGGTATTTTCCTGTTGTTCTTATCAACAGTAAGATTTTCTTCTATTGTCATTGCTATAGACTGAAATGTGTGTGTCCTCCCAAAATTCATATGTTGAAGTGCTACCTTCCAAGGTGATGGTGCTGGGGGTGGGGCCTTTGGGAGGTGATTAAGTTATGAGGGTGGGGCCCTCATGGATGAGATTAGTGCTCTTGAAAAAGAGATCCCAGAGAGCTCTCTCTGTTCCTTCTACCATGTGAACACACAGTAAGAAGACAGCCACTGGCTATGAATTAGGAAGCTGTTTCTCATCAGACACCAAATCTGCTGGCTCCCTGATCTTGGACTTCCCAGCCTCCAGAACTGTTAGAAACAAATTTCTGTTGTTTATAAGCCACCCAGTCTATGGCATGCTGTTATAGCTCCCCAAATGGACTAAGTTACATTGTCTTTTTCTGAGCTCTCCCAGTTTTCTTTTCATCTCATTTTGTTGTCAGAGGAGCTCATGTTTGATCTCTTCCTTTTCTACTTCAGTCTACTCGCAGAGTCTGTTCTTTTTCATTTTCATGACAAATGCATTTGTTTGTCCATAATTTTCTTTTGCTTTCTGGGATAAATATTCTGCTAGAGTAAATTCCTCATTTTTCTCTTGTCTGCTGTATTCCTTTCTTTTTTGTCTTTTTTATTTCTAAGGAAATTTTGTCCTCAGTGCTTTCTTCCATTAAAAAAGTAAGCTTATTCACTGATGATGGATTCAATTCTGAGCATTCTAATAACTCTCTTGATAGTGTATGGTTTTCCTCTTGACCCTCCCCTTAGGTTTCATGCTCCATTGCTATCCTTCCTTTAGAACAAATTTAAGAGATGGCCTGGGCCTTTTTTCCCCCCAAATCTCTTAAGAACAGGAAGGTAGGTCAGAATAGCAGATCCTGGCAGCTAGAACTGGTAAAACAGATTCCCTCCCCCCCCACCAGAAGAATAACTTAGTATAAAAACCCTTGTTCTGTGAGATCAGATTTTGGAAGGCATGTGGAGGTTTATTTTAACAGTTCCAACTACTGAGGCTATCGATATGCACACACCATTAGTGGGATCACGTTACCAACCCAAGCAATTACAGAAGACCCTTGGCTCCTGGCTATTACCACATATCCACTTATTGACAAAGTAATGATATTTTCAACTTTTATTAAAGATTTGTTTTTTCACCTGACCTACATTGTTTTTTCTCAAAAAATGTATTTGTGTTTACCACATATATGAAATTGAGTGAAGAACACAAAATTCTGTTGAGATGCAGACGCTGTGTGATAGCTGCTTTCACTAGTAAAGTGACTTTTATACAAACTAACATCTCTGTCTATGCCAATTTAATTTCTTGCCACAGCAAAATTATCAGTTACTCTAGATCATGGACCTTGAGTATTCTACAAGGATAATCAAAGTTGTGAATCTGAATGCTGAAGTTCTACTATATTCACTGTAAATTTCCAGACTTTAAAACTGCATAAGCAGGTAAGGTGTTTCAATGATAAGCCCTGTAATGAAGCAGTTCAGACCATTTTGTAGATAGAAAAGAGTTCTGAAAGCAAATTGTATCATTTAAGGTAAAAAATCATCAGGCATGCAGAGATAGCTATCATATAAATATAACTTAACCCTTCTGAGAAGCTTCTGGTCATAAAATAGACACCCCCCCTTTTTTTCATATAATTGTGTGGAAAGTATCTGAAATATGGTTTAAGAGTCCAAAGACTAAATAGAAATGGAGAAAGACAAGATGGGGGAAATTAGAAAAGACTTGAACTATGCAAATTTTTTTATGTTGGTACTTAAGTTTTCCTTTTCACAGGCCCAAGGAAACCACTCTTTCCTGACACCTCATCCACTCAGATTTACACATAGAACTAAAATAGGCTGGCAGAGAGTGCAAAGGTCATTGAAGGACAAAGCCTCCGGACTTCGGCTTACAGCACAGGACCACTACTTAACTGGTTTTCTGTGTCACTAACGAGTTTTGAAATCCCACACCTAAAGGAAATAGAAGGATTCCAAAAGGAAGCTTTCCTTTGTTTCCCTTGGAAATGATACTCCACTTATTTAAGAAGCTCCTGAAGTAGATATGTGAGCAAAGTTACTACAAAGAAATCGTCAATGGGATAGGACCGGCAGACATTCAGTAATGACCTTTGAGACACTCAGTAAGAAAACAAATTTAAAGATGACCATTTCTACTTCAGAGAGGCAACCAATTAGTTTTCAGTCCTGTAAAATATGGAGAAGTGTACCCCAAATTTTGATTTTATCTTATACTTTGTCCTGCACTTACTGTAATCTCTCTCTCTCTTCACATGTAACCTCATTGCCATCACATACTGAAATAAAAATAGATCTCATTCAACAGAAATAAAGAAATTTCCTAAAAATCTAAGAGAAACTGAGGGTGATAAGCTCTTGGACATCTATTCCAAGCATCCTGTTACACTGCAGGAAACCTCATTGCTGGAGGAGAAATTATTACATATCAGCAAGTGCAACTGTATTTGGGTGGTAATATCCTTGACTAAGTAGATGGTTGCAGTTCTCTGATGTACCAACCTGACAGCTGCTTCTATGACCTTTAGTTTTCTCAGTGCAGTCAACAGTAATGCTATTTCTTTGACTTCCAACATACCCCATGGCTGTGCGCACCACTGACAGATCTGTACGGATATATGTCTTCCTTCATATCAGAATGAAAAGATGAATCTTAATGGAAAACACTCTCGAGTTGACATTTAAACAAGTAATTTGATTTGGGGGAGAGAAATAATTTTAATTTATTGTCATTTTGAATCTGTATCATCCTAGTGAAAATTGATAGCAAGGCAAGATAAAGCTCTTCAAAAATACCTATGTCTTGTATAGAGGCTATGTATAAGAATGTCCTTGCCTCTCACTGTTGTGGCCTCTCCCATTGCGGAGCACAGGCTCCGGCCGCGCAGGCTCAGCGGCCACGGCTCACAGGCCCAGCCGCTCCGCGGCATGTAGGATCTTCCCGGACCGGGGCACGAACCCGTGTCCCCTGCATCGGCAGGCGGACTCTCAACCACTGTGCCACCAGGGAAGCCCTGTCCTTGCTTTTAAGTTTAAGGGTATATTATTAAGATGGTTTTATATGTATGTATATATATATACATGTATATATGCACATGTTATATTCGTGCACCTATAGAATGCATACATATGAAGAAAAAATAGGAAGTATTAACAATTGTTAAGCCTAGGTACAGATATGCAGGAGTTACTTGTATATTTATTTTAATTTTTGAATTCTCAACTGTTTTTATAATTAAAAATTGTAAATACTAATATCAATATTAAAATCTCAAGACACAAACAATTTGCATTAAGATTTTTTCCCCCTTATGTAAGGCCATGGACTGGAGAATGAAAGATAAGTGTTAAAAATCAGGAAAGCACCCAGCCAAACCAGTTTGCTTTTTGAAAGAGGCTGCAGCACGGCATGGGAAGACTCAGGATCTTGAAACAGCAGTCAAGTACACATCCTTCCTTTCTTGCCTCCACGCTTCCTGATTCCGTCTGCTGCCTGCTTTTCTGCAGTCATAGCCAATAACATGCTTGGGATAGAATCGGAACTCTTTTCAACTGGAGTCTCCCATATGTTCATTATAGAAAATGTGTTTGCATTTTCACTGCAACACACCGCATATACTGACGCTGCCTGACTGTGAATTCATAGCTGGGAGAGAAGAGGGACTGGCAGATGAAGTGAAAGAAAGTTGCTGCGAAGTAGAATTCCAGCCCAAGAGAGTTTCAGAGTTTCACAGGACTTTGAAGTTCTTCTGCTTGGCATCGTTCTCATTACAGAATGCCTGGGTTGTTGTTATTCCCTCCCTGGGGCCCCTTTCCACTTAGACACAGCTATAATTTCATCAGTTATAGCAACACATGAACTTTCTCAGCATAGTACCTTGTTTGTGATAAATGTGTCTAATTTCTGATTGGTTGAAGTCTGTCTTTAAAGTGATTTTTTTTCCTGGCCACTGACAGTATTGATTCTTGTTTCATGAATGCCTGTGGATTCAGTGTCCCTGACATATTCTACTTTACCTCTGTATTATGTAGATGAATGAATGGATGGATGGATGGATGGGGAGAGAGAGATCTAGAGAGAGGTAACCATATTTTTGTCTTACTTTTGGCTGATCTTAGAACCTGCTATTACAGAACACACAGGAATGGTCTAGAATACAAAAAAATGAGAAAACTTTGTTTAGTGAATCCACATTTCTATGCTGCTTCTGAGACAGCTGTTTGGAACTTTGCAGCACTTGTCTTCATAAAGTTCTTGACTTTCCAAAGGTTTCTAACTCCTATTAATCTTGACTATCATTGCAATATTATGACCAAATTTATTTTGTTATGAATTACCTGAGATTTTCAGTTGTCTACTATATTAGTTCGCCAGAGCTGCAATAAAGTATCACAAACCAGGTGGCTTAAAACAACAGAAATGTATTTTCTCATGGTTCCATAGACTAGAAGTCTGAAATCAAGTTTTCAACAGGGCCATATTCCCTCCGAAGATTCTAGGGAAGACTCTTTCCTTGCTTCTTCTTCGTTTCTGGTGATTGCTGGCAATCCTTGATATTCCTTGGCTGGCTGATGCAGCATTCCAATTTCTGCTTTTGTCTTTACATGTCCATCTACCCTCTGTGTGTATTTCTGTGTCTTCACACAGCCTTCTTATAAGGACACCAGTCATTGGATCTAGTGCCCACGTTAATCCATTATGATTTGATCTTAACCAATTACAGCTGCCAAAACCTTATTTCCAAATAATGTCACATTTTGAGGTTCCTGGGGTGTGTGTGTGAATTCTGGGGAGACACTATTCAACCCCCTAAACCCACCAACAAATAAATGTATCTTTCTAGTTGGTGGGTTTCTGTTTTGAAGAGTTCAGAGTAAATGTCTTTGTATGAGATTTTTTAAAAATATGTTTTTCCTCTTTTCAGTTAAGAAGACACTTTCTGGATTTCTTCATATCTTGTCCTTCTACAAACTGGGTTTCTAAATTTCATTTTGGTTGTGAAAGAAAGATTTAGAATGTTTCTGAGAATGGGCCCATCAATTTTGATTATTCATTACTTCAGAAATAAAATGTATGGACTGACTTAAGTGAGAGCTTAGAAGTGAGGTGGCAAGTTTCACCCCTACACCCTCCTTTGTGAAGCTAGAAATCAAGGTACTCCAGATTCTGGCTATTAATATTGGCTGACTCTATATCCTCATGTCTTTCTGCCCTTCTTATGCTATTCCTACCAGTTGTGATGTACTTCCCCCATCATTATTTTCAAAATCCTACCCATTTTTCAAAGACTCAACTAAAAGGCTGCTTCTCTCCCCAGTTCTCTCTTCCCTACTCAGTCTCCCCAAAGATTGAATTGATTTCTCCATCCTCTACTGCTCCTATCAAAGAAGTCAGTCTCTGGCCAAAGTTTCACTGGGTCTATCTCCTGGCACCACTATTCTGTACCTGTATGACTTCAGAGAATTTACTTAGCCTTTCTTGGGTCTTGATAAACTGAGAATAATACTACCTACTTCTATGTAAATTGCTTAAAATAACACTTGGCATAAAGTAAGAGGTCAATAAATGTTAGTCCTCCTTTGTAATCATTTTCTTCTTTGTCCTGTGGTTATTTGTGAACAAACGTGCATGCTCCACTAGACAGGGAACTATTGGAAGCCAGGGGCTGTGCTTTATCTATCTTAGCATGCCATATGCCATCGAGTACATGCTTGTTATGTAGCTGTGCTCAGTACATTTTTGCAGATTTAGTAGAGAAAGGAACCCTTTTCAGATTCTGCCTGAATTCTTAACTCACATGACAAGTTTTTTCTTGTTCTCTAATGGAGTTCTGCACAGATCACACACAAGATACACGCGACAAACATTTTGTATATTTTCTTTTTTCAGGTATGCATGGTAGAAAGTTTTTAAAATAATCGTAATGCCAATAAGTTTGTATTTATTAGACACTTAATATGTGCTAGGCACAGGTAATATGTTATCTTAACTTCTTATCCCAACAAGAACCATGCAATGTATTTGCCATTATTCCTGGTTTACAGAAGATGAACTGGAGCTCAGAGAAACTAAACCAGCTATAGTGCCAAAGGCCACAGTTAGAACAGGTAACAAGTCTGAGATTTGAACCCAGTTTAAGCTGACTCTAAAGTTCTTAAGCTTTGCCCTGTATTGTGTTGTCTCCTTCCTTCCCTCCCCTCCTTCCTTCCCTCCTTCCTCCCTTCCCTCCCTCCTCCCTTCCCTCCCTCCCTCCCTTCCTTCCTTCCTCCCTTCCTTCTTTAACTACAACACTATAAAAAACTTGAGAACTATCGGGAATTAGCTACTATACTTTCAACATCTCAACTCAATTGCTGTAAACATTTTGCATAACATCTTCTCTTCTCCATTTGCCTATCTATTTTCCATCATTGATATCATAGTACACACATCACTTTGTGACTTGCTTTTTTCAACATCTCCAGCTTTTTCACTACATGTTTGTCCTATGCTATCCACCAATTATCACCATTTTCCTTTTTCTTTGAGTGACAAATTTAACATGTGGTCAATCAAATAAAAACCTTGCTGTGCTTTTCACATTCACTGTTGTCTTGACCTAATTTGGAAGGCTTTTTTTTTTTCTTCTTTCAGGGAAGAAGGAGAATTCAGAGTGAAACTCAGCGGAGCACAGCCATAGATGGAGACAAGATGACGTCTACTCTCAACAGGGAAGTTTCCTGTCATTGTCTGAAGAATATTTTCACCTCTGAAACAATCCTGGATTTCACTCTCTACAGGAAAAGCAAAACAAAACAATCACATAGCAGAGAGAAAGAGCGAGAGAGCGAGAGCAAGAGAGAGAGCGAGAGAGCGAGAGCGCGAGAGCGAGAGCGAGAGCGAGAGCGAGAGCGAGAGAGAGAGAGAAGCTCTTCTGTGATGAGTAGAGGGGACAGAAGAGTGATGAAAGCCAGGGGATAAGAAGAGAGTGGAACAGAGGGAAAGAAATGGAGGGTTGGCAGGAGGTGGGATGGAGGGAGGAAGGGAGAAGGTGATGCCCTTGCCGTTCTCTACTTTCTTTTGAGTGGTACCTATCACTGAAGATCAACAAATGTTCTCTTTTGTCCCAAAATGTGTTTGTGGTTCTATAGACACCATCTTACCCGCTCCCCGCCACTCCCCTTAGGAACTTCTAGTTGACACCATTCTCTGTATGGATAATACACCTTCCAGCAGAGGTACTGTCCTAATACTCAGCATCTATCTGGAGGTGCACCCACCACTGGCCCCTGCTCCTGGTGGGAACACTATCGAGCTGTGGTTTGTCATTCAACATTGCCACCTTTAACATCTAATCCAAAGTTACAAGAAAACCATGACAGTCCCAATACAAGGAAATCAAGTTCCTACAGCCTACTACATATAGTTTACCCACACATAAATTTTTAATGTAAATGTTTTAGTTTTGTGACATTTATGTATACTCACAATAATAAAGTTAGATAATGCAGAAAATGACAAAGCTCAGAGTAAAGAAATTTACAAATAATCTATTCTCTTGGAAATTACTACACTTAATGCTAAGTGAACATTCTCAACACATGCCCATGTGATTCTAGAGAAATGTGAATAAGAGGATAAAGAGACAGACAGACAATTTTGCAAAAAATGAGGTCATCCTTTACACAGTACTTAAGAGCATACATCAAATTTAATTTTATTTGAACATAACAGTAAAAAAGAAGAAGAATATAAACAAATTAAAAGTGAAGGAATAGCAAAATTCTCAAAAATATTTCTTTATCACTACAAATATGAGTTTCCAAACATATTTCTGTACGGTGAAGAAAAGTGATTATGAAAAACATTGAGGATAAAGTCATTGTGAATATTTCAACTACATATTTTTAGACAGCGTCAATTACTTCTTGCCATGAAAAATGAGGAGAATAGCACACATAATCTAATCACATATCTCTGCCCTCTACTCCTTCACTATTTGGTACCCTGTCAATACTTTCTTATTGTCAAGGTTTATTATAATCACTTCCTTTTCTGTAACAATAATACCCATGATTGTTTAGACCTTAAGTGCTTTCGCAACCATGATTTTTTTCCTCCATCCATGTAATTCTTTTTTTTTTTTTTCGATACGCGGGCCTCTCACTGTTGTGGCCTCTCCCGTTGTGGAGCACAGGCTCCGGACCCGCAGGCTCAGCGGCCATGGCTCACGGGCCTAGCCGCTCCGCGGCATGTGGGATCTTCCCGGACCGGGGCACGAACCCGCGTCCCCTGCATCGGCAGGCGGACTCTCAACCACTGCGCCACCAGGGAAGCCCCCACGTAATTCTTTTTTCCCCTACAGCTCTATAGAAATATGATTCACATACCATACAATCCACCCATTTAAAGCATACAATTCAAGGATGTTTAGCATTTTCACAGAATTGTGCAGCCATCACCACGATCCAATTTTAGAACACTTTTAGCACTCCCCCAGAAAACTTGCACAATCATGCCCCTCTCCTCTCCTAGCCCTAGGCAACTACTAATGCACTTTCAGTAGATTAGTAGGGAAGTAGGAAAGTGAGAAGGGAGTGGAGATAGTCAATACAGAGTGTGTTATCTAGAGAGTTCCACCATGCATGTCTAGGACTTCATCCCACTGCAGAAAGTCTATGATCTACTTTAAAATATATGCTCAGAGACAGCCCACCAGTGGGCTTAGAAGCTGGGGTATTCAGACACCACCTCTTTTCAGTTATCAGTTGAGACTGCTCCTGAGCACTTAACTCTCTGGTATTTTTCCTAGAAGTCTGCAAAAGTAGATTTATGATTGCATTAAAATTACCTCAGTCATACCAAGGTAATTTGCAAGTAGATTTAGAATGTCCTAAGTTGAAGAAGTCTTTCTGAAAGTCTAAATACCTTTCCTTCTATGTCAATAAGGTTCAACAGAAATATAATACAAGCCACAAATATGAGCTACATATGTAATTTTAATTTTCTAGTAGCCACACTGAAAAAAGAAATAAAATAGGTGAAATTAATTTTAATAATATATTTCACTTAACCCAATATATTTAAAGTATTATAATTTCAACATGTAATCAATATAAAAATTATTAATCAGATATTTGATATTCTTTCTTTCAAACGAATCCTTCAGTATCAAGTGTGTAAGCACTTGATACTGCACAGCATCTCAGTTCAGACTAGCCACCTTTTAATAACTATGTGTGGCTAGTGGTTATTTTATTGGACCACACAGCTCTTTGTAATAGATAATCTGAATTTTTAACTCTTGAAGTTACCCTAAAGATTATTCTTAACATAATTATTATACTTTAAAAGTGAAGTAAAAAATACTTAGAGAGGTTCAGCAACTAGTCCAAGGATATAAAGCAAGAAAACTTAAATCTGAGAGTCTGGGGTGATTATTACACAATTCTCTTCAACCCTGCAGTAGTACCATATTTGCTTCTCTTTTGTGGTAAATGCTGCTAATTGTCTACCAAACACCCATTCTCCTCTTCTTAATAACTAAGCTATATTCTTGGGGGAGGAGAGGCAGTAATATGCTTAGCCATAAACCTACACTTCTCAGCTTCCTTTATGTGGAAGGCTATTAATGAGACATAGTTCTGGACAGTTTAAGTTAAAAGCAGAAATATGAAGGCGATTTCAGGGGAAGTTTCACTTTTCTAAAATAATGCCTCATTTCTTGTTCTTCCTTGATTTCATTTTCTACCTGCCTGGAATGCAGATATGAGACTAGAGGTGAGGCCACCATGGCATGACACCGAGAGGACCATGGGAATGAAAGCCACACTCTACATATGGTGGATAAGAAAGATCAGGATAAGAAGAGTGTCAATGACACAGAACTGGTGTGCCAGCCATAAACTGTGTGCTATCAAACTTTTTATTACCAAAGTATAAGCCCTTGTACGGTAAAGGGCTTCTGTACTTATACGCAGAATATAAGTACTTATATGTACTTATATGTACATATATGTACTTATATGTACTTATATTCTGCTGTACTCATATGCAGCAGAATGTCATTTGCGACTGATATTTTCACTTCGAACATCATTAAATTATTTCAAGAGTAATAGACTTTTAAAAACTTTTTAAATAGATTGTTTTTTAGAGCAGTTTTAGGTTCACAGCAAAACTGAACAGAAGGTACACAGATACCCCTACCTCCACACATGCACAGCTTCCCCCAATATCAACATCCCTCACCAGGGTGGTGTATTTGTTACAACTGATGAACCCACACTGACACATCATTATCACTTAAAGCCTGTAGTTTACATTGGGTTCACTATTGATGTTGTACATTCTATGGGTTTGGATAAATGTAGATTGCCATGTATCCCCCAGTGTAGCATCACACAGAGTAGTTTTAAGTGTAACAGACATTTAAAGTAAAATTTTCAACTAAATACTGATAACTCTCCGTAGGCTAATAATTTTTAGTAAATATGCCAAATATAGAAAGAAAAAATAAGAAAAAGAGAAAGATGTATTATTTTCCCTTTGTCCTGTACATAGTCCTGAAAAAAAATTTAACCCTCTACATTGCTTATAGAATTTACTAGAACGAAATATGTTTACATCATAGCAGTAATACACACTATGTTCATATATGTCAACACCTGTTAAAATGGAGAAAGAGTTCTCTTTTGGATTGATGATGTGCTAGGAATTGTGAGATCTTGGTTCTTTTCATGGTTCTGTCACAGACAAGTTGTCTTTGGGCCATTAAGGTAGACTCTCTGTAACTCAGTTTCCTCATCTGTAAAGCCAAAGATTAAGGTAGTGGAATCCTAAATTCCTTTGCAGCTTTAGCATTCTGCGAATCTGTAGAAGCACTTCTTCCAGGAGAC
This sequence comes from Leucopleurus acutus, assembly GCF_964270905.1. Taxonomy (NCBI): domain Eukaryota; kingdom Metazoa; phylum Chordata; class Mammalia; order Artiodactyla; family Delphinidae; genus Leucopleurus; species Leucopleurus acutus. The sequence goes on from NC_139150.1 coordinate 41,209,759, forward strand.
AGGATTCACAGCCTGATTTCCCTCCATGTTTGGCCTCTAGGGCTGTGCGAGTTTAAATTGTTAGATTAAATTTTTGGCAGTGATAACTCTTAACCATCCGCCATTTGCAACTCTGACAGTATTCCTTCTGCTATGGAACCCACCCTTTTAGAAGACTCAACTTATTCAGTATTGCATAAAGCACTTTCATAAAATTTCAAGTGCAAAGGATTTCGAGGAAGTCAGATTTAGTACCTATTTTCTCTTTCAGAGGTTCTGGGGAATTATTTTTAGTTAGTAAAGAAAACAGGGACTATTCATACAATTTAACATACCCTGCATGTGTATGTTTAAAAATATTAGTCTCATTTTTTTAGTTCTATTTACTATTAGGCATTATTGAAAATTCTACCTCTTTTCATTTACTCCTAAAAACCCCCAAAGAGTCTTTTTCCAATTCTGGAAACTCTTGGCTAAATACTGGTGCTATTTTCAACTTAGAGTAACTGGCAACCTCACATTTTGTAAAGTTCAAGAAGAGCAGAAACTCAGCTTCCGAATCTGCCACTCTGTCAGCCAGTTAGAATGAACAGAAAGCAGACAATGGAAGGCAAATTTCTGGAAGCCAAACCCTCCTTGCCTGTGAAGAGCAGATTTGAATGGAGGCTAGGACGTGTTGAGGGCTGGAGGGGACCCAGTTCTAATCATTCTTTTCCATCCAGGTCATCAGTTAGACCTCTCATTAAAACTTCTATTATAAATAAAATAGTTTTTAAGTACTATTTATTTCAATACTGTTGCTATCAAAAAGCATGCATTCTTCCTCACAATATGCCTGCAAACCATGGTTTCAAGGAGAGAGTGTTGCCTAATGGCTAAGAATGTCTAATGGTTAAGAATACAGGGATAGTAGAAAAACAGATCTGTCACATTGAAAAAGACTCTCATTCTTTACTAAGCCTTAGTTTTCTATTTTCCATTGTAAAGTGAGGACAATTAGAATCTCTACCTCATACAGAATGATTTGATGACTATATGATACAGGTAAAACATTCAGTTACTTTTGGCCATGGTCAATATTTAATAACTGGTAACGGTATGTTAGAATTATTATTATATTTATCATTATTAGTTGTAGTAACAATATTTTATAGCATTAATATTTCTCAAAATAGTTTTCCTTAGTGATACCATTAAATACTTCCTCTCTGCTATTACATAAACTAGGTAGATTTCTCGAGTCATTTCAATAAACTTAATTTTGATGTTTTGATTGGTTTTGTGAAATAGTCCATGCAGGATCCTGGAGAGTAACAATAAGTTGTAGTCATCATTATATGCTTAATGCATAAATGTTCATTGAACAAATCACTTTTGGGTGACAGGTAACAGAAATGCTTTCTGGTGGCAATCACCTGCAATTTTATTCTGTTTCATAAAAAACTATCCGTTGGGGGCTTCCCTGGTGGCGCAGTGGTTGAGAGTCCGCCTGCCGATGCAGGGGACACGGGTTCGTGCCCCAGTTCGGGAAGATACCACATGCTGCAGAGTGGCTGGGCCCGTGAGCCATGGCCGCTGAGCCTGCGCTTCCGGAGCCTGTGCTCCGCAACGGGAGAGGCCACAACAGTGAGAGGCCCGCGTACCGCAAACAAAACAAAACAAACAAACAAACAAATAAAACTATCCGTTGATCCTAAAGTAACAAGATGTTAAATGGGACTCTTTCACTGTCTTATAACTGAGTCAGAATTTCTCAATGGAGAGTAACAGATGCCAAGTACCTCCTCATTCTAAAGAGAGCAACTCAAGACCTCAAACACATCCTTGCAGTTCTTACAAAAGCAGGAAATCTGGTACTGTGACCATTATTGCCTGTCTCCTCCAAGCCTCTTTTCAGAGATACATAGAGAGAATCTGAGGGAATGGTAAAGTCTTAAGTCAGAGAACTAGGGCACAAGTAGGGGAGGAGGGCTCACCCCTCCAAATTCGCCAAGGAAGAGGTATGCAAGAGAATGATTTGCAGAGATTGATGTTTGCAAGAAGGTAAAACTGTCCTCTCATTTCCTGAGAGGTATCTCTTAGATGGTAGACTTTCTGTGCCTTCTTCTGCTTTATGTGAGAGAGAGAAAGAGAGAGAGTGGGAGAGAGAGAGACTGGAGATTAAGACTGCAGAGTGAAGTGAGACAGAAGGGGAGGAGCAGACTCCACTCTCACCTCTGATAAGATGTGAGAGTTTCCCATGGGCCATAGTGGCCCCTACAAAGTGGCCCACCTTAAGCCACCTTGCTGTTGCCCCACTCAGGAGGGCTCCAACAGTACAAACTGAGTGCAGGGAGTTTCTCAGGGACCTGGAGCTGAAGAGGGTATCTGAGGGTGTCAGCTGGAGAACATACTCACAATAGGGTCCTGTGAAGTGAGCAACCATTCTTAGGAACTCACAAAGCTGCCCAGGGGAAGCCAACATTGGGATGCTGCCCCAGAAAGGGCACCAGGTAGTGAAATGTTTTGGCTCTTTGCTTGAATCCTCCCTATCTAACTCCTAATTGGGGAGCAGGCAGAAAGAAGGAACAGGCAGAGTATCCAAAGGGCACGGAAGAGAAAAGCCTTGAACTGGATACCACACGGAAGTTATAAGACCGGACGGCAGCTTTTTCATACTTGAGTATTAAAAATTTGAAGGTGAGACTGTTCTTATGTGACTAATTCCCTTCTGGAACATGCTCAAGCTGTTATCAAGGGATATGAAAGGAAAGTTCAAAAGATCAAGCATGAAGGCAGCGATGGAAGAAAGAACAGATCTCTTTCCTATGTACTGTATGTCATCAAGACTGTTCATTGTACCAACTACACTCAAAACCCTGGGCAAGGAGGAGAGAGAGAAGCGTGAAGTAGCGAGGTGGGTAGGCAGGTCGGTCAAGATTAACTATTAAATGCACCCCCTGTCATTACAAAGTGAGTTAGCAAAAGCAGGAATTCTGAAGCCGAACTGACTGTGCCAACCTCTCTTTCCACTGCACACTCACCGCACCATCTCCTGTAATAAGGGCTTCCGCTTAGATTGCTCTTTAAAATTAAAAAAGCACTTGGGTGAACCAGTGCCTTGCCAAGAATGTTTAGTCTGAACAAAATTCTGTTTAACGAGGTGTCAAAACAACCATTAAAGATGTTTCTAAGAGCATTATCTTAGCACAGCAGGGAGTCAGCATGATACAGAGAAAATACAGGATTGGGAATCTGGAGCTTTGCGTTCTGGTCACAGCTCAGTGAGGAGCATTGCAAAAGGAGTAAGGCGTTTGGCATCGGATTGAGATCAAAATTCTGGCTCTGCTAGTTAGCAGCTGTGTGACCTAAGGCACAATTCTTAACCTCCTTAATCCTCAGTTTCTTCATGCATAAAATGGGAAAATGGCATCTACTTTACAGGTTTGCTGAGAGGAATAATGAGATAATATCGAGGCCTAGGAAAATGACTGGAACTGAACCCAATAAAGGTCCAATAAGGCGTGAGTTAAATCAAATCTTCATCAGTACATTTTCTGCTCTGCTGAGCTAAGAGAACACCTGTGATGATGAAACAGAACAATATATATGAGAAAAAAACTTTCTAAAGTGAAAGCTATTTGAAAGTATTTATTTTTCTTGCTCGCTTTCTGGGAGACAGCTCTCTTTGAACTACAAGAACACAGAGTGAAGACCAGATGAGGAAATTCTTTCTCTTTTTTTTAGAAAGCAAATTCTAATACCTCAGAAGCAATTTGCTCTATATTTCATAGGCTATAGTTACTTTTATTAGTATTCATATATATGTATCATTTCTTCTCAGTTATAAAAGACATACATATTCTTTATAGAAAGTGTGGGAAATATTACAAAGTATTTCCTTTCAGTTTTTTCTAAATAAGAATATTTTTAAGGATGGGGCTTATATGTATATACAGTTCTGCATCCTGCTTTGTTAAAGTTTACACTAAGCAACAGGACTTTCTGACTAATCATTTGAAACTTGGTTGAATATCTGAGGCAGTAAACAATAAAAAGAGAAACTGTAATTCATTAACAAGACATACAGGATGTAAAGACAGTTCCTTAAATGTGTTTATTTTGTTGAAACACACATACAGAAGAAAATATAAAATGTAAGTGTACAATTTATAGAAATGTAAGAAACCAAACAGCTGTGTAACTACCTGACAGGTTTAGGAATAAAATATCTCTAGTAGTAACCTCTATGGGAAAAAAAAAAAAAAAAAGGAGTGAGACTCAAAATGTTTGACAATACTTATGGCATGTCATTTGTCATTTGTTACTGACAACAGTCTTTTCTTGCCAGAGGACAGAGGCACCAGGATGTGAGCCATCTCCCTGCCACTTTTCCTGTATTTTGATTTTGCTGATAGTATTCTTTGCCATGTCATTTATTAAACTTTATATTTAACTGAATTTTAAAATCTTTTCTGTTATTATCTCTCTTTTTTTTTTTTTTTTACAGTTAGCTAGAAATGCTTTCTCCACAGCTAGGAATTCATCAATTTTCCTGTAGTACTCATATGATTCCATTCTCTACATTCAGAGCTCTGACTGATTAGCAGTGCATTCTGGTATATGGTGTGAGGTATGGATCTACTTTTCTTTTTCTCTCAGTAATTTGGGAGGACACTTTCATTATAAATTAAATAGACTGGATCCATTTCTATATCCTCTTTCACGTTCATTGTTGTGTTTGTCTATTCATGAACCAATACCACACTGTTATGATTACAGGGACTTTATAACTTGTTTTAATATCTGATAAAGATAGTCTCCCTTATTGTTGTTCTTTTTGAGGGCTTTTCCAAGTAACTTTTCAAGTTTATTTTCCATGTGAACTTTATAGTCATGTTCTCTAACTCCAAAATAAAACCAAACAAGACAAAGTAATACTGTTTGTGTTTTACTGCAATTGCATTATATTTATATGTTAACTTGGGGAGAACTACCATCTTTATAATGGTAAGATGCCCACCAAGAACAAGTCTTTTTCTTTATTCGAGGCTAGTTTTGTGTGCTTCAAAGAATTTTGAAGTTTATTTCTTGTAGATTTTGTCTATTTCATGTTAACTTTATTACTAAGAATTGTGTAACTATTATATAATAGAGTTTTCCTTTTATTATATCCTCTAAACAGTCATAGTTTATTCACAGTAAGGTTTTTGATTTTAACTTTTAAAGTATACTACTTAGTGATTTGTTTATTGTTTCTTTTTATCATTTATTCTCATGGATTTCCAAGTATCCTGTCATCTCATGTACAAATAGAGATAGTTCTTTTCCAATTCTCACACCTCTAATTTTTTACATAGTAGTATAGATAGTCAGTATTCTTGCCCTTTTCTTGACTTTAGGAAAGTATTTCTAGTGTTTCCCTATTAAATTAGATAGTGGCTTTAGAACTGATAAATTTAGCTTACCCCCTTCTCCCCCCTCACAAATCTGTAGAACAATCTAAGTTACACGAATATATATAAACATTTTAAATAAAATATTAACGAACGGAATCCAACAGCACATTGAACATGTGTATTTTTCATGGAGGTACAGTTCAAATACAGAAAATCCTAGATTCCCCATATTTACAGCCCAAACAGATAGCTCATATAATTAGCTCTAGATGCTGATAAAAAGTTCAACAAAATTTAACTATAATTCCTGATGAAAAAAAACTCAATAAAAAATGGAATTTGTGAATACTATTATAACATGATTAATCTATCTATAAGTATATTCATTGATAGATAGAGATAGACAGAGAAATAGAATTTAGCTCTAAATGGGGAAATACTAGTTTTCAATGGGCACGTTTCCTTGAAGTCAGGAATTACTATTTAACATTGTGTTAGAAATATAACCAATGCAATCAGATGAGAGTTATAATGTTACCTAAGCCTGCACAGCTTGGAGTTACAGAAGTATGCACAATTATGACTGTTTTACCTGTAGGTTGGTTATGGGTTGGATGATATCCATGTGAGTAGTAGCAGAATGTGAATGGATTTATTGTGAAACAAAGGGACATTTCTACTATCCATAGAATTAAGGAATGATTCATCCTGGGATCCAAAACACCCAGGGGAGCTTATACCTGTATGCTATAGACTGAATGTTTATGGCTCTCCAAAATTCATATATTGGAACCTAATCCCTAATATGATGGTATTAGGAGGGAGAGCCTTTGGAAGGTGATTAGGTCATAAAGGCAGAACTCTATGAATAGGATTAGTGTCCCTATAAAAGAGACCCCGGAGAGCTCCCTTGCCCCTCTGCCATGTGAGGACACAGCAAAAAAATACCTCTCTACGAACCAGGAAGTGGGCTCTCACAAAAACACCAAATCTTCTGGCACCTTGATACAGGACTTCTTTCTCCAGAACTGGGAGAAATAAATTTCTGTTTTCATAAGCCACCAATCTATGTTTTGTCTGTTGTTGTTGTTATAGCAATGCAAATGCACGAAGACAGAAATTGGTAACAACAAGTTGGAGTATTGCTATAACAAATATCTAAAAATGTGAAGTGGCTTTGCAACTAGGTAATGGGTAGAGACTAGGAGAGTTTTGAGGTGCATGATAGAAAGAACCTACATTGCCATGAACAGACCTTTGAAGGCAATGAGCTGTACAGAAAGCCTCAATCTTCTTGGAGAGTACCTAGGTAATCCTGAACAGAATGCTGGAAGAAATATGGATGGTAGGGCTATTCTGATGAGATCTCAGATGGAAATGAGAAATGTGCTATTAGAAACTGGAGGAGAGGTGATCCTTGTTATAAAGTTGGCTAAGTTGTGTTCATGTTCTGGTGTTTTACAGAAGGTAAAACTTGTGAGCGATAAAACTGGATTTAACTGAAGCTATTTCTAAGCAAAGTGTTGAAGGTGTGGCTTGACTCCTCCTGATCGCTTATATTAAAATACGAGAAGAGAGAAATGACTTAAAAGATGGAAGTGTTAAGCAAAAAAAGAAGCAGAACTTAAAGATTTGGGGAGTTCTCAGCCTTTCCATGTTATAAAAAAATGAGAGGGAGAGAACACCAAGGGTGTGGCCAACTGACTATCTGATAAGGAGATTAGCATGGATCAGCCATCTCAACAGAAGCCAGGAGCTGTTCTCCAGGACAACGGAAAAATGATCTCAAAAGCAATTCAGAGATCATCAGGGTTGTCTCCTTGGTTTCAAAAGGGTAGGGTGGGGACCATGGCCTAGTTTTCAACAGACCAGATAACCTTCACCCAAAGCCGGTGGGGAGCAGGGCCACCCAGAGTCTTGGGGGCCCAACTCCTGCCCAGCAAAGCTGTGGGGACAGAACCACCACCCCCGTGGGTTCAAATGGTGGGACCTCCATCTCTGTGGGCAGTAGGGCAGAGCATTGAGCAAAGAGGATTATTCCTGAGCCTTAAGATCTCAAGGGGTTTGCCTTATAGTTTGGACTTACTTGGGAACAGTTACAGGCATACCTCATTTTATTGCACTTTGAAAATTCTTTTTCTTTTCTGCAAATTGAAGGTTTGTGGCAACCCTGTCTTGAGCAAGTCTATTGGTGCCATCTTTCCAACAACACTTACCCACTTCCTGTCTCTGGGTCACATTTGGGTAATTGTCAAAATGTTTCAGACTTTTTCATTATTATTATTTCTTATGGTGATCTAAGATCAGTTACTTTGATGTTACAACCCTGTCTGTGGGCGCTATGAACTGTACCCACATAAGACAGTGAACTTAGTAAGTATTGTGTGTCTTCTGAGTACTCCACTGACTGGCTTTCCCCTATCTTTCTCCCACTTCTTGGGCCTCCCTATTCCCTGAGACAGAACAATATTGAAATTAGGCCAACTAATAACCCCAAAATGGCCTCTAAGTGTTCAAGTGAAAAGTCTCTCACTTTAATGGAAAAGCTAAACACGATTAAGCTTAGTGAGGAAGGCAGGTCAAAAGCCAAGACAGATTGAAAGCTGGGCCTCTTGTGTCAGTTATAGCCAAGTTGTGAAGGCAAAGGCAAAGTTCTTGGAGGAAATTAAAAGTGCTACTCCGGTGAACACACACATGATAAGAAAGTGAAACAGCCTTACTGCTGATGTGAAGAAAGTTTCAGTGGTCTAGATGGAAGATCAAATCAGCCACAACATTTCCTTCAGCCAAAGCCTAATCCAGAGCAAGGCCCTAACTCTCTTGAATTCTATGAAGGCTGAGGGAGGTGAGGAAGCTGCAGAAGAAAAGTCTGAAGCTGGCAGAGGTTGGTTCATGAGCTTTAACGAAAGAAGCCGCTTCCATAACATAGAAGTACAAGATGGAGCAGCACATGCTGATGTAGAAGCTGTGGCAAGTTGTCCAGAAGATCTAGCTGAGATAATTAATGAGGGTGGTACACTAAACAATAGATTGTCAATGTAGATAAAACAGCCTTCTTTTGGAAGATGCCACCTAGGACTTTGATAACTAGAGAGGAGAAGTCAGTGCCTGGCTTCAAAGGACAGGCTGAATCTCTTGTTAGGGGCTAATGCAGCTGGTCCCTTGAAGTTGAAGCCAATGCTCATTTACCATTCCCCAAATCCTAAGGTCCTTAAGAATTATGTTAACGCTACTCTGCCTGTGCTCTAGAAATGAAACAAAAAAGCCTGGACAACAGAACATCTATTTATAACATGGTTTACTTAATGTTTTAAGCCCACCATGGGGCCCTGCTGCTCAGAAAAAAAAGATTTCTTTCAAAATATTACTGCCCATTGACAATGCACCTGGTCACCCAAGACCTCTGATGGAGATGTACAAAGAGATTAATCCTGTTTTCATGCCTGTTAACACAACGTCCATCCTCCAGCCCATGAATCAAGGAGTAATTTTGACTTTCAAGTCTTATTATTTAAGAAATTCATTTCATAAGGCTATAGCTGCCATAGAGAGTGATTGCTCTGATGGATCTGGGCAAAGTCAATTGAAAACCTTCTGGAAAGGATTCACCATTCTAGGTGCCAGTAAGGACATTCATGATTCATGGGAAGAGGTCCAAATATCAACAGGAATTTGGAGGAAGTTGATCCCAACCCTCATGGATGACTTTGAGGGGTGCAAGGCTTCAGTGTAAGAGAAAACTACAGATGTGGTAGAATAAGCAAGAGAACTAGAATTAGAAGTGGAGCCTGAAGATGTGACTGAATTGTTGCAATCTCATGATAAAGCTTGAATGGATGAGGAGTTGCTTCTAATGGATAAGCAAAGAAAGTGGTTTCTTGGGATGAAATCTACACCTGGTGAAGTTGCTGTGAAGATTGTTGAAATGACAACAAAGGATTTAGAATATGACAAAAACTTAGTTGATAAAGCAGTGACAGGGTTTGAGAGGATTAACTCCAACTCTGAAAGAAGTTCTACTGGGGGTAAAGGGCTATCAAACAGCACTGCATGCTACAGGGAAATTGTTGATGAAAAGAAGAGTCAATAGATGCGGCAAACTTCATTGTTGTCTTATTTTAAGAAATTGTCACAGCCACTCCAGCCTTCATCACTTACCACCCTGATGAATCAGCAGGAGTCATTACTGAGGCAAGACCGTCCACCAGCAAAAAAGACTATGACTCGCTGAAGGCTCAGATGATGGTTAGCATTTTTTAGCAATTAAGTGTTTTTTAATTAAGGTATATACATTGTTTTTTAAGACATAATGCTATTGCACACTTAACAGACTACAGACCAGTGTCAATATAACTTTTATATGCATTGGGAAACCAAAAATATTCATGTGACTCATTTTATTTTTGTGATAGTCGCTTTATTGTGGTGGTCTGGAAAGAAACCTGAAAATCTCCAGTATGTCTGTACTCCTTTCTTCTTTCTGATTTCTCCCTTTTGGAATCGAAACATCTATCATCCTGTGTCTAACCCACCACTGTATTTTGGAAGCACATAACTTATATGGTTTCACACGTTCATAGCTGGAGAATAATTTGCCTTAGGATGAATCATACCTTGAATCTCACCCATATCTGATTTAAATCATATTTAGATGAGACTTTGGATTTTAGATTTTAGTGTTGATGCTGGAACAAGTTAAGATCTTTGGGGATGTTAGGATGTAATGAATATATTTTTCATGTGAGAAGGATTTTAGGGGACTGGAGGTGGAATGCTATGGATTAAATCCTTGCTTCTCCCCAAAATTCATATGTTGAAACCTAACCCCTACTATAATGGTTTTGGGAGGTGATTAGTTTATGAGTGGGGGGAACCTCATGAATAAGATCAGTGTCCTTATAAAAGAGACCCTAGAGAGCTCCTTTGCCCCTTCTGCCATGTGAGAACACGGTGGAAAGACGGCTGTCTATGAACGAGAAAGCAGGCCTTGGCTAGACACCGAATCTGATGGCACCTTGCTCTTGGACTTCTTAGCCTCTAGAAATGTGAGAAATAAATTTCTGATTTTATAAGCAACCCAGTCTATGTTATTGTCATAGCAGCTAATAAACTAAGACAATGTCCATATGTCATGTATCTCTTACATCTGGAAACAAAGCCTTCCAGACCTGATCACTGAATATGTAGGTCTAGGATGCTACCTTGGAAGCTCTGTTTTTACTATGTGTTTCAATGTGCAGACATGGTTTCAAAACCCCGATTTTACAAAGCTTTATTTGTTTGTTTCCCACCTTGTTTCAGAATGGATTTAAGAACACATTAAAATATAGCAAGATCAATTTAAAGTAAATGTTTAAAAGAGAGAAAATTAAAACTAAGAAAGTGAAATGTTGGTAGAGATGAAGCTTATACAAAGGTCCACACCAGTGGACTAGAAGGGCTCTTGCAGACAGAGGGTGGGACACAAAGCCAATATTGGGATGTTCTGTGGAGTAAATTACGTGTCTCTCTCTCTCCAACTTGTGGTATCTGCATATGCATGAAATAGTTTAAAATAAACAACAAGAGCTACTGTAGGGATAGAGGTGGCATAAAGGTTTATCACAGCCTGAGAAATGCATGTGCAAAAGCCTGGAATAAATTCCCAAACCTAGGTTATTCAGCAGGAGTCTGGGGTCTAGATGGTGGGCATAGCATCTTAGATTTTTATGTATTTAATGATTTAGCATGGATCGGCAGGATCAATTATTTCATCTCCAGCATCTGTATCTATGAAGTTTTATTTATTATCTATGCCCTACAGCTACTATGCAGAATTTAAGGAAGGTTAAATGACAGCAAACACACAGACAGAGGTTTCTGTATGTACACACTTACAACACAACAGTTAACATACAGATAGAAAAAATCAGAAATCATATAAAGTAGGGAAAAGCAGAGAAATCTACAAGATACTTGTTATACAGTTTTGACTCCAATTGGTTATTACATTTAGATTTTCACTGACTAGCCAATAAAGTGAAACATAACAGAAATTGTTCTTCTCTGATAAAAAGAATCTTCATTCTCTTTAGGAAAGGGATTTTTTCCCTGCTATTAAATTCTAAGAGGAATTTATCAAATAGAGCTAGCAATGAACAGCACTGAGTCATAATTCTACAGCCTTTACCAGGACATAGGCTTCTGTCTCACTGGTTTATAGTCAGGTCCTTAGCTAGTTCCTTACATATGTTTCTCCTTACTTAGATTAAGAGCTCTGTGAGAATCAGACTATGTCTGTTCATCTTCTTAATGTTGCAGTTTTCTGGAGACAGTAGGGGCTCGTAGATGTTCATCAAATGAATGAGTGAATAATAAATGATTAAGTGAAGAAACAGTAGTTTGAATGTCTAACCAAATGAATTTCTCAGCTGTTACCCAAAGAATTAGGCTTGGGGTAGTTACTTAACAGTTCCTTTATTTAACAAGTATTTATTGAGCACCTACTATATGCCAGGCACTATTTTTAGTACTGGGATATGGAGCATAAACAAAAGAAATTTTTAAAAAATTCCTTCATTCATAGTATTTATATCTAAGGTAAGTTGGGGAATAAATAATGAATTAAATATTTAATATGTTAGATGACAAGAAGTGCTTTGGGGAAAATAAACTGACAATGAAGAAAAGAGGAATAAGGGGTTCTGATCTCTGTGTGTGTGTGTGTGTGTGTGTGTGTGTGTGTGTGTGTGTGTGTGTGTGTGTGTGAGAGAGAGAGAGAGAGAGAGAGAGAGAGAGAGAGAGAGCGCGAAGGAGAATTGAATAGAATTAGAATCCAGGAGCAAAGGCATTACTTGTACATACTGGCTTCTTATGGAGACTTATCTAAATAGGAATAAAAAACACAATGAGTTAGCTATAATTGTTCCAAGGCAGGTAATAGTATCGAATGAAAGAGGTTTAACTTACACCCAGAAACGAGGATTATGGGTATTTGCCTCACTTTGCTGCAGAGAGATTTGAGGTATATCCAAATCAAACCAAGCTGGTTAGGTGCACACATTCTGGGGAGTGGGCTAGGGAAAGTGGCTGGGGAGAAGGCTAGGAGGAGGAAGAAATTCTTGGGCACACTGGGACTCCCTGTAGTGTTGCAACAGCAATATTTTTCAGGAAAGAACTTGAGAATTAATTTCCAATTGGAAATCTAAATGTAATTTAGGTAGGCAAAAAGTAATTTCCTGGGTTGGATTTGAGCCAGGGCATTGGAATTAACACCTCATCTCTTGCAAAAATTGCCAGGGGATCTTCAGTAATCACAAGCTAGCATGACCTCAGATTTACAGCTCTAGCGCAGGCTGTTATCTTTAGAGGGCAGCTCCACTTAGCACTCAACAAACTCCAGGTGATGAATGACAACTAAATGCCACTTACTGATTTACACGTGCTCCGTGCTCCCAACAGCCCCTGTGTTTTTCCTAGCGAACTCCTGTGCCTAAGGACCACCAAGACTTTTCTCTGTCAACTAGTACAAGATCAGATCAAGTACACCAAAGGACCTATGCAGCCAAGAAACCCCCCCCCCCAAAAAAAAGGAGCAAGCAAGAGATTCTTGCCATGGTAACTGTTATCTTTAAGCAGGTAAATATACCAAAATGAATACTGCAGAAATAATACAGATGGTGAACGCTGAATGAAGTTTTCACCTCTACAACTCCCAAACCACGTAAAATCCAGCAAGTCACTTTACCTCTTGGAACCTCAGCTTCCTTGTCCATGTGAGCCTGGAACGAAATTTAAACAACTGACTTGTCCCCCAAAACCACCACCTGATTTATCACCTGATGGTCTCTCTAACTTGAACATCTGTTCCTATCCCCCTCTCTCCTATGATCCCAGTCATACCAGCCTTCTTCCATTTCTGCAAATGAGCCGGACTTGTTTGGAATCAGGGCCTTGGCACTTGCTTTTCTTTCTATGTGAAACCTTCCGCCTCAGAGTTTTACATGGCTGACTTCTCATCATTTAAATGTTACCTTCTTAGACGCTTTATCTCATCATCCAATCCAATGTAGCTTCTTGCTCTGCAATTTTTTTCTTAGAGCATCCCATTTTATTAACTTTACTTTCCAAAATTATCTTTTTATGTAATTGTTTATTTGTTTAATGTCCATCCACAACCCTTCCATTTATAGAATCAGAATTTCCACAAGGAAAAGAGTCTTGGATATCACTCTCACCAGTTTATTCCCAGCATTTAGGGCAGCAACTAGTGGAGAGCAGACTCAACAAATAAGAATAGGTAGAGGAGACTGGACTCAACGATTGCCTTGGGCCATCCCAGCTCTAGCAGTCTGGGTGCCCACACATCTCTAGTGAGGACAGCTCTCAGCTCCAGGCAATATCATAAGCTAAAGAAGTTGTTTTTAGTGTCTTCCCTCACCTGTTCCCACTCCCTACTTATTCTAGATTAAACCTCTTTCTCCCAGGGGCCGTGTTCTCAGTTACAATCACATAGAGAGGAAGATTGTGGGGTAAGGGTCGCATGAGATGAAATTAATGGAAACACCTAAAACATTACCCAGCTCATAGTAAGCACTCAATGTTTTCCCCATTTCTCCCTACCTAGCAATGGTGACATTTGATATAAATATTAAGTAAAATATGGAGTAGTTGAATATGTCTTAATAAACTAAAAGTGAAAATTTTAACTTTGATAAACTTTCAAAATATTGAATAGTTGATTTTCAAATGCCATACATTTCTCATAGGATGGGAAAGCCAGGGATTGAGGAAGAATGAGTGTGGTTGAGATTAAGCATAGGGCATAAGGGCTGTAGGGTATTAACTGACTAGGGGTGAGGGTGGGGTAAGACCCATGAAATCCAAGGCAAGAATGTGACTGATCACAATGGTGGGAAAGGTGACAGAGACAGAATGGGAGTATGGCAGAAAAGCAGGTGAGTGATTCTTGCTAGCCAGATGAAGCAGTCATCTGAAAAAGTCTCAAAGGGGCAGCCCAGAGGGCCAGATTTGGCAACAACTGTTTTTTTGTGGGGCTCATATGGACTCAGCTAAAAAACAAAAATTGAATACCTCTAGTCAAGGCACATGATTTAATCAAGATCTCCTCCACCACCTTTTCACTGACTTCCATTGCTATGGTAAGCAAGCAAGAAGCAAAAATCTTACAGCTGGGAACCTCTGAGAGCTGGAGATGTTAACGCACTACGGCAAGACCGAAAATGGTACAATACAACATTTTTTTTGCATTTGCATTCATGAGATATTAATGACATTTCTGGAGCAATGCTGTCTTTTTAAAGAGTTGGCTTTGAATATCTAGACTTATCTCTATTCTGTCTAATGTCATGTCTACATTTTCCTCCTTTCTCCTAAAAAGGCACTAATAGCAGATGGGTTCTAACAGATCTGATGTGAAATCACAAGAGGCAGAGAATAGGAAAGATGACAATTATGTCTTTGACTGCACCAAGACAACTTCTTCAGAGAACTTCCACACACCAGTTTTATCAGTCAGAGACCATCCAAGAAAACAAAGCTTATCACACCAAGTAATTCACTAGCAATCATTTAAGATGGTCTATTGGTTACTAGAGGTAAGAAGAACTGGAAGATCAACCAAGACAAGATGAGGCAACACAGAGATTAGCAACTGCAGGAAGTTGCCACCACCTTGAGGACTGGAGAGAGGAAGCAATGTACCTGGAGCCCAGGAGCCTGAGCCACTATGGACATGGAACCATGGGAGAACTGTGGGGTAGGCTGGAAGGAAGGTCAGACAAAGGTGGGTAGTGCCACAGCCATTGTTGAATATATGCCTGAAGCAGACAGAAAAAGGAAAAAATCTTTCTGACTTCCAGCTTCCAGCCAGTACTTCCCATTGCCCTAAAGGAGCCAGAAACTAGTTGGTAACAGGGACTGGGAAGCAGAGTTTGCAGGGGGTAAATCCCTATGATACAGTGGAAGAACAGGAAATGGATCTGAGAGCTACCAGGTCCCAAATGGCACAGCAGAGGGCTGAAACACTGGCTCCAGTCCACCAAAGCATAGTCTGCCCACAGTTGACTGTTCCATCACCCCTCAGGTGCTCCCTTTTTTGTTTACTTGTTTTCATTTATAAGATGTTCTTTATGGGTATGCTGTCAGCACGATATTGCCATCTCACTTTAAAAGTTCCCTCCTCACATAAGTGAAACCATTCAAGCCCTTTCTACCTAGATGGGTGGTTTCTTTCAATGCCAATTTAAAATTATTTTCATAAATACATATGCATTTGAAACCAGGGAGAAAAGAAAAGGAACAAATTTGAGAAGAGAGTGGAGTGCTAACTCAAACCAGAAATCCATTATGGTGTAGTTTGCAAATACTGTAGGTAATTAAAGACTTTTAAGGGCAACTACAGTATTATTTACTTGACAGTGGAACTCTTACACGCTATTAGGTAAATACACATTGAGCACATTTTAAAAGTGCATGCTATTTACTATTCATAAGTGTTGTTAATATGTATTTCATTTAACCCTCAGGAGCCATTTCAGTCTCTTGTGTGAATTTACATTTATGAATGTTTTTATAAAATTCATATTATTTACCCAATAGGCAGCTCTGCCATAAGAAATGCTAGAGCTGATTGCCAATTTAACTTCACATGAGTTTCCAGGCAATTGTTCCTTAGGTCTGCCTGCATAGTTGGGCATCTCTAAATAGCCCTTCCTTTCAAAATCCTGCAAGTTAAGACCCATGAGCTGTTCAGTTGAAGGAATTTTCCGCTCTGTTTCGTTGGTTCTGGGGATTTTAGTATCACATAAAAAGAAGCCAGGATATATATCTCATCTTAGAAAATAAAATAAAGATTTCAGCTCTGAAGATAGCAGTCTATAAATTACATGTGTGTAATCACCTTGTTTGCTCTGTGTACTGAAGTCAACATCTACAAAATAAAGATGAGTAGGCTCTAAAATGAGATAATGAAAAAGTGGATTTCCTTTTTCCCTTCCTCCCTCCCTCCCTTCCTTACTTCCTCCCTCCTTCCCTTTCCTTCCTTACTTCCTCCCTTCCCTCCTCCTTCCTATCAGGATGGAATACTTCCTGCTCCAGTAATTTTCACTAAGACACAAATACGATCCACCACCACCCCCAACACACACACGCATACCATGTGCAGAATTTACAAAGGGAATAAATATTCTCTGCCAATACATACACCATATGCAGAATTTACAAATGGAATCTGTTCCATGACTCCTGTACCCCTCAGCCAGATCAGAGACATAAACAGGGATCGGAAAAAAAATTAGAGAGAACAGACTGGTGAAATGATTTCTTTGGAGAGAGTCTCTCCAAGCTGGAAGTCCCCATTCCTTCTTTTTGGGGGAGGAGTGAGTGGGTGAGAGTGCCACTTCCTAACCCAAAGCCTGGAGGGACACACTGAAAACTTTGAAATTTGTTGATATGGGAGAAACAGAGACTTGGTGCTATTCTTATGACCAGTAAAGCTAACACAGATTGAGAGCCCAGATCGGACTCCCACCCAGAAAACCAAGAGAGCAAGAGAAAGCCTGCTGAACTGTTTTGATGGCAGATCTAGGATGTTGCTGTGTTGAGATTGTCCTGCAGTTCTGGAATTTGTCAGGACAAAGACATATTCCATATTCTTTGGTAGTATATTCTATTGACCAGATGCGAGACATAGTGCAGAGAGAGAGCAGATATCAGGTTGTCTTGGGTTCTATTCAAGAGGCTAGAGGTCTGAAACTGGATGCCTGGGGCCAAGGGAGAATTCACAAGCAAGCACTCAGACTACAAGTGCATCTGGCAAAGGTCAAGAATGACAGAGATCTCTAGTGACAAGAACCACTGAGGAAATTGTGACTGTGTCCCAAACACAAATCAACATTAGCTATCTGCTAGGTCCAGGGAGCCAGGAGCCACCTTGCTGAGTAAATACCCATCCTCTCGTCTCTCTTCCTTCCTCCGTTTTTGATCCTGGTAGAAAGTGAATAGTAGCCAGAGACATGGAGATTACATGAGAGGGCAAAAAGTATCGAACAGAAGTTCAAACTCTTTGTGGTAGATTGCAAAATTGGCCATAATCCTCTCCCTTGAGATGCAGTATTACAAACTGTTTCAACAAAAGGTGGAGTCTATTCCTCCACACCTTCCAGGTTGACTTGCTTTGGCCAAGTCTGGAAGATGCTTAAAGCATTTGCACATCTGGGGCTTTCCCTCTCTTGCTGGCCTTGGAAATCCTGTGACCACCACCCTGTGAATGAGCCTGGGCCCGCCTGTTGGACGATGAGAAATATGTATCCCAGTGCCCCAGCCAACAACCAAATAACATATGTAAGGTTACTGATTGCCAGCTGACTGCTGATCCATGAGTGAGTTATGAATGGGTTCAGCTCAGACCAATAAAAGAACCACATCACTGAACCTCGTCCAAACTGCCGATCCACAGACTTCTGAACAAATAATGATTATTGTTTCAAGTCACTAGTTTCTTATGCAGCAGGAAGTCACTGACAGCCTCTCTGTCTCAGGCAGATTTTTTACTCTGAAGCAGGCCTAAACCGGGGAAGAGGAGATTCAAAATGTCTATGTGTCTAAACATCCAAATTTCTGAACTGAGACTGTGTTTATGACTTTATGTGACTGTGGGAGCATCTAATATCTAAGAATCATTGGCCTGCATTTCATCTATGGACAAGGGAAACTCACTCCCAGTGAATGAAGTTTAAAGAGATGGTAAAACATAAATTTTGCATTGCATTTGGATCAATCCACATGTCAGTCTTGTTTAGCATATTGACTACACATTAATAAACATGCCCAGTGTAACATATTCAGCATGACCTCAGAACTAAACACATGGCAATTCAGAACTTCCTTAAACTCAATAACTTCACTATTTGTTTACTGTTTACCATATGGACTCAAATGTGGATTTTTTCAAAGATATCAGAAAATTAGAATGGAC
Organism: Leucopleurus acutus; assembly: GCF_964270905.1. NCBI lineage: Eukaryota > Metazoa > Chordata > Mammalia > Artiodactyla > Delphinidae > Leucopleurus > Leucopleurus acutus. Next base: position 41,228,092 of record NC_139150.1, read on the forward strand.
TACAGAATGTTAGACATTAAGGCTTTATAGGTTATTTTCTGAGTATTTGGTAACAAGAGAAATGCCTTTATCAATAGCTTTGAGTGTAATATTAGATTAAGTCATGTGAAATTGCCATTTTTATAAATCAACAATGTAGAGATATTAGAAATTTTGTATAGTTCAGTCTAATATAATATTGACAACATACAGGCTGGTGAACACGAGAAAGAGTAGAAAAGAAAAAGAGATAAGTGAGATTTGGCAGACGTTGATTTGAGATCAGTAATCCAGTATTTTCCCAATATTTCTCCACCTCTACCCTCTCACACTTCCTAGAGTTTGGAAAAGAAATTTACCTTTCCAGCCACAGTCAGGTATAGTCATATGACATTTTTCTGACATATACAACACAAGCCAGGGCTTCTGGAAAGACATTTGTTCTCTTAATAAAAGGGGCAGATGAGGCTGGTACCATGCTGTCCCTTCTCTCTCCTTCCTGTCTTGGATTTGATGCTGTAGCTGTCAGCTGTCTAAAAGGTTAAACATGCTGATCAGGAGGATAGAAAGAAGCTGGGTCCATGATCACACAGTGCCATCATACCTGCCCTGGGCTTTCTACCTCCAGAATTTGGTTAAGTGAGAAAAAGCAGCCTGCGTTTACTTAAGCCATGCCTGTTGAGTTTTCTGTCACATACAGTTGAAAACAAAAACAAGAACAAAAACGCATTACAAAAAAAACCAACAACAACAAGAAAAAAACACTGAAAAAAGATTTTCAGTTAAAAAATCCTATCAATGAGAGTTAGGAAAAGTGCTTTTTGTAGCAACCATCTATTAGAGTTTATTTTAAATATGTCACATTTCTCTGTGTTAGTGAATACAGAAAGCATGATTTGACCTTTTTAAAATGATATTTCAACCATAATTTAGTGCCACAGGCTCATCTTTCTGAACACCAAAAATCACTAGTAGGTTAAATATTATGAAATAGCTGCAGGTCACCTGGTTTTGACCAGCATAAATGATGACTTCATTAGGGTCAACATAATACACAGCCCTATCACTGTAAGTGTAAGAAGTTCCTGAGATTTGGCAACAGCTGTGTGGATCCCATGACATACTCTGGGGGTGACAATTTTACATTTTATTTATTTATTTGTCTGTTTGCTTACTGAATAAACTAAAATTTTCTTGTTTTCCTGCAAGTTTGCTTTTATACATGAAGGGAAAATCCAACAAAACTTCCAATTAATTACGGTTTGGGATCTCCTGGTACCCAATATAGTGCACACAAACATTCATTCCATTATTGATAATTGATAATTGAAGATGGGTTTACATGTCTAAACATGTCATATACACACAGTCATACACACGTACATATATCATGTATATCTTATAAAGATTCTCTTTAAACCAAATTATTTTAATTTTTAGGCCACACGAAAATTTTTTGAAAATAAGAATTTTAAAGCAAAATATTCTAAGCTTATTAAATGCCAGTAACAGTGACACCACCTTTGATAAGGTATTTAGTAGAATTGTATTGGTTATTTATTAATTTGAATCAAAAATAATAAATATTATTAAAGTTTTTTCTTTTAACAATACACTCGGTTTTGAAATCTGTCTGGTATGTCAAACATAATGCATTTTGCATTAGTTCTACATAAATTTTCACTGAATTCAAACTTTTAAATAAATCTTCCAATATCTAATGCATCATATTATCAAAGCACAAAAAACCCATTATATGATTATAAGAAGAACCTCAGAACTCAATGTCTTCAAATTTAATGGACTCCCAGTGCTTTTTTTCCCCCTGCAAAGACTGTTTTTAAGACATTTCACAGTATTTTATACATTATAAATGGATTCCATTCTTGGCTTAGTAATTCACCTAATGGACAATGGATACAAGAAGCTGTAACTCCAGGGACATTAAATTGGTTCTAAACTCTGAAAATTACAGCTTTTACAAAAAGAAGAAAATACTAAAAACATGTCTAATGCAACACTGCATCTAATTTTCCACTATCTCCAGATTGTGTCTAAAAGCTCCTAAACTTCTTAATGACACAATATGTTAAAATTGCGTTCCTGTATATTTAGATCTCAGAAAGATCTCATCCATTTTATAACCCCAAGGAGGGCTTACCAGCAAGAAGGGAGTGTGCGTGTTGGGGGACAGAAGGAGGAACAAGTGTGAGGTGCTACATCGATCCCAGAGACTGTGAATTCTCCTGCTGGGGAAGGAAACTAGCACCCATGTATCGCATCCTTTCATGCACCAAGGCAATTACAAAGCCAAATTCCCCTTTTAAGCACTGATCATTGGTATTTCAGTAAAGGAATAGTAGGGGAACAGAGGAAAATGCTTTTCTAGACACACCCTGTGATCAACTCTAAGAGCAGCCTCTAATTTGATAATACTATTATTTAGATCCTCATCCACTCAGGGAACACCAGCAATTCCCCCTGAAGCTAAACAATACATTCTAGCAGTGGGGGTAGAAAAGTTCTTCCATTGAACTGTAAAAACAAAAGACTTCACATGTTGTGAATTCGCACGTGACTATAATAAAATATGACCTGCAACTGAATGCAAAGAGTCTGTGAATTGGCACAGATTTTAAAAATGCATAGCATTGGGTTGGTTGGCTACGTTCTTCTATGAACTATGCTAATTTCAAAAAGGACACCTCCCTGCTCCCCTTCCTCTCCCTTTTGAAGAAACAGGTGATGCAGAATATGATCACTGTAACATAAATCCCTCCATTTAATCTATTTATCTTTTTCTCTACCTTATTCTGAGATTAGGAGGTTTGTTTCTCCAAGTAATTATTTTTTGGTGACTTTTTCCCACATCATCATAGTTAGAATAAGCACAGTATGGAAAGATAGCCATCTTAAGTGTTCCTCTGATATCTTGGGCGTTTTACTTTATTGATTATTTGTGTTTGACAGAGTGCTATTTTGTTTTAGTTCTCACTCACTCCTTTTCAACTGCTGATGGATCTATGACTAGGTTTGCACATCTTTTAGAGAATTTGTGTTTCTTTTAAATTAGCACCAAACCCACCTGGGTAAATAAAAACTTCTCTTTGCCTAACACACTTTATTACTCCATATCAGACCTATTATAACAGAACTTTACCTTGTCTGGGCTTTTTGGCTGTCTTGACTTCAGTACTTCAACCTCCTTGTAATATGTTAATAGTTTATTAATCTTTTTTGCCATGCTGAAGGAAAAAAAAATCGTGTCAAGCTTTAATTCTCGGTTTCTCTCTTAATTTGTACCTATTCTTTCCTTAAAGGCCGCACATCACCTTGCAGTTCTCAAAGAGAGCACTTGATTTTAATGAGAAATTACATATTTTTGTGAGAGGCTTAGTTACTCTGTTCTTCCCTTGATTTGGTCTGAGAGATCTTCACAAGTGAATTCTTCCTCTTCTTCCTTAGAACTTTCTGGATCTCTTTCCTCATCAGTCACACACACCACACCTTCATATTATGTGAGGTAACTGTGGTAAGCATTTCCCACCATTTTTATAAAAAATATTTGTGTTAAAATAGGTCTTAGTTTCTCTGCATTCTCTCTGTGCCCTTTGTCCCCATCCTTCATCCCCTATTATCTAATGTTCTCCTGGGTTCTCCTGAATCTAAACATCTGAAATAATTTGACTGTCTCTCACCACCATCCAACAATGCCACAAAAATCCTGGGAATCCTAGTCCCTAAATACCTCAAGAATCTGTTCCCTTTGCTCTCTTCCCTATTATTTTATGCACCTATAATGATAAACTATATGTATTGCAAAGGATAACATCGTAAGGCTGCTTTATTTAATTCTACATTATTTTATTTTATTGCATCAGATCATTCCATCATTACAACAGCTCTGTAAAGTAGCTACTGTTACTCTTCTGCTCCACAGATGCGAAAATTAAGGCACATGTAAGTTAGGTAATTGTTAGAGGTCCCCAAACCAAGGGCAGATTCAATGTTTCAACCTAGGTGGATCGAATCCAGAGCCTATGCAACATGGCTTTCTTCTTGGTTGGATTATTGCAAAATGCTCCAAAGCATTCTTCCAAACTCCAGTGTCACCTGCATCCCTGTCATCTTCCACAAAGGCACTAAGCTGACTTTCTGAAATATAATTCTGAACACATCGTCCCTCTGCTTAAAAAGTACTTCAGGGGCTTCCCTGGTGGCGCAGTGGTTGAGACTCCGCCTGCCGATGCAGGGGACGTGGGTTTGTGCCCCGGTCCGGGAGGATCCCACATGCCGCGGAGTGGCTAGTCCTGTGAGCCATGGCCTCTGAGCCTGTGCGTCCGGAGCCTGTGCTCCGCAATGGGAGAGGCCACAACAGTGAGAGGCCCGCATACCGCAAAAAAAAAAAAAAAAAAAAAAAAAAAAAAAGTACTTCAAAATACACATCCATTGAATTAAAAAGTAAAATATAGTGTGAAAATAAAAAAGTACTTCAGCAGCTCCCCAATGCTCAACCTTTCTGAAATCTGACCTAACCTCTCCCCCAACCCCACTTATCCCACCTGGATGCTCCAGTTTCTGAAAGCATCACGCTTTCTTGAAGCCATGCCCTTCCACATCTTTCCACCTAGAGTCGCTCTCTGCTTGCAGTTGTCTTCTCTGAACTAACCACCTTGGGCACTCCAGATCATCATGTACACTCCTTGTGAATGCCTGGTCATGAATGTCACCTCTTCTATGGAGACTTCCTGAAGTCTATGAAGACTTCACCTCTTCTATGGAGACTTCCTGAAACAAGACTGTCAGAAATCATTCCCTCCACTGGGTTGTCTGAGAATTCCTTCTTAACTCTATTGGAACACATCTGTGATCTCTTTCTCTTGATTTTTGAACCTGTCAGGGGACAGGATCACATCTTTATCATTCGGTCTCTACAGTGCCTACTATATAATGTGGGTGTCCAATAAATATTTGTAAAATAATGCCCCCATCCCTTACCTTTTTAATAGCATTATTTTATTCCTTGAATAAAAATCATATGCTTGAAGACATTACCCAGGGATCTTTAATAGAAATGTGAACTTTCAGACAGAATTCACACCTTGAGGGATGCTATTTGATCATTTTTTCCCCTTGGGTCCCTCAGAGTTCTTGTCACTGAATGTCCTGATAACCCTCTAGATACCAGCCCTGCAGCACAGCAGTTTTCGAAGTATGTTCCAGGGACGAGTTGGGGCCCCTGAGACGCAGAGGTCTGTACGGTCAAAACTATTTTCATAGTAATACTAGGAACTTATTTGCCTTTTCACTCTTATTCTCTCATGAGTGTCCAGTGGAGTTTTCTAGAGGCTACCTGACATGATACTGTCAATCCACGGCTAATGGAATATGTTTGAGTATGCTTGTTTTTTTTAATTTTACTTTATGTTTTGTTTTTGTATGCTTGTGTTTTTAAAATTTTAGTTTCCATTTCTAATTCAGTAAATATTGATAGATATGCTCCCACATAAAGAAAATCTCTTTGGGCTCTTCAATAATGTTTAAGATTATCAAAGGGTCCTAAGACCAAAAAGTTTGAGAACTGCTGCTCTAGCAGTATGCTGGCCTACAATGAATCCTTGTGTGTGATAAAGAATGGCATATAGAATGGATTCAAAATTCTAAAGCTTGCACGTACACTCTCATTGTGTATTTTTAGTTTTGTAGTATATCCCGAAATACATTTTCATCATACTTCAACAACGTTGCCAAAAATCTACTTTCTAGAGAGTCATGTTGGCTGCTGACCCTAGATGTTGTGCTTTTATAGGAAATTACAAACTACCTGATGATTAGTTCTAGTATCTGCTGACGTATCAAAGTTAAGTTGTCTCTTCTACAAGTATAAGGTTTCTCCCTTATAAAAAATAAGGATGCATGCACATTTTCTTTATTCGGGCTCTTAAAGAATTCAGTAATAATATCCATAGGTAGTATTTTAAACAAAGAAAAACCCTACTAATTCCTAAACTAGTCTCTGAAATATGTAGTATCTGTTTATGCAACAGGGTAAACTTTATAATTTCCAGTTTTCTTTCATTTAGTCTAAATATACAAACCTTTCTCAAGGTTACTGCCATTTCAACCAGCTTCCCTACATTCTATAGTTATGCACATTTTAAAGTGAAATATTGCATCCTTGTATTCTTATGGTTCTTAAATGCAGTAACAAGGAATATGTGAAAAAAAAGTCTATTCTAGGATGAAACTTTATGCTTTCTTTCTAATAATCCAGATTTAAAATTTATGATTTTTCTTATGTAATTTCTTCTTTCACTAAGGCATATACGCAAAAAGAAGTGCTAAGAAAGATTTCTACTTATTTCTGCTTTCTAAAAATATCATGCATATATTCATCTTGGCTAATCTTTCTGTATGTGGTTTCAAATAGATTACTTTTTAACATTTTGACTAGAATGAAAATCCTTTACGAATTTTCACTGATATTAAGTCATACGGGACATAAAATGCTTACAAAGGAGTGTTTGTTTCTTTTCAAAGTCACGCATTATAAAACTTAGCTTACATCAAAAGATGATGTGACAGAATTCCACAAAAATAAAGAATAATTAGAAAACTTAAATATTTTGTATCTTCTGGGATTTGGAGGTACCATCAAAACACTGTGTATTGATTCTAGCACAAAAGTAAGAAAATTATTTTCCTCCCACCGCTATCATTCTCATGGAAATTTCTAGCTTCTGAAGATGCAGCTTAGATAGATAGTGTAAGGGAAAAAACTCTAAAAATCTGATCATGAAACCATGTTGAGATAAGTCTTGTCAAGTCTGAACTTTCCAGGATTACACTTAATTCTAAGCTCATTGCCATGATATAATCTTTCACACATGGCTGCCCTTTAGGGCTCTGCCCAACCCCATATAGACACCCTGTTGTTTCTCACATTTTCTTGTAATTTGAAGGATAAATGGTGCCAGCTGGCTCCTGTTTAACTCAAGGCAGGATGATATTCAGCTCTTCAAGAACTTGGTACACACCTCAGAAAACTTGCCAGAAGAAAAGAGGAGTGATTGGTGTGTGTTTTCCATTGGGGGAGGGAAGAAGTAGAGAGGGAGAAATACCTGAATTGAGTTGCTGTAGTAACATTCTTTGGGGGATTTAATAGCCAGATTAGCAAGAATGCTCATAAATCGTAAGTGAAGCATATGGAGATGGACTGAAGTTCAATACATCAATGTGAAAACACCAAATATATAATATACTTGGGAAATTTTTTACATCAATTTTACTTGATTAAATCACTTGTTTTCTCAGTTGGACAGATCAGTTGGGGAAGGAAGGTGGTAGAGGGCTATAATTACAGTAAATCTTTTTGTGTGTGTGTGTGGTATGCGGGCCTCTCACTGTCGTGGCCTCTCCCGCCGCGGAGCACAGGCTCCGGACACGCAGGCTCAGCGGCCACGGCTCAGGGGCCCAGCCGCTCCGCAGCATGTGGGATCCTCCCGGACCGGGGCACGAACCCGTGTCCCCTGCATCGGCAGGCGGACTCTCAACCACTGTGCCACCAGGGAAGCCCTACAGTAAATCTTTAAATTATTTTTCTTATAGGAAAATCTCTGTTGAAATAAATATCAACAAATAATAGCTGATACTTCTTGAGGGCTTAATACGTGCCAGGCACTATTCTGAGGGGCTCATGTGGAGTAACTAGTATAAATTTCACAAACACCTGATGCCCTGAGTAACTATCATTCTCCCCATTTCACAAATGACATGAAGAAATTGAGGCAAGGAGAGTTTTAGCTCTTTCCCAGAGAGCACAGAAAACAAGTGGTAGTGCTGGGATTTGAACCCAGGAAGTCCGACTCCTTTAGTTACTTACTATTGCCTCAAGACCATGTACAGTGCCAAAATCAAATTTCTTTTGCAACTCTTTCATGATGCTTTATGTTTTTTAATTTAACAAGTTTGAATGCTGACTACTTTTAAGTATTTGTCGTTATTCTTCTTTTCATCACCCAGATAGTCTTCCTTCCTGTGTTGAACAAATCAAGAGAAAAAGCCCTGTAACAAATTCCATGGAAAACTCAAAGGCTAACTTGCACATAATTGTAGCTAGGAATCCATCTTTGTAGTGAGCAGATCATAGCTTAGCAATCAACACCGAAAAATACACAGTGTTCCACTGTGTCCTCATTCACATCTATTATAAAAATTCACATTTAAAAAGTAAAGTTGAGGGCTTCCCTGGTGGCGCAGTGGTTGAGAGTCTGCCTGTCAATGCAGAGGACAGGGTTCGTGCCCCGGTCCGGGAAGATCCCACATGCCGCGCGGCTGGGCCCGTGAGCCATGGCCGCTGAGCCTGCGCGTCCGGAGCCTGTGATCCGCAACGGGAGAGGCCACAACAGTGAGAGGCCCGCGTACCACAAAGAAATGAACGCAAATCAGGACTGGTCAACAGTAAGGTGAGGAGTGAGCTCACTGTTACTGGAAGTGGAGTGTGAGAAAACAGGGATATCACCTAGCCCAATTTGTAGGTGACATGGTATCCAAGTGGTGATGGTCAACTGGATCCCAGGAGAGTTGGGGGAGTCCTGACTTATAGTGTTTGCCAATTTCCATGGTGTAAATACTCCCACCATGGCTGATTTCAAGCTATCAATATCACTGAATGTGGAGTTAGACTAGAGGCACACATCAGCTCTGGAAAACAAGTACAAGCCAGACCCAGTACAACACTGAGAGTGTTCTCTAAGATTTGTGCTAACTCTAACAGTCTAGGACAATTTTAGCCAAGGTGCTATAGCTCACATCTCCATGATGAAGTTAGTTTCCTTCTCTCCTTGCAAGGACCGCTGCATTTGCCTCCCAGTTGGCTCACCAATATATCTGGTCTTCCTCCTACTTGCCCGTCACAAGGCAGCCAGGGTGACCTTTTTTTTTTTTTTTTTTTTTTGCGATACATGGGTCTCTCACTGTTGTGGCCTCTCCCATTGCGGAGCACAGGCTCTGGACACGCAGGCTCAGTGGCCATGGCTTACAGGCCTAGCCGCTCCACGGCATGTAGGATCTTCCCGGACCGGGGCACGAACCCACGTCCCCTGCATCGGCAGGCGGAGTCTCAACCACTGCGCCACCAGGGAAGCCCCAGGGTGACCTTTTAAAGACACAAATCTGAGCATGTCATTTCTTCTGCTTAAACAGATGTAAAGCCTTCTGTACTGGGCTGAAGAGTGGCCCCCAACTGTGCTCTGTTTCTAGTTATCACAGGCTATGAATGTTGCCCCACATGGCAAAAAGAACTTTGCAAATGAATGTGAGCGATTAAGTAAGGACCTTGAGGTGGGTAGATTGTCCTGGATTATTATCTGGGTGGGTCTGATGTAATCACAGTGATCCTTGTAAGAGAGGTTCATGAGAGTTTAGGGTCAGAGCAGAAGGTGATGTAATGGGAGAAGCAGAGATTGGTGTGAGATTGGAGTGATGCATTCTGAAGATGGAAAAAGGGACACAAGCCAAGGAATATAGGTGGCCACTGGAACCTAATAATGCAAGGAAACAGATTCTCCCCAAGAGGTCCCAGAAAGAACCAGACCTGCCAACACCTTGAGTTTAGCCCAGGCAAACTAACTTTGGACCTCTGACCTCCAGAACTATAAGAGAACAAATTTATGTTGTTTCAAGCCACTAAGTTGGTGGTAATATTTTACAACAGCAATAGGAAACTAACACAGTGTCCCTTCCTATGGGGTAAAGACAGAATCCCTTCAAAAAGCCTATGTCCCCTCTATAATCTCACTTCTACCTACTCTCCCATGTCCACTCATCACGTGTTCTGATTTTTTCTGCTTCAGCCCCACTGGTTTTCTTTCATTCCACTATATTTTCCATACCTTGGCTGTCACAAAAACTTTTCCTGTGCTGTTACTTCTTCCTTGAAAGCGCTTTCATTTTTTCTAGTTAATTCCTAATCTATGTCAATTCAAGCATCACTTCCTCAGAAAGACTTTTTCTCTACCGAGTGGATCAAATCTCCCTATACAGATAATAGATGCACACAGACACAGAGAAGAATATTTCTCTCTTTCACGGTATTTGTGAAATTGGAATTTTACATGTGTTTGTATGATTTTTTTAAAATTAATTGCCTTCACCTGTACTGGGTATGGTCCATGATGATTTTTAACTTACCTTTGTATCCTAGGGGCCTGCCCCATAAGTAACACTTAATAAATATTTAGTATATGACTGAATACTTCCCAGCTCATTTTTCTCTAGCAATTGTGATCTATATATTCTTTGTTCTTGTAGCATGCATCCAACCAACATTTACCAAGAATCGACTTTACACAAAGACCTGATCTCACATATTCATTCAATTTCTCTAACAATAACAATAACAGAGAAATAGTAATAACCACTAAATTTAACTGAGAATTTTACTACGTGTCAAGCACTGTAATAAGTGCTTTAGATATACAAGCTCATCTTACTCTTGTAAGATGAGTGTATTATAATTATCATTTTCAGATCAGAAAAAAAATAGGCCTTACAGCATTTATGTAACTTCCAATAGACCATATGGCTAGAACTAGATTTAGTATGTAGATCTGGCTGGCTAAACCTTTATTTCTCAGCACAACATTATCGTTTGTACTTTCAAGGCCCCATACTTATATACAGGAATTATTTATGTATTTATGCTTATTTATTAATGTATTTTCTTAGCCCATTCTTGTTCCCCCCGCTCCACTCTCTCTCTCTCTTTTTCCTCAGCACTCTGTTTTTAAGAATTATCCATGTTGCTGGAATACATGTAGTTCATTGATTCTAACTGCTGCCACATTTTACACAACAACTAATTTTTAAAAATTTTCTTGAATGAGGTAGAGTTGATGTACAATATAAGTTTCAGAGGTACAACATAGTAATTCACAATTTTTAAAGATTATACTCCATTTATAGTTATTATAAAGTATTGGCTATATTCCCTGTGCTGTACAATGTATCTTGTGGCTTATTTTATACATAGTAGTTTGTATCTCTTAATCTTCTACCTCTAATCTTGTCCCTTCCCCCTTCCCTCTCCCCGCTTGTAACCACTGGTTTGTTCTCTATATCTGTGAGTCTGTGTCTTTTTTGTTATATTGACTAGTTTGTTGTATTTTTTAGATTCCACATATAAGTGATAACCTATAATATTTGTCTCTCTCTGTCTGACTCATTTCACTAAATAATACCCTCTAAGTCCATTCATGTTGTTGTAAATGGCAAAATTTCATTCTTTTTTATGGCTGAGTAGTATTCCATTGTACATATATACCACATCTTCTTTATCCATTTATCTGTTGATGGAAACTTAGGTTGCTTCCATATCCTGGTAACTGTAAATAATGCTGCTATGAACACTGGGGTTCATGTATCTTTTTGAATTAGTGTTTTCATTTTTTTTGGCGGGGGGGTAAATATCCAGAAGTTGAATTGCTAGGTCATATGGTAGTTCTACTTTTAGTTTTCAACAATATATTTTTATCATAATCTTACTCACAGTGCCAGAGAGGGCTAATTCTTCTCCAATATCCATTCCTCCTTCTGCCTTTAGTAATAGTGGACAGCTGAGAATATGACTGTCCAACTAGAAACTACATTTCCCAGAGTTCCTTGAAGCTAGATGTGGCCAAGTAAACTATGCTCTGAATAATTACATATGAGTATTATTAATGTGTCAGACTTCTGGGTTGCCCTTCTACATGGAAGTGATACACCTTCCACTTTTCCTTTCCCTTCTTCCCACTGGCTGGAACCAGAGCAATCATTTAGACAGCAAGGCAGAAGTATGTGTTGGGATGGCAGAGAGTCAAAATTGAAGGAACATTTGCCACAGACACCACAGAGCCGCCATATTAGCCTTGGACTACTGAAACTCAGATGGCGATACATACATTATGTCTTGTTTAAGCCACTATTAGTTTGGCTTTTCTCAGTGCAGTTGTACTGGTATTCAAACCAATACATTTATCCATTCCTCTGTTGAGAGACATTGAGTTTGCTCTAACTCCCCACCACCACACTAACAATGCTGTATAATGTCTTCACACATGTTCCTTATGAATCTCTGTGAAACTTTATCTAAGCTACGTACCCAAGAGTAGGAGTCATGGGCCATGACTTATAAGAATACTTAATTTGATTTAAAACTGCCAGATCACTTTACCGAATGGTATTTTGTTCCTAATCATTAGTCTATGTTTTCTTCTTCTAAAACATTCCCTAAACTCAATTTTTAAGTTGTATTTCACTGTACAACTTCAGTCATCCCAACCCTTACTTGGTTTAAGTTCTATCAAGGGGTAGCAAAAGAGGATGGAATACAGTTGGTGGGAACACATGGAGATGTGATAATTTTCTAAATTAATTTGGTCGGCAGGGAAATGTTCCTCAGAAGCCTGGACTTTAGGTTTACATCTTATAATGAAAGAATATATAATATGAATATGCTCTTTATGTATGAGAACAGATTAATTTTATAATCCTTTATAATTTTATAACCTGACTTTATGCTCATAACCTAATATCTTTTTGATTATCTCAGGTTGTTAAAAACTATGCCTAGTTACCAGCAAGAAGATTTTACTCTAGGAACCATTATGGCACGATGAAGATTTGCGGCCTTGAGGTTAGACTGACCAGCTACCCCTGCCTTTGCCACCAAGTGGATGAATGAACTTAACCAGTCCCTTCCCACCATTAGCCTTTCTCGCTCCTATTCATAAGAGAGGCAGACTAAAAAGATCTCTAAGCACTTTTGCATGCATGCTTCCCATTCAAAAATAAGATGACATAAGTGTTCACTAAATCCCAAACACCATGCTAAGTGCCAGGATTAATGTGATGCAGTCTCTCCCTTCAATGATCTTATCATCTAGGGATCAATGTAGTAAAATGAACAGGTAATTCAACACTGCAGTGTGTCAGATGCCTGTTGTGCCCCACTCAGTATCTTTTCAGCCTCACTTCTGATTCTAGCCATGGCAGGAAATACAGTTCCACGTGGACCTATGGGTGAGGTCATAGAATATGTGGATCACTGTGTTTCATGTGAATGCTCATTGCACATCATCCACAGCAGAGATGGCTCATTCTCAAGAGTCACCTTACATAATATCACCTTAAAGTAAGGGATAAGCTTTATGGCAAAGAAGGTGAGATATGGGGTACATGATCACAGGATCCACTAGTTCTGCTGTATACTACATCATAAGAAGGAGCTGATCTATAATATGATAGTGACTAAAGTGCCTACTTGAGGGCAACAGTCTGCAGTGTTGGTTCTGTCTTCCAGATGCAGCACTGCACAGGGCCAATAGCCAACATCTTGCATCTTGGCCCCCAAGGCTAGACTACATGAATCCAGGAGTCAAGGGGTGGAGGTTGCCTATTTCACCATTGCTCTCAGTGACCCACTGAGGAATTACTGCTTCTTGTCCTCCTCACACCTTAAGATCTTCTCAGTTAGTCACCATGGTTCCCAGGGAAGGAATGTTTCCATCAGAAGACACAATAAGGATTCCATTGAACGCGAAGTGGCAACTACCACCTGGTCATTTCAAGGAACTCACGCTGGTAGAGAAGCTGCCCCAAACCAATATAACAACAATAACAACAACAACAACAGAAGTTACTCTTGGATGTAATGTAACTGACAGAATGTCATGAGAAGCTCAGGGTTGGTGCTACAAAATAGGAGCTGACAGAAGCTGTCTGGAGCTCTTCACTGGGTATGTCTTGCTTCCATTCCTGGTGGTAGCAACGAGAAAATAATTATAACAAGCAGAGCCAAACAACGGCAAAGAATTTAAAGGCTCATTCCCTTCAGGAGTGAAGAGCTGGCTCACTGTGCCAGGCAAACAACTCAACAACTACCTGAAATGAGGGAATCTAGAATGGATAGTTAAGGAGGGAGACAGGTGAATTATCACTGATGTGCCTGAGACCATTTACACCCATAGAAACTGGGACTTTTTCCACTAATCCTTGCGTGTTAAGTGTTTGTAGAGATTGGAGAGGCCACCACCTTGAAGACTAACAGACAGACTTGATTTAATGTAGGCATGAATGGGTATGAAAACTGTAAAGGTTGGACTATATCAAACACCTCTTTATCCTGTCTCCTCAGTTTGGCCTCACCTCTGCTTTCAACCCCGGCTTCACTGAACAGTTCCATGTGAATCTCAATTCACAACACAATGACAGCATCTTACACTTACTTGGTAGGCAGGAATGTGCAGCCTGGAAGGGCAGAGGGGCTACCTCAAATAATACAGAGCAGAAGGCAATGTATACCTGCTGTTCCCTTTCAATCCTTAAGTGGAAAGTCTAAAAGACATTGTATAACCTCAGAAAATACAGGCCAAAATTGGGCCCCAGGTGCTCACTGTGGTGATCAATTTGATTATGCATGCTTATACTGACTTTTTCTCCTTTCCTGTTCCACTCTCTTCAGCCCCTCACTTCAACTTCCTGGGTTCACCTCCAGCACAGAAGTTCATGGCTCAGGCTCTTCATCTGGAGAAAACCCAAGCTAAGTGATGAAAATATATATAATGAAGGGCCCCAAATTACCCCCAACAATTACCAAGTTAGGGCCCTTGTCACTAACTTGGTAATTGTTTATCACCTGTGTGCCCCTACTAGAATGGAAGTTTCCTGCAAGCATATTTAATGACTATTTCCCTAGTACCTAGCATTGTGTCCCCATATAAACATAGAAGGTGCTTAAAACATATTAGCTGAATGAATGAATGACTTCTTAGTGTGGCAACAACGACACTTTAGGGAAGAAATACCTCAACATTTTGTCAAGCAGATGAAACTTTAGATGGTCTGGCATGAAAACAAGGTCATGAGTCTTGATCCTCCTAGATGTGGCCATGGAAGTAGCCAGAGCCAGTGCATACGAACCCAAAAGGGCTAGATGGATAAGGCCAAGGGGTTGCTGAGATATTAATTGTATGGAGGATCATTAAAGACTGGATGAGACAACAGATACCTCTGGGAATACCTGTGTGGACTGGACCAGATGCCCCAAGGCTTGGTAAAAAGTCAGTACTTAGAATTTAGACCCACATTCACCAGAACTGGCTGATTTCTTTGGGAAAAGTACTCTTTCCTTTGCCCCAAATGTCTCATCTATTAAATGGGAAGTGAGGAAGATTAGGAAGAGATTAGACTAGCTCTTAGAAAGGTATCTGGAACAGGATAATGATGTGTGAGGGTTTGTTAAGTGAAATAAAATATATGTCATACATCCAAGCTTTGGACTGATATTTGACCCATTTTATATGTACTTATTTTTAAAAGGCAATCTAAATTTTATTAGGCACTGCAATGAGAGGACCACTTTAACTCCTACTTTGCTTCATTCTATCGAGGCAAATAATTATTACAGTTAAAAAGGTTGCAACATAGTCAAAATCTCATTTGTACAACCAACATCTTAAACTACTAGCACTTAGGAAACAAAGCAGTATTTCTGGTAGGTCTGCATTGGAAAGCTAATTGGTTACACTTAACTTTCTCAGGGGATGTTTCCTCCTCCCCTTCAAGGGCTTAACATCTCCAAGTTTTCATCAGAGGTGCTAATGCTGGAAGCTAGAGAGAAGAGGATAAACGCCTTGCTAGTCTGATGATGAAGCAGGCCTCTGCACTTCATGCCTGCAGTGTCGCACACACAGAGCTGCAGAAAGGGGTTCTGATCACTGAGCCATGCGCTGGCTGCTTCAGACTGAGCCTTGCTAGAAGGAGAAAGTCATGCTGGGAGGGAATTTTCATGTCATTAATGGCCTGGGTTATGTCTCAGATGGAGGTGATCAAATAGATCTCTTTAGGACTGTGCGATAGCCTCCAACGTCTTGGCCTCATGCTTAAAGGCTCTTTTTCTTTTTTTTAAACAATAAATATGATTTGACTTGACCATAAAGCTTCACACCAGTACTTCCCCAGGGCCATTCAATGCTTATAAAAAGCTTGTGTAGGAAACTTCCTGTAATAAAATCGTGGAAAGTTCTGGTTTTGCATATGAAAAGAGGCAACTCCTGTCTCTCTCCATATGGGAGAGGCTCATCTCCTTTGAGCCCCACTTCAAAGCCCACAAAGATCTGCCATTATCCTTTGTATTGAGGCAAATTTCTTTTTGCTGCAAATCCTTGGATCGCTATTGTCTTGGAGTGAATGAACTTTTTTTTTTCCTCATTATGACCTTTTGATACCCAGCTCCTGTATACCTTTGCAGCCTTGTCTCACCAACCCTGAGACCATGCCTCTCCCCACCCCTCCAGTAATTCTAACCTGCTTGAGGGTTGTCTAAAGTTGGCATACCATGACCCTTCTCCCTTCTGTGCCTTTTCACATAATGCTCCCTCTTCCTGGAATGTTCTTCCCTTCCATCTCCCATGCTGAGCTCATTCCTATTTATCACTCGGACTCAGGAAGATGGGTCAGTTAGGAAAAGCCCCCCAACTCCTACCTGACTTCTGAAGGGTGATTCTGTGTGTTCAGGTCTCTCACCTTCCAGACAACACATTAACTCTCTCAGAACAAAAGGGTGAATTTGCTCCAAGCAGAACATGTCCTCTTTGTTTAATTTCATATGCAGTTGTGCAAACCAAAAGAGTTTAGAGGTAGAGCATTAGGTCCTCTAACACACATTCTAAACACCCAAACAACTATTTTCTTTTCTACTGGCTCCTAAACAGACGCATCACCAAGGCTGATATTCAGCAGGTATGCACTGATATTGAACTACGTCATTCCAGTTGGTAAAAGCCACCATCCTGACCCTCATTGTCATCCCCCACCACTGCCTTGGCTACCATGATATCTCACCTTGGATCCTTTCAATAACTCTCCTTTAGCTGAAGGGTTAAAGCCTGGGCCCATGGGGTCCTCCAGAACCCAGCCCCAGGGCTCCTGCAGGTGTCCATTGCAATTGGTTGGTGCCAAAACTTTTGCTAAGATATTTTAAATATCACTCCTGCAGATCACCAAATGTATCCAAGTTCTGAAGGAGCAATTGCAGGACAGGTATAATGCACAAACGTAAGCCTGATTGTGACTGAAAATCAAATTTGCAGTTAGAAAAATATTCAGTATGGCATCATGTCAGGAGCCAAAAGGATCCAAGAGTCATGTTCAAACTACCAAGGAAAGGCAGATAGGACTGCGAAAATGAATGTTTCAAATTCGACATGTGAAATGATTTAATCGAAATTATCAAATAGGATAAATACCTTTCATCACCAGAAACGTCTTTTAACTACAGCAGTTCATGTGCGTAGGTGTTAAAGCACATTTTCGTTTAGTATTTAATAACTTGTGAAATGCACATTGAGCTTTTGTGAATTTAGATGCATCTGGCATATGCAGGGGATAATAATTACAGAGAATTTACAATTGGGGCAGCCCCATCGTGGTACTTATTGGCATAAGTAAGGATGGTGATGAAAATAGAAGAGGTGGGGGCAAGATGAGACACACAAAGCTTGACGACTTCAAGCCATATAATAATGCTTCCAACTACTGGAGATGTTTAATAGGTAATGTTGCTTCTATTGTTGTTATTTATGAGAAATAAACATAAATACATAGAAAATATACCAGAAGTGAATAAAGTGCAACAATAACACATACACACAGAGACATAAGTTGATAAACAACGTTCTAGGACTCACGTTTATTTAAATGGAATCTACACTGGCACTAGTAGGAGGGCAATTAGGGCAGTATGTGAAAGGAATTCTTATCTCAGAACACCATTTTCTGAGAGTGGGACCTCAGGAACAGGAAGTAGAGGGTCTAGTGAAGAGCAGCTGTGAATTTCAGAGCCCAGTGGATGTGTCAATTTTATGAAGAGTTGTTGAGATCCTACTATGTGCCAGGTTCCCTGTTTAGCAGTGAGGGATACAAAGATGCATGCAGCATGGGCCCGTCCTTAAAGAAACCACAATTCAGTAGAACAGACAAAGAAATACACACCCTTCTAATCTGGTTCAGGCTGTAATGAGTGAGGCAATAGAGAGCTATGAGGATACATAAAAGTGAGTCATTAATTCTGCCCGAGAAACACGAGGCAAAAGGAACATTTTGAGCATAGACAGGGACAAATGAGAAGGGGTCTGACTAAGCAGAAAAGGCAATATGTGATTCAGAGATATAAAATCATTTACTTGGAGTGATGGTGAACTAACCAGTCATATATAAAATCTATACAAGCCAGGGAAGGTTTAAAGAAAGGTTTTTTGTTTGTTTTTGTTTTGTGTTTTTCCCACACCAAGAGAAACAAACCAAGGTGAATTTCAGAATATTTCTACAATATTTTAGAATAACCAGCTGTCTCTTTGGTCATAGTCCCTATTGCAGTAGCATTTGCCTGGTGTAACCATCTTCAGAGCATTCCCCTGCCTTCAGAAGTACCCAGTGGGGACTGGTATCTATAGCACCAGGGCTTGACAGGCAAAGAGTGGGATAAAGAAAGGGGAGACACGCAGCCTCTTCATGGGGAAGAAATCAGCATAGGAGAGAGAAGTTGGGAGACTTGAGAGGGAGCTGGGTTCTGGCACCACAGAAAGACTATACTGTCTAATACAGTAGCCACTGACCAGTTACTTAAATTTAAATTTAAATCAATTAAAGTTGAATGCAATTAAAAAGTTAGTTCCTCAGTCTACTAATCACTTTTCGGGCACTCAACAGCCACAGTGGCTAGTGGCTACCATACTGATTGATGCAGATATAGAACATTTCCATCATCCCAAAACATTCTATTGGACAGGGCTGGCTTCAAACTACAAGTAAAAGAGAAGAGAGTGTTAAAGAGATAAGCAATGATAAAAATAAAAACAAAATAGAACCAAGACAGAAATCTTGAAAAACAGTACTAAGATTATCAGATCTTGAGGCTGGACAGGACACTGGCTGAGGACCTTTTTCTCCTCTTATAAACTGTTGTCAAAGGGTGGATGAGACAAAGGCTAATTAAAGAGTCAGGAACATGTGACATTCCTGGCCATGTTGAACTAGTGCCATAACAGAGGGTGGACAAATGACGAAAGCAGTTAGGAATGCAGCTGTTTTCATTTCCTTCCCACCTGAATAAGCTCTGTTTCCTAGCTGTGGGGTCCCAATAAGATCACTTAAACTCTAGGAATTCACTTTTTCATTCATAAACTTGTGCTAATAACCTCACTTCAAGCAACAGTTTAACGATCAAATGAGATAATGCCCATGAAACTTCATTATAACCTGCACTGTTCTATGTAAAAGTTATTATAACTACTCATTCTGATGCACTTTAGTTATTCTTTGACATCTTTATTAACTTTGTCTCTCTTGTTAGATTATAAAGGAATTTGAAGTGTAAAATGCAATAGAAGTAACAAAGCCCTATGCAAAATTTTGATTTTCACTTTTCGACATCTTAGTTACTTTTTAAAATGTTTTCTAACTAGTTCTCTTTCCTTAGATTTCCTTAGATCATAAAGTGTTTGAGTGTGGCTCCTCATTTCTGAAAAGGCCAGGTCAATAATTTTCAGAATATTCATTAAAGTTATTTAATTTTGATTTTAATAATTTAGTGGTCCACTTAGTCAAACACTTCAGGGGTATTGCAGATTGGGTTCCTCAGGAAGCAACCTTGAGGCTGGATATTAGGAAGCAGGATATTTATTAGGAAGTTCTTGTGGGACGCACACCTGTAGAAGGAAGGGAGAGGAAGCATGATTGGACAAGAGGGTGAGGCTGAGCATATGACAGCCCAGCTCATTAGCAAACCCCAGAGAGCAGGAATGATTCTTCAGATTGGAGGTTAGGGGGTCTCAATGTCCCTGTGTTGATCAGTGTTTGGTTGCAGGCTCTCCCTTGGTGAAGTGTGACCTTGGGTGAAGCAGTTGTTTGCTACCAAGGCAATGACCAAAGAGGGCTGGCAGCCAAGGGCCAGCTTCTGGAAGCAGTCCCAGCTGCCAGGGGGGAATAGTGCTTCCTCCTGAAGGGTGATCTGGGTGGTACCCTGGAGCATTCTGCCTGAAGGAGGAACAGAGCGAAGGAAATACGTAAAGAAGAAAGAGAAACTGCATTCAGAGATATTAGAGGAAAATCAGAAGTAACAGTTGTGAGGGATATGAAGGAAAGTGAAAGCTCTAAGAAGAGTGAGTGGCCAAAGGCATGAGATTACACAGAGGTCACTAAGGCAAGGATTGGAAAGTGCCAGTTAGATTTGACATGAATGGTTGATTTTAGCAAAAGCAGGTGTGATAGAAAAGGGAGAATGGGAACTAGAGGGTATCAGATAAAGGAGTAGATGCAAGATGCTCATTTTTTTCAATAAAATGAACAGTGAGGAGAGAAATGGGATGATAATTAGAGGTATTCATAACTCTAAAGGAGGCTTTATTTTATTGTTGTTTTCTAGGAAAGCATATTTTATTGGCTAGAGAGCCATTTTCAATAGATAAGTTGAGGGTGAGGTGTGGAGGTTGCAGGTGGCAGTGGGGAATAAGGAAAAATTGATGGAAAAGGTACCTTAGGAGGACATAGAATCCAAAACACAGATCAATCTCATTCTCTTACATGGGATTCTAGGAGTCAGAATGACTGTGGAGGGAGAGGAATCTGCAGGGGTCCCTTGGCAGGGAAGCAAACTGGGGGTGGTCCTTACCTGATGATGTCTGCATCCCCTGAGAATAAGGAGGTGGGGTTATCAACTCCAATAGATTGTGAAGTGGTGGAGTTGGCTGACCAATTGATTAATTGATTGAACATTAGCAGGATACATTTTTAAAAATCTTTTTCAACAAAGCTTCATTCAATCAACTTGGTGTCTTGGTACGAATTAAAAATGATTCTTGTAGTGATTGACTCTGGAAGCTCAACTGGTTCACCAAGAGAAGAAGCATACCTCAGAGCATTGGAGCAGAAAAGAGCATGCCAAATGGATCTCTCTAAGATAGGCAAATAGTCTGTGAGAATGACTGATCAGCTATTATTGGTCATTTTCACACCAGACCCAGAAAACTGCCTCTGAATCTCCTTTTGCCCTAGGATCACTATCACTTGTCAACACAGAAAAAAATACATGGGTCGACTCTGCTGATGTCCACTATTTTATACATACAGACACAGCCAGCTACTTATTTGCATAGGGCCTCAGTATGTGACCAAAAATGCCTTCTTAGAAAGGACTGAAAGCACACTCTAGGCGGACTTCAGCATTCTCCTAAATCATATATGTGCCTATAGCTGACCAGGTTTTCCAATGCCGCACTGATCCACCGCTCATTCTCAAATTTACAGGCAATTGTTTGATTTCTCCATTTAAGGAAGGAAGGAAGAGAAGGAGGAAAATAAAGGTAGGGAAGGAAGAAGGAGGGAGGAAA
Source organism: Leucopleurus acutus (assembly GCF_964270905.1). Classification (NCBI taxonomy): domain Eukaryota; kingdom Metazoa; phylum Chordata; class Mammalia; order Artiodactyla; family Delphinidae; genus Leucopleurus; species Leucopleurus acutus. Next base: position 41,249,499 of record NC_139150.1, read on the forward strand.
GGAAAGCAGACAAGCCACTGTTCAAGATAATATAACACTACAGATGAGCATTAACACAGCCCTTCTCCATTCCACTGTCATCCACGCTCCCGCCATCTCCACCGCCACCTCCCCATGCCTGCCCGCTCAGCCACCAAGCCACACAGTGCTAACGTGCACTTAGAGAGACATATTTTTACAACTTCTGGCAATGATCATTTGTATGCCTTCCCTTTTTAGTCATTTAAAATCCTTAGATTTCCCCCCATTCTCTGATGGCATTAAAGTAACAGATTGAACAGTAAAATGAATAAAAATGTCAAAACATTTTTTAAAGTTAAAATTTCAGACCTTTCCATATTGTATTAATAGATGACTCAAAATATTACTTTGAAGTTTGCCCAGAATTTTAAATAAAAATGAAAGATTCTTTTAAAAAATGTGATAAATGGAAAAGATAAAACAATTCTTAATTGTTATTCTCAATTATTCTTCCTCTCTATCATCCAAAGACAAGCTGCTTAAAATATAGCCATAGATTTTGAAACAGTTATATTTAATTCAGGAACTTACCTGATACATACAACGGTGAATAATTTATTTCAAGGAATCAATGTTGGTTATTTGATTTTAACCAAATGCATATACTTTAGATTTCTCTATTACAGATACATTTACTTCCACTTAGATAAATATGCCTGTTCTCTTATCTCACCCATACTGTCATTGAGAGCAACAAGGAAAAGGCAAAGAAATGTGAAAACCACTCCTAAGATTCTGTTCCTTTTCAACTTGAAATGTACTACTGGACTTTCTGGTATAAGTCTAATGCTTGGTGTTTTCTTTCAGACTAAGGCAATCTCCTAAGAAGAACTTTCTTCTTGTTGGAAACCAAAATGAAAGCTATCCTTGCTACATAATTCTATTATTTATTGTATAGCTCAAAACCTTGTGTCACCATGAATCATTTGCATTTTCATTTTTGAACTTCTAAGGCAATCCAAGTTGTGACTACTTTGGACCGGGTTTGAAAAGTTTGATGGTTGTACTGCAAAATCACTGTAAGGCAGGTGTATTAACCAAAGCAGCAGAGAAAGAGAGGAAGAATGAGCATGGATGGTTTTCAAAATCGGGGGAAGCCAACTAAATGAACACAATGACACCTGCCTTTTAAAATCTTTGGATTAGGAGAACCTCTTAAGAACTGCAGTTTTAGTCTTCATGAATTTTAGGTTTTATGCAGAAATGCTGAACAAGGCCATGCTGTGGACTGAATGCTTGGGTCCCCACAAAAGCCATATGACAAAGCCTTAATCCCCAAGGGATTAGGAAGTTGGGCCTTTGGGGGGTAATTAGGTTTAGATGAAGTCTTAGGTTAGGGTCCTCATGATGGGATTATTGTCCTTATAAGAGGACTCTCTCTCTCTCTTTCAACCCTTCTCTCTCCACCGTGTGAGGACACATCAAGGAGGCAGTTGTCTCCAAGCCAGGAAGAGGGTCCTCACCAGAACCTGACCCACGCTGGCACCCTGACCTCCGACTTCCCAGCCTCTGGAAATGTGAGAAATAAATGTCTTATTTAAGGCACCCAGTCTGAGGATTTTTGTTTTTTTTTTTATAGCAGCCCGAGGTGACTAAAACCAGCCACCACTGACTAAGAACAAACTTCATTACTTTAACATATAATAAAAGTCTTTATGCTATACATATAGTGACACCTTTAACGACATGAGATCTAACAGTTTTCCTGTCCCCTGCGTTCTTTCCTCCAATTCTCATTGGTGCTAATTCTTTACTATAAACACGTTTCATTCACTTCCACGTGACCTAATCTTACTTACCAATTAAGTCCAACTAAAGTGTCTTCTCTAAAGAGATTTTCCTATATCCCTTTCCGTCCCACAGTCTACCTAGTCCCTTATCTGTGCCCCTCACAATGTAGTCATTCAACATGCATTTATGAAGTGGCCACTACAGTGTGGTAGGTATCCACTAAGACGGCCCGCAAGATCCTCACCTCTAGAGCAATCCCCTACCCTCAACTGAGGGCTATACCTTGTGGCTTGTTTCTAACAAATGGAATAAGGTGAAAGTGAGGGGTGTCATTCATGAGACTAGATCCAAAAAAAGATGTGGCTTTCATCTTGCCATCTTGCTCACTCTCCCTGGCTCTCTGACTTGCTTGCTCTACGGGGAGCCAGCTGCCATGAGCTGCTTGTGGAGACTCCCAGGGGTCAAGGAACTCAGTCCCATAACCTGTGAGGAAATGAATCTCGCCAATAATAATGTAAGATGCCTCTAGATCCCTGCCTCATAAAAATTGTGAGATAATATACCTTTGTTCTTTTAATGCATCATATTTTGGGGTAATTTGCTATACAGCAACAGATAAAAACACAGAGCTAAGCATACTAATAGAAAATCATCACTTTTTTTTTTACTATTGTCATTTTTTATTCATATATGTCTTTTGCTTGCTGTTAGATTGTAGGCATCTACAGGACTCTTCTTTGATGAAATGATAAGTATAAACATGAGTGTTCATAATGTTCACAAAAATACCCTCCTTCACCCAGCCCACCAAAGAAACCTTGAAGCTGACAACTCAATTTTCTCCCTTCTCACCTCCTCCTCCAACCACCTTTTTTCCACCTCCACCACCCCAAAGTATCTATTTTACTAGAAAGAGTCAAAGGTTTTGTAATGCTACAACAAGGAAGAGTTAGAGGGAGGGACTTGTGACGCTGGAAGAGGAAGGGAAAGGACTTAAGCAAAAATGCTAAAGAGCTGGAGGAAGGGAAGAAAGGCAAGAATGTAAGTCAACTAGCTGGGAACACAGAGGGGGAGTTTCGTTGGTACTTGACAAGGAAGATGTGCTTAAAGAGAACAAAGAGAATATAACAAATAGCAATAACAACAGCCAGTTTAGACTGTTATCCTACATCTAAACAACGGACCTTGTTCAACCGCCTCAGTCACTTACTCATCTAACACACAGGTATTTATTCAGTGCACTCTGCTCTCATGGAGCTTATGTTCTGGTCGGGAGACTGAAAACAAATCAATAAAATATTGATTTATGATACAATCATATAGACATATCTAATTGATTCTTTTTTTATTGCTTGCTGCAACCAACATACTTCTTTTACATAATAGAAGATACTGTTTGAATGAAGAAATTAAAATCTACCTGTGCATGTTTTCGTAGCACCCTTTATTTGTTATTCTATAAAAAGTCTCATGCTGTATGTATTAGCTTCCTAGGGCTGCCCATAACAAAGTACCACAGATCAGGTGGCTTAAACAGTCTGGAGGCTAGAAGTCTAAATGAAGATGTTGGCAGATTTGTTTTTCCCTGAGGCTTCACTCCCTGATGTGTAGATAGCCATCTTCTTCCTGTGTCTTCACATGGTCTTCTCTCTTTGAAAATTAAAACATTTTCAAAGGTCCCTAAAAGTACTGTGGGCCCTTATCACTGTGCCTACTGCTCATAATTGATCCTGGATACCTAAAGGAATTATTTTTTTTAACTTTTAATTTTATATTAGAGTATAGCTGATTAACAGTGTTGTGATAGTTTCAGGTGCACAGCAAAGTGACTCAGCCATACATATACATGTGATTTTTTACTTGAATTTTGAAGGATGAATAGTTGTCTAGAGCAGTACTTCTCAATATGTAAACCATATAAAGTCTTGTTAAACTGCAGATTCAGATTCAGGATGTCTAGGCTGGAGTTCAAGATTCTGAATATCTAAAAGTTCCTAGGTGATGTTACCAGTGTAGGGACAAAACTTTAAATAGTAAGAATCTAGAGCTATGTTGTCCAATATAGTAGCTACTAGCCACATGAGGCTACTTAACTTTTTATTTAAGTAAATTGAACTAAAATAAAATTTTAAATTCTGTTCTTCAGTTGCACTAACCACATTTCAAGTACTCAACAGGCATGTGTAGTTACTGTCTACCTTATTAGACAGTGTAGATATAGAACATTTCTGTAAGTGCAGAAAGTTCTTTTGGACAGAACTGATCTAGAGAGATCACACAGATTGAAGGTTATCAGCCAAGTACAGGAAGATGTTTCTGTAAAGTAAAACAACATCACAGGCTTAAATAAAATAAAATCATCTCAAGTCAATTTATTTTTCTATTTCTAGTTGAACCATTGCCATGAATGTGTTTCTTATTACTACTAATAAATATTCAGTCTTAGAATAAGGTTGCCCATACATGTGCTCTCAGATGCCCTCTGGATGGAAGTTTAATCTAAACCATTAGACTTCAAGCTTCTGTTTAAGGTAGCATGGATTCAGAGCAGAGATAAATGAAACCAATGGCAACCCATGTGTGTACGTGCATGCATGTGTGTGTGTTTAAAGATTCATGGCTTCCTCTTTTGAACTCTGTTTTAAGAAAGCCAAATGTCCTTTCTGATGGAAGTGAAATGAATGGTCCCTGTCAGCAGTCCTTGTGACTTCTCTTGCTTGTTTACCACATTTGTCCCACAGATGTGCTATGCTAATGAAGTATCTTTCACTTGGTGACTCATTTATTTAATTGCAACCCCTGTTTTTTTTAAAGTTTATAAAGGGAATCAGAACCTAAGAGGAAAATGCATTTCATGTAGTCAACATAACAGGACTTATATAGAGCATTCGTCCCTCTAATTGGTCATGCCCTAAGTTTTCATCTAAGGCCAGGACCTAACCATATAGAAATTTTAGTGTACAACTTCTGGAAAGTACAGTGAACAACAAAACTAAACCTTAAGTGTTGCTAGGACCTCATATTAGGTTGGACATCTCCCTGTTTTGCTAACTGTCTTTGTGTTAAACATCCTACAGTGATGAGGTGTTAATTTTATTCTTCTCATATGGCTCATTAAATCCAGCACAAATAATGAGACCCAAAGGCTCTGTGTTTTACATAGTGTCAAATGAATCTGATCACTTTACAGTCCCTCAAATTTGAAGATTTTAAGTCAGGATTGGTCCTGCTGTGAGAAAAGAAATTTTAAAAAATAAAATCCAAAAGAATATGATAGCACACTTTGGCTGAAGGATAGGTGCGAACACAAAGAACACACTCTCTCCTTCCAGCTTAAAGTTCATCTGGCTGGGAACTACTTCTGCAGCTTCTCCAATTTATCACTAAAATACCTATGAAGAAACAGAACAAGATGAAGATTCACACCTTCCAAAAATAAAGACTCATAGAAAACCTATTACTTAAGTCTGGAATTTCCAATTGCTACTCAGCTCTAGGTGCTGGATTAAGAAAAATATACTTATAGCTTTACAAGCAGTGTTTTATGAAACAGAAAATACATAGGGCAAGGAGTCATTTCACCTCTCCTCACTGTGTGCTCCATGCCAAATATCAAAACCTGGTAGACATTCCTCCACTTTCAGAGGCAGACAGAAGACTCTACCACCCACCATTAATCCCTACATCCATTCCAGTACTGAAATTGTACAAAGTAACAGAGAATCTATGTGTGTTTGGTTGGGGGAACCCTGGGAGCTTAGGAATTACATCAGTAGCTATTTTGTCCTCAAGTATTAGGAATTGCAAATGCAGAAGTACATGCATTTCTTTGTATGTTACCAGTTTAATGGGTTACAGAACCAGATACAAGGATAAGAGAAAAATCCTACCTCATCCTTATGGCATTTTACAAGGTGAATACCTACTAGACATTGATAATTACACTGCAAGCTCTACATAGCTATCATTGTTTAGGCCAATATTAAAAAGAGAATGTGCTTTGGCCCAAACTAGAAACTATGCTCCACACATAGGAACAAAAGTAATTAATAGGAACAAAAATAATAAATAGAAACTCTCTGACATAGCACAGGCACTGGATACTAGGAAAACACTTTAAAGCAACTGTAATAAATATAACCAAGAGTAAAAGGATACTATGGCCAAAGAATAAAAATGAACCATGAAAATGTGTCTTACCAGATACAGAATATCAATAAAAAGAAATTTTAAAAGAAAAAACCCAGAAATTCTGTAGTTGCTATCTACAATAAATAAAATGAAAATTTCACTAAAGTTGCTCTACAGTAGATTGGAGAAAGAAGAAGAAAGAATCAGTGAATTTGAAGATAGGTCTTTGAGATTATCCAGTCAGGGAAGCAAAAAACAAAACCAAAAATAACAAAACAAAAAACAAAAAAATTAGGAAAATGAAAAGACTGGGCAGTGGTGCAGAGAGAGAGAGAATATTTGAAAACATAATGGCCAAAAGTTTCTCAAATTTGATGAAAAATTTTAATCTACACATTCCAGAGGCTTCAAAAATTCCAAGTAGGATAAACTCAAAGAGATCCACACCAAGACACATCATAATTAAACTGTCAAAAAATAAAGATGAAGAGAGAAACTGAAAGCAGCAAGAGAGAAGCATCCTGTTATATACAAGGAAGCATCAATAAGACCAACAACTGATTTCTCATCAGACCATTAGGGACACAAGCCAGTGGGATGGCATGTTCAAATACTAGAAAAAAAAAAACTAAACAAAAAAACCTATCAACTAAAAATTCTATATCCAGTGAAAACATCTTCAAAAGTAAATAAGATATTAATACATTTTCTTTTAAACAAAAACTGAAAATTTGTTGCTAGTATACCTGCCCTACAAGAAATGCTAAAGGGAATCCTTTAGGCTGAAATGAAAGGACAGTAGGCAGTAACTCAAATATTCAAACTGAAATAAAGATAACTACAGAGGTAAATATGAGTCATTATTTATGTATTTTTGTTTGTAACTCCTTTTTTTCTATGTGATTAAAAAACAGCTGCATAAAACAATATTAAATCTATTATTAATGAGTTCATTAATGTAATCTGTGACTATAACAACATAAAGGGGGTGCTAGGGCCACAGTGGAGCAAAGTTTATGTATACTATTATAATTAAGTTGTTATTAATCTGAGTTAGATAGTTATAAATGAACGTGTTCACTGTGATCAAGACAACCCTAAAAAATAACTCAACAATACACAGTAAAAGAAATCAGAGTGAATTGAAATAATGCACAAAAACTATTTAACCAAAGAAAGAAGTAATGGAAGAACTGAGGAACAAAAAATATATGATACATAGAAAAAAAACAGTAAAATGGCAAACTTAAGTTCTTCCTTATCAGTAATCACATTAACAATAATGTGATTAACAATAAATAAATATTCCAATTAACAGGTAGAATGACAGAATGAATTTTTTAAAAAGTACCTGATCTAACTATAAACACATGTCGATAAGAGGCTCATTTTTAAACCAAAGAGATAAATTGTTTGAAGAAAAAGGATTGAAAAATATATTCCATGCAGATAGTGAGAAAAAACAGTTGAAATGTCTATGCTAATATCAGACAAAACAGACTTTAAGACAAACATTGATTTGAGAGACAAAGATTATATAAAAGGGTCAGTCATCAAGAAGATAAACAGCAATTATAAACACATGTGAACATGGCAACAGAGCCAAAAATATATGAAGCAAAAACTGTTAGAACTGAAGGAAGAAACAGCCAGTTTCTTTTTTTCAAAATTACAGTCAGACATTTCAATAACCCACTTTCAATAATGAACAGACCAACTAGACAAAGATCAGCAAAGAAATACAAGACTTGAAGGACACTATATCACCTTTACCTAACAGACCTAAAACACTTCTCACAACAGCAAAATACATATTCTTCTCAAGTGCACTAGAACATTCTCCAAAATAGATCATATGTTGGGCCACAAAATAAATTCTATAAATTTAAAAATACTGTAATCACATAAAGTATGTTCTCCAACTACAATGGAATGAAAGTAGACATCAATAACAACAGGAAATTTTGGAAATACACAAATATATGTATATTAAACAACCTAATGGGAGAATCTCTTAAATAACCAATGGAAAGAAGACATCACAAGGAAAACTAGAAATATTTTGAGATGAATGAATGACAACAAAATATACCAAAGTTTATGGGATGTAGATAAAGCAGTACTCAGAGAAATTACAGCTCTCAATTCTACATTAAAAAAGAAGAATCTCAAGTCAATACTTTATCTTCCACCTTAAAAAACTAGAAAAAGAACAAATTTAACCCAAAACAAGGAGAACAAAGGAAACAGGAAATTGTAGAGCATAGATAAATAAACGAGAAAATAAAAAAGCAATAGAGAGGGTTAAAAAAAAAAAAGCATAAGTCAGTTCTTTGAAAAGATCACCAAAATTGACAAAACTTTAGCTAGACTGAGAGAAAAATGAGAGGAGACTAAAATCAGTAATATCAGGAACTAAAGTGGAGACATTTATTACTGTCCTTATAGAAATTAAAAGATTATAAGGAAATAGTATTGTACTAGATAACCTGGATGAAATGAACAAATGAACAAATTTTTCAAAATCTCAACTAAAGTGACTCAAGAAGAAAAAGAAAATCTAAACAGACCAACAAAAACTAAAGAAATGAATCATTAATCAAAAAACTTCACAAATATCATATCACTTATATGCATAATCTAAAAAAAATGATACAAATGAACTTATTTACAAAACAGAAACAGACTTACAGACTTAGAGAATGAACTTATGGTTACCGGGGGTGGAAGGTAGGGGAAAGTGATAGATTGGGAGTTTGGGATTGACATGTACACACTGCTATATTTAAAATAGACAACCAAAAAGAACCTACTGTAAACAAACAAACAAAAACAAAACAAAACAAAAAACTTCTGACAAACAAAAGCTCAGAACAAGATGTCTTCACTGGTGAGTTCTATCAAACATTTAAAGAATAATTAATGCCAATTCCTCCCAAACTCTTCCAAAAAACACAAGAGGAGGGAATACCTCCTAACTCATTCTATGGGGCCATTATTATCAAAGCAGACAAAGATAGCACAAGGAAAGAAAAGTACAGACCACCATTTTTCATGAATATACATATGAAAATTATCAGCATAACACTAGCAAACTAAATACCTCAGTATATTAAAGGGATTAAACACTATGACCAAGTGAGATTTATCTCAGCAATGCAAGAATAGTTCAACATACAAAAATCAATCAATATAATATACCACATTAATAGAATGAAGAGAAAAAAACCCACATGATCACCTCAATCGATACAAAAAATCATTTGACAAAATACAACACTTTCATGATAAAAACAATGAACAAACTAGGAAAAAAAGAGAACTTTCTCAACTTGATAAAGAGCATATATGAAAAATCTATGCCAGTATCATAGTTAATGGTGAAAAACTGGAAGCTTTCCCTTTAAGATCAGGACCAAGACAAGGATGTCCACTCTCATCTCTTCAGCATGGTATTGGAAGTTCACACCTGGGCAAGTAAGCAAGAAAAAGATACAAAAATGCATCTAGTTTGGACAGGAAGAAGTAAAACTATCTATTATGAATAGATGGTTAAGAATAAATGATATATTAGGAATCATGCAAATGGCATAATCTTTGTATATAGAAAAGCCCAAAGAATCCACTTAAAAAACAATTAGAACTAATACACTAATTCATCGAAGTTGCAGAAGTAAAATAGCATCAAAATATTAAAATAGGGGCTTCCCTGGTGTCGCAGTGGTTCAGAGTCCGCCTGCCGATGCAGGGGACACGGGTTTGTGCCCCGGTCTGGGAGGATCCCACATGCTGCGGAGCGGCTGGGCCCGTGAGCCATGGCCGCTGAGCCTGTGTGTCCGGAGCCTGTGCTCCGCAACGGGAGAGGCCACAACAGTGAGAGGCCCGCGTACCGCTAAATAAATAAATAAATAAATAAAATAAAATATTTAGGAGTAAATTTAGTCAAAGATGTGTAAGATATGTAGAAAACCATAAAACATTGTTAATAGAAACTGAAGAGGACCTAAATATGGAAGTACCATGTTCACTGATTAGAAGACTTAATATTGTTAACATGGCAATACTCCTTAAATTTACTTTCATATTCAATGTAATTTCTATCAAACTTAACTTCCTTTTTTTTTTTTTCCAGAAAAGAATAAGTTGATCCTAAAATGGATATAGAACTGCAAGGGCACATGATAGCCAAACAATCTGGAAAAAGAAATACAAAGCTGCAGGACTCACAGGTTCCTATTTTAAAACTCAATACAAAGCCACAGTAATCAAAATACTGTGGTACTGGCATAAAGACAAATAAAATAGTCAATGGAACACAATCAAGAATCCAGAAATAAACTCATACATTGATGATCAACTGATTTTTGACAAGGCTGCCAAGACTATTTGCTGAGGAAAGAATAGTCTTTTTAACAAATGCTGCTGGAACGAGATATCCACATGCAAAAGAATGAACTTTGACCCTAACCTCACATCATATACAAAGATTAACTAAAAATGGATCAGAGACCTAAATGTAAGCACTAAAACTATAAAACCCTTAGAATGAAATATAGGTGCAGATCTTTGTGACTTTGAATTAGCTAATTGTTTCTTAAATATAACACCAAAAGCACAAGGAACAAAAGTTAGATATATTGAACTTTGTCAAATTTAAAAACTTTTGTGCTTCAAAGAACACTATTAAGAAAGTAAAAAGACAATCCATAGAATGGGAGAACATCTTTGCAAGTCATATATCCGATAAGGTTCTAGTATCTAGAATATATAAAGAACTCATGGGCTTCCCTGGTGGCGCAGTGGTGGAGAGTCTGCCTGCCGATGCAGGGGACATGGGTTCGTGCCCCGGTCTGAGAGGATCCCACATGCCACGGAGTGGCTAGGCCCGTGAGCCATGGTCGCTGAACCTGCAGGTCCGGAGCCTGCGCTCCACAACGGAAGAGGCCACAACAGTAAGAGGCCCACTTACCGCAAAAAAAAAAGTTATTACAATTCAACAACAAAAAGATAGTTAATAAATGGACAAAGGACTTAAACAGACATTTTACCAAAGTCAATAAATGGCTAATAAGCACATTGAAAAGATTCTGAACACCACTGGTCATTAGAGAAATGCAAATGAAGACCACAATGAGATATTACTTCACACCTGTGAGGACAGCTATACTTTAAACAAACAAAATTTAAAAACTCATAATACTGCAAGTATCGGTAACAATGGTGAGAAATTGTAAAATAATGAAATTAGTACACAAAATACACATACACAAAAATAAACTCAAAATGGATTAAAGACCTAAATGTAAGGCCAGATACTATGAAACTCTTAAGGAAAACATAGGCAGAACACTCTATGACATAAATCACAGCAAGATCCTTTTTGACCCACCTCCTAGAGAAATGGAAATAAAAACAAAAATAAACAAATGGGACCTAATGAAACTTAAAAGCTTTTGCACAGCAAAGGAAACCATAAATAAGACCAAAAGACAACCCTCAGAATGGGAGAAAATATTTGCAAATGAAGCAACTGACAAAGGATTAATCTACAAAATTTACAAGTAGCTCATGCAGCTCAATAACAAAAAAACAAACAACCCAATCCAAAAATAGGCAGAAGACATAAACAGACATTTCTCCAAAGAAGATATACAGATTGCCAACAAACACATGAAAGAATGCTCAACATCATTAATCATTACAGAAATGCAAATCAAAACTACAATGAGATATCATCTCACACTAGTCAGAATGGCCATCATCAAAAAATCTAGAAACAATAAATGCTGGAGAGGGTGTAGAGAAAAGGGAACACTCTTGCACTGTTGGTGGGAATGTAAATTGATACAGCCGCTATGGAGGACAGTATGGAGGTTCCTTAAAAAACTACAAATCGAAGTACCATACGACCCAGCAATCCCACTACTGGGCACATACCCTGAGAAAACCGTAATTCAAAAAGAGTCATGTACCAAAACGTTCATTGCAGCTCTATTTACAAAAGCCAGGACATGGAAGCAACCTAAGTGTCCATCAACAGATGAATGGATAAAGAAGATGTGGCACATATATACAATGGAATATTACTCAGCCGTAAAAAGAAACCAAATTGAGTTTTCTGTAGTGAGATGGATGGACCTAGAGTCTGTCATATAGAGTGAAGTAAGTCAGAAAGAGAAAAACAAATACCGTATGCGAACACATATATATGGAATCTAAAAAAAGGTTCTCAAGAACCTGAGGGCAGGACAGGAATAAAGACGCAGACGTAGAGAATGGGCTTGAGGACATGGGGAGGGGGAAGGGTAAGCTGGGACGAAGTGAGAGTGGCATGGACATATATACACTACCAAATGTAAAATAGCTAGTGGGAAGCAGCTGCATAGCACAGGGAGATCAGCTCGGTGCTTTGTGTCCACCTAGAGGGGTGGGATAGGGAGGGTGGGAGGGAGATGCAATAGGAAGGAGATATGGGGATATATGTATACGTATAGCTGATTCACTTTGTTATACAGCAGAAACTAACCCACACCATTGTAAAGCAATTATACTCCAATAAAGATCTCAAAAGAAAAAAAAAGAATGTGGAGAAATTATGTTACTGGTGGGAATGTAAAGTGGTACATCCACTGTGGAAAACATTCTGGCCTTTCCTCAAAAAGCCAACTACAGAGTTACCATACGACCCAACAATTGCACTTGTCCAAATAAATAGAAGCAGAAAGTAAATTAGTGATTGCTAGCAGCTGGGGTGAGGGGAAGATGGAGCGTTAGTGCTTAATGGATATGGGATTTCTTTTTAGGGTGATGAACATGTTCTGGAATTAAATTGTGGTGATGATTGTACCACACTGTGACTATAATAAAAACTACTGAAGTGTACACTTTAAAATGATTTAAAATTGTGACTTTCATGATATGTGAATTACCTCAATAAAATGAAGGAAAAATAATAGAAAATAAAAATTAACAGTGTTTCTATTTAAAAATGAACAAGAAAAACACATTCCATTCAAAATGTAGCAAAAACTTCACAGAAACAACCCGAAGAAGAAGTATCTATTTAGGCATGTTATCTTTTAAGGTATATGGAAGTAGGGAAACCACTGTCAACTCTTCCTTCAGACTCACCTAAATTTCTAGTCTGTGCCTCTTCCCACTATCACAGGAATAAAATTTGGAATGATTTTCCCAAGCAATATTCTCAAGAAATTTCCTGGGGTTTCTCCAACACTGAGTCAATACTGAGGGAAGTAGAAATATTCCCAGAATAAAAGTACTCTAAACATCCCTTCTTCTCAGAACTGATAAAAATTTCAGACACTTGGGAATATGGAGGATACAATTCAGGAAGATAAATTGGGGGATATTCCTGGGTGGTTAAAACAGCAATGGCAGGAAGTGGTGGCTCTGACCAGACATATCCTTGTTGGGGGTGTAAGGCTGTTGTTTACCCAGCTGTGATCTCAATTCAGTCCTTGGCCCCAGCTGTTCCCTTTCAGTCATAACAAATTAATACTCTTTAGAGGCAAGTTTAAACATGTCACCTACAAATTGTCTCTGAATATATCAAGTGGAATATAGTTTTTAGTTCTACTGAAATCTCCCTAAATGTCATATTTTCCATCATATAATTGTATACTTTTATTGACAGAAAAGATGCTGGGTTAGGAAGAACCTGCTGTTTTATTGATTTTACAGCATTTTTTCATAACTAAATTCACAGGGTGGTTTGCTTTCACTCAACAACATGAGGCTTTGAAAATGTTTGTTTGGCTGAATTGGATACTATCCACTAGGAATAATCTCCATCCTAGAATTAGTGGACTTCAGATATATTTGTTTATCTGCTTGTCTGGTAAAATTTACGTGCTAAGAAGTTCTCTCCTGAGATTATCAGGCAACAAGTGGGACTTAGATGGGACGGAAAAAGATTGTTTGATATTAAAAACAACAAGCTGTGAAGGAAGATTAAATGTCAAATCAGATAAAGGTACCTATTTTTCCTCTCAAGGTAATTTTAATTTTCCTATCTGATACATAAATATTATAAAGAATTATAAAGTACAGTAAACATGCTGTAAAATATTTTCAAATATAGTATCTCACTTAATCATGACCCTTTTACAAAACAAGAAATGTGAAGCTCAGGAACTTTATGTAATTTATCCAACATCATACAGGTAGTAAGTGATAGAAGTACACAGAACTTAAATCTCATCTTTGAAATAAGCCCAGAATGCCTTAGAAAATGGTTTGTTTTAAAGGGAAATTACCATTTCATATATTTAAAAGGCTCAAATCTGAGCTTTCTTGGCTGAGACACAGTATAGACCAATAATACATATTATCTCATTTCTGTAAGTCTCAGTGTAGAAAGACATACAATAAACGTACAAAATTCTGCATAAAATATCATGGCAGAGATGAATAAATGTTTTAATTATAATAGTTGATTTTACCTTCTTACTGGGCCATATCCAAATCTCATCCTTTTTAGAGATTAAAGGTGGTGATATCCATACATTTAGGAAAGAATATTGCAAACATTATGTTTTGAGTTTTAACTCAAGAGGAAAATGAGTACATATTAATTTATCCCATACTAATGACTAAAACCACTGCTATTCTTCTTGGATGTTTTAACTATGGTAGTAGGGTAAATTTAGCCAAATGTTTGCATATGATAATAGTACTATTCATCTATGAAGTCACGGAATAGCATTATTTATTATACATAGGTCCATTCATGTTCAGGTACTGTCTTTCACATGGTCATCATAATCTACTGATCGAATTGTAAATCAATAATCCCTGGATATATTTCTACCCATGTGCACTCATAAAGTATCACTTAAAAATGCTGGACAACCAAAGGCAAGACCTGACATAGATATGCTTGAATGCTTGTGAAATGCTTTCTAAATTATGGACAATACTTTTATGAAATCCTGAAATAAAACGTCTATCTTTCAAATAGTGCATGAAGAAAAACCTTACCCATTGAATGAAAGCCAACCAATAAATTCCTACAATTTCATCTTCTCTACTTTTTCTTTCCATCAGTCCAAAGATGATTATCAAGAACTTTTCCCCATTTCTATTCTTAAAAAATCTATTTAAAAATAGGCTATGATTTTAAATAATTTTAATAAATTAAGTATATGCAGATTGCACTCCAAATTTGAAACAAGACTATGAACAAGAGAGAGCCTAGGGCAATAGTGTAGGAAGGAAAATTGAAAAAAACAGACAGAATGACATCTGACACATTCCTAAAAAAGCATATGGAGCAAGAGAAAGATATCTTTTGGATGTTAGTAAAAAGAGATACTTTCAGAATGATAAAGACAAACAGACACTACCTGCTGTGAGAATAATGAAAGATTCAACTGCAGTGATTTCAGTCCTACGGGATTTATAATAATGTTGTAAATAATACTAAAAATGTATTTAACTTGTGGGACTTTGAGGGCTTGAAACCAGCTAACAAAAAGCTGAGAGAAAGCTAAAGAAAAGTTATCACAATCAGGTTGAAAAGAATATATATCAAATCACTTTGTACTTTCAATTGTTTCTTTATAAATCCTTGCTTCATTTGGTACAATGAATAAATGCATTTTTATAGTAAATGTGCTTACCTACATTTTGCTAGATCATACTAAAATACTGGCATTTTATTCCCAGTTTTCATGGCACATTCAATTCAGTAAATTCACTCAAAACGGTTTTTGGGATATCAATTGTGTGCAAGACTCTGCTAAATACCGAAAGAGGTATAAATTTACAAAAATCCCTGTTTTTATTAACCACATTTTTAAGAGTGAAAATGAAACATGTACCTAAATATTCTCAGAACAAAATAGCACAAGATAAGAACCACTATAGCTGTTACTGAGGATAATAAGTAAAGGAGTAAACCTTACTTGGCAATCAGGGGAGGCATTAAGATGATGATATTTGAGGTAACTTGAGAAGAAATTGGTTAAGTAGAAGGTTGGAGGAGACAGGGAGTAAAGAGTTACGGAAAAGAATAAGCAAGGCCACAAATGGCAGAGGCACCCTGCTCATATCCCTTGGGCATCCTACTTCAGTGGCCAGCTTCCAACCACTAATGTCTTTATCCATTTGCTTGACTGCTTTCTCTGAAGGGGTAGAATGCCACTCTTCCCATAGATATGACTGGCCAAAATGAGGGGAAGTAATACCTCCTGTATTTGTATATAAATGCCCAGCTCCCCTGCCTCTGATGATTCTGCACTGCCTCTCAGAGTTTTCCCAGTGGAATTTAAGCTTTAGTTACCTGCAACAGAAGAGAATCTATAACACTTTATTCATAACCTGTTATTGGCTGCCTTCTTTTCTCTGTCTCACTTTTCCATTCTCCTACTAGTATCTCCTGCACCTCCCAAACAAACTTGAATCCTTGCCCCAAGACTGTTTTGGTGGAATCTAAACTAAGAAAATATGAATGTTCAAGAATGGGGAAAAAATTTCAAAGGTTGGGGAGCATGGTCCATGTTGGGACACTGAAGAAGATAAAACTGGAATGATGGGTTGTATCCATTGGTCCATGATTTAAGCATTGTATCTGCCATATTACTAGACAAAGATATCAGACATTAACTAAGGGTAGTGCACAGGGATAAAAGCAAAGTCAAGATAGAAAAATAAGATACTTCTTCTACTTCAATTCATAAGAATGGAAACAGCATCTCTCTCCATATACCAATTAATGTTTTGCCATTGATGAATTCTTACCAGTTGAGTGATCAAAGGTGTGTGTGTAGGAGTGAAAGGGGGTTTGGCATGAAAGTCTTAGATGATGCTTTTTTTGGTTTCATTTGGATTATTGGTACCTCTTTTCTAAAGAGAACTAATATATGAAACCTTTTTTCATTGTTTTTTAGAGATATGCTTTACACAGCTCTTTGAACATGGCAGATCCTTATAAATATGTTCTTAAATCATCTTTTTAAATGGTTAACTTTTCTTTCTAAGGTCTACCGCAATGTACTTTTATTTCTCGAGACCATCATTTAAACAACCTGGTATCTCCCAACTAGCTAAAATACAAAAAGATAGATACACATTTCCTGTTACGATTACTGCCCTTAAGCCCTTGAACAAATGTCTTCCCCTTTTGTTAGACTTATATGTTCAAATTGAATTAAGTTTTTCCCAAAGGTTTGAATGTATCTTAGTGTTTAATAAACACTAAATAAACATCTATTAGCTCCTCATAATATGCATTAAAGAATACTATCAAATAATCTGTAGACATTTCCCAAAATGATGGAGGAGACCATAGATGATACCTCAGCCCTCAGTGGAGATTGGTTTCTTCATGAACCACTTTTCCTATTGTTAACCTTAAAAATTCTGAAATTTCTATCTCAGAATTTTTAACTTTCTAGGAAGAAAATGAAAACAGTGTAAAGTCCAATCTGGATTCATTTTAAATTCTTATAAGAAAAGAATAAAATGAAAGCCTCTTCATCATTGTATTGGAAGTGGCAGGTGTTGGAACAGCTAAACGAACATCTAAGAATAGTGGGCTTTAAACTTTTCCAGAAATACTCATATTTGGGTATACAGAAAGCTTGTGCCATTTTTAAAATTGAAATGTGCAAGTTTGACTTACAGTAATTATATCTCCAAAGGAAATCCAGGGTTATTAAGGGGCAATCAACCCAGGAAACTGCTTCTTTCTATTTCAAAAGTCTCCACCTTTCTCTCCCTGCATTTTGGACTGCTCTTAAAGTGGGTTAACAAACAATTTTATATGCTTTTAAAGGTCTTCTCTGTAGACATGAATAATATAAAAGAGGTTGTAGTTAGTTATGGTCTGGGTAGTGACTTTGCAACTTACTGCCACAAAGGGAGTTCAGATGAATTTTATAAATTATAAAATTTATAAAAGAAAACAGATATTTTTGCTTTTCCTTCTGAATTTTATTTTATATTAATGTGCTGCACATCAGTTACACAAGTAACAGAGGCAATAACTAGAGTATGTTTACTTCTATTCTTATTATCTGTGCACTTCATTAAAACCAAACAGTAAACCAAAACATCACATTTTATCCCTGTTCATCACTTTGAAAAGGAATTCCATGGCCAACACCACAGCTGCTGACACCAAACACATGTGTTCTGTCAGAGCCTGACTTGGCATGGCAAGTTCAACTTACCCTGAGTTTATTCTCAGGCCATCATAGGAATAAATTGCTCCACTTATGGTTATTTCTTTCCAGAAGGAAAATGATTTTGAATGGAACTGAGTAGAAAATTCACCTTCAGGGGCTGACAGGATAGTGACAGTCTGAGACATCAAAGTCAACCCCTATACAAGGGAAGGCATTTCTTGAACTTAAAAATGAAAGATAATGTACCTAGGTTCAGTAAACATCCATTCCAACCTCATTTTTAATGCAGAGAAAGCTAAAAGTTACATTTCCCATTGAGTTAATGTTACATTTCTTGGATGTGTTAATAGTATTGTGCTTATGTAGGAAAACGTCCTTGTTCTTAGGATATTCATGTTGAATTACAGATCCTCCTCAACTTATGATGGGGTTACATCCTAATAAACCCATTGTAAGTTGAAAATATCTTAAAAGTAAAAAAATGCATTGAATACACCTAACCTACTGAACATCATAGCTTAGCCTAGCCTAGCTTAAACCTGCTCAGAACACTTACATTAGCCTATGTTGGGCAAAATTATCTAACACAAATCCTATTTGATGATAAAGTATTAAATATCTCATGTAATTTATTGAATACTTACTGGAAGTGAAAAAAAGAATGGCCGTATGGGTACAGAATTGTTGTAAGTGTATCAATAGTTTACCCTTGTGATTGCATGGCTGACTGGGAGCTGTGGCTCGCTTCTGCTGCCTACCATCACAAGAGTATCTACCACATATTGCCATCCCGGGAAAAGATCAAAATTCAAAATTTGAAATACAGTTTCTGTTGAATGTGTATTGCTTTTGTACCATCATAAAGTTGAAAAATCATAAGTCAAACCATCATAAGCTGAGAACTATATTTAAGGGTGAAGTATCATGATATGTGTACCTTACTTTCAAATGGTCCCGCAAAAACTAAGTCATGTGTAGAGGGCCTTAATAAAGCATGTATGAGAGAGAGAGAGAGAGAGAGAGAGAGAGAGAGGATGCAAATGTAGCGATAGTTTAACAGGTGGTGAAATAAGTAAATGGTAAACACGCATTCAAATACTGTTCTTTCAATTTACCTGTAGCTTTCTTTCTTTTTAAACAAAATTTGGAGGAAAAGTGCTAATTATACTCCAATAAAGATGTTTTAAAAAAAAGTGAATAAGTAAACAAACCAAAGTATATTTAATTTCATGACAAATTTTAATCAGTATGTTTGTTCTCTTCAAATGAGTTCATTAAATGTAAACCATTGCTAATTTTGTTTTTATTTATTAGGCTTCAAGAAGAATATCCTTCATTTCTTAGGACTCTAAATTTTCTACCTAATATACAAGACTTCTGAAAAAAGACAATATAAAACATGCATAATTTTATCAAATTTCTAATTAAGTTTTGTTTCTCTTTATTTGTGTGATTAGGGTAGATCAGAAAAACATTGTAATCAAATAGCATAAATATTATAAAGTGAAAATAAACCCTTTCTATTACAAAAAAGAACACATTCCCAGATTCTCTTGTAGCTAGGTTTCTCAATGAGACATATTCCACCAGTTAATGCTTTTGTGTGAACTTTGATTCCTTAAAACGTCATGTGAAGAGATAGGGAGTAGAGCATGTATTTTGCTGGCCCAGAATATAGCAGATATGATGTGGCTCTAGAAATGTATTAGCCACTTCTCAACTTGCAGCTTATTTTCCTGGTCATGGCAGAAGCAGTGTAGTTTGCAGTCAACATTGGTAACAGCAGCTTCCTAAATTGTCAGCTTTCTTTAAAGGCAGAGGTAAATTTATAATTGCAGCAGAGGTAGATCAATTTTGAGCCTAGAAATAGTTCCTTAAATTTAGCCTGGAACCTATTTCTGGCCTTTTCAATAATATTGTAAATTTCTATTTCTTGGTGTAAAGATTCCCTTCTGACTAACTAGAGTGAATTCTGTTATATGCAGTTTAACCCTGATCAGTATAACCATCTTCCTCTTTAACCATATAAGGCCAATACTAATTAGAATTTCTAAAACACTGACAAATTTATTTGGAATATATGTTCTCTGTTATTTTTTTTTAACCAATCTTTCTACTCTGTTTTCTTTAAAAACTCATTTATATTAGTTTATTGTTCCCAATTATTTTCTCTCCTCTCTTAGAGACATATTTCCTCTCACACATTGACAATGCCTTGGCTATCTGATTTGCTTTGGTCAGTGGAATGTGAGTAGAACATAGCTATGTATGAATAGACACTTTAAGAGCCATTGGCTAGTTCAACATTGCTAGTTCCTCTCTCCCACAAGAATGATTTCCCTCGGATAAAGTATGCTTCCTCACCTTGGAACCCAAAGCAGTGAAGGTACAGTGAGATAGAACCACAGATGACCCAGAGACCAAGGTAATCTGATAAATATATAAATAATTTGTTCTAAAAAACCATTTTGGGGTTTTACTGAAAGCTGTACTAATGTAGGTATAGTCTTTGAATTTATTCCTCAGTTCTTTCTACTCTATCTTTTCTAAAATGCCTCTAAGTACATTTTAATTAAATAATTTAGAATATATTATCAAGCCTCTTATTCATAGATGTCTTTAGAAGAGGTTCACTAAGGGCGTAATCAGGGTCTTTTGTTCTGAACAAATAATATGTTCAGGGAAACTAAACTATCAATTTCTTTCTAAATTATTCTTATCCTAATAAATATATTTGGCAATTGTTTTTGTCTGCCTTTTACTCATCTTTGAATCCCCAGCTTCTATTCCAGTGCTTGACAAAAAACAGATGCTTAATAAATGTGATCAGTGTATATATAAATGAACAAATTCTATTTTTTACAAGATATATGACAATTGGTTGTATATATCTAGATGTATGATTTTTGGATCAATTTTTCCAACTTGATCCTCTAATAAAAGTTTTCATGTTGAGTTCAATCCCAAATGATGAAAAAAAAAACCTGAGTTATCAGTGAAGTGGGATTTAAAATTCAGGAAACTCAGAGTTTTTCTTTTAGTTGCTTTAAATCCCTCATTATGGACACATACAGTACTACATTAAAGATCCTATTCCTAATATCCTCTATCAGCTCTTTCTTTTAAGAAGAAACATGTGAAAAGTTGTGGTTAATGTTAGGACTGTTCTGGTTTTCTTCTCATTTTATATTTCCTCATCTTTTGGAGGATGATAGTATGCCATTAAAAATATCAAGTTGAAATTCAAGATGTCAAGTTGGTAATTTATTTCAGTTTTAGAAAAATCAAAGAGAGATATGGTATAGTAAAAATCAATGAATTACAGGTCTGAGTCAGCTTTTTAAAACTTATTTAAATAAGTTTTAAAATAAACCTTATTTAAGGCATAAGCAGAAGGTATGAGATAAAAAGAGAAGAGGCAGTGGTTGGAAATCAGGATGCTTACAGTTGGGATTATGGAAGAAGTGCACTTATTGGTAATGAAAAAGTCCAGGGTAGGATAATAGAATGACACTTTGTGGCTGGATGAAAGATTAAGTTCATTAGAGGAGAAAAGGTCAAGGAACTGAGAGGCAGGATTTTAAGAGGAACATTCTTGGGACTATTCAAATAACCAAGAATTAACAAAAGAGTAGAGTTTGATGGAATGACAGTGAGCATATTGCTAAAATCTTTTTTAAATGCAGAAAAGTAGCTTGGACATTCTACCTATGCAAAAATTTAAGCATAAATGTTGAAGTAATAGATATGAAAGTATAATTTCCAAACCAGTAGAAAGAAGATACAATAATAAAAAAGAAAACTCTATCAATCATATAAAATGCAGGAAAGATAAATCAAATAAGCAAAGAAAATTATATCAAATAGAAGAAAATATAAAATGGTAGATATATAAGCAAATATACCAGCAATAACAATAAATATAAATGAATTAAAACCACCAAATATGAAGATTCTCAATTTTTTTAAAAATGTATAATTTATGTCTCTCTATATATTTTATTTTATTTATTTTTTAAAGCAGCATGGAATTTTATTAATAATTATGCCAATAAATTCAGCAACTTAGTTGAAATAGAGAAAGTCCTTGAAAGGTACAAACTACCAAAGGTCACTCAAGAAGAAAGAGAAAACCTGAATAGCCCTATTAAACAAATGATTTGTAGCTGACAACCTTCCCACAAAAAAAAGTACAGGCCAGATGGCACAAGTGAATTCTACCAAACATTTACAGAAGACATGGTAACAACTGTACACAAACTCTTTTAGGAATAAACACTTTCCAACTTATTTTACGAGCCAGCATTACCTACATAACAAAGTCAGACAAAGACATCACAAGAAAAGAAAATCATAGATCAATAACTCTTATGAACATAGATGCAAAAATTCTTTTAAAAAATAGCAAATTGATGGGCTTCTCTGGTGGCGCAGTGGTTGAGAGTCCGCCAGCCAATGCAGGGGACACGGGTTCGTGCCCTGGTCCGGGAAGATCCCACGTGCTGCGGAGCGGCTGAGCCTGTGAGCCATGGCCGCTGAGCCTGCGCGTCTGGAGCCTGTGCTCCGCAATGGGAGAGGCCACAACAGTGAGAGGCCCGTGTACCACCAAAAAATATATATATAGCAAATTGAAACTTCTAATCTATGAAAGATGGTAATGCATCGTGCCCAAGTAGGATTTATCCTAGAAATGCAAGGTTGCCTTAGTATTCAAAATCAATGTATTTCATCATATTAACATACTAAAAAAGAAAAAAACATCTCTTTATAATGTAGAAAAAGCATTTGAAAAAATTCAACACATTCATGATTTAAAACTCTCAATTAATTAGGAAGTAAAGGAATCATCCTCAATCTAATAAAAGGCATTTATGAAAGAACATGTATCTGACATAATATTTTATGGTGAAATAAACAGCAGGTTCCTCCTAAGACTGGGAACAAGGCAAAGATGTCT
Organism: Leucopleurus acutus; assembly: GCF_964270905.1. Taxonomy (NCBI): domain Eukaryota; kingdom Metazoa; phylum Chordata; class Mammalia; order Artiodactyla; family Delphinidae; genus Leucopleurus; species Leucopleurus acutus. The sequence goes on from NC_139150.1 coordinate 41,272,488, forward strand.
ACTCACCACTTCTAGTCAACATTGTCTCAGATGTTTAGTCTGTGCAACAAGGCAATAAAAAGAAAAGACCCCCCACCCTCCACACACCTCGTGCTGCAAGTCCCAGTGTTACCAAATCAGGTCTGGATGCTTGCTGCTCAGAAATCAATACTCAAGAGAGACAAATGTTTGTAGAAAGGAAAGTTGCTTTTAATCAGAATGCTGGGGAGATAGTGGACTCCCCAAAAACCACCTCCCAAGATTCTGCTCAGCCATGAGAAGTTTTTAAAGGAAAAAGGTAAGTAATCTCAGTTAATCATTGAGATAGGAGGTCAGAGTCATTGCCATCCCCCACTGCATGCAGGCTTGTCATGCAGGCTTGTCATGCAGGCTTGCTGACTTCTTGTGATCTTTCTTTCAATACCATCTTGTTCACACAGTTTGTTCACGAGATTACTGAAGGGGAAGCTAGGGTCATCTGTTAATTACTTATTCTTTATTTCTGCTTCTTTAATTTATGGAAAGAACCAACAGATTAGGCAAGGTATTATGTGATCAAAAGATTTGAAAGTGTGCTAGGGCCAGAGATGAGTAAAGCATGGGGGAAACTGGTTTAAGGTTAGTGACAAGACAAAAGGGGCCTCCTGCAGAGAGCTCTTTCCTGCAAAGAGCTTTTTCCTGCCAAAAGCTGCTTATAAATCCCCACTTGTCAGAACATCATTCCATTTTTATTGGATTATGGTCGAAGGTCTGTCTTCTGTAACTTCATGCTGACATAGGGCAGCATATTCTTAGAGTGGGAGATGTTGACATGGGTCTGTAGCATCCCTTCGCTGACAATTGTAGTTGCCCATTTACATATACGGGCAGAACAAGCTACAATTATTTTGATGCCCACAAAGATACAGATTATTATAAGCAACAGTGTTAATCCCATTCTCTTAAGGCCAAGTTCCTGAAACTGTGCTAGCCATAGATCTAGTACTTTTTATAAACAAGAGGCAGGGGATATGGAGGGGGCTTTGTCCATGGCAGGGGGATGGGGGTGGGTGCAGGGTTCTGTTCATTTTCACCAGCGCATGCTGTGCACCGGCAGAAGCTAGGTTTGAGGCAACTAGGTTGCACCTAAGGGTCTGGACAAGCAGACAGTTAAGGGCCATGGCCTTGCTGGCTCCAAAAGAAGCACAGAGAACTAGACACAGGAAGGGAGAATGCATGTGTCAATGGAGACAGAGATTGTAGTTATGCGGCTTTAAGCCAAGGAACACCAAGAATGGAGAGCCACCACCAGAAGCGGAGAGAAAGGCATGGAAGAGATTCTCCCCTAGAGCCTTCAGAGACTGCATGGCCCTGCTGACGTCTTGATTTCAGACTTCTAGCCACCAGAACTGGAAGAATAATTCCTAGTATTTTAAGCCACCCAGTTTGTGGTACTTTGTTACTGCAGCCCTGGGAAATGAATACACAGACCTTCAAAAGTGGCCCTGAGACAACTGACTTTTCCATTTGCAAAAAAAAAATGAAAGTAGACCACTAATTTACACCATTAAAAAAAAAATTCCAGATAGATTAAAAATATAAACATGAAAAGCAAAATTTCAGCCTTTTGGAAGAATATCTTTGTAATCTCAGTCTAGAAAAGAATTTCTTAAACAAAAAGCAAAAAGACCTAAGAAAAGATTGATATATTTGCATCAAAACTTAAAACTTCTATAAAGTATAATATAGCATAAATAAAATTAAAAGATAAGCCACAGTCTAGGAGAAAGTATTTGTAACCTAATGTAGTCAACAAATAAATATACAAGTTATATAAACAAATCCTGGAAATGAAAGAACAGGTGATCCAATTAAATACATATATATCTCCAAGCTCATGGTATTGTTGCCTATATTTCAATTATCTGAATGCTGTAGCAAATGTTATTTTTCCATCTCTAAAATATAGAGACTCTTTTGAAAAACATAGTTACAATACCGGAGAAACTAATAATCCCTGAATATCATGAAATATCTGCGGTCGTAGATACCACAGTCAACAGATGCCACAGCCAATGATGGATACATAAACCTACACATGTGATAAAATTGCCCAGAACTAAACACACATACTCATAAGTGAGTAGAAATAAAATTGAGAAACTCTGAACTAATTGGTGGATTATATCAATAATATCATTATCCTGGCTGATATTTGTACTATATTTTTACAAGATATTACCACTGGGGGAAACTGGGTACAGGGTACATGGGGTCTCTCTGTATTACTTCTTACAACTGCATCTTACAATCTACAATTATCTCAATAAAAATTTCAATTAAAACAAAAAATACATAGGTATTAAGTATGGGACAACTTATACATTTCATATTCATATTAAAATTATGAAATAAAAACTTTGAGTTATTAAGCAAATATATATATACTTCCTACTATAATGTTGCATTCCAGTAAGCAAACCTATCATGTAAAGTTTCTCTATATAGCATACTTATATATATTCTGCAAAAGAAAAGGACTCCTTTTTAAACTTTTTTTTGACACTGTAACATCTTCAAAATATTAATAAAGTTATCAAATATTAATTATTTGCTACTCAATGAAATGTCACTTCTAGGCAAAAGATTTCTCATATATATTGGGTCCCCCACCTCAGCCCCAGGTTGCTTCTGCTATGCAGTGAGTCCAAAAAGAGGGTGAAGGTTTCAGGATGTTGACAGGGGTTTCTTCTTAGTGCTGTTTCTCTGCTGTTTAGTGAAGTCGAGATGCTGGTGGAAGGTTCCATTACACCTGTAGTGTTTCTCCCTAGTGTGTTCTCTGATAGAAGGTTCTCCCACGTTGGTTACATTCATAGGGTTTCTCCCCTGTGTGGGTGCTCTGATGTACTGTGAGGGATGACTTATGGTAGAAAGTTTTCCCACACTCATTACATTTATAAGGTGTCTCTCCTGTGTGTGTTTTCTGATGCTGCCTCAGTTTCGACTTCACAGAAAAAGATTTTCCACATTTGTGACATCCATAGGGTTTCTCTCCTGTGTGACTCCTCTGATGATTAATGAAGTTTGGCTTCTGGGAGAAAGTTTTCCCACATTCCTTACATTCATAGGGTTTCTCCCCGGTATGTATTCTCTTATGTACTGTGACAGCTGACCAATCACTGAAGGTTTTCTGACATTCATTACACTCATAGGGTTTCTCCCCTGTATGTGTTCACTGATGTACATGGAGATTTGACTTCTCACAGAAATTTTTTCCACATTCATTACATTCATAGGGTTTCTCCCCTGTGTGTGTTCTCTGATGTACTGTGAGGCCTGACCTATACCCAAAGGTTTTCCCACATTTGGTGCATTCATAGGGTTTCTCCCCTCTGTGTATCCTCTGATGTAGGATGAGAGATGATTTATGGCTGAAGGTTTTCCCACATTCACTACACTCATAGAGTTTTTCTCTTATATCTGTTTTCTGATATGTAGGAAGCTTTGGCTTCTTGCAAAATGCAGTAGCACACTGATTAATTTTATAGACTTTTTTCCCTATATGTGTTTCTTGATGCTGAATGAAATTTGGCTTCTTGCAGAATACTTCCCAATCTTCATAACAGTTAAAGGTTTTCTCTCCTTTATAAATTCACTGAAGGAGTGACTTCTTGCTGAAATGATTCTCACTTTCAACACACTCATATTATCTCTTCCCCATGATAACTCCATGGTGCTTATTTAAAGTTGACTTCTCATGAAGAGACCACCTCCCACAGTCATTCAATTCATAGTGATTCTCCCTTGTATGAGTTCCCTGATGAACACTGAATGTTGGTCTATCAGAAAAGGCTTTGACATGTTCATTACATCCATAGGGCTTCTCCCATGAGCTTTCTCTCTTATAGGTAATGAAAGTTTCCCCCTCATTGAAGGCTTTCCCACATTCAGTATATTCAAAAGGAATCTTCAGGGTTTGAGTATCCTGATGCTGAAATAAGTCCTCATTTTGACTGATGGCTTTTCCAGTTCTATCATGTTCTAAAGATTTCTCTCTAGAATGAGAATTCTTGTGCTTTGTACAGAGGAGTAATTTCCCATGTGTATTAAACTCATCAAGCTGCCTTACAAAGGAGTGTCTACTACTAATGATTAATTCTGAAAGAGAATCCAAATTCATTCCATATGAGTCATATTTACCAGGTATTTTTCTTGATAAAATGAAGTTTGTATCCAGAGAAAATGTTTTTCCTAATACACTATTTCTCTCTTTAGTCGGTGTTTTGTTGTTGACAAAACCAACTTTCCACCAACGCTGGTCTTCCTTTTCCTGGCTCTTCTCCATCAGGTCAACTATGCAGAAGTCTGGGTGGCTCTGACTTTGGGACTCTTCCTCTAACATCCATGGCTCTTCTCCTTGCTGTAATTTGAAAATCGCCTCTGGTTTGATAACACAGTACCCCACTGAGATGAGGTGGCTATAGTTCTCCAGCATCACGTCCCTGTACAGGGTCCTCTGAGCAGGGTCTAGGTGCTGCCACTCCTCCTGAGTGAAGCCCATGCTCACATCCTCAAATGACACTGGCCCCTGAGATCTGTTCATTTTCTGTGGATCGAGGAAACATGTAGAGAACTACAAAGTTTGGGCTCTCCTGAAACTTGGCTCAAACCTCAGGTTCTCACAGTCTGACGGGTGGCTTGTGGAGCACAAGGATCACATAGTGCAATCAGCTATGCACATCTAGGGTCTGCTCTTTCTTGGCCTTGATCCTCCTCTGTTCTGTAGCCCTGGCGGGAGGCCTCCACTCAGATGAGGCATCTTCCTGGTGGGATTCCTCTTTATCTCACAAGATCGGCTTTGTTCCTAGGAACCAGGACCTGAACTTCACAGCGATGTCCTTTGGCTCAGTGCAGGGACGGGCACAATGCCAGATTTAGGCACAACTGTTTTTTAGGGAGGAAGCAGATGTGGATGTGCCTCCTAGCGCCGCCTCCCGCCGGCTCTGTGGTCTCGAGGCACTCGCTAGCCACTCTGATCACTTTCCGGACCTGGTGCAGTGGGGGGGCAAGGACTCCCTGCCATCCTCACAGAGTGTGCCATGGCCTCAGGGCAGTGGCCGCCAACACTACAGCGGCCTCTCTGGGGACTCGCAGACACCATAAGCGCACAAGGACCAGACTCGAACTAGCCATGGCAGCAGCTGCTGCTGGCCAGGATAGGGGCCTGAACCCCGCCCTCCCTCCAGCTCGGCCGCCCTTCACACAGGCCAAGCCCCAACCCACTCCAGTGCCCACCGCAACCCCTATACATTTTAAAAGTGATGCCTCAAACAAAACTCAAGACACTTTCGTGTAAAGGGATAAGCAAAAAGTACTATATAAAACCTATCCAAAAAACATAATACAGGACAAATGACTAAGGAAATAAGCACTTTTATGGATAAATCCATGACATAATGATAAAAATGTTCTCTGTCCAAAAGTACTCTGACCTTTTGATTATTCTAAGGCACTGGCAAAAGTTTGTCCAGACACGCTTTTGGCTTTCTCTTCAGAGAACACTTTCCTTAGGGTGAATATCCTCATGTTAGCATCTTTTTCAGCCTGCAACAGACTGAGAATGTCTCAAATCATGAAGTCCTGGTGTCTTTTTGATTAACAGTTCTTCCTCGATACAACTCATTCCTCTTGCATTTTTTTATAAGCAATAAGAAGAAACTAGGCCACACTTTAAACCCTTTGTGTGGAAATCACAGGCTAAATATCCAACTTCATCATTTACAAGCTTTGCTTTTCACATAACTGCAGGACACAATTCAGCTAAGTTTCTACGATTTTCTTCCAATTTCCAATAACATGCTCATTCCATTTTCATCTGAATCCCCACTGGCAGAGCCTTTCATGTCATATTTCTACAAAGTCTGTTCATGAGGACTTAGGTTTTCTCTACCATGCTCTTCACTTCTCTCTGAGCCCTCAGTAACAGTTAACATCCATATTTCTACTAGCAGTCTCTTTAAGGCTATCTGGGCTTGTTCTATCGGGCTCCTCAAAATTCTTTCCTCCTCTGCTCACTGGCTAATTCCAAAGGCACTTTCACATTTTAAGGTTTCACATTCCAGATACCAAAATAGCAAATTTCTATTGCTGCTATAAAAAATTTCCACAAATTTAGTAACTTAAAATAATACATATGTATTACCTTACAATTTGGGAAGGGTCAAAAGTCTGAAGTGTGTTTCAATGAGCTAAAACCAAGGTGTCAGCAGAGCTGCCTTCCTTGTAGAGGTTCTAGAGGAAAATCCATTTCCTTGCCTTCTCCAGCTTCTAGAGGCCATCAACCTTCCTTGGCTTGTAGCCCCCTTCTATCCTCAAAGCCAATAGTCAGTTAATTCTTTCTCATACTGCATCACACTGACATTTTTAAGAATCCTGCTGATTATACTGGGACCACCCAGATAATCCATGATAAAGCCCTTATTTTAAAGTGAGATGCCTAGAATCCTTAATTCCGTCTACAATCTTAATTGCCCCTCATCATGCAACAAAACAAACTAACAGGTTCTAAGGATTAGGCAGTGGACCTCTTTGGAAGTGGAAGTGCCAGTATTCTGCCTACCAAAGATAGGATGTAAGAATTTTTTAAATTAAGGGCAATTTTGTTTTTGGAAAAAAAACAGTAAAGTGAAGATACACACACAAACACAATCAAAAATGAAGAATGGAAAAATCTCTGGATGTGGTACCAATTTTAAATGTACAAAAGACTATTTTTTTTAAGCCTACAAGATTCAAATGAACATTACAACCAGCCTTCTGAAACCAGATCATTCTCCTCTAATGCAAAGTTCAAGAAAAACCAAAGAGAGGAACAGGTTTTCAACTCATTTTATGACACTATTAAACTGTTAATACTATTATCTGACAAGAACATTATGAGAAAGGACCACAGCAGACAAATTTCAAATAATATTTAAATTTTAAGTAAACTGTAATTAAATTTAAATAAATTGCAGACAAAATTTGAGGCCATCAATGCATAACAAACAATAATAACAATCACAACCAATCTGAGCTTTTTCACTGGAAGTCAAGTAATTTTCAAGGAGTCCAAGGATGGTTTTACACTGAGAACTATCAATATAATCTGCTACATTAACAAATTAAAGGAAGAACAACATATCATCATCTCAACAGAAGCAGAAAATGTAATGCAGAGAGTAAATTGAATTTTCTTAACTACTATTCTTTTTTTTTTTTTTTGCGGTATGCGGGCCTCTCACTATTGTGGTCTCTCCCGTTGCAGAGCACAGGTTCCGGACGCGCAGGCTCAGTGGCCATGGATCACGGGCTCAGCCGCTTCGCTGCATGTGGGATCTTCCCAGACCAGAGCACGAACCCGTGTCCCCTACATCAGCAGGCGGACTCTCAACCACTGCGCCACCAGGGAAACCCTCTTAACTACTATTATTAACCAATAAAAGTTATCTTCCAAAACTTACAGTAAATTTCATACTCAAATGTAAAATATTAGAAACTTTCAAGTCCAGTTAAAAACCATGAATGCAAGATCTTACTACTTCTATTCAGCAATGTACTGAAAATTTTAGCCAGAAAAACAAAACAAGAAAAAGAGTAAAATACATAAAGATTTTTGAAGTATGGCAAACATTGTTGGTTGCTGACCCAATAGCTCTTCCTCTGCCTTCTATGCTGCTAGAGTTTGCTTCCCTCTAGAGAGGCAATAAGCACCATACATGTATTTTTCCAGCATCTCTTGAGGTCAGAGAACATTTGCTGAGAGATTCCCTGGAAGGATCACTGCCTTCATTTCTGTCCTTTCAATTACTATTCAAACAACATTTCTCAGGCTTCATGTTCTTCCAACTTTCTGGAGCAATTAGCATTGTTAAACACTCTTTTGGCCACTATGATATTGATCTAACTTATTATGCATCTCTTACCTCATTACCACTCTCCCCATTCTGGCTCATTTTTTCCCTCTCTCTATCATAAAAAGAGTTTTCCAAAAGGTTCCCAAATCCAACCTTTGGATGTCTTTCCTTCACCAGCTTTCCTTCATCAGCTGTATGCACCAGAACCCTTATCCCCTATCACCTTTGTTGGCATAACTTTCACATTTGTTATCTCTTGCTCTAACCCACTACGAACGACACACTTGCGTACTTGCCTTTCCATATCATAAGTGTTCTGCTGGTAACCTAGATTCAGCCAAGTTCATAATCTTACACTGAAGATCTGCTTCTTGACATTGTTTTTCTATGAATAAGTTACTGTAATTCTTTGCTTTGTATAAATAGTCATTACTACTATACCACAATGTTTATAGCTACACAAGCTCAAATCTTAGCTTTGTCCTAATATTCTCTTCCCTACATTCCACTGCCAAACTGATCACCAAGTCTTAATGCAACCATGAGATGGTTCTACCAAGGCAAAATGGTGTCTTCCTGTTTAAATTTCCATGGACATTTCATAATTTAAACCTTCAATATTACTTACTGGGGTAGCTAGTGTCCAAAGATGGTCCCAAATGAACCACATCATCTGATATTCCTTACTATATAGTCCCCTCCCACATTGAAACTAAGCTCGCTGGCTTTGGGACACATATTAACCAACAGAATATGGCAGGGGTGCCAATTCCAGGACTAGTTTTTAAGAGGACAGGCAGATTTCACTTCCTTTCTCTTGGAATTCTCACTTTTGGGAACACTGAATCACCATGTAATAAGTCCTGCTTTCCTGAAGGCCAATCCACACCTGAAGAAACCATGGGGAGAGGCCACATGAAGAGGGAGAGAGTACTAGCTATGGCAGCATTCTTGTCAAGATTATATATGACTTCAGCCCCAACCGACTTCTGACTTCCATCATATGACACAGCAGAAAATCCACCCAGTCAAGCCAGAGAATCATGAGGCGAAAATAAGTGGGGTTGCTCTCTTAAGCTATTAGGGGTAGCTTATTTCACAGTAGTAGATAATCCAAACACCAACCTAAATCTGTGTGAAAATAACATTAGTATACCTCAATGGTGTAAAGAACTGAAGCTGAGATTTGACCAGGGTGAGACTCAGCTTACTTATAACTGATTTACAGCATTTATTCTCTAAACATGCTATACTCTCCTATCTCTAAGTCTATGATCATGTGAGCCTCTGAGAGGAAGGTCTCCAAGCATGGACAGCCCTGTATGCCTATTAAAAACTTACCAATCCTTCAAGATCAGGTTTTGTGATTCTCTTTTCCTATGAGCTCCCCTAAAGTTTTCAAAGGAATGTGGCTTTGTCCATCTCTTTTGAATCACCAAATTACTTTGCCTCTCATTTATGTGGTTTATTTAATTTTCTTTTGTCTTTTGCTTTTTGAGAATAGGTCTTTCTTGTCTACTGAATTAAAATGTACTTCTTCATCTGTGCCTCTCAACAATGCATTATAGAAATAATAGAATATTTGTTGAATGAGAGTTATAAATCCTCAATGTGCAGCTAATTTTTCAGGGCAAAATATGCTGTGGAACTAGCAAAGACAAAGTAATTGGGAAAGAGTTCTGTTTGGACAATGCTAAGATCGGGGTGACTGAAACGCAGGGAGTGTCAGATAAATTTTCAAGACTATTTTTGACATATTTTAAAAATTAGCCAATAATATTTAACAAATTTCCCTGGAAATAGTTCTCTAATATTATTTTCCATCACCCTACTAAACCATCATAACACTCTGATTCCTAATATTCTAACATTTTGGTGTCCTTGCTCTCCAAACCCAGATAAGGCATGACAATCCTTTGTCTTTCTACCAGTCTCAATTTGTGTTTCAGAGAATACAGCTACAAAGCAAAGAATAAGGTATTTAATTTTTCTGTGTTTATTAATCATAAATATTAAAAACTAGAGTAAAAAATAGCATAAAAACTCATGCTTAATTACAAATAGGAATAGATGCTCATTTCTTAACACACAGGGAAAACAAAAAACCCAAAGATTTGAAGTACAGTATGAAGTGCACCAAAAAGAATACCAGAGTAAAATAGTCTCAAATTTAAAATAGTAGCTGATAATAATTATTAGTGAGGGAAACTGCATTAGCATCTGTAACACAGCTGTTGACACCTCACAACACATAACAAGCTGTGTTGTTGCACAGCAGTCAGAATGAGTGGGAGCTTAATAAGTGCTATCCTTGGCAATAAATTAACATCATACTTTGAATATGCACAAAAATTGACCAACCCAAGCAAAAATATTTCTGCTTTCCTCCATGGAATTTTCCCTGGCAGTAAAATAAATGAAATCATCATTTAACTCTTCTCACCTGGCACCAGGGGTCAGCTCTAGGTAAAAGGCTGCTATAAGAAAGCCTCTGGCTTGTTGCTACTTAGAGCAACATTGGCATCACCCCTGAGCTTGTTAGAAATGCAGAATCTCAGGGCTACCCAGAACTCCTGAGTCTAAACCTGCAGTTGAACAAGGTCCCCAGGAAATTGGCTTGCACATTAAAGTTTGAAAAGCCCTTCTCCAGTTCATCTCACTTCTTGGTTTTCTCCTTTGATCCACTTCCCTACAGGGCATTCTTCCCTGGATAAATCATTCTTTGTACCAGGCAAGTAGGCAAGTAGCTATTTTATAGGCAGAACAATATGTTCATAACCTGCCCTTGCTGTTACTTTCTTCTTCTAACATTGTACCCGTCAATGCCTTCCCTGAGTCATCAAGCGGGCTGGCCTGATTCAGGGCAAACCAAAAGATTTTCATCTCTCTGTGATGTTTCATCCCCTTTTCACTAGAGCACAGAGAAAAGAGAGGCAATGTTGGCTGCTCTTACTCTTCCTTGCCAACTTCCCTCTTCCCTGCTGCCTTCAGAGATAGGGGCAATTAACACCCAGGGTGAGTTCAAAGAAAGCCCACTAGTATTTTCATCCATTTGCAAAATTATCACAGAACCTTCCCACTTTTAACCAAGACATGGTAGTAGCTTTAAACAAGCACTCTTCTATCCAGAGGTCTGAACTATTACAGATGTAGAAACTGTTGAATTTCTAGAGCAAAAGACAGTCTAATACCTATGTAAGCAGAACACATATCACAAACTGTGCTTGACAACTTCAAGTTCATGTAAAATAAGACAGAGCTTAACTAGCAGTTATTTATTTTAATACCTCTATAAGACTTATTTTTTTGCTAAAAAGAAAATTAATATGCTTCTGATATGGAAGAGTGAGCTTTTAAGAAACCAGTCCTCTCACAAAGAACAGTCATCATCCCTGGGCAAAATGCAAAAAAATAAAAAAAACAAACAACCACCCTCCCCCCCCCCCCCAAAAAAAAACCCTAATGGAACGATCTAGAGGGATCTGAAGACTAATAAGCAGGCATATCTGGTTAGGAGAGTTGAAATTTGGAGCAACTGAATAGAGTTCCTTGTTTTATTGTAGCTTTACCCTGAGGTCAGCCACAGTTGAAGTGATGGTTAAAATTATAATTAAAAAAACTAATCATCTTTTAACCCAGAGGAATCAGAGAAAGGAGGCTGAGAGTAACCACAACTACTAGAGAGTGATAAAGGAACCCCAGAGTGGAGAGAGGCAGAGAAGGAAATCACTGGCTGACCCTGAATCAGGCTTGCACAGGGATGACTAAAAGCAACGAAGACCTGAGGCTTAAATAACTGAACTCAGAGCTGAAACACTGCCCACCACAGGTAGTGACGGTCAGCAATTTTCATCTATCTGAATTAACTGTCTGAACGAAACAAAACTATCGACATTTGTTGAAGCAATATAACAATCCAAATAATCCACAACACAACATTTATAATATCCAGTATATAACCCCCAAATTAGCTGACACACCAAGAGCCAGGAAAATGTAACTTGTTCTCAAAGGGAAAGACAATTGATAAATGCTAATGTTACGGAACCAGGTTTGCTTTGCCTGATGCACAGCAAGCCAAACACTGAGGCGCCAAGGTTTGCAGCAAAGGAAGGGTTTATTCACAAGGCAGCCAAGAGAGGAGACAGAAGAGCAAGTCTCAGATCCACCTCCCCGAAGACAAAGGGCTTGGGGTATTTATGGGGTAAAGAATAAAAAAGTACAGCTATCTGAGGCCTGAGGAACGGTGATTACAAAAAGGTGCAGTAATTGTTCTGCACGAGTGTAGCTAAGCTACAGACCTCTGTAGGTTCAAAAAATAGAAGCACTTAGCATGATATGAGGGTGGACTTTTGGCCTTCTGATGTCAAAAAGTCACCAAGCAGACACTCACACATGCCCAGCTGGAAAGTCAGTGGTCCTATCCAGTCTTAACTGGCTCAGTTCGAACTAGACACAGCTGACTCCAAGTTCCTATAAAACAATTCAGGCAAACATCTTATTGTTTAGGCTACACGCCACTTGAAGGACATGCAGGTCTTTTGTAGAGGACCTTGATTAGTTAAGGCAGGTGAAATGGATTTGACTAATAATTACCCACAGTTCACTAACCCTGAGATGACCCAGATGTTGGACCCATTAGACAAGGATTTTAGAGTCACTATTTTAACTATTATCAGTGAGGTTAAAAAAAAAAAAAAAAAAAAAACCTCTGTTGAATGGAAAAATAGAAACAGCACATAAGTAGGAAAAATGAAAAAAAAAAAAGAACCAAAGGGAAACTTTAAAGGTATAAAATCTCAAATTAAAAATTCACTGGAGAATATAATAGCAGAATACAAGATGACAAAGGAAGAGGTGACGATCTTAAAAACAGATCGATAGAAAATACTACATTTGGAGAAGAGAGAGAAAAAGACTGGAAAAAAAGTAAAAAGAGCCTCAGAGATCTATGGGACACTTGCAAAAGGTCTTATATACAGCTGTTTATCCCAGAAGAGAAAATGGGGCAGAAGAAGTATTTGGACACATAATGACAGAAAACTTCCCGATTTGGTGAAAGATACACATTTATAGATTCAAAAAACTTAGCAAATTTCAAATTGACTTAATTCCAAGAACACATACCTGGACATATCAAGTCAAATAAAGGAATGCTAAGAGAATTTGTCCTGACAAGACAATGCTGAAAAAAAAAAAAAGTTTTTCAGACTGAAGAGAAATTATATCAGAGGGAAATTCAGATCTTCAGGAATGAATAAAAAGCATCCAAAATGGCAATCAATGTTTAAACAAATGATTACAAAAGCATGGGTAATTATAAAAGACTTCTTCTCTCACAATTTATTTAAAATATATATGACTTTAGAAAAAACTGAGGAGTTAATAATGTAATCAAAGAGCTAGAACTAAGCAGTCAATAAAAAATTAGAATTCTATAAAATATTCATAGTAATGTAGGAAATGAAAACAAAGGATGAGAAAATATAGATAACAAATTGAAAATAAATGTTAGTAGACTAAAATTTGCAATTAAAAGAAAGAGATTATCAGAGTAGATACAAAAGCAAGATCTAACTGTATGCAAAGAAAATGTTTAGGTAAACACACAGAAAAAAATATATGATGCAAACAGGAAGTATAAAACGCTGACCTGAATTTAATGCTTTTACATAAATAAACTTTAAGGCAAACAGCATGATCAGAGATAAAGAGTTACATTGCATGACTATAAAATAAATGTATATATGCCTAAAAATCCTCAAAATATGTGAAACAGCAATTCTGAGAGTACATAGCAGTGGTTCTCAGCAGAGGATTTTGACTATTTGTGGGGATATCGTTATGACAACAATGATTACAAGGTGCTATTAGCATTTAGTGGCCAGAGGCTCAAGATGTTGGACATTCTGCAGGTCATGGGATGCTTCACACATGAAGAAAAGTTTCTTATCCAACATGGCTTCCCAATTTCTTACCAGACATGTGGTAAAAACATTTTTTGAAGTTATCTAAGCCCAGAACTTAACCAATAAGCACAAAGAATTTTCATACAGTTTTAATTTACCTTGAATTCTCCAACAATGCAACTCCCATGAAAGTCAAGGGATGACTATGCTTTCATTTGGTTTTTATTTTTATTTTCTGGAACTTACCGAGAGTTCTACGTGGTTTCATGAACAAACGTCATGAACAGCAATGTCTCTTACAGGATTTGAATCACCAACAAAACACATCTGCATTGGTTTGCATATGGAGCTGCCAGATTCATAATGGTTCTATTATAGGAGCTAGTGTCTATTTTAGCTGACTTGACATATAATCATGCCCAAATATTAACACATAGAAGTAAACATCATTTTATTACAAACTACTTGCATTTCTTCATATATTATATGCAGGGAATTGTGTTAGATTTTTCAGATTACGAGTATAGATGAATTTCACTTCAGGACAGTGAAAGCAGCATGACAAATTAGGTTGTTGGATCTGATAGAGCAGATATCCACTGATCTAAAGGGAAGGCAAGTGCACAAATGATTATTAAAATATGAAACTCTTCTAAAATGAAGGAATGTACAGAGCAAAGAAGTTGTATTAGTTTCTTAGTGCTACTGTAAAAAAAACTACCATAAACTTAGTGGCTTAACGTATGAGAAATTGATTCCCTTGTAGTTCTGGAGACCAGAAGTCTGAAATGCATTTCACTGGCCTAAAATCAAAGTGTTGGCAAGGCTGCACTACCTCTAGAAGCTCTAGGGAATAATTCACCGCCTTGCTTTTTCCATCTTCTAGTGGCTGCCTGTATTCCTTGGCTTGCAACCCCTTCCTCCATCTTTAAGGCATGTCACTCCAATCTCTGTGTCTGCTGTCACTATGTAGCCTTCTCCCTCTGCCTCAAGGACACCTATGATTACATTCGGGGCCACTTGGATAATCCGGAATAACTTAATCACATCAGCAAAGTCACATCTGACATATAACGTAAAATTCATAGATTCCAAGGATCAGGACCTGGATATCCTTGGAGGGCATTATTCAACCTCCCACAGAGGGAGGGGTATGTGAGAAGGCACACCCATGTCAACCTGGGTAGTTAAGGCCTCACAAAAGAGGAAGTGTTAGTACAAGGCCTGGACAGCATGTGGCTTGTTAAAAATTAATAATAACAAGAACAAAGTACAAGAGGGATTAGACAGGGTTTGGAATAGAAGGGTTTTTCCAGAGTGAAGAAAGCTAAGGGAAACGTAAAGGGGCGGGGCGGGGGGGGGCATGAGAAAGAACGTCATGTTTGAGGGAAGGGCAGTGAGCTCAATATCAGTGCAGCTTAAGACAAAATGGACAGTGGAATGGCTCACATACAACTCTCTATGGGATACAAAACAAAATTTAGATTTTTTTTCTCCTGTAGACAATGGTGAGTTATTGAGGAATTCTAAGCAGGGTAATAATACAATCATATTAGAAAGAGCCCTTGGATGGAGGTCACTAGGCAGGGGGCAGCTAAGCATACAGGACAGGAGTATACTAGAGATAATGAGGACCTGAATAATATCCTCTAAGAATGTCTTTTTTCTATTTTCAAATAATCATCTTATTTACAACCCTGTGTCTTTTAATGACAGCCCATAAATTGTGGAGTTTTCTTTTTTTTTAACTCATTATCTCAGAATTTTAATATGCTGTGGGTCATACCAGGTCACACCATCTTTGAAGACAGTCAAAGAGCAGTAACAGGTCAATTCTCAGAAACCTTTGGGAAAATAAATTTCAATCTCAGAAAGATCCACACAGGTGAACCTTTGCCCTACTTGATGGGAAATCACCTATGAGAAACTTTAATTCCAGTCCTAAAAGCCCAAAATGGAGGGTATTTTTTATATTATTCAATTTTTTTTTTTAATTTTATTTATTTATTTTTGGCTGTATTGGGTCTTCGTTGCTGCACGTGGGCTTTCTCTAGTTGCGGGGGCTACTCTTCGTTGTGGTGTGCAGGCTTCTCATTGTGGTGGCTTCTCTTGTTGGGGAGCACGGGCTCTAGGCACAAGGGCTTCAGTAGTTGTGGCACACGGGCTTAGTTGCTCCGCAGTATGTGGGATCTTCCCGGACCAGGGTTCGAACCCGTGTTCCCTACCCTGGCAGGCAGATTCTGAACCACTGTACCACCAGGGAAGCCCTATATTATTCAATTTTTAAGTGTTGTATTATCTTACTTCTCAGGAATTTTTTTTAAAAGAAAGAAAGAAAAGAAAATCTATATTACAGCATTCCCATTAACAACATCCAAGAAGTAAAATACGTCTGCATTTGAACAATCCTCCAGAGAGCTTCTTTTCCTATTCCCTTTGTGAGAAAATTAAGGTTAAAAGTCAGAAAACTTGTTCTTGGCAGACAAATTTTTCATTCATTCAACATGATTTTAAAAAGGACACTTCTGAGTCTAAAGTACAATTAAACTTCCTGAGGCCCTTTTTTCATCCATAAACTTGGAATAGTAGAAATATTTTACATTCTCCTCAACTGGCCTAAAATTTTACCACTGGGCAGTAGTGGATCATGACTTAACATTCTCAATTGCTTTCCACTATCACTGGAATGTAATTTACTATAAGTTAACAATATAGACTTCCTCACAAAACTCCTTCCTTCCTCCCTGCTTCCCTCCCTCCCTTCCTTCCTTCACTTTGTGGCCCTTCCCTCTAATTTATTTTTAATCTCACAAATTAAATTAAATTAAATATCAGTTACAGAGGAGGCAGTTTGGAATTAAATGTATTCACTATTTCTTTCAATCATGTAAAATCTATCATTGTTGGGGAGAGATCAAGATGGCAGAGTAGGAAGACACTGAGCTTACCTCCCTCCAGGAATGCATCTACACGTGGAGCAATTCTCACTGAAAACTCACTGGAGACTTGAAGAAATATTCTTATTCTTATACAAACAAGGCCATAAGAAAGATACACAAAGAATCAAGTAGGAAGGGAAGAGAGGTGATGAGGTCAGGACCTGTAGCCCTGGGAGAGGACACAGAAGAAGAGGGGGATTACAGGGACAGAGCTATTCCCTGGTCATAAGTGGTTAGAGCCACATATTGGGCACTCCAGCCCTGGAGTCTGACACCAGGAAGATGAGTCCCCTTAGCTGGTTAGAAAACCAGTGAAACTAAAAGGAGGGCTGTAGTAAACCTAGACTCTGCTGGTGAAGAGCATACACACACTTGCTAGCTCTCGAAACATGGTGGAAAAAGCAGATTGAAACTGCCCAGGACTCTGGTCGGTTTCCCCTGACTGCTCCAGCACATGCCCCAGACTGAACTGAGTGCCCACACTCCGGCCCCACTAGCTTTGTGCCACAGCTCCACACTAGGATGAGCTGCAGTTGAAGGAAGCTGGAGGGAGAACTCAGTTGTAAGGGATGGAACCAGCTCAGACCTGGAATGGCATGTGAGAAAGGCAGTGGAAGCCACTACCAGCACTTTACAGAGGCAGTGCATCCAGGACCCTGACTGGGGCTGGAGCCATCACAGCCTACACCCAGACCCACACCAAGCACCCTCTCCAGCGCCTCTTGCTCCAGCACTGGTTGAGAGTGCCAGTGCTGGGAGGGAGAGGTAAAAAAGCCAGATCGGACCCAACACTCAGGGCTTTTGCTCCAGCATCTTGGGACCCAACTCTGACCCCAAAAGGTTGGTGTTGCCACTGAACAGAGGAGAAGCCCTGGCTCACTCCTGGCTCTGGCCTTATCCCCGCCATCACCAGCCCCACCTCCTACCAAGGTGAAAGCTGTCAGCACACCCTGGGGAAAGAAACAACAAGTTCTTCACATTGGATCCAGCTCTCACACCAAAGTCACTGGGCACACACAGATTGTTTAGGGACACTCCCATACAAGGACACCCCTTCAAGACTGTAATAGATAACCATTCTACCTAATTTCATAGAGACAGAAAAATTTAAATAAAATGAGAAGACAGAGTAATTTGTTTCATTTGAAAGAACAAGAGAAAAAAAAAAAAACCCCAAACAGCTAACAAAACAGAAATAAATAATTTATTGGATAAAGTATTCAAAACATTAGTAATAAAAATGCTAACTGTACTAGGGGAAAGACTAGATGAAACCAATAAGAATTTTAAAAAGGAACTAGAAAATATAAAAAAGAACCAGTCAGAAGTGAAAAATACAATAACAGAAATGAAAAGCACACTAGAAGAAATTAATAGCAGACTACATGATACAAGAATGCATAAGTGATCTGGAAGACAGAATAATGGAAATCATCCAATAAGTATAGCAAAAAGAAAAACAAATTTTAAAATGATAATAGTTTATATGATAATGATATGATAAATGATATATCATTTATCATTTATATGATAAATGATAATAGTTTATGGGACCTCTGAGACAACATCAAGTATACCAACATTCATTATAGGGGTCCTAGAAGGATAAGGTGGGTGTAAAAAACGTATTTGATAAAACTATGGCTGAAAACGTTCTGAACCTGAAGAAGGAAACAGATGTCCAGGTGCAGGAAGAACACAGGGTCCCAAACAAGATCAACCCAAACACACCCACACCAAGACATATCATAATTAAAATGGCAAAGGTTAAAGAGACAATTCTAAAGTCAGCAAGTATATAAACTCATATACAAGGGAACCTCCATAAGGCTACCAGTTGATTTTTCTGCAGAAACTTTGCAGGCCAGAAGGGAGTGGCATGATATATTTAAAGTGCTGAAAGGGAGAAATCTGCAACCTAGGATACTCTACATAGCAACACTATCATTTAGAATTGAAGGAGAGATAAAGACCTTCTCAGACAAGCAAAAAATAAAAGAGCTCATCAATACTAAACCTACTCTAAAAGAAACTTAAAGTGTCTTCTCTAAGTGGAAAGGAAAAGTCTATTTAAGAAGTATTTATATGAAAGGAAAAATCTCAATACTAAAGGCAAATATATGCTAAAGGCTGAAAATCAACCACTTAAATAAGCTAGTATGAAGATTAGAAGACAAAAACTATATCAACCATAACTAAAATAAAGAACTAAGGGATAAGCATGAAAATGTAAAATATGACATCAAAAACACAAAATGTTGGGTAGGGGACTAAAAATGCAGATCTTTTAGAACATAAACTTTAATGACTACCAGTTTAAAACAAGTAGATATAGGGCAATATGTATGAACTTTATGGAAATGACAAATCAAAAACCTACGGTAGATACACAAAAATTAGAGAGAAAGGAACACAAGCATAGCACTAAAGAAAACCATCAAACCACAAGGGAAGAAACTAAAAGAAGAAAAAAAGAACAGAGAAGAATTACAAAAGCAACTAGAAAAAAAGTAGCAAACTAGAAATAAGCACATACCCATCAATAATCACTTTAAATGTTAATGGAAGTGATGTTCCAATCAAAAGACACAGGGTGGCTGACTGGATTAAAAAACAAGACCCATGTATATGCTGCTTACAAGAGACTCACCAGGGCCAAAGACACAGACTAAAAGTGAGAGGATGGAAAAAGATATTTCATGCAAATGCAAATGATAAGAAAGTGGGGGTAGCAATATTCATATCAGACAAAATAGACTTTAAAACAAAGGCTATAAGAAAAGACAAAGAAGGACATTATATAATGATAAAGGGATCAATTTAAGAAGAGGATGTAACACTCGTTAACATATATACACCTAGTACAGGAGCACCTATATATATAAAGCATATATTAATGGACATAAAGGGAGAAACTGACAATAATACAATAATCGTAAGGGACTTTAACACCCCACTTACATCAATGGACAGATCATCCAGACAGAAAATCAATAAGGCAATGGTGGTCTTAAGTGATCAAATAGATCAAGTGGACTTAATATATATTTACAGGACATTTTATACAGAAAGAGCAGAATACACATTCTTTTCAAGTACACATGTTCTCCAGGATAGATCACATGCCAGGCCACAAAACAAGTCTCAAAAAATTTAAGAGGACAGAAATTATATCAAGCATGTTTTCAGACCACAATGGTATGAAACTAGAAATCAATTATAGGAAGAAAAATGGGAAAAACACAAACACTTAGAGAATAAACAACATGCTACTAAACAACCAATGGGCAAATGAAGAAATTAAAGAGGAAATCAGAAAACACCTTGAAGCTAATGAAAATGAAAACCCAACTTTGCAAAATTTATAGGATGCAGCAAAAGGAGTTCTAAGAGGGACGATCATAGCAATACAGGCCTACCTCAATAAATAAGAAAAATCTCAAACAACCTAACCTACCATATAAAGGAATTAGAAAAAGAACAACCAAAGCTCTAAGTCAACAGAAGGAAGGAAATAATAAAAATCAGAGGAAATAAATAAAGGAGACCAAAAAACCCTCAAATAAACAAAATAAGAAATTAAAGAGGAGAAATAAAAATCAATATTACAGAGATACAAATAAAATCATAAGAGAATAATCTGAACAGTTATGTGCCAACAAATTAGACAACCTATGAAACATGGACAAATTTCTAGAAACATACAACATTCCAAGACTGAATCAAGAAGAAACAGACAATCTGAACAGACCAATCACTAGTAGTAAAAATGAATTTATAATAAAGAAAACTCCCAGCAAACAGAAGTACAGGATTGGAGAGCTTCACAGGGGAATTCTAGCAAACATATAAAGAAGAACTAATACCTATTCTCAAACTATTACAAAAAATTGAAGTGTATGGAACATTCTCAAATTCATTCTATGAGGCCACTATCACCCTGATACCAAAAACAGACAAAAACACTAAAAAAAAAAAAAAAAAAAAGAGGAAAAGAAAATAAAATTACAGGTCAATATCTCTGATAAATATAGATGCAAAAATCCTCAACAAATTATTAGCAAACTGAATTCAACAATATATAAAAAGGATCATACATCTTGTTCAAGTGGGATTTATTCCGGGGATGCAAGGATGGTTCAATAACCACAAATCAATCAATGTGATATACCACATTTACAAAAGGAAGAATAAAAATCACATGATCTTCTCAATAGATGCAGATGTTGACAAAATTCAATATCCATTCATGATAAAAACTCTCACCAAAACTGATATGGAGGAAACATATCTCAACATAATAACGACCATTTATGACAAACCAACAGCTAACATCAAACTCAACAGTGAAAAGCTGAAAGCTTTACCTCTAAAATCAGGAACAAGACAAGGATGCCCACTCTTGCCACTTCTATTTAACCTAGTATTGGAAGTCCTAGCCACAACAACCAAAAAAGAAAAAGAAACAAAAGACATCCATATTGAAAGGAAAGAAGTAAAACTGTCATTTTTTGCAGATGACATGATACTCTATATAGAGAACCCTAAAGTCTCCACCAAAAAAACACTAGATTTAGTAAATGAATTCAGTAAAGCTGTAGGATACAAGATTAATATACAGAAAGCTGTTGCGATTCTATACACTAATAATGAACTGACAGAGAAAGAAAGAAAACGATCCTGTTTAAAATTGCATCAAAAAAAGAGAAAATACCTAGGAATAAACTTAACCAAGGAACTGAAAGACCTGTACTCTGAAAACTGTAAAGCACTGATGAAAGGCATTGAAGATGATACAAAGAAATGGAAAGATATCCTGTGTTCTTAGATTGAAAGAATTAATATTTTGAAAATGTCCACACTACCCAAAGCAATCTACAGATTTAATGGAATCTCTTTCAAAACACCCCTGACATTTTTCACAGAACTAGAACAAATAATTGTAAAATTTATATGAAACCACAAAAGACCCCAAATTGACAAAACAATCTTAAGAAAAAAGAACAAAGCTGGAGGAATCACACTCCCTGACTTCAGACTGTACTACAAGGCTACAGTAATCAAAACCACATGGTACTAGCACAAAAACAAGACATACAGCTCAATGGAACAGAACAGAGAACCCAGAGCCAAACCCACATAGTAACGGTCAACTAATCTACAACAAAGGAGGCAAGAATATACAGTGGAGAAAAGACAGTCTTTTCAACAAGTGGTGCTGGGGAAAATGGACAGCTACATGTAGAAGAATGAAATTGGAACATTTTTCTCACACCAAATACAAAAATAAACTCAAAATGGATTAAAGAACTAAATCACTACTAAATGTAGGACCGGAAACCATAACACTCCTAGAAGAGAACATAGGCAGAACTCCCTTTGACATAAACTGTAGCAATATTTTTTGTATCTGTCTCCTAAGGCAAAAGAAATACAAGCAAAAACAAACAAATAGGACCTAATTAAACTTAAAACTTTTGCACAGCAAAGGAAACCATTGACAAAAGGAAAAGACAACCTATGGGATGGGAGAAAATATTTGCAAATAATATGCCCCAAAAGGGGTTAATATCCAAAATATGTAAAGAGCTCATACAGCTCAATATCAAAAAAACTAACAACCTGGGGACTTCCCTGGTAGTGCAGTGGTTAAGAATCCCCTTGCCAATGCAGGAAAACGGGTTCAAGCCCTGGTCCGGGAGGATCCCACATGCCGT
This sequence comes from Leucopleurus acutus, assembly GCF_964270905.1. Classification (NCBI taxonomy): domain Eukaryota; kingdom Metazoa; phylum Chordata; class Mammalia; order Artiodactyla; family Delphinidae; genus Leucopleurus; species Leucopleurus acutus. The sequence continues at coordinate 41,294,906 of NC_139150.1, forward strand.
GGAGCAACCACGCCCATGCGCCACAACTACTGAGCCTGAGCTCTAGAGCCTGCGAGCCACAACTACTGAGCCTGTGTGACACACTACTGAAGCCTGTGCTCTGCAACAAGAGAAGCCACCACAATGAAGAGTAGCCCCCGCTCACCACAACTAGAGAAAGTCCAGGAGCAGCAACAAAGACACAATGCAGCCAAAAACAAATAAAATAAATTTTTAAAAAAACAAAAAAACAACCCAATCAATAACTGGGCAGAACACCTGAATAGACAATTCTCCAAAGAAGACATACAGAGGGTGAACAGGCACATGATAAGTTGCTCAATATTACTAATTATCAAAGAAATGCAAATCAAAATCACAATGAGAGATCACCTCACACTTGTTAGGATGGCTGTCATCAAAAAGTCTACAAATAACAAAAGTTGGAGAGGATGCGGAGAAAAGGGATCCCTTGTATACTGTGGGTGGGAATGTAAATTGGTGCAGCCACTATGGAAAAGTGTGGACCATACGAAAAAAAATAAAAATAGAACTACCATATGATTCAGCAGTTCCACTCCTGGATCTATATCCAAAGAAAATGAAAACACAATTTGAAAAGATATATGTACCACCATGTTCATAGCAGCATTTACAATAGCCAAGATATGAAAGCAACCTAAGTGTCCATCAACCTAAGTGTCCATATGTCCAACAGACGAATGGATAAAGAAGATGTGATATGATGTGTGTGTGTGTGTGTGTGTGTGTGTGTGTGTGTGTGTATTACTCAGCCATAAAAAGAATGATATTCTGCCATATGCAACAATGTGGATGGACCTAGAGGGTATTACGCTTAGTGAAATAAGTCAGACAGAGAAAGACAAACACTGTATGTTATCACTTATATGTAGAATCTAAAAAATAAAACAAATGAATAAAAATAAAACAGAAACAGACTCACAGATATAGAGAGCAAAGTAGTGGTTACCAGTGGGGAGAAGCAAGGGGGGAGGGGCAAGATGAGTTAGGGGATTAAGAGATACAAACTACTATGTATAACATAAATAAGCAACAAGAATATATTACATAACACAGGGAAATACAGCCATTATTTTATAATAACTTTAAATGGAGTATAATCTAAAAATACTGAATCACTACACTGTACATCTGAAACTAATATAATATTGTAAATCAACTATATGTCAATAAAGAAAATTATTACTGCTCAAGCACTCACTCCGCCTCACTCAATGAAGTTGACATAGGAATGCAGCTGTAAGGCCACAGACCAAGGTTCTCAAAATGTAGTCCCTGGAATAACATAACCATCATCACTAGGAACTTGATAAAAATGCAAATTCTTAGACTCACCCCATATTTACTGGATCAGAAATCAGTGATCTGTGTTTTAAAAACCCCTCCAGATAATACTGATACACCCTAAAGTTTGATGAGCACTGTCATAGACAACACAAGAAGTCTTAGACTGTCATCTGCAAAATGAGGATAATAATAATGATAAATACACAGGACTATTGTCATGTTTAAATAGAATGATGTTCTGGAAAGCATAATAGGTGTTAAATACATATCTGTTCAGACAATGATAATTATATACCTGCTGAGTGTAAGACACAGGTGTAGGAACTGAAAAAACATGAATCAGAAACAGACTTCAAGCAAGCTTTAGTTTGGTCTGGGATTGGGGGAATGAGTAACATGCAGAACAATAATGGTAATATTGGAATAATGGAATAAGTGCCCTAATTAAGGTGCAGATAAAGTGCCCTAATGAATGTGCAGATAAAGGACTGGCACAGGAAGGATCAGGATAGGAGGCTGTACCTCGATAGAAACTATTATTTGAGGGAGGCTTTAAAGGATTGGTAGGATTTGAAAACATGAGGATGGAGATTAGGACATCTCAGACTTCTGAAAAGGCTTGTGCAAAGATATGTACGTTGAAGAATACAGCATATATACAGAAAATAAATTCGATGGCTAAAATGTAAGGGTACCTTGGAGGAATGGAAAATGAAGTTGGAAAATCAGATTAGCAACAGATTGTGCAAGATACCAGGCTAAGGATTTTGAACTTTAGTATTTAGATAACAGAGATCCAATAAAAGGTTTTGGACAGGGGAGTGATATACACAGGAGAGTTCCCAGTGTCAAGATTAAGATCTGCTTTAAAAAATAATTTTAAGTAGAGAGATCAGAAAGTAGGTTGATTTTGTAGTCAACAAACTTTCAGCAAATATCTGCTATTTACTGTGGTAGACACATGGACACAAAGATTCAAAGTTGTAATACTTGTCTTCAGTGAGTCAACATGACTCACTAGTGATGAAGTGATAGACTATCAGATGCTAGTGATCAAGGTTGACTATCAGATGCTAAGCAAGAAGGAAGTATAGGTAAGCCATAAAAGGGATATTTGATTACTGAAGGAGTTAAGGCAGAAAAGAATTATCTTGGAGTCTTCCAAATTAAGGCTGCCCTCCTCTCCCCAGAGCAGATCATATTTTAGGTCTTGATTGCAATGAAATTGAAGTCATAAGGTAATGAAAATCAAAGTCTAATTATGTCCTAGTAATTATAGTGCTGGGTTTAAACCTTCAGTGCGTTTAGGCTATGTGTGAACTTAATATGTTTTAATTAGTAAAACTGAATGGTTTTTAATGTATCCCTGATGTGAGATGAACGAAGCCTCCAATATTAAACTATCTCATGTTATTCAAGGTTGTATGTAACAGATGGTAACCATATACCATTGAGTCACACAGTGGAATATCATCTCTATTAAACACTTATCTTAGTGGCTTTAAACCAAAAAAAGTTTTTGAGAGTATATATATAAAACATTCAGCTGCCTGAGCCGTTTCTAGACTGCATTACTCCTATAGGAGTAGATCATAGAGCTAAAATGGGAATAGACTCCAGAGGTATATCCCTGTTGCCTATAGTCAAGTTCCCAAAGGGACGATCAAGAAAATGTTGAATGGGGGATTGTCTTGCTCACTGCAGAATGAAAGTATCCATCATGACTTAGAATCATATCTTCTTCTTTCCCCTTCTTGATTACTCTGATAAACAAATTTTCCCTTAATCTTTTCCAGAAAACAAAAAAAGAGAGATCCTACAGGTATACCAAAAAAGCAAACAAGTAAGAGATGAATGACAGGGGACTCACAGAAATTACAGGTTCTTCTCTCTAATTGGAAACAGAGAGCCTTTTTCTGGAAGGAGTCAGAGATTTTTGCATAGGCTGCTTGTGCATAATAATTAAAGTCTTTCCATTTGAACTGCTTCCCATTAGAAGGAAAAATGGAGGTCACGAGGCTCTCAAGCCCCACGTAAGGGATTTTCTTAAGGGTCTACCTTAATAGGAATTTTACTCCGAAGATGACTGTTTCAGGTTAGACAGACAGTAAACAGCTACTTTCACCATCTGACTCCATGTGAAATGCAAGGACACAAAAATTTTTACAAGAGTTAAGCTCCATTTGCCATAATTTCCATTATGAACAATATGGATGATTATATGTTTACAAAATCTACTCACAGTTCACTACAATAAAAAATTCTAGAAATTGTAAAATTCTAGAAATTGTTGTATTTGGTAACTGGGAAGTTGCCAATTAACCATATGATTACTGAAGTATTTTATTGTTTCTTTACACTTTTCTTTGTATAACTGATCAAAGGGACTTTCTGAAAAGGAAACCTTATTTCCTTCCGGTGAGATGAATTTCAAATGGATATTTGGAAATGATATATCAGCTGCAGTCAGGTTTTGTCTTCTTCAGGAATGAAGTTTCCCCCACTATTATTGCACTCCAGAAGTAGAAATTTCCTTTCCCATAATCCCATCCCCCAGGTCTACCTGTGGCTTAGAAGATGAGAATAAGATCACTGACACTCACAGTATAAAAAGCAAGGGTTATCAAGCTTGCATATTTTGTGGCTGTTGTTGTTGTTGTTAAGTTCATTGTAACTGCTTTTTGATGATGATGATGATGATGCCATAAATTACTTTGAAGAAAATAGGCACAAAAATCTTAGTTTAAGTATTACAGTAAACTCTTCTGAATGCTCCATCCTTGGATAGATACAGGGTACGGTAATGGTAGGGAAAGTTTTGAAGCTGTGAAAGTGAGCAGAAAAGTGGCAAGTGAATTTAATATGATCTTAGGGCAAGGCAAAACATTCAAGAAAAATAAAAGTTGAACTCTATTCAGAGAATCCAATTGCTTTGGGCCCAAAGCAATCAATTATGATTCAGGAATGGGAGCAAAGAATTATCGTAAATACTTTCTCAAGATGAAGCTTTATGGAGAAAAAAGTCAAAAAAGAAACACATAAATCATCTAATGTTTAGAACCAATGTTTAGAAGCAAAACAAAATGTTACTGTCTTGTATAATATGATGGCCATTTTAATACTGTATACTTTATGGCATTCTGATTGCCTTAACTTCAAGGAATACACAGAACAGCTGTGGAGACAACAAGCGTCTTTTGTGGTGGGTCAAAATATTTTTGTTGTTTTGTGTTGTTTATTTGGCATCTCTTTGGGGAAGTCATCTCTTTTACATTTTTAAAAATGCAGTTCTCACAGAGTACACCAGAATGAATCCCATACCATCCCCAGCAGGAAGATTTATTTATAACCTATTCTATCCAATTAGTGTTGAATGTCATAGTGGCTGATCCAAGGAGGGACATGGGATACAATTCAGGCCAGTGAGTCATCTACATGACTTGTGTTTATGCTATGGGGAAAGAAATACAGGCTTTAACTAGGATCGCTTACTGGAAATACCAGGGGAACCTAAAGTTGCCAGTGGCTATCTTTGCTATCATATGGATATTGCTTACCTGGAAAGAAAGCAACACACAGATAAGCAGAGCTGGGAGAAACAGGGAAAATGTGAGATTTCTAATGACATCATTTGAACTGCTAGGTACAGCTCTGGCCAGAATTCCAAATTCCATGTGTCAGTCAGTTCCCATTATCCTGACCAATACACTGTTTTAAAGTAATGATTTTTCAGTCTTCCAAAGGGATAAAGTATAACCGGAAAATCATGAAGAGGCAAAATAGTACAAAACTCGACTGGACTTATGCAGCAGATTTTAGAAATTGATATTATCCCCTGAAGCTGCCCCACCATGCAACAAAAGTTTTTTGAGATGAATTAAACATTTAGAAAGTGTGAAATAAATGTGAATTGCATTACTTAAAGAGTTTGTGCTGGTTAAAAAATATGTATATCATAAAAGCTTTAGTTACATTTACAAATGCTATTTTTACAATGCCTTAACAACGGAAATGCAAGTTATTTGGGTATATCTTTTTAAAAAATGCTAAGTCTATTGTCAGAAGCAGAATCTGGGGCTACCTCTGTCATATATTAATTCATTTATTCAGTAAATAATTATCAATCACCTACTATTGTGCCAGGGAATGTGTTTGGATCTGGAAATGAGTTATGACAGATGCATTTACTGCTTTCAAGGGGCTCTCCTTCTGGGAGAGAAGACAGACATATTTGCAATAAACATTACAGAGTGCAAAGATTATTGAGCAAATACAAGAAATGGTGGTAGAACAAAGGAAGAAGAGAGAGAATTCTCTGGGACAAAAGAAGGGAAGTCAGAAGACGCTTCATAGAAGAAATAATAATGGCCTAAGGTCTCAAGAAATGGAAAAGTTGGTCAGGCAGGAAAAGTATAAGGAGGGAAGGGCAACCTAAAATGCTCCAGCTATGGCTGGAGAGGGGCACTGGGGGCAGTGGAGTTTGGGGAAGTTGGGGGCGGGGGGGTTGACAGCAGAAGAAGCTGGAAAAGTGGCCAAGGGCCATGTTGTCAAGAGGCTGAACATGCTTGGCCAAGAGCGTGACTTTATCCTACACTGTGTGGAGCTGTTGAAGAATTTTAATGAGGGAGGCACTATGAATCGTGGGTTTAACACAATGTGACAGTTCTGCTGCTCAGTTGTTTGGGTTCTTGCTGCTTCTCCATCTTCCCAGGAAGCAGGAGTATTAGGGTTTTCCGCAATCGCAGTCCTAGTACCTTCTGCAGATCTCATTTTGGGGGCATGTGGTTATCTAGAAATGAGGTCTTGAGAGTCTACTTCTTCTTTGACTAACTGGAGGCCCTACTTTGGTAAAACAATGAAAGGAGATTCGTAGTGTCTGATCCACATGATTATGGATATTATTTTAATACTGTCAATCAGTAAAACTTGAGCACAAGTTCAGCCTTGTGGTCTAAGGTTAGTGTTTTCCTCCTGAAGATCATAGTGACGTTTTAGTCGTGGTTCCTCATACTTCTGACACTAGGTAGTTAGTTCTGGGGGCATAGACAGGGTTGAGGGGGAATGTGAACCCCAACATGGGAGGAGAATTTCCCCTCCCTGAATTATGGTTTTCCTTTAAAGCCCCTGTTTAAAAGGGAGGAGACAGGAAATGCTCTAGTCCTAAACTATTTCTTCCAATAGTTTTCAGAGAGAGAAAACAAAACTGAAGGAATTATGAAGTAAAAGGGTTTCAGTCATTAGACATTGTAAGGTGTTCACTGAGGTGCAACTTGACTACAAAATGTGAGGACTCTGGCAAGGTTAAATAAATGAAGAGGCCGGGGTACAAAAGGCCTTAGTTCTAGGTAAGCAGCTTCTTCACCCTGCCTCTGTTACTGACTGGGTTCAAATAACTGCATTTGAGGCAGAGGAAATATTTTGCTTTTGATATTCTGAAACAATTTGCTAGAAGTTTCTGTTCATCCCTTCCCCCAACCCCTTATTTTAAAAAGCACTTTCATGTCATCAGTATTTATGTCCTGGGCTTTTGTGGGCACCAATGACCAAGTTGATACACTTATTAGCTCTATTTCAGCTGTAGTTTTTGTCAGGCTTCACTGCTCTGCTAATAGCTTTTGAATCTTCAGACACTGATCCCTATTACTCAGAACTAAATCTGAAAATTTACTAACATTTAATTCAATGTCTCAAATTAAATTGTCCAGTATTTCCTTTCATCCTGTAAGAAAAAAGTACTTTAAATGGCATGAAGAAAAGAAATAAAGAAGTATCCTTCCTTGACATAAAACATACAGGTTTAGGCAGGTCATCCAAATAAAAACTGTTCCATCCTCAGTTTCTAGTTTGTGCAGAATATACCAGAGTAAAGTACATAGTAGTAGGAAAATCAGAATGCCACTTGATGAAAAGGATCATGTTTTCAGGACAGGAGATAATATTTTGAAGTTCAAACAATGGAGATTTTTCCCCCACTGTGGAGATTATATCAAGACCATAACATGGTAGTATATGCTAATCTCATTTACTTTTGCTCTTAAAGTAGAAGGGGAATTTTCTGTGCCATGCTTCCACCTTTTACCCTAGCTGTTTATCAGTTAGTTTAGGTGCAGTTTTGTAAATTAGTAATTGCACTAGATTGGGCTGAGAGTTGCCATATATGACCATGAGCAAGTTATATATCCTGTCTGAATATCAGTTTTCTCTTCTATTTCAGTGATCCCCTGTGATCTTCCTAGAATGCACTACCCACTTACAGACTAAGATACACAATCAGACAACGGCCAGACTATACGTAAAAATGAAATTCTGATCTGCAGTTTTCAGCAATCGGCACAGGAAGCCAACTTACTACCTATAATAATAAACCCAAGAAGTCTGACTACTGTCACTGTCAAGCAGTCCAGGAAGCCAAACAATCATCCCTGAAACTACTGACTCCAAATGGCCAGGACTTGAGTAACGATTAAAAACGTCATGAATTTTTCCTCTATTTCCAATTTCGGACCAACCAGAGAAAGTCAATCACATAATATGTCCTGCTTCTAGTTAGCTGCCTACAGCTTCTGCATGTCAACTTCCTCCAGTCAAGGATACCGGAGACTTTCCCTTTCTTTCCAGTATAAAGCTTTTCCACTCTTTTGCCTGCTTTGAATCTCTGTCAAACGTCAACTGGTTGTGGCTGACTTCCTCGCTACAGCAAGCTCTGAATAAAGAGCCTTTAATTGTTATCATTTGGGTAGGCCTTTGTTTATTTCCACCCCACTGTTTAGTTGCCAACCCCTCCACCATGAACCCGTATAACAACCTCATAAATTACCTCCCTTCCCTCAGTATTGCTCCTCCAAACTGTTTTGCATTCATGACCCAGTGCTTGTCATAAATGCAAATTTATATCAATCCCTGTTTTAACACTGCTTTGGTTTTCCATCGACCTCAGAGTAAGGTTTAAAGTTTTTAGCTAGACTGATTTGCTTTCTTCATACATGTTTACTTCTTTTTGGACACTCAACCCTGTGTGTGTGATATCAAAATTCTTAGTGTTCTCAAAATACGCCATATTCTCCCTCATTTCAATGCTTCTGTACATGCAAACTCGATTTTCTTCATGTGGTAAATTCTTATACCTCCTTAAGATTTAGCTTAGTCATCACCTCCTTGGTGGAGACTTCCCTAACCTTGGTAGTCTGTACTGCCTTCAACCAAACATGTATTTCTATATTTTATGTGATTTGCTTAGATGTATCCTTACTCAATTCAATGTTATTCTATGTAGGCGTTCAGTAAATTCTGAATGCATGAATGAATGATTGAAAGAATGAATCTTTACATAAGTGAGTTCCCATATGTACCTGTGTCAAACTCACAGGACTTAATTACAGTCAGCTCTCCCATATCCACAGGTTCCACATCTGCAGATCCAATCAGTCACAGACCAAAAACATTCAGAAAAAAATTCCAGAAATGTGCAAAAAGCAAAACTTGAATGTCCTGTGTGCTTGCAACTACTTATATAGAGCATTTACATTGTATTTACAACTATTAACAAAGCATTTACATTGTATTAGGTATTATAAGTAATCTAGAGATGATTTTAAGTATGAGTGGATGTGTATATGTTATATGCAAGTACTACACCATTTTACATAAGGGACTTGACCAGTTGTGGATTTTGGTATGGTGGGGGGGCGTGGGCCTGGGACCGGTCTTCCATGGATACTGAAGGATAAGTGTAGTTTTCTTTGGTAGCCATTGTAATAGGTATTAGAGCAGTTACCGTATATTAACTCCTACAATGGGCCAGGTAGGGTGGTAGTTGTCTTACATTCATCATCTCCTTACTTCTCACAATAATTATACAGGATTCAGTATTAGTTCCTCTTATCTATGGATGATTCAAGTTCAAAGAGGTTAATCAACTTGTCCAAGGACACATAGTTAATGAATGGTCAAACCAGTATTTGAAAGCAGATCACTCTGAAAATCAACAACGATGAGATCTTATGAGGAAAAGGAAATTTAGCTTCTCATATTAAAATAACATGAATGATAGATATAATCTACCATAAGCCAGATATATGTTATAAATCAAGAATCACGGTAGGAGAATCCATAGTTTACATTAGGGATCACTCTTGGTGCTGTATATTCTGTGGGTTTAGACAAATTTATAATGACATGATTCCATCATTTTAGTATCATATAGAATAGTTTCACTGCCCTAAAAATCCTCTGTGCTCCACCTGTCCATCCCTTCCTCTTTCCTAACCCCTGACAACCACTGATCCTTTTACTGACCCCATGGTTTTGCCTTTTCCAGAACGTCAAAGAGTGGGGATCACACAGCACGTAGCCTTTTCAGATTGGCTTCTTTCACTTACTAATATACATTTAAGTTTCCTCCATATCTTTTAATGGCTTGATAGCTTATTTCTTTCTAGTGTTAAACATACTCTATTGTCTGCATGTATCACAGTTTATTCATTCACTTACTGAAGGACATCTTGGCTGTCTTCAAGTCTTGGCAATTACGAACAAAGCTGCTATAAACATTTGTGTGCAGGTTTTTCCAATTCCTTTGCGTAAATATCAAGGAATAAGATTCTGAATCATTTGGTAAGAGTATGTTTAGAAACTGCCAAGCTGTCTTCCACAGTGGCTATTCCATTTTTATTCCCACCAATGAATGAGAGTTCCTGTTGCTCCACATGCTTGCCAGCATTTGGTATTTTCAGTGTTCTGGATTCTGTCCACTTTAATAGGTGTGTAGGCGTGTTCTTTTTAAAATCTACTTAGTGCCAAATGTCTCTCATTTCTGTGCTTTTTTTTTTTTTTTTTTTTTTTCCTGGTGATTTTGCTGTTTAAAATGTCCCCTAAGCATAGTGCTGAAGTGCTGCCTAGTGTTCCTAGGTGCAAGAAGATTGGGATGTGCCTTATGGAGAAAATACATGCACCAGGTAAGCCTTGTTCAGACATGAGTTATAGTGCTGTTGGCCATGAGTTCAATGTTAATGAATCAACAATATATAATAAAGTGTATTTAAACAGAATTACACCTAAAACAAGATTCTGTATTGACTGGTTGACAAAAATGTTGTGACTAGAGATTCACAGGAATATAACCCTGTATTTCCTCTAGGAGCAATGGTTCAGTATTCATGAACCATAGTGTTCCCAATAATTTTATATAAAATAACTACTGTGAATAATGAGAACTGACTGTATTCTCTATGGCCTGCAATATAATTAGCAGTGTTTGGATTGTATTTTCTCTGTGAAGGGAGGAAGAATAAAAAGTAAGAAGCAAGAACGTGTGATTTGATTTTCCTTCTGCTTAGAGGTCTTGCCCAAGAGAAATTTTCCAGGTTTGTGCATCATAGTCATTAATGTTTTTTTCAAAATGATTTCTTTCTCTCTCTTTCCCTGGGGTAGGGTAGAACTTTACTTCCTGGGCCCTGGTGGTTGGTTGGGATAATTTGAGTTCTGGAAGGAAGTGATTCCAGAAGGATTCTTCAATTGCTAATGGAGACCCTCCAGAGCTCTCTTTCCCTCTGCCAAGGTGACATACAATGCTTAAGATGGTAGCCTATGTCTTTGAGTAAAGGTGACATGGAGCACAGCCATCAGTTAACCTACAACGGGCATGTATTAATAGCATGAATGAGAAATAAAAAGTTCTTCTTTGTAAGCTACTGACGTTTGGGCGTTTATTTTTGCAAGTATTAAAACTTAGCCCTTTCTAATTGATACAATGTCTTATTTTAACAGTTCAGTGGAGATGGTGGTGCTCTGAGGAGAACCCAAAGAAAAATAAAAGGAATATAAAGATTAAATATGATATACCATGCTTTTGGTAAGGCCAGAGAACTTTAGTTCATAATAATTCTTATTTCTTGTCAGTTTCTCTAGAAGTGTCATCTAAATCAGTTGTTTTCATACTTTATTGCCTATCAGAATCACCTAGAAATCTTGTTAAATATTCAGATTCCTGACCCTAATCACAGGTATTGTGATTCAGGAGGTCTGAAATGGACCACAGAAATCTTCAGTTTAACAGCTCTTCATTCCTAGAGTCCTAATGCCAGTGATCTATGAATCACACTTAAGAAACACAGCTTTAACTATTTTGGAAATTATTATAAATAAAATAAATTATTAAGGTCATTTTATAAAGGGTTACCTTTTACCACAAATCTGATGCATACTGGCTGACGGGACATACCTTTTATGTTCATACTGATAACGTTTTCAACTCTTTCATTGGAAGACAAAGACATTTTAACACACTTGTATGGTTTCTGCCATACAATACTGGCAGTCTCTGCTACTAATATGTGGCCCTAAGATCATTTCAGTGATAGCAGAAGATGCAGCAAATGTAATAACAGTCTCTTCAGCCACTTAGCAAGACTGCTGAAGGAGAGATAAAGAAGGACCCCTTAGCCAACTGAAGTGACAGCAAGGTGAGCTTCAGATAATCAGGGTGTAATTGCATAAACTGGAATTAAGCTAGGGAGTAAAGGCCAACAATGAAGGAAGAGGAAGGGTTTTTCTGAAATACATAACAGACTCTTTTGTATTTTACGTAGAAACATGCCTCTAAATAAGATTGTCTATAACCCAGAAATCACTGGGAAGGCCTTAATTGAGTGTCAACAGTCCCCTAAAACACAGAACTCTGCTTACAGAGCCACACACTCTATTTTACCTATACAAGGTAGGACTCCTAAATCACACTGCAGAAGAAAGGTGTTTTCAACAATATTTTTTCCTGATTTTTTTTCTTGTTATTGTTTTTGGTTTGGTCTTGTTTTATTGTGCCTGAACAGACTAATTCTTCACAAGTACTTTAGAGAAAATAATGACAACATGTCCATTCCTTAAGGCCCTTTGCACAAATGTGCTCTGTGTTAAAGGTTGTGAGACACATACCTTTCCCTTACTTCATTAGGGAGAGTTTCTACCTTGACTTAAAGCTGCTGATGATACTTGGTTATTTTTTTATCTGAGTCTGAAAGTGATCCAATAAATAAGAGTCCCCAGAATGTAAAACCTGAAAGAATAGGGACAGAGTTGAGGCCAAAAATTTTATACCCGAAAACATAATCTTATAGCCAGAGTGAACAAGAATTCTTATATAGCATAACACATTAATTCTGAAACTCTTAAAATATCATCAAAGAACTTCCTCTTGCCTCATAAAGACTAGGCAAAAGTGTCCCTCCAATGTGTTCCCACTATGTTGTGTACTTTGTCTAAGTGAAGCATTTTCTTTCACTGAAAAGTCATTGTCTGTTGGTTTATTTCTGTATTGTCATTACTGGATCATGAGTTCGTGGAGGACAGAGTAGTTTCATACTCACTGTTGTGTTCTACTCCAGTTTTGATGGCAAAGGATGGGAACACATTTGAGATAATAAAAATAATTGTTTAAAAAACCCTAATATGGACTAAATAAAATGGCCCACAAGAATATATTTTAAGGCTTTATCCAAGTACAGGGAGTGAGATGCAGCTGGACCTCAAGGTGGATTAGAATAAAAATATGGAACCGACATCACTCTTTTTACATCTCTCTGACCCCCATCATGTCTCTTGTTTATTCCTACTCTTGAGTAGCTCTCCATTTTCCCTTTCTTGACCACATGCTATTGATTATCCATACTGCATGAACTCAGCTTAGCTTATTTCAATAAAACCTCCCTAGTCCAACATTAAATACTGATAAATCACCTCCAAGTGCTCATAGAGAAAGTCTAATTTGTCCAGTTTCTTCCTGTGCAGGGCCCTATCATCAGCCTGTATCAATACATACTTCCCTTCAGGTCAATGTTAGTGGGGGATGAAAGGGAACAGTCATATGGTACACTGCTCACTCCCCAAGCAACAAAAGTTGTGGGAATAAGCAGACTCCCTAATAAAGCAGCACAAACAAGGCAGTTCCCTCAAAGGTGTCCCATACTTAATACCTGATACCTAAGGGCCATCAAAATTATGTTTTAAATGAATGAACAAATGAATGTGGCAGACATTGTAGGTAACATGTCAAACAGTTTCCCCTTACTTCCCTCTAAAGTAATCCTTCTTTAGCTCAATATTAGGTGGAATTAGGCTCAGGGAATGTGGACCCAGCTTGGTGGGGTACTGGAGATAGCTTACATTGGTTTGAGGGAGCCAGTTTACGCACCTCTCTTCCCAACTCTGCCTTAGTGAAGCCATGTTTGTAGCTTGAAATCATCAGCCATGATGAGAGTATTTGCACCACAGAAATCAGTCAATGCTGCAATCAGTGCTTGCTTTTTTTTTCCTCCCCAGAGTGCAGGCTATTAAACATTTACCATCATACTACTGGCACAGCCAGAATCATGGTTGGTCTAAGCTAATAATGGAAATCCCAAGCCTCATTTTTTAGGAATTGATTAAGGGAAGAGCCTGTGACCCATTTCTATCAGTGGGATCTGGGCTTTCTTGGATTTGCTTCTGAAATAAAAAGAAAGATACTTGGATTTCCTACCTTTGAATATTGCCTTTTAAAAATGTGATACTTGTAGCCAATTTGCAATCCAGAGAGGCAAGCTTAGAAATGAAAAAGAGGCTTACAATGAATGAAAAGAAATATGAAGGAAAAAAGAATCCCTGGGTTTCTGATGACCCAGGATCAAATGTGGAAATGTCCTGCCTCAGGTATCTTGTGAAGTGTCAACAAATGACCTTCATTTCTTAGGGCAATTTTCATTGAATATTCTATAACTTGCAGCAAAAAGTTACAGTGGATGGATGGACAGATGGGTGGATGCATGGAAGGATGAATGAATAAATGGATGAATGAATGAGATCATTTATTTAGATGTGTACTGGGCAAAAAAATACCTGGGACAATTCCATGTATGCACAGGTATGTGACACATGTCCCACTGCACTTTTACTTTATTTTAAACTTCTCCTTTTTTTAAAATCATGTGTGAACAGAGAACTTCTTACTAAAGGAGTATGAACATTACCCATTTACATAGCTATATACATTCAGGAACCTTCTCAATGAAGGACACCTGTTCTTCTCTGCCACCCACTAGAAAATATTCTTTTAAATAGAAAAATGGGAAACTTCTGGGATTTTTAATTTCCAATACTAGCAGTTTAAATTCGAAGGTGTAATTTGTATATTTGTGTGCATGTATGAGCATGCACGTGGGAATGATGGTTTTTTAATTTTATGTTTATTACACAATCAGCTATTGTTCTTATAATGAACATGACTGAAATACAGCAAAAATGAAAGCCATTATGTGCAGTGAGGATGATTCATAGCACGATTTTTACACTGACATTCTTCTTTCTCTATTTTGAGTCTGGGTGATGGGTTCAGACAAACACAAGTCTTTGCTGGCTGGTGAGAAAAGTCACTAGTCCCTATCCCACCAGGTCAGCTGCAGTGAATCATTGTTTTCTTCTTCATCCCACACTTTTGCCAATGAATCTAAGTTCTCTCCAGAAACGCTAATGTGTTGTGATTCCAGAGAAGAGGAAAGGTATTCCAAGGCATACTTGACCTGGATGCTACCTGAGGGGCAACTAATGAAAGAAAACATGTCAAAGCCTGGCCACTTTATTCTTCTAGGAAAAAAAGTGTCAGGTAGCTAAGGTGAAAAGTTGTTTCTTTTTTTTTTTTTTTAAAACAACCATTTTTTTTTTTCAGTCCCCAGTTACCCTTCTCAGGACTAGCTATATGCATAATAATAGCAAAAAAATGTTGTTCTGGAGGTTACTTCTTTCAGTTTCTATTAAAACTGTAACAGTGCCTGCTTCCATTATACATTTCCCTGTATATTTCAATCAAAATGTCACCTAGCCGCTGTGCCTAGAGTGCACTTAATACTTTCATTAAAACCAATAAAACCAAGAAATGACAAGGGTGCAGGTGGGTGTAGGCAATTAAACTCCTACTGTATGTATTGTTAAATAGCAGTTGAGGAAAGAAAGAAGCCCTGTTGAACACCTGTCCCTTCTTTTTGAATGGTGGCTAAGAAATCCACTTAGCTAGCTATTGTCTGCTTATTTTCCTGACAGATAATGTGAAGAACAGGCAGTTATGGGGCCAGTAATTCAGAATTAATTTTTTCTTCATAGGAGTGCTGTGGACACTGAGTGCAGTAATGGTGCCTGATCAGGATTTAGGGGGGGTAAACAATACAATCGGAGATGATGGGCAGGAGATAAAAGCCCTTTATAGGTCTGTTCCACTTGCCAGTAGGAGCTGTGGTTCTTGCTGGCACCTTTTATTATTTTTTTATCTCTTTCAAATGAAAGTCTGAAGAGTTAATCATTAAAACATTTGCCTTGTGTGTGTGTGTGCACACGTGTTGAAAGAAGAGGCAAATGAAGACTCTACAATGTTGGCTTTCCATCTTTTCCCACCATATTAAAAATGCTGGTGGCTGCAAAAGACAGCTGTTAAGCCATGCATTGTTTATGAAGCTTCCTCCTGTGAGCTTCTATGTCAATTGAGAAAATTACCACATTTCCTTTAATAAACTGGGACCTTTTGCTAACCCACCATTATTGCTTATTTCATTCTGTCAGGAAACACTGACCCCTAACATGTACAACAAAAATTTGTTCCCACCGGACCAAATTAAAATTCTCTCTTGCTCTTATTCTTTCCCCCTCTCTCCTGCTTCCTCCCTCCCTCTTCTTCCTCTCCCCACCTCTCTTTCTGTCTCCCTCATCTTTCTAAGTCCCTGTTCCTAAATGCTAGCCACCCAAGCAATTTCACAGACCAGCTGAATGAAGACTCTCTGGAGAGGAGTTAAAGAGAAGGATTAGATACAACTGTTCTCTGGCCAGCCTCTGAGACCCCTTAGCAGAAAAACAGCAGACAGATCTTGTGAATTATCTCCCAGTCACTGACGCGAACCACTCAGAATAAATCAGAATTGAATAACTGCTTTATTAGTCAGGTAAAATTTACCGATCTGTTATAGAAAGGAAAAAACAATATAAGCAAAAGAGGACAGGCCACGCTAAAATAGCAAGCACAAAACCTCCCATAAATCCTCTCATTTCAAATATTTGATATTTAGTGTAGAGTACGTTCTTGGAGAAGTTAATCTTTGTGTAGTTTGTGTTGTCTGGAAGGAAACATACATAACCCAAGACCTTAAAGCCCATCAGTGTTATTAAAATACACACTGATTAAGTATGGTGACCTCAATTTCCAAGCCCCAAATCAGGAAACATATTTTTCCAGTGCTTTTTTTTTCTCCTTAAAAAAATTAATCTGGTAATATTTGGACCATGAAAACAGTAAATCTGCGATCACTTAAAGTTATCCCTACCCAAAATATCTGAGTTACAGACTTTCTATCCGTAGGAGCCACCTGTACCCAACTCATGAACTTCTTAACACTATTTCTTTATACTCACTCATTTCATGAGCATCTCACTCATTCATCCGTTCAGTCAGACAGCCTTTAATCAGTGAGTACCACTAGCAAGGAACTGTGCTGTTGTTCTACCACTTATATACTTACCAAATCCCTCAATTTTTTTAAAGTTAAATTCTGTTTCCTTATAGAGCAAAGTTGATGAATTCTGAACCTGTTTATAGCATAAATGTCTCATTCGTTGTGATCCTTGCAGAGCTGTCCATGGTGCTGAATAATGAAGCTCTTCTTAACTGCCCTAGAATTCTACTCTACAATTGGAACTTTATTATCTAGTCCCCCGATTATACATCAATCCCCTTCTCCCATATCAAAGAGGACTTACTCAGATTGGTGTTTGAAATATATAACCTCATGGCAGTGTTTGGGTGTATTATTTTATTTGGCTACCTAGAGGTCCTTGAAAATGTACCCATGTAAATATTATCTATCTCAAATATATATAAAAAAGCTCAAAATTGGCAGAAGTTTTGCACATCAACTAACATGGTACTATGAACAACCATATACTAATTAATGAAGTTCATACTTATGTCTACTAACTGATGATAAAATGACAGATACGTGATAATGAATAGTCTAGGAAATGTCAGAGGACTGTTTGCAATTAGATGATAGCAGCTTTAATCTTGGAAAGAATGAGAAACTAGATCCATGAGAGAGTTACCCTCAAGCATGATATATATTCAGGAAATCATTATTAAAAGCAATTGTATAAGCTGCTAATTTTATGTGTCCTCAAACTGTGAGGATATACATGTACCACAGCAATGCTGCATAGTCAATGGACTATAACATATGACAGTCATCAGAGACTACATACCATGCCCAGTGGGTAAACACTACCCACCACTGATTTATAGATCAAAACTCTCACTCAACTCTACAAGCTTACTGACATATGAATGATATGATAAAAATCACGATGAATCAAAATGTCTCTAAATTAATTGTGGTTACTTGTGATGTTCCTTTCATAGTCACTTCAAGAATCTTAAAATTATATGCAAGTGAAATGTGTTATAATTAAATTAGAAGGACTAGTATGGGGAAAACCTTAAAAGACAGTATCTGTTCCTCCTTATATTTCCAAGTCAATTAAAAAATACAGGTAGAAGAAAATTCCTAATAAATGCAGGAAAAATAATTTAAAACTTTTATATGAAATTTATAGTAACAGTAGATTATTTTTATGTAGTATTGTCTCCTATTGGTGATGTTTATCAAATCATACTTCAACTGTAGAATAAAAAATATTATTATAGGTATTGGAAATTTCTACTTTCCAGAATTTTATCTAGAAACTGTATATTGGAAAACTGTAGATTGTGAAATACGTGGTGATTAAGCACATTTTAAGGAAAACTGTTGAACCATAAATGACGTTTTATGTTAGGACTTAGTAATAAAATACTTTCACAGCTTCTCTTCCTAAAACTGATGATGATGAAAAGCGACTGACTTCTTAAACTCCAAGCATCAATATATTTTGGTAAAGAAGAAATGATAAGCTATAAATCTATAAAATAGTTCATCTTACTATGGGAATTAATCTCATCATTAATTTCACCTTTGTTTATAACACTTGTCTGATAATGTGATTTATAATAAGAAATATATATCTTGGTCTTAACCACTGGTTCCTGGCTCACAGGTCCCGAAACCCTTGTAATTTCTCAAGTGATTAGAGCAACATTGGCCTCTTTTTATATAATATTTGATTTTTGTCCTCCATTCCTGAAATAGCTTTAAATCCATAAAGGTGAAATGGATGTCTTTTGTTATTCACAACAAGCCCCCTACAACCACACCTGAGTTTACATTAATGAGGTGACCGTTAGAAAGCATAAGAACTGAGGTTGGTTACCAGGGGAGCGAACTATGTGATAGGCGGGTTGAAACTTTCAGCCCACCATGACCTCAGGGGTGGAGAGAGGGGTGGACGTTAAATCAATCACCAATGGCCAGTGATTTAATCAAGCATTCCTATCTAATGAAGTCTCCCCTAAAAATGCATGAACTAAGGGGAGACCTTCTGGTCTGGTGAACTTGTGTAAGCTCAGAGAGCGTGGTGTCCCTGAAGGTGGCATGGAAGCTTTGCGCCCCTTCCCACATCTTTCCCTATGCATCTCTTCCATCTGAATTACAATAGTCTCCCTGTCTGCAGTTTCACTTTCTGCAGTTTCACTTACCCACAGTCAACCACAGTCTGAAAATATTAAGTGGAAAATTCCAGAAATAAACAATTGATAAGTTTAAAATTGTGCATCATTCAGAGTAGTATGTCCTGCGCTGTCCCACCTGGAAGGTTAGTCATCCCTTTGTCCAGCTTACCCCGCCCCTTAGTCACTTAGTAGCGTCTTATTAGATCAACTGTCTCGTAACTGCAGTGCTCATGTTAAAGTAACCCTTATTTTATTTAATAACGGCCCGAAATCGAAGAGTAGTGATGCTGGCAATTCAGATATGCTAAAGAGAAGCCGTAAAGTGCTTCCTTTAAGGGAAAAGGTGAAACTTCTCCACTTAGTAAGAAAAAAAATCATATGCTGAGGAAGCTAAGATCTACTATAAGAATGAATCTTCTACCCATGGAAGTGTGAAAAAGGAAGAATAAATGTGTGCTAATTTTGCCGTCATACACCAAAATGTAAAAGTTATGGCCACGGTATGTGACAGTGCTCAGATAAAATGGAAAAGGCATTAAATTTGTACAATAAGATACTTTGAGAGAGACACCATATTTATTACAGCATATTGTTATAACTGTTCTAATTTATTATTGGTTATTACTTTTAGTCTCTTACTGTACCTAATTTATAAATTAAACTTTATCACAGGTTATGTACGTATAGGAAAAAAACACAGTATATATAGAATTCACTACTATCTGCAGATTCAAGCATCCACTGGGAGTTTTGTAATGTATATGCCATGGATAAGGGGAGACTACTGTATATCCTTTTATAATAAATGGCTACTCTACTAAGTAAACTGTTTTCCTGAGTTCTGTGAGCTGTTCTAGCAAATTTACTGAATCCGAGGAGGGGGTTATGCAAACCTCTAACTCATATCCAGTCATGGCACAGGTAACATAACAATTCATAGCATAGGTAACAGCCTAGACTTGAAGTTGGGGGAAAGGGAAAGACAGGCTTGTGGGACTGAACCCTTAGCCTGTGGTATCTGACGCTAACTCCAGGTAGACAGTGTCAGAATAGAGTTAAATCGCACAACCTCCAGCTGGTATTACAGCATTGCTTTGTATGTAGAAAATCCACATACCTGGTGTCAGAAGTGAAGTAGTTGACAGAAGAGGAGAAATATAGGAGGTGAGTTTTTCCTTAGAGCATGCACGGAGGGTGAGTTTTCATGGGCAAAATGAAACTGTTATTCTACACTGAAACTGCTTCAGTTTTTCTTAATGATCAAATGTAGTGTCTATGGATATCTACATCAGTGTTGATCAGAAGAAATAACTGCTTCTAGTCCTGAGGCCATATATCTGTTTCAAGAGAGAGAGATATCCTTAAAATCTTATGTGATAATTCTATCTGCTGAAGATGGGAAAGACAGAAACAGAAGAGCAGAATCTCGGCCAGAACTCATTACGCTAAGGGCAGTTATGTAAAAGATAATTGCTTGTTTTGTGTGTGCGTGCGTGTCTTTAATTTATCTGAGGGCGCCAAAGACTCTCGGCCAGTGAGTACGAAAGACAGGGAGAGCAAGCAATTGCTGTGTGGTTTCTAGCAACCTGCTCTACTCTAATTCACAGAAACCTCCAGGCGAATGGCCTCCACAATTCCTCATTTCCAGGTTTCCTTCACAGAGTTAGCAAGTCATACATGCAAATCAAAGCTGACTCCGAAACACTTGGTTTATCTCTGCTGTTCAAAAATATGCCAGAGGGAGAAAGACAAAAAACATGCCGCACATTCTTGAGATCTTGCAGACTCACTGTTTGCCCTTCTACCCCTAGTTTAACATCTACATAATGATGATGATATTTTGACTACTGTTTTCTCCTCAAACACTTCAGAGTCCGCTTCTCATTTCCCTTTGTGATGGCCTCAAGAATTACCTCTGCTCCTTTATCATTTCTGGATCAAGTGTCTTTCTGACCAAAATTTTTTCTTCTTCTTGATGGGGCAATGTTTGTCTAAATCTCCTGACTTAATGAAGTCTACTTCTACTAACAAGATATAACATACAAAATATTCCCACATTAATTGTCAAATATAGAATCTTTTATGATAAAGAACATTTCCTATGTATACTTTAGTTAAATTTTTTCCCATATTTTAATGCAATAAATAGAAGCTAGCTTTATAGCAAGTCCTCTCATGTAAAGCCTGTATCTCCCCCCATCCACAAGCCCTACCTATGTATGAAAACTCTCTATCAAACCTTCTGTTGTTTCAGTCTCACATATGAGTGTTTAAACAGCTGAATTATTTGGAGTTGCAAAGGTATCCAAAATAAAAATAATATATATTATATTATAACCATACATTACAAATTGAACATACAATATTATATTTAATACACAAATTATAATATAATAGTGTTCTTAACTATAATGTTATAAAATATAATAATATGTTATATATGATGTAATACTTATTGTTTTAAAAGCAGAAAAAAGGAATGGAGGCTATATGGGAGGGAGTAAAAAATGGGTTTACTTTAATCTTCTATAATACAAGTTAAAGGAAAATTGTAAATTTATAAAGCAAAGAACAGAGTCAAGTGTGAGCCTACGATTTTAAAGTAAGGTGACAAGTACCAGATTAACTAGAATATAATTTAAATGGTTACAGTTTAGGAACAGGAGTGGGCATGAGAGTGAGGAAGTGGGATGGAAGGATGATTTAGTCTCCACTTTATATCCTTCTGTACTATTTGGACTCAATTAAAAAGAAAAGAATGTACTTATTTTATGATTTCCAAGAAATTGAACTGAGAAAATATCATCACTGTGACTAAACTCCGCACTACGCAACAACACTTACTTGTCAAGTGCCATGCTGACTTCATTGCTAACTCTACGTATGACACTGAATTTGATTTCACCCTCATTTGTCAAAGGTCATCACCTCTGATATCCAGCACTCAGAAGAGAGATGAACCCCTCCACCACTTGGTCGTGGATATATTAGTACTTCCCTACGTGGCTTTCTATGAGAATGGAGAGGAAGACACAAGGCCATTCCAGCAGCTGTGGGTTAGTGGAAAAAGCACGGGTCATGGATTTAGAAGTTTTGAATTCAAGTTCTGACTCTACTGTGCCGTATCCAATCCATCACTTAATTTCTCCTCGATTCAGTTTCTTTTGTGTAAAAGAGGTGTTTGAGATTTTTTGAGGGAATGAATGGAGGTTACAAATAGGAGAGTATTCTTCTGCTGTAAGTAACGAAACAATGGTTAATATAACAGTTTGCACGTCATTTGTTTCCCGTGTAACCTGCTTCTTGGCGATCCCTGCAGCTATCTGGTGCCACTTCTGACCTCTTCCATTGCCAACACCAGCCTAACAAGTAGCTTTCTCAGCCCAACCACAGCAAGTGTTATTCTTTCTGTTTCTAGCATAATATAAAGGAAATGACTGCTTTTCTTTTCTTAGCCCACTTCACTCACATTCAGAGAAAAAATTTGCTCTTTATCTTGTTATGTTTTCAGTCTAAATGATTTACATTACCTAGATGAAACATTGCTATGAGGGCATGAAAGGTTAATTCCTTCCCTTTATACAGAGACTTGGACACTGTTTTGAATTATCGACCAGGGATGGCTTTCAAGGGTCATCTAAACAGTAAGTTGTGAATTGTAGCCTCTTTGTCTGAGCCTAAAGCCTGGCTGTCTTCTTAAAAGTGGTTAAGTGGAAGTTATCGATGAGAGCTGGAGTGAGATTTGACATCAGCCTTTAATTATACCTTGAAAGGCAAGCAAAATGGAAAATTAAGGCTAATTCAATTGAACAGTTGATCACTAAGCAATAATCACCACAAAGAAATGTATTTATTTCTCTTTCACGCAAGTGCTGCCCACATGGAAGATTGGTACCAGTAATTAGATTTATACCACTCTTCTTAAGATATTTTATTTAGATCAAGAGAGGGATGCTTTATTCAACCTATTTGAAAATGTGTTTGTATGGACACACAGGCCTGGGATTTCCTTAAAACGAAAATGAGTGGGAATAGAACTCCTGCATTATTTCATCCCTCCTGAGGACATCAATCTAAGCTCCTGGTCAGCACTATTTATATTAGACAGAGAGTGCAAAACAGAGAGACACCATCAATAAAAAGCTCATATTTAGAAGTACATTATCTAAGACCAGTTACCAAGCACATTAAAGGTATATTAAAATATACTTAACACATCAACATTTATGCAAAGTGTTTTGGCTGTTTAGTCTTTGCATTTTAATCATTAAAAAACATAAGAGTGGGCAGCTTTTATCTAGTCTCCGACATTCTCCTGTCAAATGGAGCTACTTATATCAACTACAGAAGAACTGTCTTAACACCCACAAAATTCAAGAAACTCTTTGCAAGACTGTCACAAATTGACTATGCTGAACCATATGATATTGCCAATATTCAACTATTTTTTACCTACAAATATGGTAGTGTCACAAAGACGCAGACACGTTATGGATCACACTTCTCTAATTCTTGCATAATAAGTTATCAGTCAAGTCCTCCATGAACATTGTTCAGGGAAGCTCTTCCTGGTTGAAGAAACTCAGGGGCATTTATTTTTGATTAGTAAAGATGAATATTATAAACCTGTGTTAATTCATGTGACTGTTCCCTTTTGCTAAAGCAATTTCAAACAAAAAAGCAATGACACTAAAACGCTATCAGTAATTATCTCTGCAGATACAGGTTAATTTTTCTTCTTTACACTTTACCATATTTTCCAAATTTCTACAATGAGCAAGTATTTTCAAATCAGAAACATGTTGTTTTTAAAAATTAAAGGGAGCCGAACTTTAAATATTCCATTAACATCTGAAGAGAGCAAGTTGTATAATAAATAAGCCTATTCCTTCAGACAAAACACCTATGAATAATTCTGGAAAATGACTTATTATCACCACCACCCCAATTTCTCCTCCTGTTGACAAGTAGTCAGGGTAGTTGACACTTCCACTTTCACTTGAGCTGATTTGTGACACTTATTAGTCAACCAATTTAGGAGCACAACGTGATTTGGTGGTCTAACGTCACCTCTGGTCACATATTAACCTCATTTTGGCTTAAATGCTCCATTTGAATGGGAAACCCTATCCAGCTGGCAGGGGAATAGCACTTGCTTTAAATTGGATATTATTCTGAATTACAGTCAACTCTGTAATGCGGTGTGATGTGGCTGCTAAAAAGCCAAGGATCTTAGACTGCGTTAATAAAAGTGTAATTTCTGGTTTATGGGAAGTATTCTATATTCTGATTGAGCCACATCTGGAGTATTATGTTCAATTACAGGTCAACATTTTAAGGACCATGGCAAATTAGAATATGACCAGAAGAGAAAATCAGAGTGGGGAGGGGTCTGAAAGCCGCCATCATCTTTGAGGAACAGGCAATGGAAAGCAGACTAGGTATAAGTGATGACAAAATAGCTGTCTTCAAACATTTGAACTGGTTGAGTGTAAATGCGAGATAGGATTGTTCTATCTGCATTGTTCAGATGCAGCAAGAATTGGGTTTTCTATCAACATGAGAGGATATTAAAATGGAGCATCTGTTTATCTCCCCTTTGGCTGAGATCACAAAAGGCTGGGACCCAACCACCAGGTGACAACTATTTCAGCTCTTCCCCACTGCAGGACTTCAGAGCTCAGGGCAACCAAGAAGCTGGGGGACTAGAGCAGCATTAGTTTCAGAATAGACATTTAACTACTGAAAAGAGACTTTTAATGACTAGTAATAACCAGAGGATGTTTGTATTTCGACAAGTTACCACAAAAAGTATAGGAGCTGCCTGAAATGTCAGCCAAATAGCAAAAGAAAAACTGGCTCCCAAGTACGGATTGAAAGGCTGGAGGCAGGAAGGAAGAATAAAACTGTGTCATCTAGGTCTTCCCTGGTGGCGCGCAGTGGTTGAGCGTCCACCTGCCGATGCAGGGGACACGGGTTCGTACCCCGGTCCGGGAAGATCCCACATGCCGTGGAGCATCTGGGCCCGTGAGCCATGGCCGCTGAGCCTGCCCATCTGGAGCCTGTGCTCCGTAACGGGAGAGGCCACAACAGTGAGAGGCCCGCGTACCGCAAAAAAAAAAAAACAAAAAAAAACCTGTGTCATCTATATCGGTGTAATTTCATACAGTAGGTTCTCTCTCTCACACACACACACTCCATGTAAAGGCATAAAGGCACAGATTTCATATCAACATAAGAAATTTCCACCATTAGGCTGCTTATCAACAAAATGGGCTGCCTCGAAATATGGCCCCCTCCCCATCAGTGAAGCCTGGGAAGACAAATGCCAGCAACAGTAAATCTCCGAGGATGCCATCCTCTCTCTCTATGACACTGTGAGACTCCATGCAGACGAAAGAGAGATAGGGTAGAGAGAACCTAGAGAAAGTATGAATCCCCAGGTCAACAATAATACTTTTTATTTTTAGAAACAGGGAAATTCTCAAGGTGCTGGAGTGTCCAGCACTCTCTGCTTATCCTGAACCCCTGTCAGTACAGATCTATTCTCTTTAGATTAGGGTGTGGTCATTCAGTACAAAGACAAGACCCTGATTCACAATGCACAAACTTGTGGATAACTGAGGTGTGACCCTAATTTGTGACAATTTAATAAATTCAATTGCATGTATGTTTTAAAATAATTAAACTTATTAACAGGCACGCTGGCCAAAATAATTTCATAATTTGATTAATTCTATATAGTGTAGGTTGCTAATAATTAGACAGAGCCATCCAGGGATTGGATCCATTTACTGCTAACCTCTTCATTCAGTCTTTAGATTTGCTTGATCAGATTCATTTTCTAGGGTTGAACTGTGGTAGATAACAACCATCTAACTCGGAATCCCTGAACTGGAGGGAAGGGGAAAAGAATTTTGCAAAGATCTTGTGTGGGCTGTATGGGAAGGGGGTAAAAAAGCAGAGGAATTGATACAGATATGGATGATTAGATTCTGACAAATGTCCCTCCTGCCAAAACTGAGTACATGCATCCAAACATCTTTATGTGTGATCTTCTGTAATCTTGCCAGATGTAGAGCTGTCACCTGAATTAGGATGTCAGGGATTTTGGCTTGAGCCCTAACATAAGTTAGGCCATGATGAAACAGGAATTCATTTATTCAAATTCATTCATTCAATAAATATTCATTGGGCACTTATCCTTTGGCAAGTCTGTGGCAGTTACTGGGGATAAATTCACAACAGATACAAATCCTCCTATCACAGAACTTACAGTACAAGGGCACCACCCTTATGACCTCATTTAACCTTTATCACCTCCTCCCAGGCCCTGTCTCCAAATACAGTCAAAGCGGGGGATGGGGGTGGGGGGGGGGGTTAGGGCTTCAACATATGAATTTTGGGGTAGGGGAGACAATTCACATCTTAAAAGAGCAAAAGTACTCAGCTTAGAATTTTCTGAAAATGAACCCAGATAAGCAAACACTAATCAAAGCTGAAAGAAACAACTGTCATTGCCTTGCCCTGAGATACACAATGGGGCCAGGAAGCTGCTCTGCTAATCCATTTGTGGCAACAAAAATAAAAGCCTCAGAGACCAAATTCAAAGTTTGTTCAAAAGATCCATCTTTTATTAATCATGACGTCTTTTTGATGGGAGCAGGAGGTAGATGGGGGAAGCTGGGCAAAACATCTATATGGAAACGCTTCTCCTGGTCTCTCCCTAAGGAGACCTGCCAGACCTCACTGCAAAGCCCAGGTATGCATTGTCCACCCCTTCCTCCTGCACTGTTAATAGTGAACTGTGAGTAACAATAGACTTTCTGTTTGATAATAAGAGCAGAGGATGAAGACACCTTCTTTTAAGCAAGATCAGTGTGTGACAAAGCACTTCATTTCCCCAGGAGGTTGGAGTCATTAATGAGAATAATGAACTGGGCAGCAGGCACAACTTAGAGGAAGATGGTTGTCCATCTATCCACAAGTGCTGTAAAGCCATTCTGTTCTTTGGCTGGTCGAGGCTGGTGTGCATTAGACTGGCAATTTACAAAGCAACAGAAAGATATTGATTAATCTGCATGGAGACAATGCAGCATTTGGAGGTCAAATCAAGACTTTGCCCAGCATGCTTTTTGGAAGGTTTCTTTTTAAGAAAATGAATGACATAAACAGTACTCCTACAATGATCAAAAGCAAAAAAGAAATTACTTCCAATCTTGTAATTATAACAAAATCAATTCAGTATCTCCTTCTCTCGTCCATTTGAACAAGGAAATGTCAGATGTCCTAGAACAGAGAATGGAACAAGTTTTGGAACTGGTAAGGTAAAGGACTTCTGTGCACTGGGAAATGATGTAGCAAAGGGCTGTAACACTGTACGTGCAGAGCTAAAGGGATAGTGGGGCTACTGTAGCTTAGGGGAATCATATGGAACACTGACTTCAACTTATTTTAAACCTTGAGAAATTACTGTCCAGCAAGCAACTCTGACCTCCGTCACCACACTGCTTGTGACAGTGCTTAAGTACCTACTAGAGTGCCAGCTGTTTAGCCATATGTCCCTGGGTCACCATCATGCTGCTGCAATTCTAGAGGACTTCACCATGCTTCACTCAATATGCGCTCCACAGCGACATCAGATGGTGACAAGAAAAACAACAGAAGCATAAAATTCGATCATTGGATGATTAGATTTACTGGTTTGATTTTGTGGGTGTTAGTTTCCTTCTAGCTTTACTGACATATAATTGACAAATAACATTGTGTAAGTGTAAGGTGTACATATTGATGATTTGATACACTTATATATTGCAAAATGATAGCCACAGTAAAGTTAGTTAACACCTCCATCACCTCATATAATTACCATTTCATTTCTGTGATGAGAATATTTAAAATTAAATCTCTCAGCAACTTAACAGTATTGTTAACTATAGTCATCATGCAGTAGATTAAATCTCCAGAATTTATTCATCTTGTAACTG
The DNA here is from genome assembly GCF_964270905.1 of Leucopleurus acutus. Lineage (NCBI taxonomy): Eukaryota > Metazoa > Chordata > Mammalia > Artiodactyla > Delphinidae > Leucopleurus > Leucopleurus acutus. Next base: position 41,322,806 of record NC_139150.1, read on the forward strand.
TACCCTTTGACCAAAATCTGCCCATTTCTCCCACCACCCCATCCCCTCCCCCTTGCAAACACCATTCTACTCTGAGTTCTGCTTTTTCAGATTTTGCATATAAATGAGACCATACAGTATTTGTTATTCTGTATGACTTTTCTCACTTTGCATAATTCCCTCAAGGTCCATCCACATTGTCACAAATGGCAGGACTGCCTTCCTTCTCATGGCTGAATATTATTCCATTGTGCAAGTGTTGTTTTCATATCCTAGTTACTGTGAGTGACGATGCAATGAATATGGGAGTGCAGATATCTCTTCGAGTTCCTGATTTCATTACCTTTGAATATATACCCATAAGTGAGATTGCTGTATCACACGGTAATTCCATTTTTAATTTTTTGAGGAACCTCTATACTGTTTTCTGTAGTGGCCGCACCATTTACATTCCCACCAGCAATGCACAAGGGTTCATTTTATCCACAGCCTTGTCAACACTTGTTATCTCCTGTCTTTTTGATAACAGCCATTCTAACAGGTGTGAGGTGATAGCTCATTGTGTTTTTGATTTGCATTTCCTTGATGATTAGTGAGGTTGAGCCCCTTTTCATGTACCTGTTGAAAGTCTGTAGGTATAGTATTTTTTTTTGCCATTTCAGCCATGTCCTATGAATTCATGCTTTCCCATCCTTTATGTAAAATCTCAGGTCAGAAACAGTTTTTAAAAGTCTTTTCAGTCGTAAGATTTATCTTGTTTCTGTAATTAACAATTTCCATGCAGTGTAATCTCAGAACTCTAGACTCTTGTCCCACTTAAAGCTTCTTCCTTCCCTGGCTTTCATCTGCCCTAGACTGGAACCCGCAATGGAGTTCCAGTGGCCAAACTCCTCCCTCTTCCTCTCTCCACCTCCTCTTCCACTCCCTAACTGCTCCTCTGATCTCTTTAGGCTGGGGTGAAGGAAGGAGGAAAGAAAAGAGCAGACAGGATATACTTGATCAAAGCAATAATGATCTGGGGTTAGTGTTATCTGCTAGGATACCATGTGTTAAAATGTGTAAAAAGAGGATTCTTCCTCTTTTGGAGCACTTAGGTGGATTCCTTAGGGATCCCTTGCTGGGATTTTGACTGAAGCTACTTGGTGAGAACAAGAATTCCTATCTGACTGCCACTTAGGACCTCCAAACAGTCCCTAGTCTTCCATCTGGCCTCCACACATTGGGGTCTTATCCCCACCTCAAGGAAACTTTCTTATATGGTATTCCTTTTCCGATGAACCCAGACCTGCTTCCTTCTTTAGCACCCATATTTGGACCTTGGGAAGTATGCAAATTGTCCTTCTTTTAGTTGATGAAGTTTAGTTGAAGAGGAACTTGCTCCTCATGCATTCCTCCTTTTGTTGTTATTGTTGCAAGTTTAAACTAGAGCGTCCTTTGTAGATTTCTCCTTGGGAAAGCATGGACCTACACCTTGTGATCTAGTCCTATAATCACTTGCAAAGTACTGCTAGAGAAAATCACATATAGCTATGCAGGCTGATACTGCTAGAGTTGCCTTTGTGTGTTAGCCAAATGTGAGACATAGAACTATATGACAAGTGCTCTGTGCAAGTTCTCCAGAGATTAAAGTGTTAGGATCAAGCAAACTTAAATCTGAATCCTATCTCTACCATTTCTTAACTGACATTTTATGTAACTTACTCTTTAAGACTAAGCTTTAGTTTCCTATTCTTTATTTCCTAAAGAAACTGCTTTGAAATTTTTGAGATAAATTTAATTACTTATTTTCTTTCTTTTTTTCTTTTCTTTTAACCAGGCAATAAGATTTAAGACTGTATCTCTGGCGGTGTTAACTGTCAGCTGCATTACTAACCAGATGTGTTATCTTATGTGTCTTCAGGGATGTGAATGATGAAAAGACCATATTTTTTTTCATTTTCTCTTTATGCGTCATATCCATTTTTTCAGATTTTTTAGAAGTTTTTATTTCAATGTTTTCTCAACAAAATACTGATGTATCAATTTAACTTTGCATTCCAATTTAATGATTTCTGCTTTTATCATATTCTCCTGTTTTCTTTAGGCAAGTATGCTATGTTTTACATAACTTCTTGAATGAAGCATTTTAATCACTTCTATCAGTGTTTATTTTCAAATAATGAAAACATTTAAAGCTATGCATTTTTTTTCTCTTCGCCATGTTGGTCACATCTCATAAATTTTGATGCGTAGAATTTAAATTTTAATTATTTTCTAAAATTATGTATTTCTAAATTTAATTTCTTTTTGTCCCAATAGTTACCTAAAATTATGTTTGTTTTATTTTAAAAGATTCATTTTCAGTGTTTTATTAGTTTAAACTTCTTTTTGTTTATTTCTAATTTAAAATTTTTAAAAGTATCTTTACATATCTTGGTGGCCTAGCATATGATCAATTTTGAAATGTTTACAGAATTATAAGAAAAATACGTAGTCTCAACTAGGTACGTGTGTGTGTGTGTGTGTGTGTGTGTGTGTGTGTGTGTGTATGTGAGTGTGTTGATATAAAATTGTTATTCAGTTTTTTAACTCCATTAAAATATTCAGCAATAATTATGCTAGAATCAATTACTCTTTGTATTTCTATTTTTGCTTTTGAATTATTGATGCTATGTTGTATGATAAACTACTATTCCATATCTATTATGAATTATACCTTTTATTTTAAATTTTACTCCTTACTGTTCTAAACCCAAGTAAATTTTGTTTAATTATGCTTTGCTTTAAGAATACAATTGTCCCTTGGCATCCATGGGGGGTTGGGTCCAGGACCTCCCTCAGATACCAAAATCCACAGATGCTCAAATCCCTCCTATAATATAGTGTAGTATTTGCATATAACCTACCCACATCCACCCGTATACTTTAAATCATCTCTAGATTACTTATAATACCTAATACAATGTAAATGTTATGGAAATAGTTGTAAGTACAATGTAAACGCTTTGTAAATAGTTGCCAGTGGATGACAAATTCGGATTCAAGTTTTCCTTTTAGGAAATTTCTGGAATTTTTTTTCCTGAATATTTTCAATCCACAGTGGATGTGGATGCAGATGTGGCACCCATGGATACAGAGGGCCAACTGTGTATCAATTTAACATCACACATTTAAATTTTGCTTTCAGCCAAGTCTGGGTCTTTGTTTTTTCACCAAAATAATTTAAACTGTTTATAATATTTTTATATGATAACTTTTAAAACTTTTCTTTAAAATATAATTTTTGCTTTTTTCTTTCTTTTCCCTCTCTTTCACAAAATGCCTGCCTCCATTTTTCCTTAGTAATTTGAAAGCTATAAATCTTAATCTATTTGTGGTTACTTTCAAGGTTTTCAAAACAGAACTTTATCCTATATAAAGCTAATTAACAAAGTTAAAAATAATTGCCCCCTATATAAAATGAGGAATTTACTAATTTTTATTTCTTTCTACAAACTTTCCTTCCATTTCATGATCTGCATTAAAATAAATAAAATCTGGAGTTAGAATCAAATTATAGCTTCAGATTACTTCTTCATACATATGTGTTCTTTTCAGACTAATTTTAAAATTAAAACTATATTTATAATTTTTAGTCAAATTTAACTGGTTTTACTCCTAACCGGACAATATTTTATACTAACACCTCTTTTGTTCCTAAATTCTCAGTGTTGATTTTTCTCCTTGTCAACTGTCTCTCATCTATACATTATTATTTAATAAATTATTCATGGGTGGTATTGAGTATGCCCACCTGCCTCTGCCTCTACCCATTTCTAAGCATCTTTGTCTCTCCCTTACACATGAACAGCTACTTGGCTTGGTACAAAATCTTGGAACTGGTATTGATGCTAGAGAAAAGAGTGCATTCTGGCATTGTAGAAAGTATTTTCTTTGCGTTAGAAAGATAGCTGTCCATTTTTCTAGATAGGGTGAACAAAAGACCTTGTCTTTTAAATTCCAGGAATAGGCAGCATATAATTGATGAAAGATCTCCTTATTGTCTTTCAAGATAGCTACTATGCAGCAGATGCCACCAATGTTTTGTCAGTTCTATTCCATAGACCTGGTTATAAGTGGACATCTCTACTTGCAGTAGGTTAACTGTCACTCAGAGCTGGAATAGTGTTGCAAATTTTCTCCTTTTTCCATGTTTTTTTTTTTTTTTTTTTTTTTTTTTTTTTTTTGCTGTACGCGGGCCTCTTACTGTTGTGGCCTCTCCCATTGCGGAGCACAGGCTCCGGACGCGCAGGCTCAGCAGCCATGGCTCACGGGCCCAGCCGCTCCACGGCATGTGGGATCTTCCCGGTCCGGGGCACGAACCCGCGTCCCCTGCGTCGGCAGGCGGACGCTCAACCACTGCGCCACCAGGGAAGCCCTTTTCCATGTATTTTTAAGGGTGTTCCCTTAGAATTTTAGAGCCACTGCACCAATAATTGCTAACTTGGTGCTGTTTTTCAAGACACAGTTTTAGCCATCTTTGAATTCTAGTTGTCTAGCAGAGTACCTGAAGCTTCACCACCCTTACCCCTCTTCAAGCTCGCATATGATAAGAAAGCACTTAGAGTCCTAGGCCTGAGTCAAGTGGGGAAAACATCCAACTATTAGATAACTAAAATTAAGAATGTTTACTGGTCAATCCAAACCAGAATCTTTGAGTTGGAGTCAAAGTCAGGAGCTTGAAAGAGTAAAAATAAACTTTAAGATCATAGGAGCTGCTACATGTTCAAAGGAAATTAGAATGAAAAGTGGATAGGAAACTGAATTTAACTAAGAGTAGGTCAGAAATAAGCAAGTTTTGGGTAGTCCAGAATTATTACCACAAAAGTAATTGGAGTGACATCATCTTAGCTTCATTAGTCAGTAGATATATGGTGAGTAGTATTTTCAGGTGCAGAGTTAGAGAGAAATACCTGGCCTAGCGTAGTGCTCCAGTGTCTTCAAAAAGCAGAGCCTGAGATGAGGGTACCTGTGCCAGTGATTTATGAAGAAAGCAGTCCCAAGAGAGATCAGTGAGGAAGTGGGACAAAGGCCAGGGAGAAAAGCCAAGAAGTAATATAATTTTGGGTAATTTCCAGACCCACCCTAATTCTACAGGAAGATCTGAACATAAATGATATCACAGAATTTTTCCTGCCTCAAGACAAGGAGATGGACTTTCAGACCTGCCATCAGACAGTCATTTGGCTACAGGCTGCCCTTGAGCAGTTGTAATTGTTGAATGAATGACCAGCAAGAAAAGTTTTAGGACCCCAGGCAGCATGCAGTGTGGTTAAAAAGGAACAGTCAATGTTTGGGAGATTAAAAAAAAAAAAGTGAAGGAAAAAGAAAACGATAGTGAATAAAAGACAGAAGAGGTACAAAAATAAACCTTATCTTCCTTCCAAAACTTCCTAAACTTCCTTCCAAAACTTCCTTCCAAACCTTCCAAAATTATGCCAGATTATTGACAAACTGACTTACACTTTCAGTAGAAACACTTAATATGCTGATTTCTTCCCTAACTCAAAAACCTGTTCCTTGATTCTTAGAATTTATTTAAAATGATATTAATGTCCTTGTAAGGGCATTTTCTCAGGTCAAATCTACTTACTCTGCAATTTTTCTCTTCCTTTTTCATGTCTTTTCTTACAGGCTACCAAATCAAAGCACATTCTACATTGATAGATAAATTTTCTTTCTACTTAGGGCTTTGCATCACCAAATCATTGCAAGCTGGAATAGATCATGATTTTCAGTCATTCACTTATTCACTAATTCAGTGACAAATATTAACTGAGTCCCTCCTGTGAGACAAAGACTAGGAATATAACAGTGAATGAGGCTTGCTCCTTCTCTTAAATTGCTTATAGTAGCAACACCCTCTTCAACAAGTTTATTTTGTGAATTTCTTCAAAAAAGCTTATTGAGCATGTACTAGGTCGAGACTGGGAAATACAAAATCAGTCCATCATGGATATGGCTCTTTAGGTTGTTACAGATTATTTGGAAGTTTGAGAGTGGTAGCTAAGAAGCATTAGACAGTCTCAGCTCAATCTCTAATAGATAAGTTGATAGTAAAAAGAAATGGGATGGTAAAGTTAGTATTTTTTGACCATCTACTATATACCAGGTTGTGTTAAAAAAAAGAACCCTTTACATATGTCACTTAGGATTAAAAACCTGTGAATTGCATTATTTTTATCCACATTCAGTAAATAAGGGCACAAAAGCCGAAAAGATAAGTCATTTGCCCAATTTTATTCCGTAAGTGGATGAAACTGTCTTCAACCTGGGGTATTTTGCCACATTCTATGTTCTTTCTACTATACCATGTTTTACATTGGAGACTATTTGAAATAATACCCTCTCCCATGGTAATTTTAAAAAAATGAATCTTTCTGTTAAAGAGTTCTGTACAACTTTTGGATGGAACAGAAAAATGTACAGAAAAGGAATTTATAAATGAGATAATTACAGGATTGTTCTTAAACAGAAAGGCTGGGATAAAAGAAAACAGATACCACTAAGAAAACAGTTCAGGAATAAAGAAAAAATCTTCAGTGTTTTCCCTCCACTCCTGATGAGCATCCAGTCTTGAGTAGTTGAAACTCCACCAAAGCCCTGAACTTTCTGGAGTTCAACCACTACTGATGATTAGTCGGGCTAATAAATATAAGGTCTGGGTTATCACACCCCCACCATGTGTGCGAGAAAAATCAATAATATCAACTTCATATTAAATGAAAGCCCTCTGCCTCTCAAACACAGCCTAAGGGTGAATGTGTTTATGAAATGCTAGTGTGGTGAACTCAGTGTTGGTCCAGGGGTCACCAGACTCAAGATATTCCAGAAATACCACGTTGTTTATCACTTTCTACTATATAACTCTACCTAGGTCATAAAGAAAAGAATATCAGCAACAAACAATCCAGCCACCCTTCATGTAGGAAGAGGTCAGAACATGTGCCCTTGGAGTTGGTGAATTTCACATAGGCACGCTTGAGCTCATCAAACACTATTGAGCAACTAATGTATGCTCGGCACATATGCTTAATATGTGCTAGGTACTGTGGGATACACCATGATATATCCTTTACAGACTTTTAACACAATTAGGAAGATCAGTGTAAATATCAAAATCCCAGATTTTTCCAAGATAGGTACAATTTATAGCATTTTGTCCCATTGATGAACAATGGGTCCTCATTTTTGTTTCAGAGTATATAGGCAGCATAGAAATTATATACGCACACACACGCGCACACACACACACACACATATATGAAACCAACCAAGTATTCAAGCTGCACAATGTATGTTGGTGACAAATGGCCCTACCTCTTAAATACCTCTTGAATCATCCATTTCTCTCCATTTCAATTACCAGAATTCACTCCTGGCCATCACCAATTATTTCACTTGGATTGCAGTAACATTTTTCTCATCTCAAAACCATTTTTTAACTCTGCAGAAAGATCTTCTAAGAATGACACTCTATGCTGGAAAGATGTTCCCTTGCCTTTAGGGTAAGTTCCAACTTTACAATATATTTTACAAACCTGCCCAAGAGTCCCACCACAGCCTACCTGCTTAGCCTTACCTGGTGGGGAATCCACCTTTCACTCCAGCCTTTCTGAACTCTTTCAGCTCTTTCATCACTGTTCTTTCTGTCACATCTTAGTACATGCTGCTCCCTCTTACTGGAACTGTCACCCTTCCCTCCCCTGTCCCTGACATACATTTTTTAGATAACACGGACTTTTTCTAGATAACTTCCACTCATCCATCAGATCTCATCTTGAATGTCACTTTCTCAAGGAGGCCTTCTCTGTTTTCTATGTTACATTAAACTACCTGCAGTGTGCTTCCATAATATTCACCCTTTTTCCTGTCAAAACTATCGTCATACTTTATTTTTCTTATTTGTTAATACTGTTTTCTCTCCATGGGCTAAGAATCATGTCTGTCTTATTCAACAATATATTAACAGCACAGTGCCTGGCACATTTTAGGAACTCGTTCATTAAATGTGTTGACAAGTGTAGGATGTATTCAAACTATTAAATGACTAGCCTGGTAAGGGTATCACCTCTTTGATACATGGGAGCATCACAGTTGAAATCAGCCCTGAACACGTGACCATAAGGAGTTACGACTACAACATTGTAGTTTAGAGTAGTCTGGAACGATTTTATGTATAACAAAAAGTATTTCTGTTATAAGAGATCTGCATATGAACATGAAGAGTGTGGGCCCTTTTCTCGAAGTCATTGGCATGAGGTGTTGGGAGGGTCAGTGTCGGGGAGCATTTGAATGAGTGAATGACTGAATGCATGATGCTCTGGATGCAGAAGTACTACCTGGAGAGCAGCATGGAGTCCATGCCATGGTGAACTGCTCTGAGTAACAGACACACTTCCAGGAATGAAGCCCAAGCATCTTTTCCCTCTGTCCTGTAGGTAAGCATCTGACCAAATGGAACACACCTGCATCCCCCATCCAATCGTCTCCTCAATGCTCATCAATATACACTGGATATCTAGCCAAGCCCTTGACTACTAACACTGAAAAATTTGAAAACATAGTTTGCACCTAATTTGTCCTGGGATTGAAGCAGCTGGTACACTTTGCTGCAGTCTTATGGAAATGTGTTTTTCTCTGGGAGTTTCATTGACTGAACTGGCTGTAATATCACCATTGCTCGAGGTGGAAGAGAAATGGAACATGAGTCTGCAGGGAATTGAGAAGGAGGAGACATCAACATTCAAAATGAAAGTTTCCTCCTTAATACTTAGTTATGTCTTGATGGAGTGAACCATGGGTGAACTTATTTACTCTTTTTTAATGAGAGAGAGACAGAAATTGACCCAGAACATCAAATGTTACTGTAAGGGTTAAATAAAGGGCTCGTTATTGAATTATAAAGTTTACTTGATTATAAAAATCTATAAACCTTTAGGACTTTAAGTATAAACAGAGAAAACAGTGCTTCTCTCAGTATTCATACATTACGTCTCTTTGCAGATGCTAAAGTGAATTTGACTTAATGGTAAGTAGTTCTAAGGATCTATATTGCTAGGAGCATTTTCTCACAAGAGATTGATTTTCTAGCACCATCAGCAGAAGGCCTACAAACACATTCCTCTTTTGTTTATCATGCTGTAGGCATGGGATACTGTGTTTCACACCACCTGAAGACATTAAGCAAACTTTCAGATGTTTAACTGGAAAAGTTAATGAATTATTTTGTTCTTCATTACGAAATGACTCATCTTGCTAAATAACTAGTCAATAAAAGAAAGTTCAGTTTGAGTGAGCTGGAGAAGGAGAATAATGAAGATAACTATATTGTATCAACAAGAGTCCACTGAGGAAGACAGCACTTCCCCAAAAGAATTTGAGTAGAGGGACTTTGGTACTGGGGACCAGTTCTCAAAGAGCTAGGAGGCCTGGAAAGCCTCATCGTGAGGCAAGTGACAGAACAGCAACAGCAGAAACCCCTTATCACCCCTAGGGATGGAGAAACAAATGAGGAAATGTAGTTACCTGAACCAATGAGTTGAGGCCACCCAGAGGGTACTGGAACCACAGCAAGAGCTACCCAGTTGGAGCTGCAATCATGGAGGAGATGACAGCTACCTGGAGTAGAGAAAGATAGGCGTACAAACACCTGCTCCTTCCTTCCTCCAATATCCCACATCTCTGGGTGCATTACGTAAATCTCCAATGGAAGCCAACAGACCTTGGAGCCTGGGAAATCTAATTAGCATAGCCCAGTACCTTGTAATACAAAGCAGAGTGGGGAAGTGGTGGGAAATGAATCTTATAGCAAACAAGCAGATAATCTGAACACCATAGAAGAAGAGTATGTGAGAAGGCAGCATCATGCTGGGAATTCAAAGGTGGGCCCAAGATAGGCTGTGACTAAGGGGGGCTGACCATAAGTCCAAGTGAAAGCTTGAAGTCAGGCCACTGATAGCACTGTCACTTTTGGTGGTTCACAGAGATTGGAGGAGGAATGAGAAAAAGAGAGAAAGAGCTGGGAATAGGAGGAGAGACCCCTACCATATGGGCCATGGGCTCCAAAAATACTTGGAATATACCCAGAAAATCAGGTATATTAAGAGGAAGAACTTGGTCCATTAAAGTCTTTTAACTAGAGCAGTGGCATAAACAGAGCTGTGTCTTGGCAAGACGTGATGGCATCATGTCTCCAGGAACCAAAGGGCCAGGGCTTGTTCCAGGGATAACAGCTCCAGGACTTGTCCTTTTGAGGACGTATACTACTCCAGCTATTCAGAGAAGAGAACTCAGATCTCTTGGTAGTAGTGGTAAGAAGTCGTGGCTTTGGTGTAATTCTTCTTTCCAGACATCTGGACCCAAATTAAGTCCAATTCTAAAACTACCAGATTGGATCTTATGGGCTCCTATCAGTCAATTCCAGAACCATCATACACTCTGAGGGTGTTCCACATGGTAGGAGGCAGTTCTCTACATGCCAGGCTCTGGTTTCTCTGTATTAGAGAGCCAGTAGATTTAGCTCTTATTCTCCACGGCATCTTAGCAAAAGGGAATAAGAAACAACGCCACAAACTTCTACTATCGGACCCTGAAATATAACTCGAATTTATGCCCAGAGGTACACTGTCTCAAAGTTCAGCTCCTAACTTGGTCCTAAACCTGGGAGATATTTATTTTGTTTATATTAGCATAAATTTAAGAAAACATGTCTTTCTCCCTAGGGTGTTTGTATAGCAAGCTTTATATCCAATTATGGCATAATGAGTTTTATCCTCTGAGGAATTTTCAGGGAAGAAAAAAGAAATCTTTTTGGAGTCCAAGGCTTTTAATGTATAAGACTAGCTCCTTCTACAATTTCTAGGATGAAATTGCAGACCACTTACTGACTTGAATTTTATATTCTCAACTGACATTATAACAATATTATATTCACCCACTAAATTTTCATTCTCCACTTTAAATTTACAAAATAAAGAAAAATGCAAAAGAATATTCAAATGAAAATGTTTTTTCTTGAAGACCAACTGTTTTATAACCTTGGAAACTTCAAACAATTTGCTGTAAGGGTGTGAAGAACTTTGGTGGAAGCAGCTGATTTGCTGAAAGCTGCTGCAGGCTTTTATAATGGTCTGAATTCATTTCAAATAAAATAAAAGGAAGGAAAATCCAAATAAGAAGAAGAATTTAAATAATAAGTTCAGTGATCTTGCATGATATTCCAAGATATTAAGCAAGCATATTATAAGTTAGAACAGATTTTGTTTTTTAATGAACACCATCCTGCACAAAGAAATGCACACATTAGACAGACTTAGCTTCATAATGGAAGTGCTCTCTTGATTTATCAGAATCTGTCCAGCTTTGGCGTTCCCAATGTGTTTCGTATATACAAGCTATCACCCAACTGAATGACTCCTTCTCATGGTAACACAACAATTCTTGGAGTGAAACTGGGTGAAGGAGCTCACATATGTGTAGATATAGGTATTACCCATTATTACTAGTGTCCTATTCTGCAAGGAATATAATTTATTTGCTTTGCCTATAAGAAATCTCACCATATGGTACTCTGCATTTGGACTAAGTTCCTTAAAAACTTTTCCTCTTCCTTCTTCCCTTTTTCTTTCCTCTCTTTCTTCCTTTCTGCTCCTTTCCTTCTTCCATTATTTATACTTGTCCTTGTTCTAAAACATATAAGGTAGATTCATAAATACATATTACATTCAGTATAGAGTGTTTCAATAATAACATATTGAAATAAGTGGATGAGGTATGAAAACAAAAGGGAAATGACAGTAAGAGAGAAGTAATAAAAATAAATATGCAAAAGGCACATTGCAAAATTTCATTTATTTACTAAAAGGTGGTCATGAATTTGACTCTGGATTTACTAGATATCTGTACAAGGAATGAATCAAGACCAGTTCTGAATAAACAAGAAAACACAAAAAGAAATTTGTCTCATTGATTCTTATAAGAAGGATGTCGAGTTGTGTAATGAACAAATCACTCTTACAACAAATAGTGACTAGTCTCATTAAATTGTTTGTGATGACATTTCTCAACCTAGGCCAGTGACATAATACCAAAGACTTGTCCTGAAAAGAGCAATTCTATAGGGATATTTAAATTCTTAGGAGTATTATCTTTAACTTAAGCAGAACAAAAACTTTCCCAGAACTATTATTAGTACATGGTACTAGAAGTTGTTCTGTGAATGGATATTAAATGGTAACAAAGTGAAAGATGAATGGTTGGAGACAAGGTCAGTTCTTTCGTTACTTGTTGAATGTATTCAAGTAAGTCCTCAAAATCTGAATGTCTCATAATTGCATATCAAGAATTCCAGTGCTTTTGCAGACTTTATTTTCAAAGAGACGTAATCTGACAGTTTGCAACTAAAATCTAGATACTTTCATTAGTTTTAAGTGGATTTATACTGCTCTCCTTATTCATTCTTACATCTCAAAGGTAAATATGTGCACAGTCCAGAAGGAACTGTTAGTTACACAATGGATGTTTTATCCATTTCTCATCTAAAAATGCATACCATGAACACAAATAAGAGTAAAATAATTAGACAAATATCAACATCTAAATTAAGATCCACTAGCTCATTCCAGCTCTGTTGCACTGAAATTGCTCCCCTTCCAAGTATCAAAGATTTCTTTAACTTCTTCTACAAAAAACCTGACATCTCAGATAAGAAAGCAAATAATATTAGTAATATAAAAGTAATACTTGCAAACTATTTTGTAGCACCTACTATATACTAGGCACTATCCTAAAAGATTTACATCTATTAACTGCTTTAAATTTCACCACAGCCTATGAGACACATATTATTATAATGCTGATTTTACAGATGAGAAAACTGAACCACAAAGTGGTTAAATAAATTGCCCAAGGTCACATAGCTGTTAAGGGCAAAACTGGTATACACCAAAGAAAAGGTGAATGTAGCGTGTTCATGACCAATGTTGTTACTTACTTATAACACAAAATTTGTCAAAATATTTCTGTCCAGTGGCCATACTAATACTTAGCTATGACAAAAATGCTATAGGTGGGAATTCCCTGGTGGCCCAGTGGTTAAGACTACGCCTTCCAATGCAGGGGGTGCAGGTTCGATCCCTAGTCGGGGAGCTAGGATCCCACATGCCTCACGGACAAAAAAACAAAACATAAAACAAAAGCAATATTGTAACTAATTCAATAAAGACTTTTTAAAAAAATGGTCCACATCAAAAAAATCTTTAACAAAATGCTACAGGTAATTATAAAACATTCAAACTGATTTTGATAAGTATTTAAAAACACCCAAATTAGTATCATCCTTATTCTAATGTTACTGAGAGATTTTTCAGAAATAATTAATCTACATCTAGTTTATTCTACAAAACATTACTTTTACTCATATATGATTTTATTTTACCAAAAATTATAATACAACTTTATTACCCATGCCATTTATTAATCTTTTCTTTAAACAATTTATGACTATTTGCAAAAATATAGTCTATCTTCAAATAAGTAAAGGTTGGCAATCATCAATTCCACCTAAAATAATAGTGCCATGTTTCATGCATCAGATATTTACATGGCACTTGGGATGTGACAAGCACCATGGACAGTGCTGGGGATACTGAAATTAATAATGAATAATGACTGCCTAAAGTCATTATGTATTACCACCTCCTTGAATTCAAAAAGCTCTTATTTTATAGGTCTCAGCAGGCTTAGATGATTACTGCATATAGTGTAAATGATACAAAAGCAATAAAAGCATGGAAACATTGTGGGAGGCTAGCCACTTAAAGTGAAGGACAGATCAGGAAACATTTCCCAAAGATATTGCCAGAGCTGAATTTTGAATGACGCATAGGATTTGGTCAAGCCAAGGCAAGGAAATCAGTTCACTTAATGGGGATACCTCAGTTGCAAAATGCATGGAGGCAAAAGATATCTTGATGGTTTTAGGGAATCCTAAAGAATTAGGCCACAGGACAGAGTGCTGAGATGATGACAGAGAAGCAGAGAACGGACTGTTCACAGAGGACCTTGGGAGAGAAGTTTCAGCTTCTGAACCTTGGAGGGAGTGAGGAACTACCCTAAAGTTGTAGGCAGAGCAATGACATAAAGAGGCTTGCATTCTAGAGTAGCAATTCTGGCAGTAGGATGAAGGAAAAAAAAAAAAAAAGGTGTGGGGAAACAGGACTGGAAAATGGGAGAAGTGTTTGGAGGCTATGAAGGCAATCCAGCAAGAAATGATGAGGGTGATTCTGAAGGCATTTCAGAAAGAACTACCAAGAATGCATTGAGAAATGGCAGCCTTATCAAGGAATGTGTAGAGCTCCCCTGAAGAGTGCTTCAAAGAATCTGGAACTCAGAAGTGTGCACAGGCATTTTTGCATGTGTTTGGCAAGGACGATTTTCCAAACAATAGTCCTCAAACAGAAAATTCATTCCTTGGAATGTGCTTGATACTTATCACCACAGAGATCACTTCCTCTAAACCCTTCAAGAAAGAAGCTGCTTCATCCTGAAAATCACTTTATAAGCTCTTCTATTTCTTAAGAAGATACATAGAGCCCCAGAGGTCGACAGAGTGGGATGTTCTCCTTTATCTTTATCCAGAATTCTACTGAGTGGCACCTGAGATCGACCCTAGAGTAGGGGCAAGAACTGAGTTCAGTTGATATCTGCCCCACCCCACAGGACCATTCCAGTCAACCTGCAGCAGAAACCTACACTGCAAATGTGCTCAATACTGAGATCCCCTGCTTCCCAGAGCCAGTGTTCCTCCAGCAGCCTTGGAGACTCATTAGCATTCACATCTTTCCCAGCCTCATAATCTCGCCCAGATGTTTCGCTGACTGCCCCTTTAAAGCAGCTCTGTCTATATTTTATTTAGATTTGTTCGGCAATATTGACGCTTAATGAATAAATGCACTAAACTGTCAGTACTGGAGACTAATTAAATCTATGTATCAGCCTGAGAAGCTGATTGAAAAATTTGCAGTAACTTAACTGGGTTTAAATAAACACTTTAGTGTAGTGCTTTAATTACACTTTAGCTTGTAATGTAATTTTTGGCTGTTTAAACTATGATTTAGGCTGAGCTAATTACAAATGATTTTCTACTCTGTAATTAATAATAACAAAATTGTAATTAGACAGCTGCTCTGGATCAGGGCGACAGTTTGCATGTGCTGGCTCATGATGTTCGGTCTGGCAGAGACACAAGATGCACTTGGGGACTGGGACAGCTTGTACCTCTCCCAGGTTCATTGTTAAAGACCAAGGCCAGAGAATCTTGGTGAACTTCATAATCCCAGCTGATGCCAGGGCAAGGGGTCTCTAATTTGTCAGACTGTGTCCACAGACACTCTCTGCTTTAAAACCTCACTTCTGAAAAAAGCACTGATGATACCTCATCTCCTTTACTTCCTACGGTAGCTTCCAACTCATTCATCTTTGTTTTTTGTCAGAGACTAAATCAGGTGATGCTAGTCTGTTATTCTAAGCCAGTTTATTATAGTAATAATTACCGTCATATCTTAGATTTTGTTCTGTTTATATATGCTGCATAACAAACCATCTCCAACTTAGGTCATAAAACAATAACCATCTTATTATGGTCAATGATTCTATGGGTCGGAATTTGGCCAGGGCCAGGGCATGACTTGTCTCTGCTCCATGATGTCTGGGGCCTCAGCTGATAAGACTAGAATGACTGATGGAGGATAGGATAGTAATCACTTGAAGGTATCAAAGTAGAGTATAGTGTATATGGAGTATGATTTCATTGTGAAAAGAAATATAAAAATAGATATAATTGTAAATATTAGGATGCACACCAAATATTATATCTATAACAATTTTATATTATATATAAAATATTTGGCATGAATATTAATACTTATAATAAATATACACCAAATGTTATATATTACAATATATAATATATACAAAATATTATAAATATACCAATGTTTGGTTAAGATATATAAAACATTAATATTAATAAATATAATTATATTTATATTATATAAATTATAAAATTATATTAATATTAGACATACATAATATAAATATTACATATACTACTGGGTTTATGTCATAATATTTATAATAGGATAATTATTCAATGTCATTTATATTTATTACATGTACATATATCCTAGATGGCAGATTAGAGATTAGGTCTCTTTTATACATTCTGATTTTTTTTTTGAAATTAGCATTTATTATTTTAATAATCAGGGAAAAACCCAAAGATGATCTCTTAAAAGGGTAGTTTAAATAAAATAATTAGAATGGGAGACTTTTCTTAGAGTACTATTTGAAGAGTGAGTGAAAAGGAAATTGAAACGGTATACATATCCCCATCATTTGAGTCGTTTGGCATAAAAGGAAATGAAGATATGGAACCACAACATACTCAACTGAAGATTTCATTTCTCAGTTTAAGGAGAACTATGCATGTTAGAAGAAAAAAAAAAACAGCTGAAAGCAGGAATGAAGGGCACTATACAAAAAAGGAAATAATGCCTAGCTTCTGTCACTTAATGAATTAAGAAAGAATACGATTGAGGGTGTATGTGGAAGAGTGGACTTTGGGGATAAGAAAATGTTTCGTTTTCTTGAACTGAGAGCGATGCATGGATAGGTATAGAGACTTTAGGGACAAAGGCAAATGTTGAAGGATGCTCTAATAGTTAACTGAAATAGATGAGAGGGCCTCTGCTTAGGGAGGAAGGTCTAGAGGTGCAATAGGGGGTTTTTTGTTTGTTTTTTTGAATTCTATTTATTTTTTTATACAGCAGGTTCTTATTAGTAATATATTTTATACATATGAATGTATATATGTCAATCCCAATCTCCCAATTCATCCCACCAGCACCATCACCACCCCCACTTTCCCCACTTGGTGTCCATACATTTGTCCTCTACTTCTGTGTGCAATAGGTTTTTGAAAACACCTTTCTCAAACTTACTTGTATTCATTAGAACACAGATTTGGCTACTATAACAAAGCCCCAAATACAGAAGACTGAAATGTATTTCTCTTTCCTGGAAAAGTCTCAGTGCTTAGGTGACTGGCAACTCAAGGATATAGGGACACCAGGCTGACAGCAACTTAATGCTCTGCCCTCCGACTGTGCCACACTCATGTTCTCAATAGTCCAAGGTAGTTTACCACCATGACCATGTTTCAATAATCAGATGTAGAAAGAAACTGCAGTAGGAGGGCACAACCTTATTACTCTTTAAAGAAGTTTCATAAACCACTTTTACTCATATAGCACTGGCCAAAACCTAGTTGTATGGCCATATCTAGCCATAAGGGAAGCCGGGAAAAGTAGTCTTTTACTGGACATTTATGTAAATAAAAATGTAATGTTATGAAAAAAAGGAGAAAAGGATACTGAAAGACAACAAGGAGTTCCCGCCACAGCAACACTACCAGATGATTCAGTATAAGGAACAACAACAAAATATTCTAAGAGCTCAAGCCTCTCTGTCAGCAAAACACTCATTAGAATCACTTCATAGTCAGAATCCTCTCAGAGTTAAATGTGGGTAAGCCATCTTTAGGTTGAAAAGAAACACACCCTTACCCCCACATGAATTAATGAATCCCAAAAAATGCTGGTCCTAAGTTGCATAATAAACTGAGCCACATAAACAGCAAATGCAGCAGAAGTATTGAACTATAATTATGTAAAGAGCTTGAATGACATACTCGAGCTGATGTTTTATAAATAAGACCTCAGTTGAAGCCTGTTTGCTCTCTCTTCTGCAATGTTTGTATGTCGCTTTAGAAGTTTCGTATCAATTTCCGAATATAAGTTCTCATTTCCATTCATTTCCTTTATTCCTTCACTCCACAGCTCATAATAACACCCTTTCAAAAATTTAACATTTAATTTTTCCCCAAACTTCTCATCTTCCCTTGGTATGCACATATTTATTGTCTCTCAGCCGAAGGCTCAGTTTTACTTTATCTTATGCCAGTATTATTAATGATACTAGCATATCTCTAGATATAAAGGGGCACTGTTCTCAAGTATCACTTTCACCATCCACCAACTCTCTTCACTTACCACTTTTTGTAATGGAAATATTTTTCTCTTCATCCTGCCTCACAACTTTGGGACCTTTATTGACTATCTCACTTTATTCAAACATACTTTATGTATTTCCAAATCCTATTAAGTCTTTTAAACTTCTCAGAAATCCATCCCATCCTGCCTGATTCTTCTGTTGCCTCTCTATCTTACGACTAGTCCTAAAGTTATGATTCATTTTCACGGCAGTTCATCTAAATCCATCAATGCCCCATTGTCTACATTTAGAAATCAAACTCTTGAATCCAGTCTTCAGGACCCTCTACAATTTGTTCTAAGCCTGTCTTTCCCATTTTACTCTAGTTCACCATGGGAAGCAGCTTGGCCCTCACTACTCAAAGACTGTGCCCTAACCAGCTGCATCCACCTCATCTTGGAGACTTACGGAATCAGAATTTTGCATTTGAACAAGAAACACCCCCCCGCCCCAGGTGACTGGTGTTCACTGGTTTTTGCAAGTTTTTCACAAAATAAGACTTTAATCAATGTTATTAGTACTGTTACCCTTCTGGTCATTCTCCTATTCCTTTGTTTTGTGCTCTTGCCCTAAGCAGATTGTTATCCACTCATCTCATTCCCCAATTTTTTTTCCTAAAAGCCAATTCAACTTTTACCACTAAGAATTTTTAATGTGATAGATATTTGATTGTTAATAAGATTCTTTCCCAGTATAATATTAGCAAAGGGAGCAAGCCTGAACTCTGGGCTCTCATAATCTGAGAGATTTCTCACTCTGCTGGCTCCTGACACCATGGAAGGTAGGCTTGCTTCTGAGAAGAACAAGGCAGGCATCCTGGAGCAACATCCATTTACTTCTAATCTGGACTTTCTGTCTGGCCTTTGCTTTGCTTGTTTGCAGATTTGGCTGTAGTTCAAAGTGAAATAACTTTAATTTTGTCCAATTTTGCATTCTAGCCTATGTTTCAATTTGGACCAATCTATAGTCAGAGTCATCTCAAGATCTATTTTACTTTTTTTTCTTAAAACCTAAACCTAGCACTAGGCATGCTCACTAATTAATAAATAAATTGTTGACGTTGAAATCCAGTGTGAAAAAAAGCATACTCACTTGTGATCCTGTATTCAGTAACAGTTATACAGTAAGATGTCAGGTACCAACACAATTATCATCATTGTTACCATTTTTATTATAACTGTAATTTAAGACCAACACAATTATCATCATTGTTACCATTTTTATTATAACTGTAATTTAAGACCAAGATGTCATCATCTTGAGCAAATGGGTGAAAGGTGGCTTTCCTTTCCATATTGATAAGTCAAGACCAAGACTGATGATCTGTTAATAATAATGATCTCAATCCCATAGTGAATAAGCTTTTCAGGGAAAGTCCCTGCCTCATTTTACCTGAACTATTTCTACAACAGGTACGGATATGTCATCTTATTATAGCTGTATAATGGTGGCCACAGCCTGCTTGTAAGAGCAACGAATCCACAGATAAAATGTCCTGCCTTTTTTTTTTTTAAAACAAGCACAAATTAGAATTACACATGGTTTTATGAAGAATGCTTTGAACTCACAAGTATACAACGTACTTAAGTACAGCCCAGCTGTTAAAAACATTAAACACTACCACTTTTGATTAAATTTATATGGTGGTAACTTCAATCCTCAGACCACACTCTCTGGGTCCATTCATTCTCCTCCATGCTCTCCCAAACCCATTCCACTCATGCTTTCATGCATGGAAACTACTCTCATAAAAGTCTACATGTTACCAAACCCGATCGAAATCATTAATCTTCATCTTATTAAATTTTTAACAGTATCTGACATCCTTAATTGCTCCTTCCTTCTTGAGACTCTTCTGTTGACATCATGACACTAAATTATTCCAGTTTTCCTTCTGCCCTACTGGTTTCTCCTTTTCAGGCTCCTTTGTCACCTCTTCCTCCTCTTTCTAACCTTTAAATGTTGACATTCTTTGGCTTTAGTCCTCAACTTTTTCCTTTTCTATCAGATGAACCCCTCCAGTTCCATGATTTCAAATACAATACAAACATCGCTGACCATCAGATTTACATCTGTATTTATCCTAAACTCTAGACTTTTGTTAACAATAGACTACCTGACTTTTATTTACATTTCTAATAAACATACCAAACTTAACACATGGGAAACAAAATGATTTCCCTGCACATCAGTTGTTCTTTTAGCATTTGCCATGTGAGTAAAAGGCAACATCAATTACCCAATTGCTCAGGGCAAAAATCTTGTAATAATCCATGGCTTCTCCCTTTTTCTCATATCCTACATCTCATGCATGCATAAATCCTATTGGTTCAATATTCAAAATACATCCCAGTCCAATTACTTCTCATCAAATCCACCAGTACCACCCTATAATGACTCTCTCCTGAACTTCCACAGAGATCCTTAAATGGTCATCCTGTTTCCACTCTTGCCTTTTCTATAGTCTGTCCTCCACCTGCAGCCAGAGGGATTCTATTAAAAAAATAAGTCAGATAAAATAAAAGTCACATCTTGTCACACAGTTTAATACTCTTCATTGGCTTCCCTTCACCCTTACAATATGATCTAACATTCTTTCCTTTCTATCCTGGTATTTTGCCCAAGATACTGGCCTGGCTTCTTCCCTCACCTCCATTGCAATGATACACTTACATGAGATGGTAGAAAGAGCACAGTGATATCTCTGGCTGGAATTTATGATGGGGGTGCCCATTCCAGGGCAGCCAACAGAAGACATGCCTTAGGGTAACCAATTCCTCCCAGTTTGCCTGAGATGATCCTGGTTTTACCACCGAAAGCCTCCTCGTGTTATGGGAAACCTCTCAGTCCTGGACAAATTGGGACAGTTGCTCACTTTACAACATGTTCATAACCTGTAACTAATAAGTCCACTTTCTCGTAGTGGCTCAATTAAGTCACCTTCTCATTTAAATCATGGATTTAAATTGGCTTTTACGGGCTCTAATCACAATTTTACTGTAGATTGCAAACAACCAACTACTCTAGATTCTAAACAACTGACTTTCAAAGTGATGCCATGTATGATAATATACTTTTTCAAAGTGAAGTATAGTTGATTTACAATTTTATATTAGGTTCAGGTGTACAACATAGTGATTCAATATTTTTATAAATTATACTCCATTTAAAGTTATTATAAAAATATTGGCTATATTTCCTGTGCTATACAATATACCTTTAATAAAACTCTCCAATTAAAAATTTAACATATGAAAAGACACAAGTGTAGAGCTATTATTTTCATTATTTTCTACACATAAGAAGTGCTTTTTGCATTGAAGAAAACCATGAAAGAAAAGCAACCCTTAGAGGGTTGCAATTAAAGATAAAGTTTTATTATTTTATTTTTGGCAGTTTAACAATTGAATTGAAAAAACACTGATTCCCTATTTTCAAATACATAACATAAAATAAAAGCAATGCAAATGAGATGATAATAGATATTTGTTCCCTGATGATGAAAATATTTCTGTATCATTTGAATAAAATGCCTATTTGTAAAGCATTTACTTTATTACAATTATATGTATAAAAACCATTGTTCATAATATCTTATATGCCAAATCAAACTATTCATTTTAAAAATAGGAAATGCTTTTATTTTTAAAATTTATTCAAAGTAGCCCAATTCCTTCATATCCATGGTTAGACAGTATTTTTATTTATTTTCTCTTTAGTGTACATATTCTTTTCTCCTTAACTCTTTGCTGGTTTACAGTAATTGAGATTTTTCCTATTTTCTCTCCTTTTTATTTGTAAGGAGGGGAAACAATGAACATTTTTGGTTAAAAATGGCACCTTAAAACATTTATTAAACTAAGTATATATGGTCGGTTCCTCTTTCCATTTAAAAAGCAGGAAAAAGGTCTAAAGCTGATGATACAATCTGTGGTCTTTGCTGATTTTTGCCTTAGTGTTTTATCATCTTCAGCCAGTGAATAATTCTTTCATTTTGAGCTCATCTTGTCCCTGATGGCCCAATTATTGCTTCTGGGTAATGACCCAGTGAGATCTTATTTAGAAAGGAACTAACTCCTAAACAGCACATAGTGATGCCTTTTTGACCTCAAAGAAGCCACAAAGGACATCCGCATTATCATACAGAGTAAAATGGGTCCAGTAAAATTAGGTTCCAGCTGAGAAGAAAGCTTCCTGAAGGCATTTGGTGCCACAGAATCATTGTCTAGATCAAATGTTCCATTAGAAATTGTAATTAGTTTCATTCTTCATTTTCCCAGATGTCATTCATAAAAAATCATTAGGTAGCCATGTTTTCACCACAAGGTAGGCTTTTATGCAACCTTGAATCTGCTCTGTTACTTGGCTAAACAATCCAGTTCTTTAAATAGTCTCCTTTAGATCTTTTTTTTACCTCTTCATCATTACTCTTTGTGTGTTTATTATTCTGTTTCTGTTTTTCAAATTTTAAAAAGCAAACACCCAAACTGGCTGTTGCAAAAATTGTTTTCTCAGGGCACTGGAGAGAAATGCTCTCTAGTGTAGAATGCACAAAGAAGGAAGTGCTTGACTATTTTCTGTCATGAGGAGATCGTAACTGGAAAAGGCAGATTACACAGGAAACTTCAATTTACCAGGTTCTTAAAAATTAAAACTCAAGCAAAAATGCAAGATAAAGTTAAAAACAAGAAACATTATCTAGTTATTGAAACAGCTGATGTTTTGACAACCACAGTCTTAAGAAGTAACACGTAAAATATTTGATTCATGTAATAGGGATTATGGCTAAGAGCTGTAGAATTAATAAAGACCACCTAAATTATAACAAACATGATATTTATTCAGAGCTTTCTATGACAAGGGGGTTGGCTATCTCAATCCATTTGGCACAGACAGGGAAGTGGGAAAGCATTATAGTTAAAAAAGGGGAGAAGGTTTCAGGTATGCTGTGGTTGGAGGTTGTTGGCATGGGGAAGCTGAAGGCGGACTAACTAGAAACGGGACATCTTATGTGATTGGGTTTACAAACATATTTGGCTTTCCCTGCTTGGTTCTGAGCTGGAAGCAGGGTCAAAAAGTAGAGAAGATGGTAATCACTGACAAAATCCTGACCCTTCTGGGACAGTTGCTGCAGAGATGTGGATTGGCTTACTGGACTGGATGCTGCATTGATTTGTGGGTCAGATCACCAGATCACATTTGGTCTGGCTATTGTCTTTTGGTATATTCAGTCTCATAGTCCCCCCTCCCCCTTTAGTCATTTTCTCTCTTGAGAGAAGTTGATCAGGGTAAAGATCCATATCTTCACTGCCCTGGCATTGTTCAATTGTCTCCAGAGTCCACTGCATCATGAGCTCTTGACCTTTTTATTTTTGTAACAACATGGCAAGTATCTGACAAGAAAGTGACTGCACTGAATCACTTAAGACTCTAAACAGAACACAATAAGCCAGCATCATGACCACCATGACAAAAACAAGGACACTTAATATTCCCTGTAAGATCTTTGGTACAAAGATCCCCAACTGCCCAACTCAGGCCAAGAGAACTAATCCCATAGGCCATGAGAATCATCCTTAGAGAGTCAAGTAGATTTGTCCTTGAGACCAGGGGTCCCTAACCCCCAGGCCATGGACCAGTACTGGTCCATGGCCTGTTAGGAACCAGGCCACCCAGCAGGAGGAGAGAGGCAGGCAAGCGAGCAAAGCTTCACCTGTATTTACAGCCGCTCCCCATCACTCGCATTACCGCCTGAGCTCCACCTCCTGTCAGATCAGCTGTGGCATCAGATTCTCATAGGAGCACAAACCCTGCTGTGAACTGCACATGCGAGGGACCTAGGTTGCCCGCTCCGTATGAGAATCTAATGCCTGATGATCTGAGGTGGAGCTGAGGCAGTGATGCTAGCGCTGGGGAGCGGCTGCAAACACAGATTATCATTAGCAGAGAGGTTTGACTGCACAGAGACCATAATAAATCAATTGCTTGCAGACTCGTATCAAAACCCCATCAGTGAGTGGCAAGTGAAAACAAGCTCAGGGCTCCACTGATTCTGCATTATGGTGAGTTGTATAATTATTTCATTATTTATTACAATGTAATAATAATAGAAATAAAGTGCTCCCCGGTCCATGGAAAAACTGTCTTCCACTAAACCGGTCCCTGGTGCCAAAAAGGTTGGGGACCACTGCTTAAGACCATGTATAGTCTGTTCTATCTTGTCTGCTTCATTGACCCAAGTACAGCAAGAAATAATGGAAATGGCAACAGACACCAAAATGACTAGCCAACAACAAATCTAGAACATTGGCAGTATCATTAATAACTTCTGCCAGTTAATGATAAGTTTTTACTGCCTCTTCTATTTGTATGATCGCTCTGATAGCTTGTATAAACAGTGAATCAGTAATCCTCCCCGTAGGAGTGCTTCAATAGTCAAAGGTGATCTTCTTTTGGAGCTCATAACAGGATTCAGAATTCCCATCCTTAGTGACTTACAGAATTAGGTTCTCTATGTACATACAAACCTTGAAATTTCAAAAGTGCATGAGGTGTTAACATGAGGCAAAAAGGACTAGGCATCCCTAGCCCCAAAGGAAGTAATATCCAATAGGAATACATGAAGATCCAGGAAGAAAAGGATTTGTACAGACCAAGGCCTTACATTAGCTGAATTACATATTGGGATCTCTATTATTCTTTTTCATATGGCAAGTATTTAGCTCATTGCCTTACAAAGATTACTAAATTCAAATTTAGATTTACCTAGGGTCTGATCAATAGATTACAGTAATTTGCTCTTTTTCTGAGAGGAACACTAGCAAAGTTAAAGTATGATGTGCTAAAGGTCATTTTCCATGTAGATTCAAGCCAAAATGCTATCAGCTGTAATTTCCTATGGTTCACTTGATGAGACCAGAATTGCCCAGAAGTGTTTATCATGGGGATCCTATGATGGGTAGTACATACAGCAGCTGGTAAGATTGAGGGCAGTAGCTACTATTTGGGAAATCTATGAAAGGCACTAGAATACGTTCTGACCTAACAATTATCATAAAAAGGAAAGAAAAGAGAAAAATGTTATTAGAGTTGTCAACATCAAGGAAAAGAAGAGAAATAGTAAGCAAACAATTAAAAGGAAAACAGGAATTATACAGGGGTCTTTATCTGCTACTTTGAGCATAAGATTGGCTACATTCCAAGGTCATCATCTTGTTCCAAAGGTCCTGAGTTAGCTGTCTGTTTCTGAAGACAAGTGGATTCTAGAAGATTTCTGAGAATTCTCAGTATGAGTTCCTCTATTAGAGTAGCTTTCTAACTGTGCAGATTCTCGATTGCTTCTTCAGTGATGAAACATGAACCCAAGGATCAACTTTCTGGATTTTCACTGCTGTATTTGTTATTATTGGTACCTAGTAAGATTTTTTCCATATGAGTTTCAAGAGAAGTTCTTCCCTGATGTCTCCTCCAGTAGACAAAATATGGCTGAAGATCATGATGGGACTAAAGATCATACTCATGGTGTAGAAAGGCAACCTTAACTTGTCGATAATAATTCTGGCATAGTACCAGAGTCCCTTGAAATATTTTACCATGCCTGTATGCAGCAGACCAGAGTCTGGTATCAGAAGTGAAACCCCTAAATGTGTGGGCCTTCCATGCATTTCACAGAAGGATAACTGGTATGTCCCCAAGGGAGTGAGCCATATGGCATAAGGGGTAATAAGAGTAGCTTTGGCCAAGGAAACTCAAGGGTTTCTGATGGCTTTTGTTAGGTGTACTTGATATATGTCATTGGCTCTTTCAACCTTTCCAGAAGGTTGTGGGTAGTAAGTGTAGTGTAGTTGTTGAGTAAGGGGGTAACACCTTACAGAGTTCTTTAAAGTTTCCCATGAATTTCTACTTCAGTCACTTTACATACAAGTTGGTAAAACCTAGGCTGGAAACACAAAATCAAACACCATTTTAGACATTGTATATTTTGAGCAAAGAAAGGGTTTAACCTGTTCTGAAAATATATAATAATGAAAACATATTCAAATCCCATGTAGGGGGGGCAGCTAGATAAAATTCATCCAAGATGGTCAAATGTCCCTTAAGGCTTTGTTTCATGTCCATGTCCTATCTTTAAGGTTTCTCCAACATTATATTGCTAACATATAGTTCATGAAGTGAATATATACTCTTCTGGTGGTTTTTTTTTTTTTTTGAAGTTTCCTAACCAAAGTTGATTTAGGATATTAACCACTGTGTCTGTAACTTGTTGAATGGTTTCATGGAGAAATTTAGTTAATATCTATTTGAAATCATCTGGTGCCACCAACCAGACCATCTTGTGATCGTCAGGTTATCTGAGTGAAGGATATGACCAGATTTTTTCTGTTCTTCCTTCTCAAAATAATGAGCTATACATTGATATTGTCTAATAGCCTCTTTGAAACCCTCCAGCAGTTTATCCTGTAAGGGTTTAGATAAGGCTAATCATTTTGTATAATCATTTGATAGAGATTTTTCTTTAGCTTCCATATTTTCTCTTTTTGCATGGGCCTCAAACTTTCTAACAGCCAGCTCTCTAGGAGGTAGAAATGCATTTAAAAGTTCCTCAACTTGTCCATTTTGGTGGATGTTGCAGCAGAGATGAGACCTTCTTTGTCTCTAAAGCAATCCCAAATCATGTCCTACTCCAAAAGCATCCTTGCTATCTGTATAAATGTTTATTCTAGGTTATTTTCTAGTTTACATGCTCTAGTAAGTGCAAAAAGCTCTGCGTTCTGGGTTGATTTTATGTCAGACAGAGAATTCTATTCTAAAGGAGAGATTAATTTAGTGAGAGCCTATCTTGCTTCATAGGCTTCAGTTTCAACTTTGAGGTACGATCCAGCAACAAATAATAATAGGTCACAATTCTCAATGAAAATCTCGATAAATCTGAGCAAGGTACAGAAAGTTCCCTATCTGAGGTAAGACAACCGTGAGGTTCCCTTTTCATTGTAGGGGCAGGATATTGTAACAGTGAATAGTAATGTGAGAAGGAGAAACTAACAGAATCTCAAGAGGTTAATCTGATTGCTGAAAAGTATTTTGTGTTCTCAATCAATAATGGAATGATTTTGTGTGAGGAACCATGAGGTTAAATGGGCTGCTGAGAACTAGTTCAGCAGAAGCATCGACAAATGCTCTAAAACAAGGGAAATAAGTCTTGCAACTAGGTCAAGCGTAAAGCTATTGTAAGTGATGGGTTTTTAATGGTCCCCATGATGTTGAGCTAAAATCCCAAGGACTGCCCATATTGTACATGCACAAATAGACACAAGGGCCTTTTGTAGGTAGGGAAGACCTGTTCATGTTTGGGCTCCCTAAGGAGAGGATCTCTTACTGATGACTTGGTCAATTCATAAAAAGGTGTTGCAATCTCACAAAAATTTGAC
Organism: Leucopleurus acutus; assembly: GCF_964270905.1. NCBI lineage: Eukaryota > Metazoa > Chordata > Mammalia > Artiodactyla > Delphinidae > Leucopleurus > Leucopleurus acutus. The sequence continues at coordinate 41,350,345 of NC_139150.1, forward strand.
ACCCATTGCCTGCAATGTCCGTATCAGCCTAGAAATTCTCTTAGCTATCAGTTTATGAGGGGTCTACACTATGTTTGGATAACCTTTGATCTATTTGGAGAGTGTTTTTTCCTCCTTAGTTAAGTCATACTATAAATAATGGACTATGCTTTGGCAAATTTGCAATTTATCTTTTGAAACTTTATGTCCCTCTTCTGCTAAGGCTGAGAGCAAGTAAATAGAATCTTTTTACAAACTTCTTGTTCTCTGAACAACGTATTTGTTCTCTGAACAAATCATTTACATATTATATCAGAACTGAGTCACACAGAAAATTTAGATCTTCTAAGTCTTGAATGAAGACTTGGGAAAAATAGGAGGGGGCTTCATTGAACCCTGGAGCATACCTTTCCACAGATATCATTGTCTGCCACAAATACTGACTGTCCTGGGTTAGGGGAACACTGAAAAGAGCAGAGAAAAATTCCACTATGGTAAAATACGTGGCTTTGGGCAGACTTGATGCCAGGATGGTATTTAGGTTAGGTACTACTGGGAAGAGAGAGTTAATTTTTTTGAATATTCTGAGACCTTTAACAAATGATATCCTCATCTATTTGGTTTATTTACTGGTAATATAAGAGTATTACAAGGGCTAGTGCAGAGTTGAGAGGGTCTTTGGAGATAAGGCCTACAAATATAGGTTTAAGTCTTTTCTTTGCTTCTGGCTTCAGGGGATATTGGGGAAGTTTGTGTAACAGTCTAGTAGGATCTATCAACTTTAATATGTTCTGCACCAAATACAATGGAAAAGGCAAAGGTATATGCAGAGCAGACACAACTTGACTCTGAATATTGGAGCCCTCTGGAACCTCAAAAAATAGTCCCTCTGGTGTGCATTTAATATTATAATTCCATTAGCAAAGTAAATCTCTCCCTATTAAATTTTCATGGGTGGTATTACAAAGCAGGAAGTAATGTTGTTTAGTCAAAGGTCCAAGGGTTACATTTAAAGGCTAAAAGAAAGCAAAAAAATCAGTGAGTTATTATAAATACCTAGCACCTGTGTCCTATGTTTACTCCCAGGAAGAAGCTGAGCAAAGATGACAAAGTTTAATGTAAAAACAGTAGTGCCAGGAATATCTACCAGGAACTGATGAGGTTGACCATATATATTTTTAATTCATCTTGAGTGTTTAAGGGTAAGGCAGGATACTGAATGATTTCTCTTTCCTTAGATCATTCTCTTTGATCTGAGTTGAGAGATTTTTCTTTGTCTTGGTTTATCTTTTGTAAAATGGAATAGCTTTTGTTCAAAATACCCCTTCTGTTTAAAGTATCTACAAATGTCCTGTCAACAGGTGGTCTGAAGGGAAATGTGCCAACAGCAGTTTGATCTGCAGGGCCACAAGTTTGAGTCTTGTTTTATTATTCTTCAAAAACAGCTTCAAAATGTTCTGCCAGGTGTTATAACACCTGTAGTTCAAGTAAAGGGGATATTTCCCATTCTAATTTCATTTTTTTCTCTATGTGTGTGAATGAATTATGGTCCAATTGATTTTTATTGGAAATGTTTCAATATGGCTTTTAGGATGTTTCCCTACTTTGGGGACCCTTTTTGACCCTCAGGTTTATTGCAGAAAGGAGAGTCTTTCCTTTGCAGAAATAATGTCCCTTTCTGGATCAGTTCAATCACCTTTTGTCACTCAAGATTTAGTCTGAGGTTCTAACCAATGTGTGCACAAGTTGATACTGCCCAGGCAACCCTGGATCCTATGCAACCAAAAGAATTCTAGATTCTCCTATAAATAGTTGCTGGTCTTCTTGGGGTTTAGGAAAATCTTTAATGATAGCTTCAATTTAACATGGGTTTAAGATTTGACTTCTACAGTTGCCTGTAGACCTAGCTTATAGGAGAGATGTATTGTTAAGAGGCAACCAGTATTCTGGGGTCTTAGGAGAGTCACTGGGAAAAGGGAGAAGGTCTGCACAAGAGGAGGAGAAGGAAGACATCAACAGAAGTGTGGAAGAACAGTCAGAAGACAGAGGGTTAGAGGAGAGCCAGATGTAAAGAGTCAAATGGGGGACAAGGAGAGTAAAGATTTCTAGGAAAATGAGTCTAGTTTGTTATTGCCTAAGTTTGTCAAATTGCTTGTTAGATTTGGCCAAAGAACATTTAAGTAAAGCAATTTTTGAATCAGAATTTTGTCTGTTTGCCCTTATATACCAATAAAAAATGCTGCCCTTATTTCCTTTACTTTCTTTTTTTTTGAATTATATTTTATTTATTTTTGTAGAAATGTAACCATTTTATACACAGTAGTGTATATATGTCAATCTCAATCTCCCAATTCATCACAGCACCCCACCGCCTTTCCTTTATTTTCTAAGATGATTCTCAAGTGAACAGTTTTGTTCCAGTCAACCTTTCCCCAGAGTAGACAATGAAGGCCCGAATCATTCCTGGTGATGTTATGCCATTTAAAGAGAAAGGCACAAGAATTAAGATGTAATGGGAATACATACAAGAAACAGGAGTTTTTTTCCTGGAGTACAAGAGGATTTAGACTTAGATGATCCCATGAGATCTAGCAACAGTTAGTCGTAAGTGATGCTTGTGTCTTTGTGTTGGAATGGTGAAGCTGTAGGTGGGCTAAGTAGATACAAGACATCTTATATGATTGGTTTCAGAAGCGTATCTGTCTGTCTCGCATTGCTTTCTGATTTGGAAGTGAGGGCAAAAAATAGAGAAGTTTATAGTCATTGATTAAGTCCTGACCGTTCTGGAATGATTGCTACAGAGATTGTGGTTTGGCTTCTTGAGCTAGTTGCTGCCCAGGTTGTGGGTCAGAGTTCTACTGTCATATAATCTAATTTTTATATTTGTTTTACTTATCTTTTTTTGAGGATAATAAAGAAGATGAAAATAGGAAGTAGGGATAATGAAAGTGATTATTAAATGGCAATAAACTACTAGTAGATCATTCATTGGCATGCCTTCTTCCCATTGGAATGGCTAGCCACTGACTAAAGAGTGAAGAAAAATGATGAGATTGATAATTCTAAAGTTAAGTCTTAGGAACTCCAGATTATCTGATATTTTATTCCTTATTTTGTGATATGGAACCTCATCCTTTCATATATCAGAGAATCCCTAGGACATATGCACAGCACAGAGCTGAGAATATATAACAAAAGCCCAACTGTCTACATTTTTCACCTTATCCTTGTTCTGGGGATCTTGCCCCCAGCTCCTTCATTCTACTCAATTATGTGTACACAAGTATACATGAGGATTTGAGTCCTTCCACATTCTGAATCCAGTTCTATGTCTGTAGATTCTGTTTTATCTGGATCTATGATCTCTCATGCTTCCATGCATTGGAGACAATTTATATCTTGAAGCACCTAGAATTCTTTTCCTAAGTGGTCTCAAGCATGTCTCCAGGGCCTGAGTGGGCATTGTTCCCAGGCTGGTTCTCTCAAGGGTGGGCAGGGCTGTAGCTGTGAAGAGTGGCCAAAGAGCTATTTGCATATGGTAATAACAAGGTTCAGAGGTGCCAGTCAGAGTACCCTCACATGTGCATACAAGGCTTTTCAGCATTTCACTCTGTCTTGCTTTTATCCCTTGCATCTATTCAAATCACTGAAAGGTTCAGAAAATCAAAGACCTCCCCTTGTTTTACACTGTCTCCTTACTTATGGTATTGTCCAAGAATCAGCAGCATCACCTGGGAGCTCATTAGAAATGCAGAAGCTCAGGCCCAAACCCAGACCTATCTAATTCAATATCATTCGATTCAATAATCATTTTAACAAGACTCTCCCATCCCCCCTTCCAGGTGATTCATATACTCATTAAAATTTAAGAAATGCTCCTCTTGGCTTTATTCTTTCTTTTATATTCACTTCAGATTCTTGGCCCATTATATGTTCAGGAAGGGCAGGTTTTATGACATCTTATCTTTGATGCCTAGGATTATCTGACGCATATAATGTTAACTCTGTAATGTTAAATGAATTAATTAACAAGATAATAAAGGAGCTAGACAATGAGTTTATATAAAGTCAATACACTTACACTGACTTTCAACATCAGTCTGTTAAGGAATTTAAAAATTACCCATCTGAATGTCACAATGCCAACCTCTGCGTTGTAAGTGGCTAAGAAGCTGATTTTGACTAATCCATCACCTTCTGAATAATTTTCTGCACAGGGTTTGTTGAGATGAGGCAGTCTTTAGTTTTCCATGTGCTACTCATAATAAAATATGCCTATGAACACGGGCCAGTAATCATAACTGCTTTCTACCCTAAGAACTTCAGTAGGATACTAATACATAAAAGCAAAGTGCTTACGTCTAAGCATTTCTCCCTACAACATAACCAGTTTTATGTAGTCCTTTGTACTAAATGGGCAATGTAACTTTTCTTTAATATAATAAATATTTCTCTCCTTGATCTCATGCAGTATGCTAGATGATAAGATGATCTGTTGCTCCACACTGGTGTTGCTCTATAATCAGCTTATTATAAAGCTAATTATATACTCCTTAATTCTCTAGTTAGTACCTAGGAGGGGATGCTAAAGTCTTTAAAGCCCTAAGTTGCTTTAAAAACCAGGCATGTTCAATCACATGTGCTAATTCCTGTTTTTTAAAGTATTACCCACAGTAAAATACTGATTTAGGAAAAATAAGGTAACAAACCTGAAGTATGCCTCGGTTTTAGCAAATTTCATTAATCCATCAATTTATTCATGAATTCATTTAGTGAGTATTAACCATAATGCTTTTATTTACGAAACACTGCGCTGGTCAAGGTGGAAGATACAAAGCAAAATACAATGACCCCTGTCCTCAATGGGTCTCCAGCATTTTTGTATACAATTCTTCTAGGATGATTATAATTTCATTCTTTCATATGTGGAAGAATTCCTAAAAATAATTAAATATATAATGTGTGTTACCATTTTAGTGTTTTTATGCTATAATTTCCTGATCATTTATGCATTCATTCAACACACAGTAATTGCTGGAGACACAACAAACATTAATACGCTGGGTGCACAGGTGAACCAGACCAGCAATATTGCTAACCTCATGGAACTTACAGACTTGTGGAAAGAGACAGAAATTGAACAAAAAAACAACTGTAAATAAGATAATTACAGAAAGTGACAAATTCCATGAAAAAAAAATCAAGACAATAGAAATGAAAATGACTGGGGGATAAGGGTTCTTTTGGGCAGGGCAGTCAAGCTTTATCAGACAAAGTATAATTTAAGGAGAGATATAAATAATAACAGGAAGCCAGCCATGTATATATCTGGAAGAAAGATGAGCCATGCAGAAGAAACAGCAAGTATAAATACATTAAAGTAAAAACAATCTTAGTAGAAAAATGTTCAAAACTACATACCCAGCTAAACTAGTTTTGCAGTGAAACATCCTAAGGTATTTAAAGACGAGACTCTTGAAAAGTTATTTAAATTTTTCTAAAACTTTAAGTTTTTTTATAACTATTTATGTCATGGAGCTCTTACAGTTTTTATTACCACAAAAGATAAATGGAGAACCAAAAAAAAAAGGACAAAGTTATAATCAGAACAGAAAAAGATGAAGAAAATTTTGACACATTCTAACTATCATATTCACCAGACAACTTGAATCTGTATCTATATACTTTCCCTACTGTTGTTATGAGTGGACTATCTCTGCCCCCAGTACCAACGGCTCCACTTATACTCTAGCTGGATCTATAGACTCTTGCTCATTCAAAGGTACAGTTTCAGAAACTCTACCTCACTCTCATATACCATCAACATCCCATATGCTCCTGGATTATTCCCTTCTGCACACCAAAAGGCTGTTATATTTTCTCTCTTTAAAAAGAAAAAAGTAAAAAGCTCTTAATTGCAGCCTTGTCTAACTAATGTCCTATTTTTCTATTTCCTTCCATAGATAAACTCCTCAAGAGATTTTTTTGGTGCTCACATGTCTAATCCCTCTCCCTTTCTTTTCTTTCCTGAACCCACTCTAATCAGACTTTACATCCATATCACTTCACCAAAATGCCTCGTCAAGATTATGAATAATCTTCACATTGTCAAGTCCAATGCCAACTTCTCTGTCCTCTTCTTACTTGACTAATGGGCAGCATTTTCCACAGAGGATTATGTCTTCGTTCTTAGAATACATATTTTACTTGGCCTCCAGAACAGCACTCACTCATGGTTCACTTCTAAACTTATCAGCCTTCCAGCCTCCTTTGCTGATTCGTGTGTATTTAACAACCTCTAAATTTTGGAGCATCCCAAGGCTCGATCCTTACATGAATTTTTTTTCTCACTATGCTCACCCCTGAAGTGAATTCAAGTCTTATGAGTTTAAATATTGTATATATCCCAACATCTCCCAACCTGTATCTTTAGCCCAATGAACTCTATACTGATATATGATAAATTCAACTGCATTTGAATCTCACAGGTGTCTCTAACTTGGCATATTCAAATAGACATCTTGCTTCTCCCCAGTTCAAACCTATTCCTCTGAGGTCCTCCTCATCTCAGTATAAATGGAAACTTCATTCTTATAATTGAAAATGTGACTCTCAAAAGATATTTACTAACTGATTAGTGATAATATATCAGTTGAAAATTTCATAGGATTTTGTGTTTGCTTTGATTTTTGTAACATTGAATTATGCTATTAGTTCTTACAGTTTTTCAGCTGGTTGTCTTGAGTTTTTCAGGTTGACAATCATGGTCTTCACATAGGTTCACACGCTGACTTCTTACCTCCTCTTTTCCAATACTAAAAGTCATTTGTTTTGTTTTCTGAGAATCACAGTAAAACTTTTAGAATCATGTTAACTGATAACACCCTTGTCTACTTTCGAGGTTTTAAAGGGAATACCTCCGGTGTTTCACTGTTAAATGTAACACTGAGTGTTCATTTAAGATAAATAATCTTTGTAATAGTGAGGAAGAATTCTATTCTTAGTTTTCTAAGAATTTGATTAGGAACAGATGCTGAAATTTTTAAAAGCATTGTTTTGATGGAGATCATATGTTCTTTTTAGTTTGTATTAATGTGTTCAATCTTAATAATTGCATTAAGTCCTTCTTGGTCATTGTGTATTTTTCTTGAATCAGCACACCCAAATAGATATCATTTAGGTATCTGAATCAACGGATAACATGTCAGTTGATTTGTCTTTGGGCCTTTTGATCTGTCTTTGGTTTGGGTGGGGTTATGATAGCTTTATGAATTTAATTCAGAATCATGCCATTATTTTCTGCATAGAAGAATTAAGCCTTTTTTGAACCAGTGTGGAGGAGAGGGAATCCTGTAAAATCATACTGGCTAGGACATTTTGGGGGAGTAATTCTTGCTAACTTTTTAAAACACTTTCATGTTAGTCTGTTCCTCTTATTTACTTACTGTTTAGACAGTTTGGTTCACTTTATATTTTCCTTAAAACTCCCCATTTTGTCAAGACTAATAACTTTATTAATATAAACTTTTTTTTTTGGCTGTGCTGGGTCTTTGTTGCTGTGCACAGGCTTTTTTCTCTAGTTGCGAAAAAAGGGGGCTACTCTTCGTTGTGGCGCGCAGGCTTCTCATTGTGGTGGCTTCTTTTGTTGCAGAGCGCGGGCTCTAGGCACACGGGTTTCAGTAGTTGTGGCACGCGGGCTCAGTAGTTGTGGCTCGCGGACTCTAGAGCGCAGGCTCAGTAGTTGTGGCACACGGGCCTAGTTGCTCCATGGCATGTGGGATCTTCCCGGACCGGGGCTCGAACCCGTGTCCCCTGCATTGGCAGGCATATTCTTAAACACTGCGCCACCAGGGAAGTCCCAATATAAACTTTAAAAGATATCCTCTCACAAATATTTCAGCATCTTTCCTATATGTGGCCCTATCTTCTCTCCACTTTAATGTATTTTTCTTTTCTTCCTTTTGTTCCCTTGAGTAAACCTTCCATGAGGTTGAGTATTAACTTTTCAATTACTGATCAATCCCCTGTTCTTTTGCTTCCTAAATCATTAACTTCTGTTTCAGTTTTACTAATTCATTCTTTATGCTTCTCAGTGTTTTATTTTTATTTCTGTGCAGCTTCTTACATTTGCATGTTCTGTTTTATTTTCTCTTGTTTTATAATCAAAGGATTCCAGGCTATGGATTTCCCTCTGAGTACAGCTTAGATTGAAGTGTTATTCTTTTTTTTATAGTATGCAATTATCATTTTGATGTCATTTTGTTACAAGAATTATTCTGGAGAGCAATTTTTTATTTAAAAATGATTAATTTTGCTGTTGTGTTTGTTCTTTTCATTTGTGATTTTCAAAAGTAGATCATACAAATTTATATGCTATTATAGTTATGAATTCATATAAATATACTTGATTATTAACCTGAGAGTAATTGAGGAAAACCACTGAAGGATTTAAGCTGTGGACAGAACTAATATCATTTTCATTATAGAAAAATATTTCTGATTTCCATGTGAAGAAGGAAGTTCAGAGGGGCAGGATTAGATACTTAACATGTTAAGAATATGTTGAGTAATGGAGCCAGAGTTCATGGTAGCCTGAAATAAAGGACAGTGGACATGCAGAAACATGAATGCATTTATGAGAGAGTTTAGAAGTAGGGTCAGTAGATTGTGGTTGAATGAATATGGATATGAAAAGAGGGAACAATAAAAGATATTTATCCCATATTAACTGGTCTGGCTCTAGTTCATTCTTTTTAATGTCTGTATTATATTCCATAGGGTAGAGAATAGAGAATTATTGAACTATTGTTTGCTCTTTTTTTTAGTTGAGCATTTCCTTTGTATTCTATTTTGTGCCAAGACAAGCAATACTTCAATAAACATCTTTGAAAATAAATCCTTACATATTAATACTTGAGTATGGTATACTTGCAATATGATATGGTGGAAACTTAACTCCAGCCTTTTTCTGTCAGCTCTACATGATGTCCTCAATAGACATTGTGTCTCTTGGGAAAAAAGTCTTAGTATTTCTCTGGCCCCAACAATTGCTATATATAGTCCATCAATACATTTAATATTTGGTTAGTAGATTAAAAGTATATTTAAATGAAGCTTTAAAAACAGATGACATGACAATGAAACTTTTAGAGTGTCTTTCCTGAGGACCAGTGTAAATAAATATTTTCTTCCAAAGGGGACTAGTTTTAAGACTAGAAATTTATTGGTACTTGTAAAGGCATTAAAAATTTAAATGATTATATTATTTGTATAAAATTCAAACAAGGTCACTCTTCTGTTATAATTGAGACTCATGTTTGGGTTTGGTTTCCAAACAAGTCAATGTCACAGATGTCTGAATCAAAATTAATTAGAAGGTTTTCACTAGAGTAAATATTAACAGTATGAAGGAATTCCTTTTCACATGTGGTTGGGAGATATTGGAGGGTAGTGTCTATTCTCTAGATATCTCTAGCTGTTCATGATTCTAACACTTTCACTTCTTTCACTGCTAAGTTTCCAAATTTAGTGCTCTCGTATTCTCTACTCTGACTCACTGTAGTTTGGCAGTCTAACTCCTAATTCCACTACTCAGAATATTAACTCAAATATTTCTTATGTATTTTATTAAGGTAACATTAGCTGCTATAACAAATAAACCCACAAATTTAGTGGCTGACCCAATAGAAGTTTTGGGGTTTTTTGTCTCCTCTAACAGACAATTTGTATGTTTCTACTTGCTGGTGTTCAGTCTAATTCAGGAATTCGGTTTCCTTCTACCTTGAAAAAAGAGCCCTCATAACTGTCAGCATCTAATCAGCAGAATGGCAACAAGAAAATATGGTGATGATACACTTGGCCCAAAAGTAACAGAATCCAACTCTGTTCTCATTACATTGATAAAAACTACTCATATATCCACCCCTAAATGCAAGGTGTGCTGGAAATTGTAGTCCTTGGATAGAAAGCTGCTCTCCAGGACATTTTTACACTATGGAGTAGAACAGTACCAGAGACAAATCTAAAACAAATGAGAACCAATAAGGAAGAAACCAAAGTCAGGGAGGACCTTAAGAGAAAAAACGTAATTTTTGCAACAACACATCAATTTAGTCCATAAAAGCTCTTATATCTGTGGTTACGTTCCACATGACCCCATAGCATTCACTCTCTATTGAATTCTGTAAATATGTTAGCCCAAGACCAACACAGAGGGATGAATTTTACGAAGACCTGGCAATCCAATATCTTTTCTTAATTTCCTCCAGCTCTCACTCCTTCTCAACACATGATGGCCCACAGTCCATTCATAGGGGATCAATTTTTCCCAGCCTATGAGAAAGGGAGATCAGAAAATACATTCCTAGTCCATCTTTTCCCTAATTTTTTCTTTAAATTCTAAAGTTCTTTGCACCATTCATCATTTCCTGATGTCAAACTGGTTAGGGAGCCATAACAACACCTAGGTTATCTAAATTTTACTATCAGGGGTCTGATTTTCCTATCCAAGGGGGATGCAGAAGTCTAGCCATCGGCCCTATAGAAAGAAATCAAGATTTCTAACCTACAGGGAAAGGGGAGCCAGAGTTAAGCCTTTGCCCATCTAATTCTACAAGAGAAACATCAGTCTTCTACAAACTGAACTCGTTAGTACAAAAAAACAGCAACAGAATAACTTCTATAATTACCATTTCATATCTAAATGCAAGTTACAAGAATAGAATCTCATTGTATACAATTACTCTGGCTTGGATGTATGGTAGGCTCTGCCCAGTCTGGGAGCACAGCTTTAGTCTCTCATATGCTCATACTTTTTTCAAGAATTTAGCCATCACATACAAAACATCAGAGCAGAAAATGAATCGAGCACGTCTGCAGGAGCACACAGATTTCCTCAATCTGAGAGGAATTCAAGTTTCAAATAAACACATAGGTAGGATAAGCCATCTTTCATTTCCATTTCAGTTATCATAAGCAGCCTCAGAATTTATATATATATGTAGCCTGAAAATTTTGAATAAATATATTATCATATGAAATGAGTTAAATATACTTCGCATTTGAACATATAGCTTAGTTTTAAGAGACCGACCCTCCAAATACACATACACTTAAACATATATACGTACACACATACATTTTCTAACTATAAAAGCACACATACCCATTCATAACACATCTTTATAAATAATGTAGATGAGCATTTTAAGTATTTATGATTTGAAGGTTACCAAGAGACATGTTAATTTCTATCAAATACTCTATGGAGTTAAAATATACACCAACACCTAGCCTAGAGTTGATTAGCCCACTCTCCACGCCCCGCTTATTCTGTGTGTGGACAGGTCAGGGTGCACGAGCACCTCGGCAGAGGAGCATCATTCTTATTGTGCTCCTTATGAATATGCTCCCAGAACTGTGTAATACATCAAAGTGGAGCACAAGAGCAGCACTGACCACAGTGGTGAGACGGAGCAAGGGAAGAAAACTTCTTGTTGCTTTCATAATAGTTCATTTATTCATGTGGCACCCACGGTGTGGCCACTGAACATTTAGTCAAGACATTAGTGTTCAAAACATGGCTTGGCCATATTCTAGACATTACAAAACTCATTTACACTGTCTGATCTTTCTACCTCGTTTTTATCCAGGAGTAATAATGCCTTCCATACACACTGTTGTGAGGCTTGGATTGGACTAAAGTTGTGAAGCTTAGTAACCATGTTCAAATGCTCAGTCAGTACCCATAGAATCTACTGCAGAGTTGAGGGCATATGCCCATTAGAAGGACCGGAACATACGTCAAGCAAAAAGGGACATCTTAGGGTCATTTTCCTTTACAGACTTGTTCTGGGGGAATACAGTCCTCTATGAACCCATGAAGTATGTAAATAGGCAAGTGAAATGGGAAACTATCGCTTCCAAAAGTGTCTCTACTCCACAACTTGAGATTTAGTACGTCTCAAATGTCCACGTGCCAGTACTGAGCTAGCCACTTCCAACTTTATGCATTCTGTCTGCATTACTATCAAAGTATGTAAAAAACATCTGTGTTGTGTTAACCACACACATATCCTTTGCCTTCTCAGATTGGAATCTGCTTCCATTCCTTGATTCCAGATTCCTCATCTTCATATGCCTCCAATACCCAGCACATACCCCTTGTGTACAGTAAGTGCTCGATAAATGTTGGTTGCATTGAGGAGTGACCGAAAAGCAAAGCAAATACAATACTGGTGATCAAATATATATGTATGAGACGTTCTGTCCTTTGAAGGACTTGAAAGAAAAACAAAGAATCTAGGGACTTTTAGTAATACAATTGGGGCTGTAGCTATGAGAGGGTTGTACACACAGAATCAAATCACACAGGCAAGCGGCGGCAGCAGCCTGGCGGGAAAGAACAGTCCATGCTCTCCAGATGCAGAACAAGTAAGTTTGGGGAAATATGGTAATTGTTATTATTTTGAAATTGACAAGAGAATGGGGAACCACCTTGACATTTGATTACTACTTAGTCAGTATTCAAGTTCATAACAGGGGTGAGCAGATGTTAGCCAGAGCAGATGTGAAAATGCATATAAAAGAATAAAGATGAAAGGGATTTGATTGTTTGCTTGCAACATATATTTGTTTGATGGAAAAAAAAAACCTTCACACTTAATCCAACAAAATGAGGCACATTTGGTTCATTTCCTTCAGTTTTGCTCTATTTCCCTCCAACAAAATTTATCAAATGTTTGAGACGAGACAATTGACAAAACCATTCACGATTTATGCAGCTCAGTTGTCCCAAATTATCCCTCTCTTCCTTGTCATGGCCCAAGAATTTCTCATTCATAACAAGGAGTAATATCAAAACTAGTATGATCAGAGAGCTAAAAATATCAAGAACCTAAAGTCCAGAAGCCAGAGGGTCACAAAAACATGTGAGGCTCAAGCATCAGTATTTTTTTTTTCAAGAGTCCAGGTAGTTCTATTATATAGCTAATGCTTGAGAGATACTGAGTTACAGATAAGACTCATCTTCCCATAAGCTGATAATGGTGACTTGAGACCTAAATCCTTAGCCATTCCCTGGAGCCTACCTTGAGGGAAAGGAACTGGAAACAAATACTCAAGATATCCGCTCTAGTTAAACAAATTTGATTTCAGAACCAGGTTTTGGTCCTACTGAGGACAAAGAAGGAAAAGAAGAGGGAGAGGAGGAGGTGGAGAAGGTGGAAGATATGGAGGAAGAATAGGAAACTTCAGAACAACCTCGTGAGGTTCATGGCTCTACTCTCTGGAAGGAGTTACATTTTCCAGTTTTCTACTTGTCCAAAGCTGAAATAGACACTGGTAACCTCAAGGACAAAGATTTCACATTCTGTTTCCTGCCTGCAGGATGTAAGGGGCCTATGGGTCATGGTCTCCAACAGTTAGAGACATTATAGTCTAGTTCATGGTTTCTTTTACAGTACAACAGTCTTAAAAGCTTAGTAGACTTCTTACCTGTCTGATGGTACTCAGTTCGTGAGCCAGAAGCCTCATCCACAGCTTTTTCTTTTTCTTGACAGACTTCTTAATTTGCTATATTTCTTTGATTTTTTTTTTTCACCCACTTACCTTTAGTCTGTGTGGTGATCACCTTGGGCTCATTAGCTTCTATGGAAGAGTTGTATGTTCAGTCTTCTTTTTTTCTATGCTGTTTGTCCAGTTGAAATCGTTTGCCCCACAGTGAGTGGGGCGGCTACAGTCTCAATTTGATTATTGCAACATGTCTCAACTTTAATTGAATTTTGTATCTCAAAGCACTTCTAAATTTTATCTTTTACTATTTGTTGTTGAAAGTGAGTGCCTTCCAACTCCACATATTGCCAAATTTATGAACATTCTCTACTCTCTTTCATTCATGATTACAAATCAGGATATTCTTTCTGAGGTCAACTCTTGGTGTAATCTTTTATGAAAAGTAGCCAGCATCAATCTACATACACTACTAATCAACTACACCTCAATAAAGTAAACTTTTTTAAAAATACACTACTAATATTTAGTTTTCCAATGCCTTTCCCTAGGACAACATGTTCATTAATTACCTGGTCTACCTTCCCTGTTATCAAAGATTTTATCACATAACTTGCCATTGCAAACCATGATATACCATCCTTCCAGATTCTGATAATAGCCTTGCTGTCCACATTCATCTCTAATACAATATTTTTTGTTTTTTCGCTATGGCAGCATCCTACTTCGAGTTACCAAATAAGCACCTTAAATATAAACGCTCAGTGGTTTCAAACATGATGGTTTATTTCTCACTCACAGTTTATGTCCACTGCAGATCAGCCAGGGACTCCACTCCATGTGGTCTTCACTCGATGATAAAGCAGTCACTCTGTAGATTCCTGTCAGTTGCTGTGGTAAAGCAAAATTAGAGTTTCACACATAAGAAATCAGATTCTCCAGTTTAAAAGTAAATCATGTTCGTATGAGTCACAATACAGTGATCACCATTAGCCAAATGGCTCCACCTACAGCAGGGCCAGGAAGTGCAATCCTACCACTAGTTGAACAGCAATACTGAGTGTCATGCCCCCTGCAATCGAATCTCTACACTATAGCCAAGGGAACAGTTTAAATTATGTCAGATATGTCATTGCACTGCTCAGCTCTCCAATGGCTTCCCACCACAGTCAGTAAAAGAACTGAAGTTCGTACAATGGCCTCCACATCCCCCATCATTTGGCCAACTACTACCTCTCTGCCTCATCTTCCACTTTTTCCCCTTCTCTCACTCTGCTCCAGCCACATCAAGACTCTCTGTTGGTCTTGTACATGTCAAGCTTCCAAATGGCTTAGGCTTTACACTTGCTTCTCCCTTTGCCTGGAATACACTTCCCACAGATATCTGCATGGCTCATTCCTTTGCTTTTTTCACATGTCCTCTCTAACATCACCTTACCAGAGAAGCCTTCCCTGACAACCCTATATAAAATGACACCTCACTCCACTGAAGCTATTCTCTAACCTCCTTGCCATGCTTCATCGTTCTTCATTGCTGAGTAATGCCTGACATAATATATATGTGTTTAATATCTGTATTCTCCCAGAAAATATAAGGGTCTTGAAAGAAAGGCTTTTTTCTGTTTTATTTGCTATAAGATCTTAGGAGCCTAATATAAACCTGGCACCTAGTAGATGCTCAATAGATACTTCATGAATGGGCCAATGAATGGATCAATGAACACGGTGTTCCTCCTAGGGCAACAAAGCACCGACTAAGACACAATATACCAGAAGAAGTATCAGATTTGGGGAGGAAAAAGAAGAAAAGAGAAAAGATTAAAAGGAAGTCATCAAAGACAAGTTTTTCTTCGTCCCAATCTCTCCTAAAATTTGTCTGCGTTTGTAAGAGGATCAGTATTTAAAAGAATACAATATACTCAGGAAAATATTTGGACCTAAATTTCTTCTTCCCTCTCTTCATTCTCTTGCTGTGACTCTTGAATTTCCACTGGATTTAAAGGATATCACACATACATTATTAATACTGAAAAAGTATGGTTGCAGAAAATAGAGATGTCCCTAAGTTGAAAACTAAGGAGAAAAACTGTAAACACATGGAAAATTAAGTAAAATATGGAATAAGGAAATACTTCTGCCTTGAAAATCCATCACAAAACTTTCAACATGTAGTATGAAATCTAGATGAAAAAGTCATCAATCTCCCTGACATACCAGGTGGTATTTTCCCAATTCAACAAAACAGGAAACTAAGTCATACAGCAGTTTAATTAATTGCCTAGAGTCACAGCATTATGAGCAGCAGAGGTAAATCTACTACTAGAGTTTCTGATCCCTGTTTTGTTTGTTCCTTTTCTGTCCTATATTACCCACATATTAGGTCTCATTCTAAATTTAGCTGGAGGCAGGATTAGGTAATTTGTTCTTGACAGCAGATCTTGTATTTGAGAAAACCAGCATCACGCTCTAAAATAATAGATAAAAATATTACACATAAGCATAAATGTCAAAGGCAAAAATCTACATAGAATAGGAATTGGAAGAATGTCTGCAAATGAATAGTTTTATATCTTGTTTTTCCTAAGAGAGCAAAAATGACTACAATTTTGTTTATTGCTCATCTTCCTTTCTCCTTCTTGACAAGCAGTTGCTTTTCTGCTGGGCTAAAAACTGGCCCTAAATATTGAATATATACCCACATGAAGACGCAGAGACTGTCTGGTCCAGTGTTTCCTGAGCAGTTTAACTCACAACACCCATTCACATGATCTTTTAAAACATGAACTTTCATAGTCATTTCTAATTTTTTCTTGGTATCCAAAAAAGATGTAAATTTAGGTGAAAAATTCAATTTGTATACTATGACCAAGTGCAATTTATCCCAAGTATGTGAGGCTGATTTAATACTCAAAAATAAATTAACATAATCCATCACATCAACAGACTAAAAAAGATAAATCACATGAA
This sequence comes from Leucopleurus acutus, assembly GCF_964270905.1. NCBI lineage: Eukaryota > Metazoa > Chordata > Mammalia > Artiodactyla > Delphinidae > Leucopleurus > Leucopleurus acutus. The sequence continues at coordinate 41,366,800 of NC_139150.1, forward strand.
CATATCAATAGGTACAGAAAAAGCTTTTGACAAAACCCAACACCCATTCATGATAAAAACTCTCAGTATACTAGGAATAGAAAGGAACTTGATAAAGACTATCTACAAAAATACTTGCAGCTAACATCATAATTTACGATGAGAAACTCAAAGCTTTTCCACTAAAATGTGGTAAAGGCAATGATGTCCCCTCCACAACTCCTTTTCAATATCATACTGAAAGTCCTTGCTAATGCAACAAGGCAAGAAAAGGAAATAAAAGGTATACAGATTGGGAAGGAAGACATAACACTTTCTCTGTTCACAGGTGATATGATAATGTTTGTAGAAAATCTGAATGAATCAACAAACTCTTGGAACTAATAAGTGATCACAGCAAGATTGCAAGATACAAGGTTAATATACAAAAATCAATTGTTTTCTTAGATGCCAAAAATGAACAAGTATAACTTGAAATCAAAAACACAATACCATTTACATTATCACACAAAAAATAAATATTTAGCTATAAGTCTAAAAAATATGTACAAGATCCATATAAGGAAAGCTACAAAACTCTGATGAATGAAATCAAGAACTAAATAAATGGTGAGATATTCCATGTTCATGAATAAGAAGACTCAATATTGTCAAGATGTCAGTTCTTCTCAACTTGATCTATAGATTCAGTGCAATTCCAATCAAAATCCTAGAAAGTTAACTCATAGATATCAACAAACTGATTCTAAACTTTATATGGAGAGGCAAAAACCCGGAAGAGCCAATATCGAAAGAGAAGAACAATGTTGGAGGACTGATGCTACCCAACTTTAAGACTTACTATTAAACTATAGTAACTAAGAAAGTGCGGTATCGACAAAAGAATCGACAGATAAATCAGTGGAACAGAGATCTCAGAAACAGACTTCTGCAAATAGAGTCAACTGATCTTTGACAAAGGAGCAAAGACAATACAATGGAACATAGATAGTCTCTTCAACAAATGGTACTAGCACTGAATATCTACATGCAAAAACAACGAATCCAGACACAGATCTTACAACCTTCACAAGAATTAACTGAAAATGAATCATAGACTTAAACGTAAAAAACAAAACTATAAAACTCCTAGAAGATAACAAAGGAGAAAAACTAGATGACCTTGAGTATGGTGATGCTTTTTTTGTTACAACAGCAATGACATTATCAATGAAAGAAAAAACTGATAAGCTGGACTTGATTAAAATTAAAAGCTTCTGCTCTGTGAAAGACGATACCAAGAGAATTAGAAGACAGCCACAAACTGGGAGAAAATATTTGCAAAAGACATATGATAAAGGACTGTCATCCAAAATATATGAAAAACTCTAAAAAACCTCAACAATAAGAAAACAATAACCCATTTTTTAAAATGAGCAAAAGACCTTAAAACACACTTCAACAAATAAGATATACAGATGGCAAATAAACATATTAAAAGATGCTTCACATCATATGTCAACAGGGAAATGAAAATTAAGACAATGAGATGCCACTGTACAGCCATTAGATTGGTCAACATCTAGAAAATGACAACCGCAAATGTCGATAAGGATGTGGAGCAACAGCAACTCCTATACAGTGCTGGTGGAAATGCAAAATGATGTAGTAACTTTGGAAGAGAGTTTGGCATTTTCTTACAAAACTAAATATACTCTTACCATATGATCCAGCAATCATGCTCCATGGTATTTATTCAAAAGGGTTTAAAATTTATGTCCACACAAAAACCTATACACAGATGTTTATAGCAGCTTTATTCATAATTGCTAAAACTTGGAAGCAACCAAGACAGAACCTTCAATTGGTAAATAAACAAACTGTGGTACATCCAGACAATGGAACAGTATTTGACACTAAAAGGAAATGAGCAATGAAGCCATGAAAAGTTATGGAAGAATCTTAAATTCAAATTACTAAATGAAAGAAGCCAATCTGAAGAGGCTACATTTTGCATGATTTTAAGTATAAGATATTCTGGAAAAGGCAAAACTATGGTGACACTTAAAAGATCAGCAGTTGGGACTTCCCCAGCAGTCCAGTGGTTAAGAACCCACCTGCTGGGCTTCCCTGGTGGCACAGCAGTTGAGAGTCCGCCTGCTGATGCAGGGGACATGGGTTCATGCCCCGGTCCAGGAAGATCCCACATGCCGTGGAGCTGCTGGGCCCGTGAGCCATGGACGCTGGGCCTGCGTGTCCAGAGCCTGTGCTCCACAATGGGAGAGGCCACAACAGTGAGAGGCCCGAGTACCACAAAAAAAAAAAAAAAAAAAAAAAGAAGCCACCTTCCAATGCAGGGGACACGGGTTCGATCCCTGGTCGGGGAACTAAGATCCCACATGCCGCAGGGCAACTAAGCCCGTGTGCTGTAACTACTGAGAACGTGGGCCACAACTAGAGAGTCCATGTGCTGCGACTACAAAGCCCATGCACTCTGGAGCCTGCACGCTCTGGAGCCTGCACACCACAACTAGAGAGAAGCCCGCCTGGTGCAGCGAGAAGCCCAGGCACCACAACGGAAGATCCCGCAACTAAGACCCAACACAGCCAAAAATAAATAAATTAATTAATTAAAAAAAAAAAAAAGATAAGCAGTTGCCAGGTTGGGGTGGAGTGAATAGGCACAGTACAGAGGATCTTCAGGTCAGTGAAAATACTCTGTATGATGGATATATGTTTTTATACAGCTGTCCAGACCCACAGAATGTACTAAACCAAAAGTGAACTGTAAGGTAAACTATGGACTGTGGATTATTATGATGGGTCAATATAGGTTCATCCTTGGTTAAAAAAAATGAAGTACCATCCTGGTGAATGATGTTGACAATGGGGGAGGTTATCCCTATATGGGTACAGGGGCATATGGAAAATCTCTACCTTCCTCTCAGTTTTGTTGTAAACCACCAAGTGCACTAAAACACTGTCTTAAAAAAATAAAAATTATTCTATAAAAAATTCAAGTTGTAGATTAGTAAAAATTTCATATATTACTCAATAATATGAATAATGTATAATAGAGGTCCAACAACAGGATAGACAATCTTCTCAAATGTACATAGAACCTTCTCAAAGATTGGCCATATGTTAGTCTGTATCACAAAGACGCCTTAATATACATAAAAGGATTGAAAGTATACAAAGTATGACCACAATGAAACTAAATAAGAAATTAATAACAGAAGGATTTAGGCTATTCACAAACACATGGAAATTAAACAATGGATTCCTAACTAACCAACAGATCAAGAAACCACAAAGGCAATTAAAAAACATTCTGAGATGAAAGAAAATGAAAGCACAATATACCAAAACTTAAGGGACATAGATAAAGCAGTTCTGAGAGGTTACATATGTAGTGACCATAGGCTTTGAGCCTAATGATGAACTAAATTGTGAAAACACCTCATTGCACCCAACTGTTCCCTGGACATTGACATGGCCAATCCCAAGCTGCCCTATTTAAAAGAGCCCATTATCAACTTCAATGACCTGAACCACTTTCATGCTCTGAGCATGTGCCAACTGTTGATCTAGTCCAACTAAGTCAATCTGCACATAAAGAATCTGAGGTATAGAGAGAATGACATTTGTCTACTGTCACCCAGATGAGTAGCTACGGAACCAGTGTGCAAAGCCAGGCTCTGGGTGCCCTTTGCAACACAGCATGCTTAAACCAGTCACATTTCACACTTACATTGCTACCAACTTCTGACTTTGATGGTGCTATTAATGAAGTAGAATAGTATTTATTAACTATTTATATATCATATTTATAGACAAACAAAACTGTGAAGGAACTCAAATTAGATATAAATCATGTTCAACCTTGTAAGGTTAATTAGTCACAATAAGTTTTCTTCTTGTAGTATGTCATCCTTTTCTTGGTTTCAGAAATAGTTTTCCATCAGTTGAGCCCACTGGGATTGATACTTGCTGAAGTCATGATTGTATGCAGGGGTACAGATAAAATGTGTCCTGAAAGTTGTCCAATTGCACTTTTATGAAGTTATCTCTGCAGTTAATTATCCAGTATCATGCCTGCATAAAGACTGCATGACAAAAATATGTGTCTCCTTTCATTAATAACTGGAATAATTGTGGGGTTTTTTTTAACATCTTTATTGGAGTATAATTGCTTTACAATGGTGTGTTAGTTTCTGCTTTATAACAAAGTGAATCAGTTATACATATACATATGTCCCCATATCTCTTCCCTCTTGCATATTCCTCCCTCCCACCCTCCCTATCCCACCCCTCTAGGTGGTCACAAAGCACTGAGCTGATCTCCCTGTGCTATGCAACTGCTTCCCACTAGCTATCAATTTTACCTTTGGTACTGTGTATATATGTCCATGCCACTGTCTCACTTTGTCCCACCTTACCATTCCCCCTCCCCTTATCCTCAAGTCCATTCTCTAGTAGGTCTTCTTTACCCGTCTGCCCCGGGTTCTTCTGACCATTTGTTTTTTCTTTTTTTTTTTCTTAGATTCCATATATATGTGTTATCATATGGTATTTGTTTTTCTCTTTCCGACTTACTTCACTCTGTATGACAGTCTCTAGATCCATCCACTTCACTACAAATAACTCAGTTTCGTTCCCATTTAGGGCTGAGTAATATTCCATTGTATATATGTGCCACATCGTCTTTATCCATTCATCTGTTGATGGACACTTAGGTTGCTTCCATGTCCTGGCTATTGTAAATAGAGCTGCAATGAACATTTTGGTACATGACTCTTTCTGAATTATGGTTTTCTCAGGGTATATGCCCACTAGTGGGATTGCTGGGTCGTATGGTACTTTGATTTTCAGTTTTTTAAGGAAACTCCACACTGTTCTCCATAGTGGCTGTATCAATTTACATTCCACCAACAGTGCAAGAGGGCTCCCTTTTCTCCACACCCTCTCCAGCATTTACTGTTTGTAGATTTTTTGACGATGGCCATTTTGACCGGTCTGAGATGATACCTCAGTGAAGTTTTGATTTGCATTTCTCTAATGATTAATGATGTTGAGCATTCTTTCATGTGCTTGTTGGCAATCTGTTTATCTTCTTTGGAGAAATGTCTATTTAGGTCTTCTGCCCGTTTTTGGAATGGATTGTTTGTTTTTTTTAATGTTGAGCTGCATGAGCAGCTTGTAAATTTTGTAGATGAATCCTTTGTCAGTTGCTTCACTTGCAAATATTTTCTCCCATTCTGAGGATTGTCTTTTCGTCTTGTTTACGGTTTCCTTTGCTGTGCAAAAGCTTTGAAGTTTCATTAGGTCCCATTTGTTTATTTTTCTTTTTATTTCCGTTTCTCTAGGAGGTGGGTCAAAAAGGATCTTGCTGTGATTTATGTCATAGAGTGTTCTGCCTATGTTTTCCTCTAAGAGTTCGATGGTGTCTGGCATTACATTTAGGTCTTTAATCCAATTTGAGTTTATTTTTGTGTATGGTATTAGGGAGTATTCTAATTTCATTCCTTTACATGTAGCTGTCCAGTTTTCCCAGCACCACTTATTGAAGAGGCTGTGTTTTCTCCACTGTATATTCTTGCCTCCTTTATCAAAGATAGGGTGAGGGCTTCCCTGGTGGCGCAGTGGTTGAGAATCTGCCTGCCAATGCAGGGGACACAGGTTCGAGCCCTAGTCTGGGAAGATCCCACATGCTGCGGAGCAACTACGCCCATGAGCCACAACTACTGAGCCTGCGCGTCTGGAGCCTGTGCTCCGCAACAAGAGAGGCCGCGATAGTGAGAGGCCCGCGCACCATGATGAAGAGTAGCTGCCTCTCACCACAACTAGAGAAAGCCCTCACACAGAAACGAAGGCCCAACACACCCAAAAATAAATAAATAAATTTATTAAAAAAAAAAAAAGATAAGGTGACCATATGTGCATGGGTTTATCTCTGGGCTTTCTATCCTGTTCCATTGATCTATATTTCTGTTTTTGTGCCAGAACCATACTGTCTTGATTACTCCAGCTTTGTAGTAGTCTGAAGTCAGGGAGCCTGATTCCTCCAGTTCCGTTTTTCTTTCTCAAGATTGCTTTGGCTGTTTGGGGTCTTTTGTGTTTCCATACAAATTGTGAAATTTTTTGTTCTAGTTCTGTGAAAAGTGCCAGTGGTAGTTTGATAGGGATTGCATTGAATCTGTAGATTGCTTTGGGCAGTAGAGTCATTTTCACAATGTGGATTTTTCCAATCCAAGAACATGGTGTATCTCTCCATCTATTTGTATCATTTTTAATTTCTTTCATCAGTGTCTTATAATTTTCTGCATACAGGTCTTTTGTCTCCTTTGGTAGGTTTATTCCTAGATATTTTATTCTTTTTGTTGCAATGGTAAATGGGAGTGTTTCCTTAATTTCTCTTTCAGATTTTTCATCATTACTGTATAGGAATGCAGGAGACTTCTGTGCATTACTTTTGTATCCTGCTACTTTACCAAATTCATTGATTAGCTCTTGTAGTTTTCTGGTAGCATCTTTAGGATGCTCTATGTATAGTGTCATGTCATCTGCAAACAGTGACAGCTTTACTTTTTCTTTTCCTATTTGGATTTCTTTTATTTCTTTTTCTGATTGCTGTGGCTAAAAATTCCAAAACTATGTTGAATGATAGTGGTGAGAGTGCACAACCTTGTCTTGTTCCTGATCTTAGTGGAAATGGATTCAGTTTTTCACCATTGAGGATGATGCTGGCTGTGGGTCTGTCATATATGGCCTTTATTATGTCGAGGAAAGTTCCCTCTATGCCTACTTTCTAGAGGGTTTTTACCATAAATGGGTGTTGAATTTTGTCAAAAGCTTTCTCTGCATCTATTGAGATGATCATACGGTTTTTCTCCTTCGATTTGTTAATATGGTGTATCCCGTTGATTGATTTGAGTATATTGAAGAATCCTTGCACTCCTGGAATAAACCTCACTTGATCATAGTGTATGATCCTTTTAATGTGCTGTTGGATTCTGTTTGCTAGTATTTTGTTGAGGATTTTTGCATCTATGTTCATCAGTGATATTGGCCTGTAGTTTTCTTTCTTTGTGACATCTTTGTCTGGTTTTGGTACCAGAGTGATGATGGCCTCATAGAATGAGTTTGGGAGTGTTCCTCCCTTTGCTATATTTTGGAAGAGTTTGAGAAGGATAGGTGTTAGCTCTTCTCTAAATGTTTGATCTAATTCGCCTGTGAAGCCATCTGGTCCTGGGCTTCTGTTTGTTGGAAGATTTTTAATCACAGCTTCAATTTCAGTGCTTGTGACTGGTCTGTTCATATTTTCTATTTCTTCCTGGTTCAATCTCGGAAGGTTGTGCATTTCTAAGAATTTCTCCATTTCTTCCAGGTTGTCCCTTTTATTGGCATAGAATTGCTTGTAGTAATCTCTCATGATCCTTTGTATTTCTGCAGTGTCAGTTGTTACTTCTCTTTTTTCATTTCTAATTCTATTGATTTGAGTCTTCTCCCTTTTTTTCTTGAGAAGTCTGACTAATGGTTTATCAATTTTGTTTTATCTTTTCAAAGAACCAGCTTTTAGTTTTATTGATCTTTGCTATCGTTTCCTTCATTTCTTTTTCCTTTATTTCTGATCTGATCTTTATGATTTCTTTCCTTCTGCTAACTTTGGGTTTTTCTCTTTCTTCTCTAATTGCTTTAGGTGTAAGGTTAGGTTTTTTATTTGAGACGTTTCTTGTTTCTTGAGGTAGCATTGTTTTGCTATAAACTTCCCTCTTAGAACTGCTTTTGCTGCATCCCATAGGTTTTGGTTCGTCGTGTTTTCATTGTCATTTGTTTCTAGGTATTTTTTGATTTACTCAGTGATCTCTTAGTTATTTAGTAGTGTATTGTTTAGCCTCCATGTGTTTGTAGCTTTTACAGTTTTTTTCCTGTAATTGATAACTAGTCTCATAGCATTGTGGTCGGTAAAGATACTTGATATGATTTCAGTTTTCTTTAACTTATCAAGGCTTGATTTGTGGCCCCAGATATGATCTATCCTAGAGAATGTTCCATGAGCACTTGAGAAGAGAGTGTATTCTGTTGCTTTTGGTTGGAATGTCCTATAAATATCAAGTCCATCTCGGTTAATGTATCATTTAAAGCTTGTGCTTCCTTATTTATTTTCGTTTTGTATGATCTGTCCATTGGTGAAAGCAAAGTGTTAAAGTCCCCTACTATGATTGTGTTACTGTCAGTTTTGCCTTTTGTGGCTGTTAGCATTTGCCTTATGTATTGAAGTGCTCCTATGTTGGGTGCATAAATATTTACAATTGTTTTATCTTCTCCTTAGATTGATCCCTTGATCATTATGTAGTGTCCTTCTTTGCCTCTTGTAATAGTCTTTAAAGTCTATTTTTTCTGATATGACAATTGCTGCTCCAGCTTTCTTTTGATTTCCACTTGCATGGAATATCTTCTTCCATCCCCTCACTTTCACTCTGTATGTGTCCCGAGGTCTGAAATGGGTCTCTTGTAGACAGCATATAGAGGGGTCTTGTTTTTGTATCCATTCAGCCAGTCTATGTCGTTTGGTTGGAGCATTTAATCCATTTACATTTAAGGTAATTATCAATATGTACATTTCTATTACCATTTCCTTAATTGTTTTGGGTTTACTATTGTACGTCTTTTCCTTCTCTTGTGTTTCCTGACTAGAGAAGTTCCTTTAGCATTTGTTGCAAAGCTGGTTTGGTGGTGCTGAATTCTCTTAGCTTTTGCTTGCCTGTAAAGCTTTTAATTTCTCTGTCAAATCTGAATGAGATACTTGCTGGGTAGAGTAATCTTGGTTGTAGGTTTTTCCCTTTCATCACTTTAAATATGTCCTGCCACTCCCTTCTGGCTTGCAGAGTTTCTGCTGAAAGATCAGCTGTTAACCTTATGGGGATTCCCTTATGTGTTACTTGTTGTTTTGCCCTTGCTGCTTTTAATATTTGTTCTTTGTATGTAATTTTTGATAGTTTGATTAATATGTGTCTTGGCATGTTTCTCCTTGGATTTATCCTGTATGGGACTCTCTGTGCTTCCTGGACTTGATTAACTATTTCCTTTCCCATGTTAGGGAAATTTTCAACTATAATCTCTTCAAATATTTTCTCAGTCCCTTTCTTTTTCAATTCTTCTTCTGGGACCCCTATAATTCGAATGTTGGTGTGTTTAATGTTGTACCAGAGGCATTCTTATGATTTTAGGCAGCCTCTGTCCTAATGGATGGGGTTGTCTTCCTGTCTTGCTAGTTGTTTGGCATAGGGTGTCCTGCACTGTAGCTTGTTGGTCGTTGAGTGGAGCTGGGTCTTGGCTTTGAAATGGAGATCTCTGGGAGATTTTCACTGTTTGATATTACATGAAGCTGGGAGGTCTCTTGTGGACCAGTGTTCTGTAGTTGGCTCTCCCACCTCATTGGCACAGCCCGGACACCTGGTTGGAGCACCAAGAGCCTGTCCTCCACATGGCTCAGAATGAAAGGGAGAAAAAAAAAGCAAGAAAGAAAGAAGAAGATAAAATAAAATAAAATAAAGTAAAATAAAATAATTAAAATAAAAATAATTACTAAGAAAAAAATTGTTTTTATTTTGCTTTTATTTTTGTTGTGTGGTATGCAGGCCTCTCACTGTTGTGGCCTCTTCCCATCGCGGAGCATAGGCTCCAGACGCGCAGGCTCAGTGACCATCGCTCACGGGCCTAGCCGTTCCACAGCATGTGGTATATTCCCGTACCAGGGCACGAACCCGTGTCCCCTGCATCGGCAGGCAGACTCTCAACCATTGCGCCACCAGAGAAGCCCAAAAATTATTTTTAAAGTAAAAAAAAAAAAAAAAAAAAAAGGACAGACAAAACCCTAGGACAAATGGTAAAAGCAAAGCTATACAGACAAAATCACACACAGAAGCATACACATACACACTCACAAAAAGGACAAAAGGGAAAAAAAAATATATATATATATATATATATATATCATTGCTCCCAAAGTCCACCTCCTCAATTTGGGATGATTCGTTGTCTATTCAGGTATTCCACAGATGCAGGGTACATCAAGCTGATTGTGGAGATTTAATCCGGTTCTCCTAAGGCTGCTGGGAGAGATTTCCCTTTCTCTTCTTTGTTCTCACAGCTCCTGGGGTTCAGCTTTGGATTTGGACCCGCCTCTGCGTGTAGGTCGCCGGAGGGCGTCTGTTCTTCGCTCAGACAGGACGCGGTTAAAGGAGCCGCTGCTTCGGGGGCTCTGGCTCACTGAGGCCAGGGGTAGGGAGGGTACGGATGCGGGGCAAGCCTGCGGCCTTAGAAGCCGGCATGACGTTGCAGCAGCCTGAGGCGCGCCGTGCGTTCTCCCGGGGAAGTGTCCCTGGATCACGGGACCCTGGCAGTGGCGGGCTGCACAGGTTCCCGGGAGGGGAGGTGTGGAGAGTGACCTGTGCTCGCACACAGGCTTCTTGGTGGCGGCAGCAGCAGCCTTAGCGTCTCATGCCCGCCTCTGGGGTCCGCGCTTTTAGCCGCGGCTCGCGCCCGTCTCTGGAGCTCCTTTAAGCAGCGCTCTGAATCCCCTCTCCTCGCGCACCAGGAAATAAAGAGGGAAGAAAAAGTCTCTTGCCTCTTCGGCAGGTCCAGACTTTTCCCCGGACTCCCTCCCGGCCAGCCGTGGCGCACTAACCCCCTGCAGGCTGTGTTCACGCCGCCAACCCCAGTCCTCTCCCTGCGCTCCGACCGAAGCCGAGCCTCAGCTCCCAGCCCCGCCCGCCCCGGCGGGTGAGCAGACAAGCCTCTCAGGCGCCCATCCTCGGTGCGGGAATCTCTCCGCTTTGCCCTCCACACCCGTTTCTGTGCTCTCCTCCGTGGCTCCGAAGCTCCCCGCCTCCGCCACCCTCAGTCTCCTCCCATGAAGGGCCTTCCTAGTGTGTAGAAACCTTTCCTCCTCACAGCTCCCTCCCACTGGTGCAGGTCCCGTCCCTATTCTTTTGTGTTTTTTCTTTTGCCCTACCCAGGTATGTGGGGAGTTTCTTGCCTTTTGGGAGGTCTGAGGTCTTCTGCCAGCGTTCACAGTAGGGGTTCTGTAGGAGTTGTTCCACATTTACATGTATTTCCGATTTGTGGTGAGGAAGGTGATCTCCGCGCCTGACTCTTCCGCCATCTTGAAGCTCCTCTCTGATAATTGTGTTTTGCGCATGCTCAGAGAATGCACTCCTACAATCCATCTAGTCTCTTGCTCTTTTCTACAGAGTACAGAAGCCGTTGTCTGCCATACTGAAATTTATCTCTCTTCTTTGAGGAAGGCTCAAAGGATGTGTATTAAACTTAGACTAGTTAAATCAGGAAAAAGTTATTTTGTCACCTACATATAAGAAAGAGAGTAAACTGAAACTGTGTGGAGGGTGGTGTCAGTCTTTCCAGAATAAGCTACCATGAGTCTCCTATATTGCTGCTGTCATCCATGAAACAAAAGCCATGGATGTGTTCTATCCAGGATATTTGAAAGGTCAAAAAAGTATTGATTTCTGCTTCTGCCCATGAAAGATAAACAGCTGCAGCAATTTCCCTCCCACAGTAAACAACTAGAAAACTGAACAAATTACATCAAACATCTGTTTTCAGACATTGGACATAGGAAGCTCAGGAAAGCAATCCCTGAGAAAAGGAAGATGAATAAGATTAGCCCAAAGATTATACCACCTTACTGCGTGAAGAGTGTTTCAGGCCACAGCACAGAGTGGGAACCCAAAGGAGCCCAGTGTTCTCACTGAGTTGAGGAAACAGAGGCGGCTAGAATTTGTGAGGTTGCACCTCAGAAAGGAGAAAAATGTACAGAGAGCAAGTTACCCTTGAAACTTTAGATGACTACTACTGATCTGTGAACGAGGGAGAGAAACCCACCTGATGCCAGGGTAAGAACAATGGGAAATCAATAAGAAGAACAATTTCCAGAGCTCATATGAGCTCTAGGAACAGTTCACTCTTGAACCAGGTAGAATTGAAAGACTTTGTGATACATGAAGCATTGACAGAATCCTCGGAAGAGTATCATCTTAGCTGTGGAGATAAAAACAATAGACTAAAGGTCACTTTGGGAATACCCTAACAAAGCTTGAAAACAGTTTTCAAAAATATCTAACTTGTTCAAATTAATTTAGCTATGTACTAAAACAAAACCCAACACTCTTTGAAGGAATACAGCATAATCTAGCAGCCAATGACGTAAAATTTACAATATACAAAAATAACTGCAGTTCTCCTACTAGCAACAAATAATTGGAAATTTAAATTATCAGACACATTCATAAAACAAACACTTCCATAACAACAAAAGTACAGAATCTTTTGTGAGGTACTTAGAAAAATACATGCAAGATCTATTCACTAAAAACTATAATACATTACTGAGAGAAATTAGAGAAAACCAAAATAAATGGAGAGATACACCATGTTCCTGGATCAGAAGTCTTAATATTGTTAAGATGTCAATTCTCCCCAAACCGATATACAGATGCAGTGCAATCTCAAACAAAGTCTCAGCTGGCCTTGTTGTAGAAACTGATACTGTGATTTTAAAATTTATGTATAAATGCAAAAACCTAGAATAACCAAAATAATTTTAGAAGAACAAAATTGGAGTGCTCACCCTATCTGATTTTAAGACTTACTATAAAGTATAGTAGTCAAGAGAGTGTGGTTTGGGCACAAAGAAAGACATATATATGTAGCAATGGAACAGAACAGAGTCCAGGAACAGATACACACACACACACGCACATACACACACACATACATGTATATGTATACATATATGCAACTAATACTCAACAAAAGTGCCAAAGCAATCCAATAGTAAAAAGCTATTTCTTTCAACAAAAGATGGAACAGTTATCCATGTGAAAACACACACACAAACAACAACAAAAAATAACAAAAGACTTATTTTGCATAGTATACAAAAATAACTTAAAATACATCACAGACCTAAATATAAAAGCCAAAATTATAAAACCTTTAGAACAAAAGATAGGCTAAAAGCTCTGAAACTTTGAGTAATGCAAAGATTTCTTAGATAAGATATAAAAAGCCATTCTGACCAGTGTGAGGTGATACCTCACTGTAGTTTTGATTTGCATTTCTCTAATGATTAGTGATGTTGAGCATCTTTTCATGTGCCTCTTGGCCATCTTTATGTCTTCCTTGGTGAAATGTCTATTTAGGTCTTCCACCCATTACTGGATTGGGTTGTTTGTTTTTTTAATATTGAGCTGCATGAGCTGCTTGTATGTTTTGGAGATTAATCCTTTGTCAGTTGCTTCATTTGCAAATACTTTCTCCCATTCTGAGGGTTGTCTTTTCATCTTGTTTATGGTTTCCTTTGCTGTGCAAAAGCTTTGAAGTTTCATTAGGTCCCGTTTGTTTATTTTTGTTTTTATTTCCATTTCTCGAGTGGGAAGCAGCTACAGAGCACAGGGAGATCAGCTCGGGGCTTTGTGACCAACTAGAGGGGTGGGATAGGGAGAGTGGGAGGGAGACGCAAGAGGGAGGGGATATGAGGATACATGCATACATACAGCTGATTCACTTTTTTATACAGCAGAAACTAACACAACACTGTAAAGCAATTATACTCCAATAAAGATGTTAAAAAAAGAGATAAAAAGCATAAACCATAAACATTGATAGACTGGCCTTCATTAAACTATAACCTTATTTTCTTTGAATGTTTCAGTTAGAAAATAAAAATGAAGCCAATGACTGGCAGTTAATAGTTCCAAAATATACGTATGACAAAGGGCTTATGTGCAGAATATATATATTTAAAAACCTCTTAAAGATAATAATAATAAGACAAGCTACACAATGACCTCAAAAAGCAGAGGTTTTAACAGGCACTTCAACAAAGAAAATACATGCACATAGATGAAAAGTTGTGAACGTCCTTTAGTCATTAGGTAATGCAAAATAAAACCGCCATACAACAAAACTATATAACTACCACATGAAAACCACCGTAACATGATACAACTACTTGAACAGCTAAAATTTAAAAGACTGAAAACACAAAGTGATTGTGAAAACATAGAACAACTGGAAATCTCGTCCATTGCTGGTGGAAATTAAACATGATACATCGATTTTAAAAATCAGTTTGAAAAACCTCTCACGAAGTTAGTATGTAACTATCACATGACCCATATTCTCACTCTAGGTGTTTACCCACGAGAAATGAAAAATATATGACCATACAAAGTCCTGTACATGAATGTTTCTGGTAGCATGATTCAAAATAGCCAAAACATGTGAAATAACTCGATATCCATCAATTGGTGAATGGATAAACAAATTATAGTACATGCTTACAACCGAAATTGTTTAGCAATAAAAAGGAAAATACTGATACACCCAACAATATGGATGCATCTCAAAAGCATGATTCCAAGTGAAAGAAAGCAAACTAAAAGCCACGTACTGTATGCTACCATTCTGGACATTCTATGAGATTCTGGAAAAGGCAAGATTATCAGAACAGTGGGAGTAGAAGTGGGAGTAAGAGACTGGTTGTAAAGCAGCACAAAGGAGTCTTGGGGGGGATGGGGTAAGTGAAGCCATCTGTATCTTGATAGTGGTGGCGGTAACGTGAATGTGTACGTTTGGCATAACCAATCAAATTGTACATTTAAAATTGATGAATTTCATTATACGTAAATTACACTCAATATAAAAATATTTACTGGGGTTTTGTGAAAGCTGGGTAAAAGTGAAGTCCAGAACATGATATAAGGGTTAAAAAATGGACTTGACTGGGGAAACTTACGAGTCAAGGGTTTCCAAGATAAGGAACAGTCATTCCAGAGGTCGGACTCTGTTAGACATGGAGTGGATCTGTGTCCTAATAGGGGGACTCTGCCCCACGTTACTCTCTCCTCTAATAAGACAGGTACAAGAACACCCACAGGCCAGTGGGAGGGTAACTGAGTACTTGGGTGTGAGGCAGTCTCGGTGTAAATGTTAGCTGTTCAGAGGAATTGCTGGTAAGACCAACTAGCCAGCACACAGAAAACTTGGGATCCAAAGAAAGTTGCACCCATCTTGCTAGAGATAAAAAAAAAAAAAAAACCCTCGGTCTTGTGAGAAACTGACTAGGTGCAAGGTCCTCTCTCTGAGAAAAGGAGGATTGACTGTTTCTACCATGTAACCCAGCAGGAGCACCCAGTCACTACAATCCTGTATGTTGAAACATGAGGCCTTTTAATGCCTCAGTGGTGATACGTCTCACCTAACACTAGGTTCTGAGTAAACTGAAAAATGAGACAAAAAGTTAAGGCTAAAGGAAGGTCAAATTATGGCTATCATGTCTGCTAACAGCTTTGGGAAGATATAGCTTAGTATGAGGCCACTTGGGTTTCCAAATATCGAACTTCAGAACTGAACAGACATTCCCAACCTGCTGGCACCATTTCTGGACCTGGGAAGACTATCGATAAACAGGGCCGAAAAGGATTCCTGACCTTTATGAGCAGATGTAATCATCAGAGACAAAACGGGGAGCTGGGCCAAGAATGTTTGGCTTTTTCTTCTGAATTTTACCAATTTGGGAAACTGTTATACCTTCCCTGGGGCAGGGGGAGTAAAAGGAGGAGGAAGGTCAGGAGTGTTATACAGATAGAGCGCACGTCCCATGGAAGGCGGCATCGGGAATGGGAAACAAGCATCCCGTACCAAGAGTATTCACCTCATTATTAATCTTTATTAAAGTATCCTGCACCACAGAAGCTCATTTGCTAGACTGATTTCATATACGTAAATCATATGTGTGTATAAAAATATGCATAAATTTCATATGCATAACTCATATGTGTTTAACGTTTATATCCAGACAACTTTGTGTTCGACACAGATAACGCATTTCTTGATAAAACAGTTCCCTCAGCCTCATGATACACCTGCATGCAGGCTCTGATAAGTCACAATCAGGAACTTGTGCCTCCAGTGATAGCATCTTGGCTCTTTATCACCATGACTTTGGTGTTTGAGGCCATCTCCTTTTAAAGACCTGATCCAAACAGGAAGGTGGTTATATTGTGTAGTCTTCAGGGTGCCAGAACAAGGATAAAGGTTAACGGCAGAGGTAGAGCTAAGGCAATTGAGAAATGTCTAATAATCCCAGTATCTTTGTCCCAGACAATGGAGGAGAATGACATAAAGCAAGGACAGTCACTTTTTGAAGAGGCATAAAGGTGTGATATTAGGCATTTAGGAACAGGTGACTTATTTTTGAGTTAGCAATTACAATGCAAGATTTTTCCATCTTGTGGTTCTTTCAAAACTATCATTCCTCTAAAATTAATACTTTCAAATCTGCTCTCTCTTTTATAACTTAACTCCTGCTTCCTTGTCCTTTGGGAATTGTGTCTCAGACTGTACAAGCTTTTTAGGTGCTTCCCTCAGATGTCAGCTCACATGTCTAATTTTCCTGAAGCACAAAGAATTCTTTCTCACTTCTCTTTGCCTTGTAGGTTAGTAAAATAGCTCTAGAACGCCTTAAAAGATGATGTTTGAATTATAGTTTGGGCATTTTCTTAAAGCAGTTAGCAAAATCTCTACTCTGAATTGGTAATAGAAAAATGTTTTTTTAATTAAATACTTAAGGTTAGAAAAGGGTGTCTTTTGTTTTTCTTGTGTGAGTGATCACAGGCGACAGAATTTCTGTTGTTATTAGCAGTACAGCTTTTCTCTAACTATCTGAATGATTTGGGTAACTATTGTAAAGGTGATTCACCAATAACCACAGGAAAAAACGTTATATACCAAGCTCTCTCAATGAATAAGACTGTTGAGACTTTAACATTTCTCAATTAAAAAAATTTATCTTTCAATATAAAAACTTCAGTACCACCGAAAAAGCCACATCATGTTCAGCAACTTCTAAAACGGGCACAGCTTAACTTGGATAGTCACAGACCACTAAAGATGGAAGATTTCATTAGGCCATTCTGTCTGCCCTCTGTCTCTGGTTAAGACCTTCACCAACATCCCTGGCAGGTGTTAAGCAATTAGAGAGATTACAGTCCACAGCCCCCAATACACTGCATCAGAAAAGGCAGATAGAAAATTTTATCTTCCTATTATTTAATCCTTTCAATTATTTGCTAATTACCCTAATTGTGTCTTATGAAACAACAAAAAGTAACTGAACTCTTTCATTAACATAACCGGTGTCTCATCTCTCTTAAGTTTTGGCATCTCCAAGTCAAACTGTTTTTCTTTCACTGCTCAGGAGACTCTACTAGTAGAGTCATTGTCAGCCTGATTGGGTTTTTTTTTGGATCAATAAATGTTTTCAATTTTTATATATTTCTCGGGGAAAACTTTTTTCCAAAAATTTAATTGCTCTAAATCACTCCATTTTACCTCATCACTTTGTGTTTTATTTCTCCAAGTTTCCAAGGTTTGAGTGACGTAAACACTTGTTTTTCTGGCATTCTTCGCAAACTTTTCTCTTCATTTGGGGAATAATCATCCCAATTTTTTGATTTTCCCTTGGGGATACAACACTACCACCCTCTAACTCAATATAATTTTATATATATATTTACATATATATATACACACACATATATTTATTTATAAATATATATGGTGAGGGAGATCAATGATTGATAGATATCTTTTATATACTTATAGATAAACAAACATCCTTTATATGTTGATATAGATGTAACTTTTGATTTCTGGGTACAGAACTGGATTTATCTGACCTCTTCATTGCAACATTATGTCATTAACATATTATCATTGATTCAAATTTGTCCTCTGTGTTATTTCATATTTTCCCCCCAAAGTTAGCCATTTTGCATGCTTGTGCTTGGGATCCACCTCCCACAGACTTTATTTTTTTTTGTATATGCATATTAATGTATCATATCTAACAACGCTTTGCATAACTCTCATTTGCTTAAACAGCATTGAGCTACACAGCTATTCAATTTATTGTTAATAATATATTGATCTATTCACATTAATATATGTACAATTAGTTTAGTCTTTTGGAATCCTATGTAGTAGACTCATAAGAATTTTTTACATTTTATATATATTCTTTTTATTTATTTCTAGTTTGTTTTCATCTCTGCTACTTCGAACAACGCTATCAATAACATTCTCATACCTGGGTATTGTGTACCTGGTAACACTGTGTACCTGGGCAAAACATTTTCTCAAGCACACACTTGACTGCAATTGCTGGGCCTTACAATATACACATACTCAATTTCTCTCAATACTGCCGAATTGTTCTTCAAAATAGCTGCACCGCAGAAGTGTATGAAGGTTCCCATTTCTCCACATCCTCCTAACCCCTTGGCTTATCTTATTCTGACATTCTTTATTCCCCACTGGTCACATATTGGTCATTGAAATCATTCTCGTAATTGGGGTTTCGTTTTCTGAGTTGTTGGTCATGACGATGATCATACTTTGTCTCCTCAAAAAGCAGTTTTCCCCACCCAGTCTCAGGTAGTGACGGAAAGCCTGCATCATTTCTTATTTAATTCCATTCGAAATGTATCACTATCTTTTCAAGGAAGAGAAGAACAACTGTATAAATGGTGCAATTTCCTGTGATAGCATTTCCTAAAAACCTATGAAAAAAGATCTTCATACTTCTCAAACTCTTGCTAACAGCATTTTCTCTAAATGATCTTTTATGATTTGTCCTTTTTTACTGAATGATTCCCTCACACCTCACTTCCTTCATTGTACACAGTGCTGTTTGACCATGTGTAACCTAAATTCCACTAGCAAAGGAAAAATAAAAGCAGCAGGAAAAATTAATTTTATTTTTCCAGCAATCACTTTGCCCCGTCTTGTGGAGCAGATGTGTAAAATATCTCCAGCCAGTCTGGGGGTCTGGGGCATGTTACCTTTTTATCTTGGAAGCGAAACCAAGGGAATAGCCCATCTTGCTAAACACTGATTCAGATTCCACTCTCCCTGTGATGGGCTTCCTACCACTGCTACATAAAGTGCCAATTGAAACCAGCCCTGTCATAGAGGCTTGTACAAAATATGAACAGTGCTAAATACCTTAAAGTGAATTGATTTCCACCGAAAGTGTTTTAACCTCCTTTTAGGTCAAGAAATAGCAATTTTCTGAGCTTCTCTGTAACCTGAGAATTAATCCTAAGAGGCAGGTGTGCACTGCATACCTCATTGGTTCCATGAAATTCATTGAAAATGCCTTTGCATAGGACTGTCCTTGTTACCCCTTTCCCAGGCTGAGGGGTGCTTTGCGGCAGTAGAGTGACTCTTTGACGGTATTCTTTCACATTATAGACTGCTAATCTGTTACTTTCTTTAGAAACAAAATTGGGTTAGACTCAGGGCAACATAAGATATGAGCCTGTTTTTAGTTTGTTACGACAGAACGGGCACTGAGTAAATTTTACAGATGAGTAAACTGAGGCCCTGAGAGGTTTAAGACTAGCAAGGATTCACAGTTGGGGTTACAATGGTGCTAGACCTGGGCGGTTATGAAGTGAAGGCGAAAGCACATGGAAAAGCATAAAGTGACACAAAAACCTGATGGGCACTGGTAGTCACTTCCAAACTGTCTATGTTCTGTCTGGATGACATCTGAGTGGGGAGATCCCATGTATGAGGCAGTCACAAGATGACAATAATAATTTTTGTCATTAACAATAAATGAGTGCTTTTTGTGCCAGAAACTATTACTATTCCAGATACTCTATTAGTTTATTTAATCCTTCCAACAACTCTATGAATTAATATTAATATACCCATTTTAATGACAAAGAAACTCAGAGAACTTCAGCAAGTGATCCAGGATTGCACAGTAAGTAGCAGAGCTCAGCACAACATCACAGGCAAGCACCAGTGTCTGTATGCTTAAAAACTGTACTCTCTTGTCTCTGCAACCTAAATAATACCACACATAAACCCCTCTTCACATTTTCTTGGCGGTAGAGGTACCTATCCAAATATAGACAGTATAAATCACTGTTCCTTACAACCCAGCCATCTGGAAGTTTTGCTTTATTATTCAGAATCCAAGTTCCCCTAGATCTAGAGCCACTAAGGGTACGAGGTTCAGCTCTTCCTTTCTTTGTTTGTGTGAGAAATGGAAGAACATCACATATTTTTCTCTGATTTCACTCTTCATTATATAATATTAAACAACCATTTCAGAATCTAGACAGGGCTCAAACTGTAGAACAATATCTTGGGGCCTCCCTGGTGGCACAGTGGTTAAGAATATGCCTGCCAACACAGGGGACACGGGTTCGAGCCCTGGTCCAGGAAGATCCCACATGCCGTGAAGCAACTAAGCCCGTGCGCCACAACTACTGAGCCTGCGCTCTGAAGCCCGTGAGCCACAACTACTGAGCCCGTGTGCCACAATTACTGAAGCCTGTGCGCCTAGAGCCCATGCTCCGCAACAAGAGAAGCCACCACAGTGAGAAGCCCATGCACTGCAATGAAGAGTAGCCCCTGCTTGCCGCAACTAGAGAAAGCCCGCACGCAGCAATAAAGACCCAACACAGCCAAAAATAAAAAATAAATTAAAAAAAAAAAGAACAATATCTTGGCTTCTTGCTACACTGAGCTCTGAAATACGTTCTAATAAAAGACTATCTTTCTAGCACGGACACAAGTAGAGAGCGTGAATCACCCATGGAATGAGAAGTTGGCCATATGTAATCAGTCAATCCCTTGACCCTGCCCCCCTGCACCGATTCTCAAAAGACTTTTGTTCTCTCTGGCACATTATGTCATTTTTTTTTCCTTCTGAGAGTGATGCATTTACTGATCACCAATATAATTCTTCGTTCCTGGGTCAAGGGAGACTTTATGCTGACATATTGGTTGGGAGAAGGAATGGGAACAATTATTTATTTAGAAGAATGACTCAAAACTCTCACTCATGTTTTCATTTATTTTTTCCACTGCTCTAGCCAACGTTCTGAAATGATGTCCTAAGAAGGCTATCGGGGCAAACAGACACAAGTTGTCTCAGCTCACTGCTGTGTTCTATCTTTCTTCTTTCAGAACTCATCAAAGAATAACTCATTCCTGGCCCATATGGAGGAGTTCAGCAGAATGAGGAATGTGTGTTGCACCTGGGAAAACAGAACGTGAAAAGCAATGCACTAAGGACAATGAGATGCTTGTTCTCCAAAGCAACTAGACAGATAGAGCCTTGCAAGTCCAAATAAATAATGGCTATTTTCATAGAGTAGGTGACAGTAGTGTATTATATATTTTTAAGAACAAAAGACACAGCCCTGCTATCACTGCAGGCCTACTAAGACCCAGAAGTGTGGCTCACTCTAAAACGACACAAGATATTGAAAGTCTCTGGAATGATGTTGTCACCACATGTATAAATCTAGCCCTTCTAAGTACTTAAAGTGAAAAATACTTACTACATGGGCCAAATTTGGATGAAACCAGGCACGGACACAAAGATGCGTGCTTGGCAATGGCAATATTTGATGGAACACAGCTGATTCCTTCATCCTTCTGAATTCTTGAAGGAAAACAACACAGTGCTTAAGGTTGCAGGCACACATTCCAGAATGCCTAGGATCAAATCTTGGTCCCCCCTTAGCTGAGTGACCTTGGGAAAGTTGAGTGACCTTGGGAAAGTTACTGAGCCATATTGTTCCTAAGTGTCTTATCTGAAAAATGGTAGGATGATAACAGTAGCTGCCTTCTAGGGTGGTTGTGGGGACTAAAGTCACCAATATGAAAAGCTCATAGAACAGCTAGAATTTATTGAATGTGTAATAAAAGGTAGCAATTCATATAGTTATTAGGTAGTAAAGACGGTTAGTGATTTGGAGAGAAATGTATAAAATCACATGGACCTGGTATTTTCACATAAGGATAACTGGGTGAATATGGGTCACAGACTCTTTCTTCTCAAACATCTAACTACATCAACCATGACCGTGACGAAACCTCATTAGCAGCAAATACAAAAAGAGGCATAGTTCATTCCATAAATAGAAAGACACAGAGGATTCTAGAATATCATGGCAGGTCTCCTAATATTCTCACTTCTCCTTTCTACCACCAAGAAACCATTCTGGCAGAACAGAACAAAAATGACCCAATAAATGAGAAGTGAACTTAGTGGCACCTGTATCTTTTCATCATCTAACTCTGGGAATAGTGAAATGAATTGCTGGGCTAAAAACCACGAAAATGGAAGAACCGAACAAACAGGCTGACTTTTGCTGTCAGGAATGAACATTCTAGGTCACCTCAGTGAATTAGGGAAAAGATGATAAATGTAAGGTTTTCCCTCTACATAGAAATAGGTTGCAGATCCTTGACGAGATATTATAAAACCTGGAATGGAAACTTTTAGCAAAATTTCACAAGAGAAAGCACAGCCCAGATACTCTAGCAAAGTCTTTACTCCCCTCAAATGAGCTCTTCTGTTTCGCCACAGATAAAGTAACAAGTGACTTGCTTTCAAGAGCTATTGAAGATCATCCTTTTAAATAGGCTTTATGTCCAGATCGAATTTTTACTTTGGAATAGCTATTATTTTTAATTAACAACAATTTTTTTGCGTTGCAGATTTATTTCTCCAACAAATATAAGATGAACGGCATTACAGAGACCATATCCTTCGAAACTGTCCTTACGATATTCTAGAAGGAGAGACTCCAGAGAAAAGAAAGTTAAGAAAGTTGCTTTAACTCTAAGAGCGCTTATTCAAGCCAGCTGGACTTTTTCTTTTCTTTTCACTTCGTTAACATAACTGCTCAGGATGGTCTGTGCTTTTATTTTAGTTGCTGTAATCAGTTACTGCTCCAAAGCTGGAGACTGGGGAGGAGGTGTCACGAGGACTTCCCGATTTGTGCACATTTGTGACCACGCGGGTAGAGAAGAAAGTCTGATGGAATCAATAAGATGTTATTTTTAAGGTCAAGGTACTTGGGGAAGATGGGAAGTCAGAGCACCAGGGATGAGGTGAGTCATCTGAGAAGTTCAGCGCAGCATGAGGCTTTGTGGTCCAGGAAGTGAGCAGGGGTATATTACGGAGCCTAGAATTCTGTTCCTGTCAGCCTTGAACTCCCGGCGCCCTGTACCCAACTCACAGCTGCAAGGGGCTGCAGGGAACCTTGCTGCTCACAGAGGACTGAAGGCAAGGATGTGCCAGAAGTTTCAATGTGGGGATTATTTTAGGTCATGGACTACAATGATTTAGCAAGAAATTCAGAAGACACCCTGACAAGTCCAATCTGTTTCTTCAACAACTTTGATATTGGCTGTGTCCCTCAGGCACTAAAGGAAGCAGTCTTTGTTCTCTGCCAGCATTTGCTTTGCCGAAAGCCAAGAGAGGAGATGAAAGTCAGACTTAAGCAGAAACAAGGAGTCCTGAAGCAGCATTTGAGCTTTCAGTCGTTCTCACCCTGATTTCTAGCACCCAGCTTCTCTTTCCAGGCCCATTACCACACCCTTCTTCATCAGGGCCGACTTGTGGATGAAAAGTACGGACTCGGAGACTGCTTTCAGCTCTGAGAATAAGATTCTGCTGATGGGAGTTCATCTTCCCCTGCGCTTCAGAGAAGGTTACAGCCCACCTCCTCACCATTCCCAGCGCAGACATCCTTATCCTTACAAAGCCTCCAGGCTGTCCCTCCTTCTGTCATTCTACACTTATATGTCCTTCAAGACCCTACTCAATTCAGGCCGCTTCTCTGCGCTGGAGGCAGACAGCCCCGTACTCAGATTTGGGCTCCACTGCTTCCTAGCTGTGAAACCTTGGGCAAGTGACTCAACCTCTCTGAGCCCACTGTAAGACATGGACCCACTGGAGTCACCTCATAAGGCTGCTATGAAAACTAAAGGAGAACATGTGTGTTTGGTGCCTGGCATATTAGAAGTATCCACTAAATGCGTACTTTACCTGATGTCTGTGACTCTCCAATTACTCCAGACAAGTTTGCATCTCATCTGTTGTTAAAGATGAAAACCACAGGTCAGGAAGGATTTTAGCCCTCTAAATCATTTAAAAGAGGTCAGGTTTTTTCTTTTTTTAGTATTTAGGCAAGACTAGAGTATGTTCCTTTTTATTAGTATTATCATCATCGTGATTAATAAAATAGCATCAAAAACTATTATTTAATGAACACTTCTATTGCTCCATCTGATCTTTTCAACAGCTTTGTGGCAGGTCTTTTATTTGTGAAAATATCCCCAAATTTAGCAGCTTAAGGCAGCAACAAATTTAATATACCTCCTGAATTTGTGGCCAAGGTATTTGAACGAGGCTCAGCAGGGCAATTCTCCTGCTCCGCAGCTACCCACTGAGGTTACTTGGGGCTTTTGGTTGGTTGTCCTGGAGAATTCTAGTTCTCTCTTCTGGAGAATTCTCCATCCTGGAGAATCCAAGATGGCTTCATTCCC